>NW_025334032.1:4322000-5038000 GCF_019186645.2 Phyllostomus hastatus | reverse complement strand
TTTTGTAATCTCTTTTGTTGTAGTTGAGTCTTGATTACTGTTGGCCCATCCATGGGTGGGGTTGATTCTCAAGTTAGCTGACTATGAGGATCAATCTCGACCACAGTGTACATGCTGCTGGGGACTGACTCCACAAAGAATTTGCCCCAGCAGGGTATGGTGCCTGCATAGTGCTGCCTTGGGGTGTGCCACTTTGAAGCTAATTGGTTTGTGCTCTGGTGTGGTCTGAATTCTGTCACCAGCTGTGTTGGTTCAAGGACCTTTTGGCAGGGACTGTGGTACAGGTCATTGTCAGTCACTGCCTATGACAGGCCCTGGGCTACCTGTGGATTACACAGTGACCCACCATTTGTGGCTGCCTCTGCTGGGCCTGGAAGCACATTGGAGGGGTGAAGTTATATACCAAAGCTGACTTCTACCATCATTGAGCCCTGGTGCAGGTCACCAAAAGGCCTAAGGCACCCCAAGATCTGCCTCTGACTACCAGCTGCCTGTTAGGCTCAGTCACTGAAAGAGCCTTTGGTGGTTTGTGAGTTTTGAGTTCTGTGAACTAGGTTCTCAGTGAGTGACCAGGTAGGGGTGAGTGGTGTTCACCATATTTATACACATTCAAATTTGGTGTCAGTGCTGGGTCTGAAGCCATTCAACAAAAGTCTCAGGGTAAACTGAGGCCAGCCATCACCTTCCAGGTGCCTGCAGACATCTGTGGTGGGAGGAGTCTCAGGGGGTCATCAGGGTGAGTCCCACAGAGTCATCAGACCTATACCAGACCAAGATTTGGCTGTGTGAAAAGAGGGATTGGTACAGGAATGGTGGCACCTCTTGAGCATGTAAGGCAAAAGTGGCTCCTATCCTAGAACCACACAACTCAATCTCTTCGTAAGTTTGCCCAGACCTCCTCATGAGCCTTCCAAAAGAGCTGCATCACTGTCCCAGGCCTGCCACAGTCAGCTGACAATATTGTAGAGCTCAATATTGTACAGGATGGGGCCACCAGGAGTCAGAAGGGTGGGGTTAGTGGATCTCCCTTAGTAAAGCTAGTGGATCTCCCCATAGAGGTGCAACTCTGATCAGGTTTGCAGTGGGGAGGAGAAATTCCCACAGCCCCAGAGCAACACAGCTCAGTCTCTGACACCCTGGGTTTGACTTCAAGAGCCCTCCAAGAAAGTCTATACCACTGGCCTAGGCAACTGACTCCTGCTCAAAGTATGAGTTGACAGGGTAGGGCAACAGGTAATTGGGAGTGTGGGCTAATGCAGTCCTCCAGGCTGGTGCAGTATAGAGTGGAGTGTTCAACTCAGAAAAGGTAGCATCTGTGGGTGTTGCATGACAGGGACTCAGTGTAGGGACTCTGAGAGCTGCTCCTTTAGCTCTCTCCCTGAAGGCACACAACCCAGTTTTCTCCCACACCTCCAGTCTGCTTCACTTCTCTCCCCACTGCTGGAGCCTATGGTAAATGGCCACAAATGAGATTTTGTGTGTTGGCTTTTTAAGAGGGAACCTGGGTTTCTATCAGACTCCTATCTCTCTCTGGCTGACAGAATCCCAGATGATTTTCACTCTAGCTCTGGCACTCCGGACTAAGGAGCCCATCATGGTGTTGAGGCCCCACAGTCCTCAGAGGGGACCTTTGCAGCTGAGATATCCCTCTGGTTTCTCACTGCCATACATGGGTGTGGAATCAGTGCTTTTTGGGTCTCCACCTTTCTTACTAGTCTGGATGTAGCTTCTTTTGTAAATCCTTTGTTATAAGACTTTGTTCAGCTAGTCTTCAGTTGGTTATTCAGGTTGATTGCTCTAAATTTAGTGGTAATTCCAGTTTGGACCAGGAGGAGGTAAATGTAACTTCCATATACTCTGCAGCTATCTTTGATCCTTCTCTGTGTTTTTTCTCAAAATGTTTTAGTTCCAGAAATTCTGTGAGTATGTGTTCTGTGATTAAATCTTATGTGTTCTTTTCATATTTTACTTCAAGTTTTTGCCTGTCTCCTCCAATAATTGTACCTCCCTTGAGCCTATATTATAAGTACTCTGATGGTTGTTTCTGTCTGGTGATTCTAGGAAAGAATCCATTTCCATCTTATCTCCAGCTTGTAGATACTGTATTTCTCAACTCATGGAATCCTCCATCTTCAAAACACTCACAGCAACCTCTACTTTTCTGCCTGACTTTCTTGACTCCCTCTGATAAGAACTTTTGTAATTTCATTGGCCCCATATGGAAAATCCAAGATGATCTCTCATCTCAAGATTCATCACTTAATCATATCTTAATAGTCCTTTTGCTGTGTAAGATAACATATTCCCAGTTTCAAGGATTAGGATGTGGGCATCTTTGGGGGAAGGTTATTATTCTATCACGTTCCTTAAATACAAGTCATTCCTTGAATGACAGAAGCAAGACAGTGCTTGCCTCTGTGGGCCAGTTGTGTGGTGGTTAACATGTCATCAGTTCTCTATTGTGACATTGGGAGAAAGGCCCCTTGACCTCTCATGTTGTCAGCTACAGGTGTTTATGTGTTCTGAGCTTTACAGTAAAGACACTTTGTCTCCTTCCCTCTCTCTTCAGCTTCTTGGAATTCAGAAAGGCCAGTGGGTTTTTCTGAAGATACCATAAGGATCCAGAATTACCCTTTCTCTCAGGGGTCTGTGATGATTAATTTTGTGTCAAATTACCTAGGCTGCAGTTTTCAGATGTTTGGTTAAACACCAATGTGTTTATTGCTTTGAGGTTATTTTTTCAGTGAGATTAACATTTTAATCAGTAGACTTTGAATAAAGCAGATTAACCTCCATAATGTGAGCGGGTCTCATCTAATCAGTTGAAGGTCTTAAGAGAAAAAAACCCTCAGATTTTCCAAGAAAGGACTTCTGCTTCCAGACTGCCTTCATACTTAAGCTACAACATCAACTCTTCTGGGCTTTCTAGTTTGCTGGCCTGCCCCATAGATTTTGAACTTGCCAGCCTCCCCTCCATATTTGCACAAGACCAATCCTTTAAAAATCATTCTATCTGTCTGTCCCTCTCTCTCAATATGTTTCTTAATATACACATCTTATTGGTTCCATTTCTGTGATGAATCCTACTGTTACAGATCCATAGATCTCCTCAACAGGTCAAACCTTCTCCAAGAAGGCTTCTCTGATTTTTCTCCAGAATTTGGTCACTGGTTGCACAGCACCAATCTGATCCAGTGTGGGAGAAAGTCCTGAGTCAACTAAGAGAATGGTGGCAGAGCCCAAGTCCTTCCACTCACTTTCTAGGTTCCCTGGAGTTAACTGGAATTGGGAGGGAAGTAAAACATGGGGACACTTAAGACAACTGTTTCTGAAAATTTTGTCAGGAATTTTTTAACCTGACTTTATAATCCAGAGTTTTGCTAGCTTCCCAGAATTTTACCTTTCTTTAATTTGATAACAATGCATCTTATATCTTTACCCAAGACATTGATAAAAATATAAAATAAACGAAAGCCTAAGATACATCCCAGAAACCATCTCTTTAAGATCCATTTTTTTTTTTCATTTAGTCCCTCCTTTTTCTAAGTCCCTATTTTTAAATACTAAATTTATTTTTGTTCTATCATCTTTTGGGGAACTTGGTGACCTTTTCATTGTGGGTCTCAATTTTAAAAAGAGGGTACCTCTCTCCCTTTACTTTTCAGAAGTCAAAGTTTTCATTCTTGGGGATTACTTATAGTATGACCTGCCAGATCCCATGCCTCTCTACCTGCCCTCCATGTTCTAATGTATTAACATCTTTTCCCCTATCCCACATACGACCTTAGTGAACAAGCCCCACTCCCCGAGTTTTGGAGCAAACTGTGGCCTTAGCTTCAGGGAATTCAAAAGTATAGATCAGTAGATAAGTAAGTCCTGATGAAGTATGCCCTGTCACAGGTTTTCTTACACCTTGTAACCCATCATCTCCCCCACACTTAGTTTTCAGTCCCAGTGTCTCTTGACTTCTGAGGTTATTTTTGTAGCCCAACAAGTGACTGCTGCTTTTAGATATCACTACTTATCTGTTTGGTTCACCACATATTACTTTCTCCCTGCCGCCATGCCTCAGTGGTCTGTAAACACCAACATACTACTTTCTTTCTGAACTTCAGAAGTGCTGAGCACTGCCTAGTCTATTGCCATACATGGTCCTCTCACCAGGTGATACATTGCCTACATGTGGGTTCTTTCTCCAAGTATTGGTCTTTACCCTATGAGCATGTCTAGACTCCAGGTGCAGAACCCTTCTGGGAAGTCTTGATCCCTTCACTCTACCCTTAAGCTCTTGTTTTGATAGAAAGGATGTGGAGTTCAGAGACTCCCCAGCAGGGCAGCTCCATGGAGTTTGGGACCTCATTTTGCATGCACTGAACTATATTGAACATTTAGTTGTTATGGAAAAGTAACCTGATTTTGTTCAACCATAATTAAAGTCTTACCAGTTTTAGAAAAAAATCTGATTTTCACATTCTCATTTTACCTTAAAAATATATAATTTCATCAAATTTTCCCTCACAAATGGCTTCTATGTAACTAATAACCACAAAATTTTATTTTCTTATAAAAATATATCAGAAAGATTTGATAGTGTGAAACTGGATGAAAACCCCATGTTAGCTTGAGCATATGAAGAGAGTGATCAGGAACATTTTCTTCCAGTTCTCCTAAGACAGCAGCTGTAGAGTCTTTAGCACATTATTTTAACAGTTTTGTGACTCATTTCCTCATTTGCAGCACTGAATAACTAATGCAGTGCCAACCAACCATGAAAGGGTGTTATGAAAAATCTCATCATAGAGTAATTAAAATTTTATTTTATATATAATTTTAATCTTATATACTCATAATACTTTTGGGTTTGAACATATAATATTACTTTTGGCTTTGCTTTCTTTGACTAGAAGCTGTGAACTAGGTGGACAATGATGGAAAATCACTCCCTGCACATCACTCCGGACTGCAGTGTCCATAAAAGGCAGTGTGCTGGCTTAAGAAAGTAAATGATATCATACCTAACTTGTGATTCTCATCCCCCCGCCATCCTCCTTCAAATCTGAAAGCACATTGACACAGAGAGGAGAAAAGTCTCTTGTTTTTTCATGTTTTCTTCTTACAGCTCCTAGTTGGAAAGACATTTATATCTACACAGGCAGCTTATTGCTTCTGGAAGAATCCTTCATAGTCATATAGTGTAGCCTCTCTCCCAATGCAGAAATACCTTCTAAAAATTGACAGATGACCTGCCAAGGATTAATTATTTATTTATTGAGTGCCTACTGTGTGCTTTGATATTGTACCAGGCCTCACATATTGGCAGACCCTGAGATAAAATTCAAGTGTAAGTAGTTTATTTGAGAGAGAGTCCTAGGAAACACCGGTCATGATGGACTTGAGACAGGGAAGGGATGGAAGGCAACAGAGGGTTTATTATCAAGCAAGTTACCACTGTGGGCAAAGAGAGTTCAATTGCAGAAGGAAAGTCTCAAAACCTTGGCTCAGAATTAATCCAATCAAGGGGCTGGAGGGCTGAGGTATTTATCCACCAATTCACCATTGGTTCGGGGTAACTTCAGGGGAATTAGCTGTTTGGCATTTTTGGTTTTCCCATGCCTGGGCACAGTATGTTCCAAAGGCCAGAAAAAGCCTTCAAGTGGAGATTTTCAGGGGTTACCTGTAAGTAGGCTTTGATTTTGGAAGTGAATCCAAAAGGGGGTTGGGGTAAGGGGAACTAACAGTACCAGCTATGGTAGGAAGTCAGAAAGAATTAAGATTCCCCCTCCTCTTTTCCCTGAAAGAGGGAACATGATATTCATTCCTTAAATCCAGTAGAGTCCAAAGTGGGGAGGGATACAACTGAACAGGGAGAAAACACTGCAGCAGCCATGGAGGTATGAAGTCTGGGGGAGTATGTGCAAAACCTGTGTCAAACTGGGGTAAAGATGATAGTGAGAAGAACAACAGCTCCAGATGACTTCAGTCCTTGACTAGTTGCCAGTAATGCAAATAATAAAATTGTCAGGAGTGACATAGAAATGCTAGCCTTCCTATATCTGTCTGGCTGAAGTACATGGATGTTACCTTAGGGAGACAAACCTGACACAGAGTCAAGCCTTGGGTAAAGGGGTTGGAAGGAAATATGCATGTGTGAGCTGGGCAGGGCTTCCAGCTCCTCCTCCTTTGGAGAAAGCTAGCTGAAAATATGTGTAAAGGAGCCAAGCCGAAAGGCTAGCAGGGCAGGCTAATCAGGGGCACAGAAGATGCAAGGCCCAGACTGCAATGTTTTCACTGGACCTGACACTATTTAACACTAGTTACTTAGGACAATGGAAGGGATGCCAAGACCAGCCAAAGCCCACCTGCTTGCAGGGAGTAGTGACCAATACCTTGCTGGGCTGTAGGTTGTTTGGGTTAGAGAGGAGTGAGAGCTGAGGCTACTCAAACTCAGAAATCAGTAAGAGAGGGGTGCGTGGGGGTGACTTTCCAAGATAAGGCAGCTTGGAGTGAAGCATTCCAGTTTTTAGGATTTTTTTTTCTGGATTGGACTGAAATTAACCTTCTTTGAACTTTTTCTTGGTCCTAATGCTTCCATTTGAAATTCTTTAATCAGCCCCAAGGAAGTTTTTTTGTCAATGTACTGCCTGGCCCATGGCAACCAATACAAATCCCATTTGGGTAGGAGTTTGTGTTTTATGAGATATTAGGAAGGTTATTGCAAAAATGTTGTGGCTCATATCCCTTCCCCTAGTTTTGGTTAGACTGCTTACTCTAGATATTTCTGAGGAAAGCAACTCTGCCATGGACACATGTAAGGTTTTACTGCCCTGCTCCTTGTTTTTATTCTATTTGCCATTTCAGGCTCACAGTTCAAGGCACCATCTCAAACAGCAATGCATTTTTCTCCTTTTCCTTTGGTTTGCCATTATAAGCCCTCTTACAGAATTTTAAGTGTACTCAATATTTGTTCAGTTTCTCTCTTACTGAAAGAAACCCACTTTGCCACCCTATCAACCTGCCATATGGATCAAGAAGGGTTTTAATTCATGTTGTGTTATCTGAAACTTAAAGTGCAAGATTTAAGAATGAATAACAATGATGCATACATATTGGTAAGTCTGCCTATGGCTACTTCCACAAATTTGCATAAATGATACTCATCCTAATCAGGATCTGAAACATTTCTCTTTTTAAAACTAAGCCAAGACTTCATTGTTCATTTTGCTTTAGCAACACCCACTTACAGAGAAGAGATAATTAGATTAACCTAGGAGTTATTGAAGGGAATTAAAAAGTTTGGCTTTTAAAAGAGCTTGTGTCTTTTAAGCTAAGTATTTTCTATTTCATTTTAGTTGCATATTTATGAATTTCTGAGAAATTAAAAAAATTAAACCTGAAGAATTTACATAAACTCACATATTTTCCAAGTTTAAGTATAGATAGATAAATAAAGAAGCACTTTCTTTACCTTAATATTATTTACCCTTAATCTGACTGTATATGTGTTTAAAGTTAATATATTTCCTTCATAAATTGTCTTCTTTCCCTATTTTCATTGGGAACTCTATTTCCATTAATTTCCAATCTATCAAAAAAGAAACTATTTTTAAAGGTTAAAAATATTTCTTTCCTTTTGATTCTTCTTAATAACTGACATAAAAGTAGGTTATGTCCTAGTTCTAGGAGAGAGCACATGCATGATGAGGAATACATGAAAGGGAGTGAAAAAAAAGTCATTTGTCTTTCTCTGTTTTCTAAGATACTGAAAATATCAAAGCTGAAATTATTCCTGTACATGGTTTTGCTCTCTCTAGAGTAATGTGGGTTTATGACGAAACATAAATCCTAGTGAAAATGTAATGGCTATTTAAAAGGAAAAACAAATTTTTCAAAAAATAAACAGAGCAAATGATGGTAGATTTATAAATGAGGTCAAAAGAGAAAAAGTATGAAACATCTGTTCCTAATATGCTTTTAGTGAATATAGTAAAAATTTCCAAATTAAATTGATATAAATTTTTAAAACTTACTTTCTGAACTTTCACTGATAGGTGGAAAGGGAAAAGATTCTTAGCAAACCATTCTTATCTCATAATTTTTCTGATTCTTTCTGAGTAAGGTAAGATTTTCTTTGACATTCACAACACTGTGAAATGTATGTTCAGATTTTCTAAAGCAGGAGTTTATGCTGAGGTTTCTGGGGTTGAGGCCTTGAATGGAGTCATCATAGAGGTAGGAAGAATGTTAATCCCTCTATTAACCCTAAGTGCCTCCCAGACATCATTTACTTAATTCTTCCAAACAATCCTATAAAAACAGATATCGTCCCCATTTTACAGATGAAGAAAGGTGAGAGATTAAGCTACTTGTTGAAAGAAGAACTGGAATTCAGGCAGAAGAACTAGGATTCAGCCTGTCTCAAGAGCTAAGTAGCAAATGAAGCCCATTTAGGGTTAAACAAGCTGATATGTGGAGAAAAGGATGTGAAAATAGAGTTAAAAGTGGAGCTTTTCCTCAGAGATGTTAGTAAATGGATAGGGGAGTTCAAATTTGAAGTAGGTGATAGAGTGACAATTGAGGTAAATCATTAAGTTAGGTTTCAGTATGGTGCAGTCATTAGAGTCAGGATTTTATCAAGAGTTATGAGGTAGGGTTGGCCTCTTTATTTGAGATTGAAAGAGAGTTTAGATTCAGAGTGGAATTTGCATTAAATACTGGGAGAGGATTTGAACACAGCCATGTTAATTAAACTTCCTTGATGACAAGACTCCTGTAGGCGCTTGTTGGAAATATAAATTCTTGGTCCCACTCAGACCTGCTGAATACCCATCTCCCAGAGAAAGAAGTACTGTTCACAAAAGAACCCAGCATGGAATCTGATCATCAGGAAAATTGAGAGAGGCCAGGTATTGGCCACAGCTCAGGCTTTCCATTAGAATGATGTGGTGAGCTCTTTGTAAATACCGATGCCTGGGCTCTAACCCTCAATTAAATCATAATCTGAGAGGGGAGATTATTATGTTTAAAAAATTCTCTAGGCAATTCCTTTGGGAAGTCAGGATTGAAATAGCACATAGATAGTTAGAGATAAAAATAGAACTTCTGTCTTCTGAATTCCTAAAGATCTTCAACAATCCTGTTATTGGCAATTTTTGCATACTGATTTATTAATATTTTATACATGTTTTTTACAACAACACTGTAGTCTTAAAGGGCAGAGATGTATTAACTGTTATCACCCACCTATTTAGCATTGTGGTTTTGAGTAAATAGATATTGCTTTGTGCATATAGACATTCAAAGGATATCCTTGGTACCTCTGCTCAAGGACAAGAAATACACCATGCAAACTACATGCAAATTCACCCAATGAAAGGGACTTTCCTCTCTACTTGTTTCATAAATTATGAAGACTCATTCAATGCTAAACAGTTTATTTATTGATTGGAGTCTGGGGAGCCATTCCTGACCCCAGTTTTTTCTGGGAAGCTCCTGCCTTGGCCTCCCCTGAATCCAGGCTGGTGCTTAGTGACTTGCTTGATCAATAGGATGTGGCCTTTGGGGACTTCCAATGTTAGGCTATAGGAATTTTTGCAACTATAAGAATTCTGAAACTCTTATACGAATAAGAGTTCTGGAGCTCTTGCATTATTCATGGAGCCCTGAGCTGCCATGTAAGAAGTCCAACCACCCTGAGACCAACATGCTCCAGACAATAAATGTAGAGTGCCTGAAATTACATAAAGAGTGAGATGCCTGGCCATCCCCCGAAGCACTTCTAGACAAGAGGATTGTCAAAAGATTTAAAGGTCTCCTTAATCTAGCAAAGCATGTCATTTAAAAAAATATCACTATGATTTCCTGTCAGTAGTATAAAGAAAAATAAAGTTAAGTAATATATAATAAAATAATACATATTTTATTATATGTATTAATATGCAATATTTTATTTTATTTTTAAAGAGATTTTATTCATTTATTTTCAGAGAGAGGGGATGGGAGGGAGAAAAAGAGGGAGAGAAACATCATTGTGAGGGAGAAACATCTATTGGCTGCCTCATGTATGGACCCCAACCAGGGCACAGGCCCAACCAGGAAAAAACCCACAACCCAGGCATGTGTCCTGACCAGAAATAAAACTGATAAACTTTTTGCTTTGCAGGATGACTCCCAACCAACTGAGCCACATCAGTCACAGTGTATTGCAATATTTTAATGCCTCAGGTAAAGCAAAAAGAAGTAAGCAGGAAAAAGAATGTGTGTGTCTATAGATTACTGGAGAATACAAAACTAATGACGCAGGCTCAAATGGGTGTGTTGTGCTGGCCAAAAGAACAACCCAATGCCATGGGTAATGTTGCCTTTGGTGACAACTAAAGATGATGAACACATTTTATATAGTTCTAAACAAAATCAAATATAATATGTCCTGATTTTACACATTAATTACATTTCTAAAAAATTTAGTATATATTTAAAACAGTATAAAAATACCTTGTATTTAGGAATTCTGATCCTTGGTAAGATGGAAAAAGCGTATTTATCCTCTCTCTCTGATTGCAGCTATGAATCATCATGGAACAGTTATTTGAGGACTCTGAAGAGTAAATGGGGGCAGATGAATTGGGAAAGAAGACCAGAATTTGTACTACCAATGAACTGGAAGTGAATTTCCTGTTTTTGCCCTTTCCCATATCTTCCATACCTGGACTCGACGTAGTCTGAAACCTGGAAGAGGGTCGCCAGTCACGGACAGAAAGAGCTCTGCTGGTAGAAGTAACTGAAAAGGAGACTCCTAATCATCAGAGTTTTCCAGGAGGTCCCTTGCATTTCTGTTTTTTCTCCATTTTCTTATGCCCTAGCCCCTAGGCAATCACAGCCTTTGCAGCAGCAGTATGAGTTTGCAGATATCTAAAACTCAGGTGGGAAGACTTCCTTTTTAATGAAAGGAACTGTGATCACCAGATGGGGAACAAACTTCCAAAGTGTTTTTCTCTCTCTGTCCTCACATCTCTTTTCCTGGACATGGGCACTCAGTGGAAAAACTAATATTCCAGCTTTCCACATGAAGGACCAAAAATGGAACCACAGGAAACTAGAAAATACTAGGGACATGGTAGAAAGAGGAAAATCCTCAGGAAAATTCATGAACTTCTGGGCTTACCTCCAAGCAGCAAAAATCTGACCCTAAAGATCATACCACAAACTTTGAGAACTGAGCTATGGGTAGACACCACCCAGTCCCAGACTGGCTGTTGGGGTGATGCAGACACAGGACAGATCCTAATAGTATAGCAAAGATACTGTAAATGGCACTGACATTGAAAAAACAACATACAGAAAGGATAATGGAACAAAAAAGACTTACAGATATGGTCATTTGATTTTCAACAAAGGTTCAAAGACAAATTAATGGAGAAAAAATAGTCTTTTAAGCAAGTGGTATTGGGAAAATTGGTCATTCATATGCAAAAATAAATAAATAAAAATCCCCACCAAAAAAGCTTAGCCTAAACCTCAAACTTATGTAAAAATTAACTTAAAATGAATTGCATATCTAAATGTAAAACACAAAACTTTGTAAGTCTCAGAAGGGGAGAAATCATTGTGATTTGAAGTTAGGTAAAGAGTTCTTTTCCATGGCATCAAAACAACCAATTTTTTTAAAATTAGTAAATTAGACTTCATCAAAATTTTGCAAAAGATACCATTAAAAGAACAGAAAGATAAACTGTAGACGCGGAGCAAAGATTTTTTTAAATTGTATATTCAACAAAGAATTTATATCCAGAATATATAAAGAACTTTCAAAACACAACAAGAAGAAAACAACCTAGCTTAAAAATGTGCAAGAGACTCAAACACTTCACAAAAAAATGGTATATATAGTCCCTAACTATGTGGCTTAGTTGGCTGGGTAGTGTTCTACAAAGCAAAGGATTGCTGGTTTGATTCTCAGTCAGGGCACATGCCTGGGTTGCAGGTTTGATCAGGGTGCCTACAAGAGGCAACCAGTAGATATTTTTCTCCCTCTCTCTAAAAAATAAATAAAAAATAGGACTTCCAGCTAAGATGGAGGCATAGGTAGACACATGATGCCTCTTCACATAACCAAAAGAAGGACAACGATTTAAAAACAAAAAAACAACCAGAACTGACAGAAAATCGAACTGTATGGAAGTCCGACAACCAAGGAGTTAAAGAAGAAATATTCATATAGACTAGTAGGAGGGGCAGAGATAGGCAACCTGATGGAGAGGACTCATGGCAAGGTGGTGGCTAGAGGACCCAGCGATGCAGTGGATTGTGGAGTGGGGCACACTAGGCTGCATCTGGCCGGCAAGGTGGCAGCTGGTGGAGCAGGTGTTCACACATTCGTCTGCAGATAAACCAGGAGAAACAACTGAGAAGCCAGAAGGACTGCACGACCCAGGAGCCTAGCGAAAGGAAATGAAGCCTCAAACCTCTGACTGAAAACACCTGTGGGGGTTGAGGTGGCAGCAAGAGAAACTCCCAGACTTATTAAAGGAGAGTTCCTTGGAGAGACGCACAGGTCCTAGAATTTACACAAATCTACCCACATAGAAATCAGCACCACAAGGGCCCAATTTGCTTTTGGGAAGTGGGGAAAGTGACTGAAATCCAGCAGAGCGGAGCAAGTGCCATTGTTCCCTCTCTGACCACTTCCCCACATACAGCATCACAACCAAGCAACTGGATTGCCCCATCCTGGTGAAAACCTAAGGCTCAGCCCCTAACTACATAACAGGCATGTCAAGACAAATAAAATGGCCCAAATGAAAGAACAGATCAAAGCTCCAGAAGAAATACAACTAAACGACGAAGAGATAGCCAACTTATCAGATGCACAGTTCAAAACACTGGTAATCAGGATGCTCACAGAATTGGCTGAATTTGGTCTCAAATTAAATGAATAAATGAAGGCTATGCTAAGTGAAATAAAGGAAAATGTACAGGGAATCAATAATGATGGGAAGGAAACTGGGACTCAAATCAACAGTGTGGAACAGAAGGAAGAAGGAAACATCCAATCAGAAAAAAAAAAAAGAAGAAGAAACAAGAATTCAAAAAAATGAGGAGAGGCTTAGAAACCTCCAGGACATCTTTAAATGTCCCAACATCAGAGTTATAGGGATACCAGAAGAAGAAGAGGAAGAGCAACAAGTGGCAAAGATATTTGAACAAATAATAAAGGAGAACTTCCCCCATACGGCAAAGGAAATAGATTTCTAGGAAGTCCAGGAAGCTCAGAGAGTCCCAAAGAACTTGGACCCAAGGAGGAATGCACCATGGCACATCATAATTACATTACCCAAGATTAAAATTAAGGAGATATTCGTAGGAGCAGCAAGAGAAAAGGAGAGTTGTTACCTACAAAGGAGTTCCCATAAGGCTGTCAGCTGATTTCTCAAAAGAGACCTTACAGGCAAGAGGGGGCTAGAAAGAAGTATTCCAAATCGTGAAAGGGAAAGACCTACATCCAAGATTCCTCTATGCAACAAAGCTTTCATTTGGAATGGAAGGGCAGATAAAGTGCTTCTCAGGTAAGGCCAAGTTAAAGGAGTTCATTGTCACCAAGCCCTTATTGTCTGAAATGTTAAAGGGACTTATCTAAGAAAAAGAAGATAAAAAATATGAACAGTAAAATGACAGCAAAATTACAATTATTAACAACCACACCTAAAACAAAAACATCAGCAAACAACTAGAACAGGAACAAAACCACAGAAGTGGAGATCACATGGAAAGTTATAAACAGGGGAGTGGGAGGAGGAGAGAGGATAAAAACATACAGAGAATAAGTAGCATAGATGGTAGGTAGAAAATAGACAGAAGAAGGGCAAGAATAGTATGGGAAATGTAGAAGCTAAAGAACTCATGACACATGGACATGAACTAAAGGGAAGGAATGTGGGTGGGAGGGGGTGGCACAGGGTGGAGGGGAGGGAAGTGGGAAAATGGGACAGCTGTAATAGCATAATCAATAAAATATATTAAAAATAATAAAGATAAAAATTAAAATGGTATACTCAGATGGCAAATAAATATATAAAAAGATGCTTGAAATCATTAGCCATTAGAGTAATGTAAATTAAAATAATGGTGACATACCACTACACATGTATTAAGATGGTTAAAATATAAAATAGTGAGTGTTGGCAAAGATGTGGAACAGTTAGAATTCTCACACATCGTTGGCAAAAATACAAAATGCTACAGTCACTCTGGAAAGCAGTCTGGCATTTTTTTTCTAATTTTTTTTTAATTATTTTATTGTTGTTCAAGTACAGTTGTCTGTATTTACTTCCCACCACTACTCCCAAACCCCAGTCAAACCCTCCTCCATCCCTTGCTTCCATCCCCCAGCCTTGGTATTGTCCATGTGTCCTTTATATTTGTTAGTAATAGTACTTCTCCTCTTTCCCCCATTATCCCCCCCACCTCCTCTCTCATTACTGTCAGATTGTTCTTAATTTCAATGGCTCTGGTTATATTTTGCTTGCTTTTTTCTTTTGTTTATTAGGTTCCAGTTAAAGGTAAGATCATATGGTATTTGTCCCTTACCACCTGGCTTATTTTACTTACCATAATGCTTTCCAGTTCCATCCATGCTGCCCCAAAGGGTATAAGCTCCTTCTTTCTTTCTGCTTCACAGTATTCCATTGTGTAAATGTACCATGTTTTTTTGATCCATTCATTTACTGATGGGCACTTAGGTTGCTTCCAGCACTTGCCTATTGTAAATTGTGCTATGAATATTGGGATGCGTAGGTTCTTTTGGATTGCTGTTTCAGGGCTCTTAGGGTATGATCCCAGCAGTGGAATTGCCAGATCAAAAACCAGTTCCATTTTTAGCTTTCTGAGGAAATTCCATACTGTTTTCCACAGCGGCTGCACCAGTCTGCATTCCCACCAACAGTGCACCAGGGTTCCCTTTTCTCCACACCTTCTCCAACATTTGTTTGTTGCTTTGTTTATGATGTACATTCTTACAAGTGTGAAGTGGTATCTCATTGTGGTTTTAATTTGCATCTCTCTGATGGCTAGTGATGCAAAGCATCTTCTCATATGTCTCTAGGCCCTCTGTATGTTCTCATTGGAGATGTGTCTGTTCAAGTCTTGCCCATTTTTTTAATTTGGTTTTTTGTCTTCCTGGAGTAGAGCCGTGTGACTTCTTTAAATATATTGGAGATCAAACCCTTGTTCAAGGTATCACTGGCAAATATGTTTCCCCATATAGTTAGTTCTCTTTTCATTTTAATGCTGTTTTTTTAGCCATGAAGAAGCTTTTCATTTTGATGAGATGCTATTTTTTTATTCTTTCCTTTATGTCTCTTGCTTTAGGGGACATATCTGTGAAAATATTGCAGTGTGGAATATCTGAGATTTTCCTGCTTTGTTCTCCTTTAGGACTTTTATGGTGTCACGACTTATATTTGTCTTTTATTTATCTTGAATTTATTTTTATGTATGGTGTAAGTTGGCAATCAAGTCTCATTTTCTGCATGTAGTTGTCCAGATCTCCCAGTACCATTTGTTGAAGGGGCTGTTTTTGCTCCATTTTATGCTGCTGCCCCCTTTTGTTAAATATTAATTGACCATAGAGACTTGGGTTTATTTCTGGGCTCTCCATTCTGTTCCACAGGTCCATGTGTCTGTTCTTATGCCAGTACCAGGCTGTTTTGATTATAGTGGCCTTGTAATACAGGTTGGTATCAGGTATTGTGATCCCTCCTACTTTGCTCTTGTTTCTCAAAATTGCTGTAGCTATTTGGGGTTATTTATGGCTCTATATAAACTTCTGAAATGTTTGTTCTATATCTGTGAAACATGTCATTGGTACTTTAATAGGGATTACATTGAATCTAGAAATTGCATTGGGTAGTATGGACATTTGGATGATGGTAATTCTTCCAATCCATGAGCATGGTACATGCTTCCATTTGTTTGTGTCTCCCTTAATTTCTTTTGTGTAGTTTTCTGAGTACAGGTCTTTTACCTCCTTGGTTATGGTAAGTCTAGGTACTTCATTTTTCTTGTTACTATATCAAATGGGATTTTTTTTTCCTGATTGTAAGAGACCATTCTGCGTAGCATGGGCCCAGCCCCTACTCAGAAATGCACCCCACCTATGGATAGGTTCTCCCATGGGGAATGCTAAAACTCCCCAGTATGGAGTGTGACCAGTTCAACCACTTTTCCCTTTTCATTTGCAAATATCCTTCTCCTGTGATGTGATTAGTGGCATTGGCTCCTTTGTTTTCTGTAAAAGGTAACCACCTAAAGCAAACCTGTGCATAGTAAATGAGGACTATCATGTAATGTGCCAAGAAAAGAAATAAAGTCCTGTCTTGGCTGAGGCTGCGGCTTTTTCTACCCTTGAGAGAAAAAGCCATGCTTGCCCTTTTCCTCCATAAGACTTGGTAGTTTGTGTGAATGTCTTGTGTCTCATCCACAATGTGACAGACCCCACGAGCCAGGGGTCACATCTTCTGATTTCTGTTTCTGATATTTCATTGTTGGTATACAAGCATGCCTTTGATTTCTGGATATTGACTTTGCATCTGGCTGTTCGGCCCAATTCATTTATTAGGTCAAGTAGTTTTATGATGGAGTTTATAGGGTTTTTTATGTACAATATTATGTCATCTGCAAACAATGACAGTTTTTCTTCCTCCTTTCCAATTTGGATGCCATTTATTTCTTTTTCTTGTCTGATTGCTGTGGCTAGGACTTCCAGTACTATGTTGAACAGAAGTGCTGAAAGTGGACAACCTTGCCTTGTTCCTGATCTTATTGGGAAAGCTGTAAGTTTTTGTCCATTGACTATGATGTTTGCTGTAGGTCTCTCACATATGGCCTTTACTATGTTGAGGAATACTCTTTGTACTCCCACTTTGCTCATTGCTTTTATCATAAATAGGTGCTGTACCTTATCAAATGCTTTTTCCACATCTATGGATATGATCATCTGATTTTTTGTCTTTCATTTTGTTTACGTGGTGTATTATGTTTATTGATTTGTGATTATTGTACCATCTTTGCATCCCTGGGATGAATCCCACTTGATCATGGTGCATGATCAAGGCTAGATGTGGTCTGCCAATATTTTGTTGAGGGTTTTAGCATTTATGTTCATCAGTAATATTGGCCAGAATTTTTCTTTTTTTGTTACCTGGTTTTGGGATTAGGATGATGTTGGCTTCATAAAAGGAGCTCAGGAGTCTTCCATCTTCTTAGACTTTTTGAAATAATCTCTGGAAGTTGTGGGTTAGCTATCCCTTAAATGCTTTGTACAATTCTCCTGTGAAACCAACTGGTCCAGGGCTTTTCTGTGTCAGAAGCTATTAATTATTGTTTCATTTTCATCTGCTGTTATTGGTCTGTTCAGTCTTTCTGCTTCTTATTCATTCAGTTTGGGAAGATTGTATTTTTCTAGAAATTTGTCCATTTCACTTAGGTTTTCAAATATCTTGGCATATAGTTCTTTGCAGTAATTTCTTACAATCCTTTGTATTTCTGTGGTATCAGTTGTAATCTCTCCTCTTTCATTTCTGATTGTGTTTATTTGGGTCCTCTCTCTTTTTTTCCTTGACGAGCCTGCTTAAAGGCTTGTTGATTTTGTTTATGTCTTCAAAGAACCTGTTCCTGGATTCATTGATCCTTAGAATTGTGCTTTTAGTCTCTATGTCATTTAATTCTGCTGTGATCTTGGTTATTTCCTTTCTTCTACTTGCTATGGGGTGTTTTTGTTGTTATTCCTCAAGTTCTTGTAGGTGTAGGATTAGGTCATTTACTTGAAATGTTTCTATTCTTTTTAGGTAAGCCTGTATTGCTATGAACTTCCCTCTCAGGACTACCTTCGCTGTGTCCCATAAGCTTTGGGTTGTTGTGAGTTCATTTTCATTTGTTTACAGAAACCTTTTGATTTCCATCTTGATCTCATTCTTGACCCATTCATTGTTTAATAGTATGCTATTCAATCTCCATGGGTTTGAGTGTTTTTGAGTTTTTTCCTTGAGACTGGCTTCTAGTTTCAGTCCCTTGTGGGCAGAGAAAATGTTTTTCTATGATTTCAATTTTCTTGAATTTGCTGATGCTTGTTTTGTGTCCTGTGTTATGGTCTATCTTTGAAAATGTTCCATGTGCACTTGAAAAGAATGTATATTTTGCTTCATTTGGATGAAAGGCGCTCTCTCTCTATATCACTTCAGTTCATTTCATCTAAGGCATTATTCAATGCCACAATAGCTTTGTTGACGATTTGTTTGGAAGATCTGTCCATTTTTGACAGTGGGGTTTTAAAAGCCCCTACTATTATTGTGTTGCTGTCAATATCTTTCTTGAAGTCCTCCAAGATTTTTTTTATGTATTTGGGTGCTCCTATGTTGGGTGCATATATATTTATAATGTTGATGTCTTCTTGATGGATTCTTCCCTTGAGTATTATGAAGTGACCTTTTGGGTCTCTTTTTATAGCCCTTGTTTTGAAATCTATTTTGTCTGATATGAGAATTGCCACCCCAACCATTTTTCCCTGTCTATTTTCTTGGAATGTATTATCCAACCCTTCACTTTCAGTCTGTGTAGGTCTTTTGTTCTGAGTTGGGTCTCTTGTAGGCAGCATATGTGTGGTTCATGCTTTTGTTTCCATTCAGCTACTCTATGCCTTTTGATTGGAGCATTTAATCTATTTAGATTAAAGGTTATTATTGACAGGTACTTATTCATTGCCATTTTTTTGTACCTGTGCTCCACTCTCTCTCACTCTTCTTTTTTCCCTTTCCTTAAAGGAGGCCCTTTAGCATCTCTTGCAGAGATGGCTTGGTGGAGGTGTATCCTTTCAGACATCTTTTGTCTGGCAAGCTCCTTATTAATCCTTCCATTTTAGTTGATAGCCTTGTGGATAACATAGTCTTGGTTGCAGGCTTTCATTACTGGGAATATTTCTTGCCATTGTCTTGGGGCTTGGAGCATTTCCATTGAGAAGTCAGCTTCTAGTCTTATTGGAGCTCCCTTGTACGTTACTTTCTGTTTCTCCTTTGCTGCCTTCAAGGTTCTCTTTGTGAGAGATGCTCAGAAGATGGCAGTGAAGTAGGTGTGAGTGGAACCCAGTTCTCCTTGTGTCCAGCTGGAACACCTAGCTGATCTCTTGAGGAACAGAGTGAACAACCAGTGGAATTCCAGCTTACATGAAGTTTGGGGGCAAAAATTGCAGAGGACATTGAAAAACAGGCAGTGAGGAGAGTGCACTGGGATGGTAAGTTCTATGGGATCTGTGCCGGGACCAAGGATGCTGTGGTCCCTGGCCCATCACCTGCTGCAGGATACAGGCAGGAGATTTAGAACACCAGCTTTCTCCCCTACCAGAGCAGTGAGGGCACCCTGAAACTAGGAGGGACCTAGGTGCTGAATGTTGCTGGGGGAAGTAGAGATGAAGTGGAGACACACAGAGGCAGTACACACCCACTGGGACTGTGGACACTGGCACCAGAGAAATTGGGGTACCAGCGACACCTGGAGAAGGGAGGAGTTGGGCCATATCAGACCCTGACTTGGATAGTTTCCAGACAGGTAGAAAAAGTGGGACTATGTGGTGTGCTTGTTAAGAATGACGGGCAGCTGCTTTGTAAGGAACTCTATACCAGTAGCTGGTGCACCCCTAGGGAGATTTCAGCTTCACTTGCCCAGAGTGAGCAGTGGAGGGGAACTGTGCACCCCACTAATTGCACACAGTGTGCCCAAAACCAGTAGATGAGCTGAACCGTGCATCCTGCCTGTCTCACCCTGAGTGCACCCAGAGTGAGTGGAGGAGGGAACACATGTGCCCCACAGCTCTGTCACTGCGTGCACAAAGACAGTAGTAGGGGGAACCGGGTGTCCCTCTTGTCCCAGGCCCTGCGCCAGAGATTGATTCATTTCTAGAAAAATATAATCTTCCCAAACTCAATGAAAAAAGAGGCAGAAAGCCTGAACAGACCAATAACAGCTGATGAAAGTGAAGCAGCAATAAAAAAAAAAAAACTCCCAACACAAAGAAGCCCTGGACCAGTTGGTTTCACAGGAGAATTCTACAAATCATTTAAGGAAGAGCTAACCCCTATCCTTCACAGACTATTCCATAAAATTCAAGAAGATGGAATACTCCCAAACTCTTTTTATGAGGCCAGCATTGTGGCGGATCCTGGCCGGCAGGTTCTGTGTATGTTATGGCTACTGGTGAATAAATACACATGGACAACACAAGTTTTGTGAAGAAAAAGGGATGGCATCACCATTCTCTGAGAGAGAGAGGGTGAGCGGGCCAGACAGTCCAGTCCCTGGCTGGACAGGCATTTATTGCTTCTTTGTGTACATTACATGGAGTGTAGTACTCATTTACTATGCACAGGTTCACTGCAGGGGATTACCTTTTACAGATTACAAAGAAAAGAATGTTGCTAATTACTTCAAAGAGAAGGATGTTTAAAACCAAAAAGTCTGAAAAGTGGTTGAACCGGTCACACTCCATACTTGGGAGTTTTAGCTCAGATTTTAGGGAGTTGCAGTAAGCCCTTGCTGCCTCAATTCAGGGTGAGGAAGTTTTAGCAAAAGTAAGTCTCATAGCAGTCTTGGTACAATACAGGCCTGATTCCCCATGGGAAAACCTCTCCATGGGCATGGTCCTGCATGCCACTTGCTCCCCACTGGTTTTCCACCTGAGTGCTGAGCTACATTCCCATGCCATATGAAGCACTTCCCTACACAGCATCATCCTAGTCCCTAAACCAGATAAAGACGCAACAAAGAAAGAAAGCTCAGGCCAATATTGCTGCTGAACAAAAATGCTAAAATCCTCAACAAAATATTGGCAATATGCACTCAGCAATACATTAATAAGATCATACACCACAACCAGGGGTCATTCATCCCAGGGATGCAAGGATGTTACAACATTCATAAATTAATAAATGTAATACATAACATAAAGAAAAGCAAAGATACAAACCACATGATCATATCCATAGATGCAGAAAAAGCATTTGATAAGGTACAGAACCCATTTATAATAAAAATAGTCAGCAAAGTAGGAATAGAGGGAGCATTCCTCAATAAATTAAGGCCATGTATGAGAGACCTACAGCCAACATCATACTCAATGGATAAAAACTTACAGTTTTCCCACTAAGATCAGGAGCAAGGCAAGGTTGTCCACTTTCAGCACTTCTATTCGACATAGTACTGGAAGTCTTAGCCACAGCAATCAGACAAGAAAAAGAAACAAAGGGTAACCAAGTTGGAAAAGAGGAAGCAAAACTGTTATTGTTTGCAGATGACATGATAGTGTGCATAGAAAACCCTATAAACTCCACAAAGAAACTGCTCAACCTAATAAATGAATTGGGCTGAACAGCCAGATACAAAGTCAATATCCAGAAATCAAAGGCATTTTTGTACACCAACAATGAAACAGCAGAAGCAGGAATCAAGAAAAAAATCCCTTTTGATATAGCAATGAGAAAAATAAAATACCTAGGAATAAACCTGACCAACGAGGTAAAAGACCTGTTCTCAGAAAACTACACAACACTGAAGAAAGAAATTGAGGAAGACACAAACAAATGGAAACATATACTGTGTTCATAGATCGGAAGAATTAACATCATCAAAATGTCCATATTACCCAAAGCAATTTATAGATTCAATGCAATACCTATTAACATACCAATGGCATAGTTCACAGATAGATATAGAACAAATACTTCAGAAATTTCTATGGAACCCTAAACAACCCCAAATAGCCGCAGCAAGTCTGAGAAAGAAGAGGAAAGTTGGAGGAATCACAATACCTGATATCAAAATGTATTACAAGGCTCCTATAATCAAAACAGCCTAGTACTGGCATAAGAATAGACACAAAGTCATTGAAACTGAGAACAGGCTCTCAGTGATCAGAAGGGAGCGGGGAGGAGATAAAGGGGGAAATGGGTGAAGGGTTTATAGGAACAGTTATGGAGGACATATGTACAACAACAAGGGTGGAGTGGAAATGGGGGAGGGAGGCGGGTAGTGCTGGGGTGGTGAGGAGGGGTGGGAAGGCAGAAAAGTGTTCTTGAAAAACAATAAAATTTGTAATAAAAATAACATTAAAAGAGGATCCTCTTTTTTGTCTTGGAATTTTGCCATTTTAATTTTGATATGTCTTGAAGTGGGTCTCTTTGAGTTCCTCCTGATTGGGACTCTTTGTGTTTTCTGGATTTGTGTGACTTTCTCTCATCAAATTAGGGAAGTTTTCCATCATTACTTTTTCAAGTGGGTTTTCTATTCCTTGCTCTTCTTCTCCTTCTGGTATCCCTATGATATGGATATTATTACATTTCATGTTGTCTTGCAGTTCCCTTAACACTTCTTTTTTCTTTCTTAGTCTTTTTTCCTTTTCTTGCTCTTTCTGGGTGTTTTTTTCTACCTTGTCCCTTAGCTCGCTGATTTGATCCTCTGCTTTGTCTAGCCTGATTTTGATTCCTTCTACAGTGTTCTTCAATTCCGAAGTTGTATTCTTCATTTCCTCTTGGTCCTTGTTTATCATTTCTATTTCCTTTTTTATTATGATATAGGTTGTAGTGAGTTCACTGTAGTTTCCATATAGTTTTTGGTAATTCTCAGTGGGCTTATTGAGCTTCCTTATTACCATTGCTTTAAACTCAATATCTGATAGTTGATTTGCCTCTGTTTCATTTAGTATTTCTGAGGCTTCCTCCTTTCCTTTCATTTGGATATTGTTTCTTTGTCTTCCCATTGTTTGTGAAACTCTTCTTGTTAGCATCTGCTTCTTAAATTGATCTGTTCTGAGCCCCTGGGTTTATGGTGTGGACTTCCATGGTAGGAGACCTATGAGATTCAATAGTGAAGTCTCCTTGATCTCCTGAACTTGCTGGTCTTGGACTGTTGTTTATGTTGGCTCTCTGGATGTCTTTGGGCTTTGATGGTTTTTGGGTCCTTCTTTGGTGCATCTTTCTCTCCAGCTGGTTAACTGAGGGTCACTCCACCCACCACGTCTTGTATTCTGCTGTGCAGGTGTGGATAGGCTGTGTTGAAGTTGGTCTTTCTGTCTGTGAGGTTTTGAGGCTTCTCTCTTGCTATTGTTCAGTTGTTTGTTCTGGGCAATTTCTCCACCATTTAGTTGTAAATCCAGATTGGTCCTGGATTGAGGTTAGTGTGGCTTTCAGTCACTCTTTCACCTTCTTCTGTTATTATCTGTTGGTGGTTCCCTTGTTGGTGGCTTTTTTCTTCCAGCAGGTATACTGGTGTTCACAGCTCCCACCTGCTCTTCTATGTGATCAGTTGGAGGGGGAAGGAAAAATGGATTAAGATTGCAGGAAGATTCCAATGACAAGAATTAGGAGATCCTTTAGAAAAGTATAGTGTTAACCGTGATATTTCCTACAAGTAGGCACTTTTAAGACAGGGTGGAAAAAAGATAAGACCCTTGTTAGGCAGGGAAGGATTGTGAATTGGATCCAGAAAATAGTGAGTTTGTGGGAGGTCAGATTATGAGACATAGTGAGAGTAAAGGATAGAAAATAGGTGTAGTGTTCAAGAGAATAGAGTTAACCACAACAGTAATAAAGTTTCAGGAAAAGTGAAGTGAGCTAAGATCTAGGAGGGGTGCTGTGTAGTATTTACAATTGTATGGAACAACAGTTATTTACAATAGTAATGGAGGAACAATTATATGACAGAATCTATGTGATCTGAATAACAAGAATAGGAAGTACAGAACCTAGAGTAGTGTGCTATTGGTACACAAATGAAGTGAAAGAAGGAAAATTAAAAATACACTATAAAAGAGATAACAGGGAAAACCAGTCAAACAATGTAATTAAACAAACAAAATGAAGAAAAATGAACAGAAAGAAGAGAAATAAAAAATGCTAATAAAATAAAAAGTAAAAATAATAATATAATAATAATAATTCAAATAAACAATAACTTGCAAGTTCTGTAGAATAGCAAAGTGAAATTTGTCTCGCTGTCTCAGTTGTTAGGATGACCCCTCTTTGGTTCTGACTCTGGTCCTTTCACAACTCCAGGTTTTATTGACTCACTTGTGGGGGTAGAGGCGGGTGGGAGAAGATAATAAAGGATGAAGGGGGAAAAAAAGTCTCTTGCTGTCTTTAAATCAGCCAAGCCAGTTCTGCTGGTCTTCCTGTCTGCAGCAGACCTACACCTTCGGTCCACCAGTCATGCTGTCTTTGAGGTGCACCAATTACGGGCCATTCACATACCACCTTCTTGCTCTTTGCTGTCCTGCATGCTAGGGACTCTCAGAGTCTCTTCAGGGTAGTTCAATGCCCACACTGAGTTAAGTCTTTCTGGGGACTGCTGACTCCCTGAGTCCTACTGCTCTCCTTTCTGGGGAGTGCCTCTGCCTTCCTCTTAGGGAGCCAGTTGGGCACCACAGAGGCTGTGGCTGAGGGTGTGCATGCTCTACTTCTGATGCTGTGACAAAAATGCAGCCACCGGGCAGCAGGGTCAGGTGCTCTCCACCCTGGGGCTACCAGCATGATTGTGAGGCCCCAGCTGCTGTGATGGGAGCACAGACTTGGGGTGGCATTGTCTGTCATATGATGGCCTCTGCTGTTGCATCAGTGGGGCTGGGGGGTACAGCAGCTGGGTTGGTCATGCACCACTGTGGTCATGGGCATAGTTAGGCACCCTCTGACCTTGCGGCTGGGGGTGGAGTAGGGGCACAGTCTCAGTCCTGGTGGCAGAGGCCAGCCCATGGCCGAGGCTGCAGAGACTGCAAGGGTTCAGCGGGCAGGAGTAGGGGGCAGCTGCTGCAGGAGAATTCCCTAAACAGCCACCTAGTGCCTTTAAAAAAAAATTCTTCCTACTCATTCCTGCTGCTCCAAACAAGGACCTGGCCTCTCACACAGCCCAACTCTCAGCCAGACCAGGGACTGACCGGGTCAGGGTCCATCACTGCACAACTCTCCCCAGCTGGCATCTACAGTCTCAGGCATTTGCCAATTTACTCTTATTTCCCCCAGCGACTTCAAACATCCAGGTCTATCTTGATGCTGCTCAAACCTCCCTGTTTGGCAGGGGAGGGAGCCATTAACCTGTCTCTCTTCCAAGAATCCTGCAGCAGCCGCCATGATTCTTGCACTGGTCCCAGGAACCTTACCATCCCAAAGCAGTCTCATTACCATCTTGTCTTTCAATGTCCTCTACAGTTTTGGCCTCCAACCTTCACATGTGCTGGGATACTGTTGGCTGTTCACTCTGTTCTTCAGAAGATCAACTAGGTGTTCCACCTGTATGCAGGGGAAGTGGACTACACGCCCTCTTATCTTGCCACCATCTTCCCAAAAGTTGGCAGTTTCTTACATAGTTAAACATACATCTGCCATATGACCCAGGAACCCTACTCCTAATAGTATTTTTATAGATTCCTTAAGATTTTTTTATGAAGACAACTAAAAAATATGCAGTAGGGATGATTTTGCGTCTTCCTTTCTTATTTATATGATTTTTATTTCCTTTTCTTGCCTTATTGCACTGTCCAGAACAACCAGCACTATGTTGAATTTGAGAGTGCTGAGAGTGACTATCTTTGTCTTGTTCCCAATTTTATGGTAAAAGCATTGTACCACTAAGCAAAAGCATTCAGCCTTCTACCACTAAGCATAATGTTAGCTGAAGGTACTTAGTACATTTCTTTACAAGTTGAGGAAATTCCCTTCTATTTCTATTTTTCTGAGAGTTTTAAAATTTTTATCATTGACGGGTGGTGAATTTTGTCACTTTTTTGCATCAGTTTATACTACCATTTGGGTTTTTATTGTGTCAATTTTACACATTACATTGATCATTTTTCAAATATTGAACCAGTCTTGTACCCTTAGAATAAACCTGACTTGGTCATGGTGTCTAATTCTTTTCATACAATGTTTAATTATCTTTGTTTATATTCTTGAAATTTTCTCACATCTATATTCATGAGAGAGTGGTCTTCAGTTTTCTTTTTTGTAATGTGTTTGTCCTTATGACAATACCGCACAGTCTTGTTTGGCATAAGGACAGACAAACCAATTACAAAAAAAAAGTCTTGCAACTTTCTAGTAAGTGTTCAAATTGGAAAATGTGAGACCTTCAACTCTTGCTTTGAAGATTATTTTAGATATTTTGAGACACTTGGATTTTCATATGAAGTTAGGATAAGATTTTCAACTTCAAAAACAGTAAATGGAATTTGGGTAAGTTGATGCAGACTCTGGCTAGCGGTGTCCGTGGTGTTGTGGATGCAATGAACAAAATCACATGGACTGCAGAAGCCCTGTGGAGAAACGGGACAGCATGGCCACTCTCTGAGTGAGAGAGCACCCTGACCCTTGCCTGGACAGGCTTTTTTTTTTTTAATTACTTTCTGAGAGCATTACATCAAGGAAGGTCCTCATTCATTATGTTCAGGTTTGCTTTAAGTGATTTTTTCTTATAGATAACAAAGAAAAGTATGTTGCAAATGCAAGGGAACAATAAGAGTGATTGATCTGGTTACATTTCGTCCTTGGAATGGCTTACTACAGACTTTAGAAGTTACTTCAAAGATATACATTAAACATCTGCTGTCTTAACTCAGGGTGAGGGAGTCTTCGCAAAAGCAAGCCTCAAATCAGCCTAGATATAATGCAGGTCTGGTCTCCCATGGGAAAGCTGATCTGTGGGCCTGGCTCCTGTGTACCACCTCATGCATGTCAGTTTTCTGAACCAGGGCTGGGCTACATTTGCCACTGCCGCGCAGACTGGTTTCCTATAATAGGTGTTGTGGTGAATCTCTACCGCTACCTGTTTTTGTATGGCTCATAAACTCCTAATGACTTTTAGATTTTGAAATTTTTGAAAATCTATTAAAAGAAAAATATTTCCTATCAAGTGAAAATTATATAAATCTTAAATTTCCAATTGTATAAAGTTTTATTGGAACAGAGTCATGCTCATTAATTAACTTATTGTCTAAGGCTGTTTTAGCAATACAGTGAGACTTGAAACAGACTGTATGTCCCACAAAGCCTAAAATATTTAAAACCTGGCCCTTTACAAAAAAAGTTTGGGGACCTCTTCTTTATACTACAGAAAAGACTGAACACTGTGCCTGAATACTTTGACCAAGGAATATAATTTTCCATTCCTATTCCAAGGGGATTTCTTGAGCTATGTATAGACCTGATGGAACTTGGCCTTAAAATTTTTTTTCCTACTGTAGTATGTAAAAATAGAAAGAGAGAGGCTAAGACTATATAAAGGTGGGGGGAAGAAAGGTGAAGAGATGAAAGGTGAACACTGTGGACATTAATAGAACAATGCAGAATTCAAATATAGGAATTAGAGGGACCTTAGCAATTCTCTCATTTTTTCAGTTGAGGACAATGTGACTCAGGAAGACTTTTTCCAAATTACATAGTGTCTTTTGACTACCTTGCTTATCTTAATACAGTTATATAAAAATACACAGTCATACTCTAATGGATATTACTCTATCACTTTCTAGAATTCATTCACATTAGTAAAAATCAGTTTGTTCATCTCTCTCCAGAAACTATTCATGGCCTCAACTCAACAGGCTTGATGTTGAAGCTTAACAAGACAGCATGGATGGACCTAGAGGGCATTATTTTGAGTGAAATAAGTCTGTCAGAGAAAGACAAATAACATATGATTTTACTTATCAAAATAAACAAAATTGAAATAGAATCATAGACACAGAGAATAGAATGATGGTTACCAGAGGAGAGTTGGGTTGGGGCCCTGGGTGAAAAGGTGAAAAGATTAAGTAGTACAAATTGATAGTTGCAGAATAGTCATGAAGATGTAAAGTAAAGCTTAGTGAATATAGTCAATAATACTGTATCAGAAGGAAGGAGGTGGGGGTAAGTAGAAGAGGGTAAAGGTGGGATACATAGTAATAGAAGGAGACTTCACTTGGGATGGTAAAATCACAATACAATATACAAATGATATATTATAGAATTGTACACCTGAAACCTATATAATTTTATTAACCAATGTCACACCAATAAATTCTATTAAAATAAATAAATAATATTGTGATAACTATGTATGGTGTCAAGTGGGTACTAAAAATATTGGGGAGAAACACTTTATAAAGTAGATGATTATTTAACTACTATTCTGTATACCTAAAACTAATACAAAATAATGTTAAATGTAAACTATAATTGAAATAAAATAAAAAAAAATGAAAACAGCATACCAGAATTTGTGGGATGCTACTAAAGCATGCTTGGGAAAATTTATAGTACCAAATGCCTATGTTACAAAAGGGAATGATTTCAAGTCAATGATTTCAGCTTCCATCTTAAGAAACTATAAAAATAAGAGCAAATTGAACTTAACAGAAGCAGAGGAGGAAATAATAAAGAGCAGAGCAGACAAAAATTAAATTTGAGTCAAAAACAATAACAACAAAAACAATAGAGGAAAAGTCAATGAATTCAAATGCTGCTGGTTCTTTGAGATCAATAAAATTGATAATCATCTAGCTAGACTTATCAGGAAAAAAAAGAGAGAAAATACAAATCACTAATAACAGGAGTGAGAAAAGTTAAAAGGCAGATAAATATCATAAAAAAATGTATGCCCGTAAATTTGATAACTTAGACACAAATGACCAAAGCTCCACCACTTATTTGAAAACTTCAAGAAGTTAATTGAAGGAGTTCCAGCCAAGACCAAGGCATAGGTAGAGACCCTTCGCTTCCTCCCACAACCAAAAAGAGGATAACAACCAATCTGAAATCAATGAACAACCAAAAGTGACAGAAAATCAAACTGCGTGGAACTCCGACAACAAAGGAATTAAAGAAAAAAGTCAACCAGAACAACCAAACCAGTAAGGCGGACCATGCTGGCCGACTCAGGAAAACTGTGCCTTGGGGGCAGGGCTGGCTGCTAATCTCAGTGGGCTGTGCGGAGGGGCTGACTTCAGTGGAAAACAGACTCAGAGATGGCTGTGGGCTATAGCTGGGGTTGCCATGGTAGGAGAAGCTCCCAGATCACACGAGAGTCCCTTGAAAAGTGCACTAGAGACAAGCAGGTGAGCCACACCATTCCCTCTCTGGCCCCTCCTCCACAGGCAGCACCTCAGCACAGCAAGGAGAATTGCCCTGCCTGGGTGATTACCTAAGGCCCCACCCCCTTACAACCTTTCAGTTGTGCCAAGACAAAGAAATATGGCCCAAATGAAAGAATAGAGTAAAGCCTCAGAAAGAGAGCTAAGTGAGGAGGAGATCACCAACCTATCTGATGGTTGAATTTAAAGCCCTGGTAATCAAAATGCTCACAGACCTGATTGAGCTTGGTTGAAAAATGAAAACACAAATGAAGGATACCCAAAGTGAAATAAAGCAGAATGTTCAGGGAACCAACAATGACAGGAAGGAAACCAGGACTCAAAGCAACAATTTGGAACAAAAGGAAAAAATAAACATCCATCCAGATCAAAATGAAGAAACAAGAATTTGAAAAAGTGAAGAGACTCTTACAAACCTCTGGGACAACCTGAAACATTCCAATATCCAAATTATAGGGGTGCCAGAAGAAGAGGAAGAGCAAGAAATGGAAAGCTTATTTTAACAAATAATGAAGGAAAACTTCCCCAATCTGGTGAAGGAAACAGACCTCCAGGAAGTCCAGGAACCCTAGAGAGTCCCAAGGAAGTTGGACCCAAAGAGGAACACACCAAAGCATATCATAATTACATTACCTAAGATTAAAGATAAGGAGAGAATCTTAAAAGCTGCAAGGGATAAGGAAAGTTACCTACAAAGGATTATCAGCTGATTTCTCAAAAGAAGCCTTTCAGGCAAGAAGGGTTTGGAAAAAAAAAATTCAAAGTCATGAAAGGCAAGGACCTACATCCAAGATTACTCTATCCAGCAAAGCTATCATTTAAAATGGAAGGGCAGATAAAGTGCTTCTCAGATAAGGTCACGTTAAAGGAGTTCATCATCACCAAGCCCTTACTTATTATATGAAATGTTAAAGGGACTTACATAAGAAAAAGAAGATGATAAAAAATGTGAACAGTAAAATGATAACAAGCTCACAACTATCAACAAATGAACCTAAAAGAAAAGAAAAACAATGAAAACAAAAACTAAGCAAACAACTAGAACAGGAACAGAATCAGAGAAATGTGCATCACGTGTAGGGATTTCAGTGGGGAGGGGGAAGGGAGGAATAGGGAGGGAAAGGTACTGGGAAGAAGAAGCATAATTTGTAGGCAAAACGTAGATGGGGAGAGATAAGAAAATGGCATGAGAAACAGAGGACTCACAGAACTTATATGTGCAACCCATGGATGTGGATTAAGGAGCGGGGCATGCTGGAGGACTTGAGAGGTAGGGTGAAGGGGGGATAGAGAGGGAAAAATTGGGAAAACTGTTATAGCATAATCAATAAAAAATATTACAAAAAGAAGTTAATTGAAGTATATAAGCCTTGGCTTATTTGTTTGAAAATGGTAAAATTTTTGTGAGGAGTAAATGCATGTGAAATTCTTAGCTGCTATTATTATTATTACCATCATCAGGCTAATACTGAGAAGACACCATGTGATCCACAGTCAGTTACTGCAGGAGCTGGTTGATTTGGTAAAGCACTCTCTTTGGACCCTAATATTGTTCAACCTTATCTTTTAATTTAATTTTATTTTTTTCACGTGGATGCTATTGCAGCATTATTTATTGTAACAAAGAGCTTGAAAGAAAGCCCATGGCTGAATAGTTTATGGCATAGCAGCACCATGAATAAAAAAGGCTGAATCAAATCTAAACCAATTGACTTGGAGAGATTTCTATGAAGTATAAAATTATTAACTAAAGTGATAAAAGCGTATATAATATGCATTTATGGAAAATTATATATGGTATGAAAAATTATTTAAAAATAATACAGAAAAAATTAATTACTTCATTCTTCATGTCAAGGGGCTGCTCTTTAATTGTGATTCCATCATCTCTGAAACATTTTTAAAATTAATTAATTTTTTAAATTATATTTTAGTGATTATGCTATTACAGTTGTCCTGATTTTTCCCCCTTTGCCCCGTTCACCCAGCACCGCCACTTCCTCAGGCAGTCCTCCCATTATTGTTTATGCCCATAGGTCATGTGTATAAGTTCTTTGATTACTCCATTTCCTATACTGTATTTTACATCCCCATGGCTATTCTGTAACTACCTATTTGTACCTCTTAATCCTCTCACCTCATCGACCATTCTCTCACAATCCCCTCCCATCTGGCAACCATCAAAACACTCTCCATATCCCTGATTCTGTCTTTGTTCTTCTTGTTTGCTTAGTTTGTTTTTTTATTCAATTGTTGATAGATATGCATTATTGCCATTTTATTGTTCCTAGTTTTGATCTTCTTTTTTTTTTTTAGTAAGTCCCTTTAATATTCCATGCAATAATGGTTTGGTGATGATGAACTCCTTTAGATTTTTCTTGTCTTGAAAGCTCTTTATCTGCCTTTGAATTCTAAATTATTGGTTTGCTGGGTAGAGGAACCTTGGCTGTAGGTCCCTGCTTTTTATGACTGAATATTTCTTGCCAATCTCTTCTAGCCTGCAAAGTTTCTTTTGAGAAATCAGCTGACAGTCTTATGGGAACTCCTCTGTAGGTAACTAACTTATTGTTCTCTTGATGCTTTTAAGATTCTCTCTTAATTTTAAACTTTGGAATTTTAATTATAATATGTCTTGGAGTGTGCCTCTTTATATCCATCTTGTTTGGGACTCTCTGTGCTTCCTGAACTTGCATGTGTATTTGCTTCACCAAATTAGGGAAATTTTCTGTCATTATTTTTTCAAATAGATTTCTAATATCTTGCTTTTACCCTTATCCTTCTGGCACCCCTATAAAGTGAATGTTGAAGTGCTTAAAGTTGTCCCACAGGCTGCTTATACTAGCCTCGTTTTTTTTTTATTCTTTTTTCTTCTTGTTGTTCTGATTGGTTGTTTTGGTTTTTGCTTCCTTATGTTCCAAATCATTGATTTGATTCTGTTTCATCCACTCTGTTATTTTTTCCCTGTAAATTGTTCTTTATTTCAACTAGTGTAACCTTTGTTTCTGACTAGATTTTTTTATGCTGTTGAGATCCCCACTAAGTTCCTTGAGTCTCATTATAATCAGTGTTTTGAACTCTGAATCTGACAGTTTGCTTATGTGTAGTTTGTTTAACTCTCTTTATGGAGTTTTGATCTGTTCTTTCATTGGGCCATGTTTCTTTGTGTCCTCATTTTGGTAGCCTACCTGTGTCTGTTTCTATGTATTTGGTAGAACTGCTCACGCCGTATATTGGTAGTGTGGCCTAATGTAGTAGGTGTGTTGTCGGATCCAGTGGCACAGCCTCCTCTATCACCAAAGCTAGGTACATGAGGTACACCCTTAATGTGGGCTGAGTACAACCTCCTCTTGTGGTTGAGCCTTGTTGCTGTTGGAAGATCAATGGGAGGGATTTACCCAGGCCAGTCAGCTGCAAGGAATGGCTTTGACCACTTACCACCAACTTTCACCCTCCATGGAAGATCAGCTGCACAGGGACAGGGTGGTGGTTCTCTGACATGGTCTGTAGCTGTCCACTGTGTGCACTGACCCTAGGGTTTCCCAGATAGTGCACGCCAAGGTCAGTCCCTACCTATATTTTACCCTGGGCCACCTTGCCTGAGCTATAAAGCAATCTGAGATGGCTGGTACTTGTGCTGGGCTTGGAGATTCCTAGATGAAGCCAAGCTGTGAATCTAGGTTGGCTACTGCTAGTGCCAGGCCTGGGGCTCAATGAGGCTCACTGGGATCACTGTTGGTTGTTTGACAGGATATAAAAAGTTGTGAAGCATGAGCCAAAACCAGTCATTCATATGGAAATGCAGCTTGGGTGGGCCTGTAAGTTGGTAGGAAGGAGTTTCTGGGAATCTCCAAGGTGGGTCAGAGTGTTAGCCAGGCTGAGGGAATCTCAGATATGGCACCAGCTTGCTGGCTCAGTGGCTCTGTGGGGTGAGGGTTCAGAAAAGACAATGGCCTCTGGTCACCTTGATACCAGACACTTCAGTTTCTCCCAGTATGCCACTGGTACATTTCAATTTAATACCCTGGGGCCAGAGCTCAGAGGGTGTTAGTCTGAATAGGTGTACCCATATGTGTGTTCTTTAAGAGGAACATCTTGGAATGTTTGGTAAAATTTACCTGTGAAGCCATTGGTCCAGGGCTTTGGTTTATTAGGAGTTTATTTGGTTACTGCTTCAATTTCACTAGGTATGATATGTCTATTCAGTTGCCCTGATTTTCCCTGATTTAGTTTTGGAAGACTATGTTTCTAGGAATTTATCTAATTCATCCAGTTTGGCCAGTTTGTTGGCATATAGTTGCTCATAATATTTTCTTACAATCCTTTGCATTTCTTTGGTGTCAGGTATTTTTCTTCAATTTCTGTTTTTAATTTTTGGGTCCTTTCTCTTTGTTTTTTATGAGTCTGGTTAAAGGTTTTTCATTCTTGTTTGTCTTTGCAAAGAACTGGTTCCTGGATTCATTGACCTTTTGTATTATTTTTTAAGATTCTATTTCATTTATTTCTGCCCTGATCTTCATTGTTTCATTTCTACGCACTTTGGGCTTTGTTGTTCTTTTCCAGTTCCATTAAGTGTAAAGTTAAATTGTTTATTTGAGCTTTTTCTTGTCTTTTTGAGATAGGCCTATAATGCTATGAATTTTCTCCCTAGGATTGCTTTCCAAGTGTCCCATAGATTTTGAATTAAGTCCTCATTTTCATTAGTTTTAAGGTATGTTTTGATTTCTTCCTTGATCTTGTTGAATAATTCATTGTTGAATAACATGTTATTTAACTTTCATTTCTTTGTGTATTTATCAGTGTTGTTTTTGTGATTGATTTCTAGTTTCATAGCATTGTGGTCAGAGAAGAAGCTTGATAGGTATTCAGTCTTATTAAATTTATTGAGACTTGTTTTGTGTTCTAGCATGTGGTCTTTCCTAGAAAACATTCCATGTGCACTTGAAAAGTACATAAATTCTGCTCTTTGAGATGAAATGCTCTAAAGATTCAATTAAATCCATTTGATCTAGTGTGTCCTTTAAGCCCGCTGTCTCCTTGTTGATTTTCTGCCTAGAAGATCTATCATTGAAGTCAATGGGGAGTTAAAATCCCAGACTATGACTGTATTTCTGTTGATCTCTCCCTTTATGTCCATCAAGATTTGGTTTTCATATTTAGGTGCCCCTATGTTGGGTGCATAAATGTTTAGTAGAATTATATCCTCTTGTTGGATTGTTCCCTTTATCATCATGTAGTGTCCTTCTTTGTCTCTTACTATAGCCTTGGTTTTAAAGTCTGTTTTGTCAGATATAAGTACAGCTACCCCAGCTTTTTTTTCTTTTTGATTTGCATGAAATATCTACTTCTATCATTTTATTATTAGTCTGTGTGTTTCTTTTGATCTGAGATGTGTCTCTTGGAGGCAGCATATATCTGAGTCTTGTTTTCTTATCCATTTAGCTATCCTATATCTTTTGGTTGAAGTATTTAAGTCATTTGCATTTAAGGTGATTATTGATAGATACGTATATAGTACCATTTTTATCATTAGACTGCTTTCCTCTTTTTCATCTTTCTCTTCTTCTGAAAGCAAGCCCTTTAACATTTGTTGCAGTACTGGTTTGATGTTAACAAACTCTTTTAGGTTTTTCTTGTCTGGGAAGCTCCTTATTTCTTCTTTGAATTCTTGCTGGATAGAGTAGCCTTGGTTGATAGAGGTCCTTGCATGTCATCACATTGAATATTTCACACCACTCCCTTCTGGCCTAAAATGTTTCTGATGAGTAATGAAATACCAGTCTAAATGGTGATCCCTTGTAGGTAACTACCTGCTTTTCTTTTGCAGCTCTTAGGATTCTGTCCTAATCTTTAAGCCTTGTCATTTTAATTACGATGTGTCTCTTTGTTGGTCTGCACGGGTCCAACCTGTGTGGGATTCTCTGAGCTTCCTGGACTTGTGTGTCTTTGTCCTTTACCAAATTAGGGACAATTTTTGTCATTATTTCTTTAAGTAAGTTCTTGATCCCTTGCTTGCTCTCTTCTCCTTTCAGTATTCCCATGATGCAGTAGTTGTTCTGCTTCATGTTGTCAAAAATGTTTCTTAAGATCTCATTTAATTTTCTTTTTCTTTTTGCTGCTCTTCTCAGGTATTTTTTTCTATCTTGCCTCCCAAATTATTGGTGCAATCCTCTGCTTCATTTAATCTACTGTTTATTCCTTCCAGTGTATTATTTATTTCAGATATTGCATTCTTTATTTCTGATCCTTTTTTTAATGGCTTCTATATCTTCTTTCATGCTGTTGAGTATCCTTATAATCATTACTCTAAACTCTCTATATGATAAATTGCTTGCTTCCATTTCATCTAGTTCTTCTTCTGAAAAATTCTCTTGTCCTTTCATTTTGGGGTCTATTTCTTTGTCTTCCCATATTGGCTGCTTTTTTGTGTTTTCAGCCTTAGCTGTTAAACTAGTCAAGCTATAATCAGCAGCAGCCCAGTTTAATCTCCATAGGGTAGGACAGAGTAATTACTGTGGTTGGGCAATTACTTCCCTTCAGTCTGATGCCACCTGGAGAGGAGTGCTCTGCCTGAGAAAGATGTTTCTACAGTATGTGGGATGACTCAGCATGGGGATCCTGTTGGCTGTTCCTTCAGTTGTCTCTCTAGAGCCACCAACTCTCCTCAAGCATCCACTCTGCCCTCCCTCTGCTGGAACTCAGGGTAAGTAGCTGGAAACAGAAGTTTGTATATTGACCCTTAAGAGGCTCTCTGTGTCTCTCCCTGGCAGAGATAAATACTGCTGCTTTTCACAGCCAGATGTTATTTGGATTTCTTCCTGGCTCTGGTGCTATAGGCTAGGCAGCCTAGCTTAGGGTTTAGACCCCACACTTCTCAGGATAACCCCTCAGGTGCTGAAATCCCTCTAGAATTTCAGTTACTACTTGTAGGAGCCCAGCCAGCCCTTCTGAACCTCCTCCACACTCTCTACCAGACTTGCTCTGGTGAAGTGGTTTCTTTTGTCTGTCTTTGGTTATAAGGCTTCCTCCGGCTAGTGTTCAGTTGGTTACTCAGGATAATTTCTCTATAATTTAGTTGTAATTCTGGATTGGTCCCGAGATGAGATTAGTGTGGCTTCCACTTACTCCTCTGCCATATTGGATCTCTCCCTTTTATTTTAAAAATTCTGTTGCTCACTAGAGGGTACCTACTGGTGTGGTGTTTTAAAAGGCTGACTAGCTGGCCAAGATGGAGTAGATAGATACACTTTGCCTCCTTGCGCAACCAAAAGAAGGAGAACAACAAATTTAAAAACAAACAAAAAAACACCAGAATTTCCAGAAAATCAATCTGTATGGAAGTCCAACATCCAAGGAGTTAAAGAAGGAACATTCATTCAGACAGGTAGGAGGGGCAGAGACAGGCAATTGGGTGGAAAGGTTGTGCAGAAAGGTGGTCGCTAGAGGTGAGGTGGCAAACTGGGTGGTCTCACATTTGCATGTGGATAACCAGGAAGAACAACTGGGGAGTGAGAGAGACTATGCAACTCGGGATTCCCACTCAGGGAAATAAAGCCTCAAAACCTCTGACCATAAAAACCTATGGGGGTTGCATCAGCAGGAGAAATTCCCAGCCTCACAAGAGAGTTTGTTGGAGAGACCCATTTTAGGGTTCTAAAATGTCCACAAACCCATCCAACCAGGAATCAGCACAAGAAGGTCCCAATTTGCTTGTGGGTAGTGGCAGAAGTGACTGAAAGCCAGCAGAGAGTTGACCAAGAAGCACTGTTCCTTCTTGGACCCCCCCCTCACATATAGCACTACAACACAGCTAAGTGGGTTGCCCCACCCTGGTAAATATCTAAGTCTCTTCCCCTTACAATATAACAGGTGCACTGAGAGAAAGAAATATGGTCCAAATGAAAGAACAGATCAAAACTTCAAAAATAGAACTAAGCAATGAAGAGAGATAGCTAACCTATCAGACGCACAGTTTAAAACACTGGTAATCAAGATGGTCACAGAAATGGTTGGGTGTGGTTGCAAAAATGTAGGAAAAAGCGAAGGCTATGTAAAGTGAAATGAAGAGAAATGTACAGGGAACTAGGAGTGAAGGGCAGGAAACCAGGACTCAAATCAACAACTTGGAGCAGAAAGAAGAAATAAACATTCAACTGGAACAGAATGAAGAGATAAGAATGCAAAACAATGAGAAGAGGCTTAGGAACTTCTGGGACAACTTGAAGTGTTCCAATATCTGAATGATAGGGGTGCCAAAAGGAGAAGAGAAAGAGCAAGAAATGGAAAACTTATTTGAACAAATAATAAAGAAAAATTTCCCCAATCTGGCCAAAGAAATAAGCTTCCAGGAAGTCCAGGAAGCTCAGAGAGTCCCAAAGAAATGGAGCCAAGGAAGCATACACCAAGGTACATCATAATTACATTACCCAAGATTAAAGAGAGGGAGAGAATCTTAAAAGCGGCAAGAGAAAAGGAAAGAGTACCTACAAAGGAGTTCCCATAAGACTATCAGCTGATTTCTCAAAAGAAACCTTTCAAGCAAGAAGGGGTTGGAAAGAAGTATTCTAAGTCATGAAAGGCAAGGACCTACATCCAAGATGACTCTATCCAGCAAAGCTATCATTTAGAATGGAAGGGCAGATAAAGTGTTTCCCAGACAAGGTCAAGTTAAATAAGTTCATCATCACCAAGCCCTTATTATATGAAATGTTAAAGGAACTTATCTAAGAAAAAGAAAATGATCAACTATGAACAGTAAAATGACAACAATTTCACAGCTATCAACAACTGAGCCTAAAAAAACAAAAACAAAATAAGGAAACAACTAGAACAGGAACAGAATCCTAGAAATTTACATCACAGTGAGAGTTATAATTGGGGAGGGAGAAAGGGTAGAATGGCAAAAAGGTACAGGGAATAAGCATAAATGGTAGGTACAAATAGGGGAAGGTTAATTATAGTATAGGAAATAGAGAAGCCAAAGAACTTATATGTGCAAACCATGGACATGAACTAATGGGAGGGGGAGATGCAGTTGTGAGGGGATTGCAGGGCAGAGGGAATAAATGGGGGAAATGGGACAACTGTAATTGTATAATCAATAAAGTATATTTTAAAAATAAAAAGAAAAACTAAAAGGCTAATCATTTTCAATAAATCATGCTGATAAAAAATTAAGATAAATAAATAAATGTGCAAAAATTTTCTAAATTTTGTGTTCCATGAGTATGCTGATTTTTGAAACTGTCACTTTGTAGCATTGAGAATATAATTCTGTTTTACATATGCTAAGAACTATAATTATGATGTGTTCATAATGCAACTGACAGAATGTTGCCTCTTTTTAAATCCTCATGGTCCTGAATATTCAGTTCACTTGTATGGTATCAAAGGCACATGGAAGGTCAAATAGGGTTCAAAATAGAGATCATATTGGGGCATTCTAAGTTGTATTGTTATTTTCATTGATCAAAATGGATTCTTTCTTTGTATGACCTAAAGCAGTGTTGGGAGGGGAGACAGGGTGGTCCATTGCTGGATTTCTACTGATCTTCACCCACTCACCTGCTCACATAGGTAACATTGGCCACTGCAGCTCTGCATCAGCATAGGCCTCAGCTGAGACTGGGAGGCTGAGAGAAATTTGGTAGCTGCGAAAGGAGACTGTGAGAAGGAGAAACATTTCTATCAGGTTAATGAAATCTGTCAGCAGCTTCAGGAGTGCAGTGCATGATCTCCCAGAACTCCAGAGGAGTGGAAAGGCAGCCAACAAGAGGAGCAGGAGGAGATGGGAAGAAACAAATAATTCTTCATTACACTCAAATATAGCAGGAGTAAGAGGAGTTTGACAGGAGGTAGTCATAAAACAAAATATATTAAAGTATGGTTCAACAATTAGCAAACTGCTGACTTTTCATCTGGACATTACCTTTAGGTATTGGGGTTGGTGACAGAAACAGGTTTGCCTAAGCTTGAGGGCCCCTCCGTGCACTGCCCTTTCAAAGGCCTTGGGAGGGGCCCTGGAAATGTACTCATATGATCTTGAGTTTTTTTTTAATGTATAGAATTGAGGTATTTTAACTGCAGTCTGTTAAGCCCACTGTGTCTTTCCATCTTGATTTCCTTCATGGATGGTTTTGGGATTTACCAAAAGAAAATTGAGTTAGTAGTATACCATAGTAACTACAATTTTGAAAAATGGGTTGGAGCATTTCAATAATTAATTAAGAAACTATAAACTATTTAAATGTACATAAAAATAGCTCATTTTCCATTTCTTAAAATTAATGGAGTATGAAATAAAAACATTAAGAGGAATGATTAAGTCAATAGAAGTTTTCTGACATCAAGAAAAAAATGAAACACAATACCTTTAAATTGTACCAAAACCAACCATTCATTATGAGGAACATTTTATCAGGAGAAATAGATGGTATTTGAATTGTTTGAAATCTAATTAATGAAGAATTGTGAATTATAATAATAACTCCCGGGAAAATAGTTTTAAATTCTTATGAATTAAACATGAAATATTGACATTGATAAGAATATAAAACTCTTAATACTGCAGTACAAAGAAAACAGATGACAAACTGGCTATTGAATCCTCAGCTTGAAGACATTGACAAAAAAATAAAAACAACCCTTAAAATCCACTGAACTATTACTTACAGCTCTTGCATAAAAGAAATTTGTTACTTCCTTCAAATTTAACAAAACCTAAGAAGTTACAAGACAATTATTTGCAAAGTTAAAAAAACTTTTAAGTTATCAATAATAAACATTTCAATTAAGGATGTTTAAGGAAAGACTGAGTTGTCTTTCTGTTACTGCTGTTAAAAATATTACAAAATCAATGAAGAGACTATCAGAGTGTATGCAGACAAACATTGTAGAAAACAAAGAATTTTAGAGATGCATAAAGAAGTTAATTAGAAATGCTTGATTTTCTAAATTTTGTGGTGTTTGTGGTATTAAATAAATTGTAACTTGTGTAATATTTATTATTCTAAATATTTTTGTATCCAATTTGAAATTCATACTTTTGTATTCTTTTTCTAAAAAGGGCCCTTGAAAGTGTAAAAGTTACATAAATATTTTTAAATTGTGGTGAGATATGCATAACAATTTGCTGTCTTAACTATTTTTAAATGTACAGATCAGTGGCTTTAAGTGAATTCACATTGTTGTATAACCATTACCACTATCCACTCCAGAACTATTTTCATAATTTCAAACTGAAGCTCTGTACCCATTAACCTCTAACTCCCCATTCTTTCCTTCACCCAACTCCTAGCAATCATCGTTCTGTCTCTATGACTACTCTACATGTCTCATAAAACGGAATCATATGGTATTAGTCTTTTCATGATTGGCTTATTTTACTTAACATAATGTCCTCAAAGTGCATCCTTGTTGTTTCATGTGTCAGAATTTCCCTCCTTTTTAAGGTTGCATAATATTTCATAGCATATATAGAATACATTCTGTTTATCCATTCATCTATCATTAGACACTTCAGTTTTTTCTACCTCTTGGCTATTGTGAATAATATTGCTGCAAACGTGGATATACAAATATCTCTTTGAAATTCTGCTTCCAATTCTTTTGTATACATACCCAATTGCCGAAATGCTAGATTATGTGGTGGCTCCAATTTTAATTTTTTGAGGGCCCATCACTCTATTTTTTCATAGTAACTGCACCACTCTCACCAACAGTACACAAGAGTTCCAATTTCTCCACATTCTTGCTAACATTTGTTGTTTTGTAGTTTTTGTTTTTAAATAATAGTAGCCATTTTAATGGGTGTAAAACTCTTAATATATATTTTAATAGGTGTCTGGGGGTTTGGTTTTGCTGGGCAAGCATTTACACAGCATCACTGAATCAATTCTCTTCATGGCTACTTCCATGGTCATGGTTAGAATAAAACTCAGTAAAGCCTTTCAGTATCGCTGCTCAGTGCTTCTGTATAGTTTGGTTTCTCCTTTGGTGTCTCTTGAAGTCCTTGGTATAAATCTATTCAAACTTGCTTTTGGGTGATATCACTGATCTCAGCTTTATGGGTTTCTTGCTTGTTCATTTTAGAGTTTACCATATGTACATACATTTCTATTCCATTGGACAAGAGGATTCATTCTGCATATTTATTCATCCTATCATTTGTCATCATAAAATTTTAAGGTCAGTCTATAAGGATGATTTCCATATATACTCAATGGTAACCCCCTTTCTATGTCTGGCTGATGTGATAGCTGATATAACTGGTACTGGAGGACCTGTTGATGAAAGACTGATCTGTGTCCTTACTGGCTGATAAATAATCAATATCTTGTAACTGTGAGCACTTCCCTACCATCTTGGAGTTGTATAAAGGATTAATTGCTGATGGAGAAGAGGCCTCTAGGCCTGTGTTTAGAAGTGCACCTGGGATCTTGAAATTCTAAACAAGGGGCCCACATTTTCATTTTCCACTGGGCTCTGCAAATCATGTAGCCAGTTCTGAACAGATTATGTAGAATATGGTAAATTATATCTTCAGTCCTCAACAGAATCATTACCCCTTCAGATATTGGAGCTTTTTCACAAGTGGGAAAGGGATTCTGCCGTAAGGTTTCCTCCAGGGTGCAATGTAGGAATGAATGCCACACCAGGCTTCTTTGTGCTAACCACAGATTCCTCTTGGCCTTGCTCCTCCTCCATTTATACTGGCCAACATTCTCCTGGGACCCAAGCCTTGAAAAAGGCTTTTAGAGATAAACATTATTCTGCTATGAGAAATGGTATATTTTTAAGAGACATGACCCTTTTAAAAGTTTTTTCCCCTCCCTGATTCTCACTTCATTATTGGAGATACCCACCCATCTATTTAAACTATGTCAGTATTATTACTATATTTCTTTAGAAAAATTGCCTAAATTTTGCTAAATAAATCTTTCCAAAAAAACTTGTTTTGGCAGCTTATTTCAATAAGTAAATTCAGGTAGACATTTAAAAATCATGCAGAATTTCTACCTAATTTCTGCTATATTAGGTCATTGAAAAGGCTTACCTGCAATGTGAATAAATGAGAAGAAAGTTCTAGTTACTTCCTCAGATATGGCCTTGATTCACAAGTCCCTTTTTAGCCTGTTTGGAAGCTACTAAGTTATCAGAAACATATTTTTATTTGTGTTATACACTTCATCTGTGACATGAACTTTAACTTATCATGCAGAAATGTGGAAATTCATTTGTTAAGGTCAGAATGATTTGAAAAATGGCAATTTTAAACCAAACCATTATAATAATGCATTCACATTATTACATATGATCATTATTTGACTATATCTAGTATAGCAATAATGACAGTAAAGATAATCTTCATTCAACATCAGTTGCCAACTCTCTTTTATTAAATGATGATGTGACAAGCTTAGATTTTGCAACACAACTTGCTACAAAGAGTATTAATGGTATTCTGGACTACATGTTACAGACCAAAAAATAAAATGAATGAATACCATTTGCTCTTTTGATGCCACTCAATCTTTGTGAAATATGAACAATGTTCACAAAGAAGAACAAAACTGCTGGTAACAAGTGGTTAAAAGACAGTGAATATTTGAGGCTAAATCAAGGAAAAAAGAGAGAAGTAGCTTTGGAGTATTTCATCTTGCTATTTAGACACTTACAGTGTGTATAGCAAACAGCTCTGAAAACAATTTCTTGAAACACTTTATAATTATTTAATAGATAATAATTATGAATAATTTATTATGGGACAGACCTTATGTTGATGTTTTATAAATATTATCATACAAACCTATTGTGCCCCAGGTCCTCTAGCTGTTCTAGGCACTGGTCACAAGGCAGCACTCAGTGAAAGCATCCACTTGAACTTTATCTTCTCTATGAACCTGCCTGGGCCTAACTCATAGAAAGTTAGTTCTTCCTCCATCATAGTTCCACTTTCCCTACACATACTTCACAGCCATACTTATGAAGCAGTCTTTTCCTTTAGATTGTGAATATCTTTTCAGAAGTGTGGAATGTTATCTTTATGAATAAATTAATAGACATAGTCACAGTTCTCTCTTGGTTGGAATGATACCATCTTCATGATTTACCTGTCTTCACTCTCCTTTCCCAACCCCAGTCAATGTAGCTATACCCAACAACCCCAAACATGAGTAATTTAACAAAATTAAAGTTTCTTTCTTGATCACACAAAGTCCAATATGTATATTTCTGGTGAGGAAGCAATCTTTTTAAAAAATTTTATTTTAATTGTTGTTACAGTACAATTTTCTATCTTTTACTCCCATCCCAACCCAACCACCCAGCCCTTCCCTCCTCCCTCCCATTTCCATCCACCCCTAGTTTTTATCCATGTCTCCTTTCTACTTTTTCTTCTAAACCCTTCCCATTTTCCCCTGAAATTCCCTCTCTTCTCCCCTCTGAACTCTGTCAGTCTGTTCTCTATTTCAGTGTCTTTGGTTATATTTTGCTTGTTTCTTTGTTTTGTTGTTTAGGTTCATGTTAAAGGTGAGATCATATGGTATTTGTCTTTCACCACCTGGCTTATTCACTTAGTATAATGCTTTCCACTTGCATCCATGTTGTTGCAAAGGGTAGGAGCTCATTCTTTCTTTCCGCTGCATTGAATTCCATTGTGTAAATGGACCATACATAGTTTTTTGATCCATTCATTTACTGATGGGCATCTAGGTTGCTTCTAGCACTTGGTTATTGTAAATTGTGCTATGAACATTGGGGTGCATAGGTTCTTTTAGACTGGTGTTTCAGGGTTCTTAGGATATAATCCTAGAAGTGGAATTGCTAGGTCAAAAGGCAGATCCATTTTTAGTTTTCTGAGAAAATTCCATACTGTTTTTCATATTGGTTGTACCAGTCTGCAATCCCACCAACAGTACACTAGAGTCCCCTTTTCTCCTCACCCTCTCCAACACTTGCTTGTCGCTTTGTTTATGATGGCCATTCTGACTGGTGTAAAGTGGTATCCCATTGTGGTTTTAATTTGCATCTCTTTGATAGTTAGTGATACTGAGCATCTTTTCATGTTTCTCTGGATCCTCCGTATGTTCTCCTTGGAGAAGTGTCTGTTCAAGTCCTTTGCCCATTTTTTAATTGGGTTGCTTGTCTTAGAGTGGAGTCGTGTAAGTTCTTTATATATTTTGGAGATTAAACCCTTGCCTGAGGTATCATTAGCAAATATGTTTTCCCATATGGTTGGTTCTCTTTTTATTTTAATACTGTTTTCTTTAGCCGTGCAGAAGCTTTCTATTTTGATGAGACCCCATTTGTTTATTCTTTCCTTTATGTCCCTTGCTCTGGGGGACATATCAGTAAAAATGTTGGTGCATGAAATATCTGAGATTTTCCTGCCTATGTTTTCCTCTAGCACATTAATGGTGACTTGGCTTATATTTAAGTCTTTTATCCACCTTGAATTTATTTTTGTGTAAGATGTAAGTTGGTGCTTGAGTTTCATTTTTTTTGCACATAGCTGTCCAGTTTTCCCAACACCATTTGTTCAAGAGACTGTTTTTACTCCATTTTATGTTGCTGCACCCTTTGTCAAATATTAGTTGACTGTAGAGACTTGGGCTTATTTCTGGGCACTCTGTTCTGTTCCATAAAAACAGCCAGCACTAGGCTGTTTTCATTACAGTGGCCTTGTAATACAGTTTGATATCAGGTATTGTAATCCCTCCTACTTTGCTCTTCTTTCTCAAAATTGCAGCAACTATTTGGGGTCACTTATGGTTCCATATAAAATTTTGAAGTGTTTATTCTATGTCTGTGAAATATGCCATTACTACTTTAATAGGTACTGCATTGAATGTGTAAATTGCTTTGGGTAGTATGAACATTTTGATGATGTTTATTCTTCTGATCCATGAACATGGTATATGTTTCTATTTGTTTGTGTCTTACTTAATTTCTTTCTTCAGTGTTGTGTAGTTTTCTGTATACTTCCTTGGTTAGATTTATTCCTAGGTATTTTATTTTTCTTTTTGCTATATCAAATGGGATTTTTTTTTCCTGATTTCTGTTTCTGCTGTTTCATTGTTGGTATACAAAATGCCTTTGATTTCTGGATATTAACTTTGTATCCTGCAGTTTTGCCAAATTCGTTTATTAGGTCAAGCAGTTTTTTGGTGGCATCTATAGGATTTTCTATGTACACTATCATGTCATCTGCAAACAGTGACAGTTTTGCTTCCTCTTTTCCAATTTGGATGCCTTTTATTTCCTTTTCTTGTCTGATTTCTGTGGCTAGGACTTCCAATACTATATTGAATAGAAGTGGTGAAAGTGGACAACCTTGTCTTGTTCCTGATCTTAGTGGAAAAGATTTTAGTCTTTGCCCATTGAGTATGATGTTGGCTGTAGGTCTCTCATATATGGCCTTTATTATGTTGAGGAATGCTCCATCTATTCCCGCTTTGCTGAGTGTTTTTATCAAAAATGGGTGCTGTACGTTACCAAATGCTTTTTACGCATCTATTGATATAATCATATGATTTTTGTCTTTGCTTTTGTTTATGTGATGTATTACACTTACTGATTTGTGAATATTGAACCATCCTTGCATCCCTGGGATGAATCCCACTTGGTCATGGTGTATGATCTTTTTAATGTATTGTTGGATGCAGTTTGCCAATATTTTGTTCAGGATTTTAGCCTCTATGTTCATCAGCGATATTGGCCTGAAGTTTTCTTTCTTTCTTGTGTCTTTATCTGGTTTTGGGATTCGGATGATGATGGCATCATAAAAAGAGTTTGGGAGTCTTCCATCATTCTGGATTTTTTTTTTTAAATAGTCTGTGAGAGATAGGGGTTAGCTCTTCCTTAAATGCTTTGTAGAATTCTCCTGTGAAACCATCTGGACCCGGACTTTTTTGTGTGTCAGGAGGTTTTTTTTTTTTTTTTTTTATTACTGCTTCAATTCCATGTGCTGTTATTGGTCTGTTCAGGCTTTCTGCTTCTTTTTTATTGAGTTTTGGAAGATTATATTTTTCTAGAAATTTGTCCATTTCACCTAGGTTTTCAAATGTCTTGGCATACAGTTCTTTGTAGTAATTTCTTACAATCCTTCGTATTTCTGTGGTATCTGTTGTAATCTCTCCTCTTTCACTTCTGATTGTGTTCATTTGGGTCTTCTCTTTTTTTTTCTTGATGAGTCTGCTTAAAGGCTTGTTGATTTTGTTTATGTTTTCAAAGAACCAGCTCCTGGATTCATTGATCCTTAGAATTTTCCTTTTAGTCTGTATTTCATTTAATTCTGCTCTGATCTTGGTTAGTTCCTACCTTCTGCTTGCTCTGGGCTCTCTTTGTTGTTTTTCCTTGAGTTTTTATAGACGTAGGGTTAGGTTGTTTGTCTGAAATGTTTCTATCTTTTTTAGGCAAGCCTGTATCTCTATGAAATTCCCTCTCAGGACTGCCTTGGCTGTGCCCCACAAATTTTGGCTTCTTGTGAGTTCATTTTCATTTGTTTCCAGAAACTTTTTGATTTCTTCCCTTATTTCATTCTTGACCCATTCATTGTTTAAGAGAATGCTATTCAAGCTACATGATTTTGAGTGTTTTGGGTTTCTTCCCTTGGGGTTGGTTTCTAGTTTCAGAGAAAATGCTTGGTATAGTTTCAGTTTCCTTAAATTTGTTGAGCCTTGCTTTGTGTCCTATCATGTGGTCTATCTTTGAGAATGTTCCATGTGCGTTTTAAAAGAATGTATATTTTGCTTCTTTGGGATGAAGGGCTCTATATATATCAGTTAAATCCATTTCCTCTAGGGCATTGTTCAATGCCACAATATCTCTGTTGATATTTTGTTTGGAAGATCTGTCCATTTTTGACAGTGGGGTGTTAAAATCCCCTACTATAATTGTGTTGTTGTCAATATCTTTCTTAAAGTCCTCTAAGATTTTCTTTATGTATTTGGGTGCTCCTATGTTGGGTGCATATATATTTACAATGTTTATGTCTTCTTGGTGGATTCTTCCCTTAAGCATTATGAAGTGACCTTCTGGGTCTCTTTTATGGCCCTTTTTTGGAAGTCTATTTTGTCTGATATGAGTATTGCTACGCCGGCTTTTTTTTTTCTCCTGTACATTTGCTTGGAAAATTTGTTTCCAGTCCTTCACTTTCAGTCTGTGTATGTCTTTTGTTCTGAGTTGGGTCTCTTGTAGGCAGCATATGTGTGGTTCATACTTTTGTTTCCATTCTGCTACTCTATGCCTTTTGATTGGAGCATTTAATCCATTTACATTTAAGGTTATTACTAATAGGTACTTATTCATTGCCATTTTCACACCTGTGTTTCTCTCTCTCTCTCTCTTTCTCTTTCTCTTCCTTCTTTTCCTTAAAGCAGGCCCTTTAGCATGTCTTGCAGAGCTGGTTTGGTGGAGGTGTATTTTTTTAGACTTCTTTTGACTGGGAAGCTCCTATTTGGCCTTCTATGTTGATTGAGAGCCTTGCTGGGTAAAGTACCCTTGGTTGCAGACCTCTGGTTCTCATTACTTGGAATGTTTCTTGCCATTCTCTTCTGGCTTGTAGTGTTTCCATTGAGAAGTCAGCTGCTAACCTTACTGGGACTCCCTTGTATGTTACTTCCTGTTTCTCCCTTGCTGCTTTTAAGATTCTCTATTTGTCTTGGAATTTTGCCATTTTAATTATGATGTGTCTTGAAGTGACCCTCTTTGGGTTCCTCTTGATTGGACCTCTCTGTGTTTCCTGGATTTGTGTGACTTTTTCTCTCATCAAATTAGGGAACTTTTCCATTATTACTTTTTCAAACAGGTTTTCTATCCCTTGCTCTTCTTCTCCTTCTGGTATCCATATTATAATGATATTATTATGTTTTATATTGTCTTGCATTTCTCTTAATCCCTCTTCATTCTTTCTGAGCCTCTTTTCCTTTTCTTGCTCTTTCTGAGTGTTTTTTTCTACTTTGTCCTCCAATTTGCTGATCCGGTTTTCTGCTTCATCGATCCTGCTTTTCATTCCTTCTGCTGTGTTTTGTAGTTCAGAAATTGTATTCTTCATTTCCTCTTGGCCCTCGTTGATAGTTTCCATTTCCTTTTTTGTGTTGATATAGTTAGCAGTTTGTTCTTTGTAGCTTCCCTGTAGTTTCTAGTAGCTCATTGTGAGCTCATTGAGCTTTCTGACAATCATTGCTTTGAACTCAATATCTGATAGTTGAGTTGCCTCTATTTCATTTAGCATTCTTTCTGAGGCTTCCTCCTTTCCTTTCATTTGGGGATTGTTTCTTTGTCTTCCCATTGTTTATGAGCCTCTTCGTGTTAGCCTCAGGTTCTTAAGTTGATCTGTTCTGGCTTCCTAGGTTTGTGGTGTTAACTTCTGTGGTAGAATACCAGTGAGTTTCAGTGGTGCAGTTTCCTTGATCTCCTGAGCTCACTGGTCTTGGGCTGTCATTTAAGTTGGCTCCGTGTTTGCCTTTAGGTTTTGATTGTTGTTGGGTCTTTCTTTGGTGGGTCCTTCCCACCAGCTGGTTAAATGAGGGTCAGTCTGTCCACCGCCTCTTGTATTTTGTTGTGCTGGTGTGGGCAGGTTTTGTGAAGCTGGTTCTTCCATGTGTACAAGGTTTTGAGGATTCTCTCTTGCTCTTGTTCAGTTGTTTGTACTGGGTACTGTCTCTGTTGTCTAGTTGCATTTCCAGATAGGTCCTGGATTGAGGTTTATGTGGTTTCCACTCCCTCCTTCACCTTCTTCTGTTGTTATCTGTTAGTGGTTCCTTTGTTGTTGGGTTTCCTCTTCCAGCGGGTATCCTGGTGTTATGGTGTTAACAGCTTCCCCCCCACTCTTTTTTGTGATCAGTTGGAGGGGGAAGGCAAAATGGTTTAAGACAGCAGGAGAGTATTCTATGATATTTACAGTAGCAGCCAGTAGAGAGAGATAGGACATTCTTTGTCTATGTATAGTGTTAACTGTGATCTTCCATCCAGCTAGCTGATTTTTAGAAAGGATGGAAAGAAGATAAGACTCTTGTTGGGGAAGGAAGGATTGTGAGTTGGATCTAGGAAGCAGTGAGCTTGTGGGAGTTCAGATTCTGAGGTAAGGTGAGAGTAAAGGATAGTAAATAGGTGTAGTGTGTGTGAGACTAGAGTTAACCACTACAGTAATAGAGTTCAGGAAACTTTGAAATGGGCTAAGATCTGGGAGGGGTGTTGTGAAGTATTTACAATAGCATGTAACATCAATTATTTACAATAATATTAGAGCAACAATCACATGACAGAATCTATGAGATGTAGGTAACAAGAATAGGGAGTATAGAACCTTGAGTAGTGTGCTAATGGGACACAGATGAGTTAAAGGACAGTAAATTAGCAATACACTATGAAAGAGATATCAGGGGAAACCTGTCAGGTGATACAATATAAGCAGCCTAGCAAAGCAGACTATACAAAAAGAAGAGTTATACAATGAGGATGCAGTCTTCAGGAGTTCTCCTCTAAGCAATCACTTAGGAATCCAGGTTCTCTCCATCTTCAATATGTAGTTTTCATGGTAGCTGTAGGAGAGAGAACAGAGTGTAAAAGATCATGCAGAGGGTTTTATGGCTAGGACTAGAAATGTTATACATCACTTTGATCTACTCCCATTGACTAGAACCCAGTTACAGAACCCCGTTACAGAACCCCAGTAAATTGGGAAATGTAGTTATCCAGTGTGCCTGAAAAAACTAGACTAGTTCACATGTAATGACATTACCCCAGTGGCTTCCCAGCTGACACAGATTTGAAGCCCAAAGTCCTTATAGTGGTTTGCAAAGTACCACCTAATCTGCTCCCCTTCTTGGCCTTCTGGCTCTAGCTTCACATCCTCTACAAATTTCCTCACTCTACTGTAGCAACACTGGCTTTAGTGCCTGACTATGCCTTTGCACTTCTATTTCATTTGCTTGGGATGTTCTTCTCAGCATGGTTTGGCTGGCTCACTCCTTAGCTGCCTTCAGATCTTTACTCAACTGTTCCCTTCTCATTGAGAACTTCCCTGGCTACACTACTTACATTTCAATCCATCTCATTCCCAATAAATCATAGTGACTCACTTGCTCTGTTATCTTAGCACTTGCCTTTGTCAAAGTACTCTACAATTTGCTCATTTAACTTTGTATGGGTTGTGTTTTGCACTAGAAGGTAAGCTCACAAGAGCAGAAAATTTTATTTTTAAAAAATCATGCTATATTTTTGTATTTTGAATTGTATCTAGTGTATAGTGGATGCTCAGTAAATATTTGTTGGCTGAATAAATTTTTGTCAATTAAACAAAGATGAAAATAAATGTTAGTGTTTTACAGAAATAGTATTTCCTAATGCTATCTCTGAATATCATTTTTAAGAACATTCCAGATGTGAAAGAGAAAGTTTTCAATTTATATTTTGATGTTAGGAAATGACAGATCATTCTAAATTATCTAAGTAATATTTCAATGACAGAAATGAGTAGAGATAAAATCAAATAAAAGAAAAAAATCTGAACCAAAAAATACCACATGGTTTCCTTGTTCTCTATCCCCAGATCACTTACTTAAAAAAAAAAACTTAGAACAAACTAGAAGTCACCTAAAATGGGAAGACAAACAAACAATCCCACTCAAAACTAAAGGATGAATACCAAGAAACAGGGCTAAATAAAATTGAGGCAAGCAATCTATCAGACATTGAGTTCAAAATAATGGTTATAAAGATACTTAAGGAGCTCATTGAGAACTATAAGGAACTCTATAGAAGTTACAAGGAACTTACTGGGAACTACATTGACATGACAAAGGAATAGAAACTACCAATAAGATCCAGGAGGAAATGAGGAATAAAATATCTGAAATGAAGACTACACTGGAAGGAATTAAAGCAGGCTAGATAAAACAGAGGATTGAATCAGTGAGCTGCAGGACAATGTAGAAGAAAAACTACCAGACAGCAACAAAACAAAAAAAACTCAAAAAGAGTGAAGAGGGCTTAAGGGAGATACAGGACAACATGAAACATAATAATAACAATATAAGAGGAATTCCAGAAGGAGAAGAAGAGGAGCAAGGGATAGAAAACTTGTTTGAAAAAGTAATAACAGAATACTTACCTAACTCGATGAGAAAAAAAGTCATGCAAGTGCAGGAAGCACAGTGGATCTCAATCAAGATTAATCCAAAGAGGCCCACTCCAACACACATCATAATTAAAATGGCATAATTAAAAGACCAAGAAAGAATCTAAAATGCAGCAAGGGAGAAACAGCTAGTAACATATGAGGGAACTCCAATAAGGCTCTTTGCTGATTTCTCAACAGAAACACTATAAGCCAGAAGGGAATGGTAAGAAGTATTCCAAATGATGAGAGTCAAAGGCCTGCAACCAAGACTACTCTAACTGGCAAGGCTCTCATTTAAAATGGAAGGTGAAATAAGGAGTTTTTCAGATGAAAATAGCTAAAAGAATACATCTCCACCAAACCAGTATTGCAAGAGATGCTAAAGAAACTGCTTTAAGATGATGAAGAAAAAGTGGAGGAATGAGAAAAGGAAGGAGAAAGAAGCACATGTACAAAAGAAAAAAATGGCAATGAATAAATACCTAGCAATAATACCCTTAAATGTAAATGGATTAAATGCTCCAATCAAAAGACATAGGGTAGCTGAATGGACAAGAAAACATGACCTGGATATATGCTGTATACAAGAGACAAACTTCAGAACAGAACATCTACACAGACTGAAATTAAAGGCATGGAAAAAAATATTCCATGCAAATGGACATGAAAATAAAAAAAGCTGGGAGTCTTCCAGGCAAGGTGGAGGCATAGGTAGACACACTGTGCCTCCTTGCACAGTCAAAAAAAGGACAACAACAAATTTTAAAACAAAAAAGCCCCAGAACTGCCAGAAAATTGAACAGTGTAGAAGTAGGATAACCAAGGAGGTAAAGAAGAAACATTCATACAGACTGGTAGGAGAGGCAGAGCCAGGCAGCCAGGCAGAGAGGACTAGTGGCAAGACAGTGGATGGGGGACCATGGCAGGCAAGGTGGCAGCTGGTGGAGAGGGCAGTTGCATATTTGCATGCAGATAAACAGGGAGGAACAACTGGTGAGTGAGACAGACCACCCAACCCAGGGTTCCAGCTTAGGGAAATAAAACCTCAAAGATTCTGACTAAAAACCTGTGTTAGTTGAGGCATTGAGAGAAACTCCCAGCCTCACAGGAGAGTTCCTTGGAGAGACCCACAGGGTGCAAGAATGTACATAAAACCACCCATCTGGGAATTAGCAACAGAAAGGCCTAATTTGTTTGTGAGTAGTGGTGGAAGTGACTAAAAGCCCGCAGAGAGCCACACAAGCAGCATTGTTCCCTCTCAGACCCCTCCCCAACATACAGAGCCACAATGCAGCAACATGGGTTGCCCAGCCCTGGTGAATACCTAAGGCTCTACTCCTTGCTGTGTAACAGGTGTGCTGAGACCAAAAAAAAAAAAAAAATGTCCCACATGAAAGAATAGATAAAAACTCCAGAAAACATACAACTAAGCGATAAACAGATAGCCAACTTATGCACAGTTTAAAACACTGGCAATCAGGATGCTCACAGAAATGGCTGAGTATGGTCAGAAAATAGAGGAAAAAGTGAAGTCTATGCAAAGTGAAATAAAGGAAAATGTACAGAGAACCAACAATGAAGGAAAGGAAACTGGAACTCAAATCAACGGTTTGGACCAGAAGGAAGAAATAAACATCCAACTGGAACAGAATGGACAAACAAAATTCAAAAAAATGAGGAGAGGCTTAGGAACCTCCAGGACAACTTTAAACATTCCAACATCTGAATCAGAGGGGTGCCAGAAGGAGAAGAGAAAGAGCAAGAAATTGAAAGCTTATTTGAAAAAAACAATGAAGGAGAACTTCCCCAATCTGGCAAAGGACATAGACATCCAGGAAGTCCAGGAAGCTCAGAGAGTCCCAAAGGAGTTGGACCCAAGGAAGCATACATCAAGGTACATCATAATTACATTACCCAAGATTAAAGAGAAGGAGAGCAGCAGGAGAAAAAGAGATAGTTACCTACAAAGGAGTTCCCATAAGACTATCAGCTGATTTCTCAAAAGAAACCTTATAGGCAAGAAGGGGCTGGAAAGGAGTATTCAAAGTCATGAAAAGCAAGGACCTGTATCCAAAATTATCTATCTGGCAAAGCTATCATTTAGAATGGAAGAGCACCTAAAGTCCTTCTCAAATAAGGTAAAGTTCAAGGAGTTCATCATCACCAAGCCCTTATTATATGAAATGTTAAAGGAACTTATCTAAGAAAAAGAAGATGATCAAAACTATGTACAGTAAAATGACAAAAAACTTACAACTATCAACAACTGAACCTAAAAACAAAAACAAAAGCAAACTAAGCAAACAACTAGAACAGGAACAGAATCATGGAAATGGAGATCACATGGAAGGTTAGCAGTGAGGGGAGGGAGAGGGGGATATAGGAGAAAATGGTACAGGGAATAAGAAGCATACATGGTCAGTAGAAAATAGACAGGGGACGGGTGTTAATCATGTAGAAAATGTAGAAGCCAAAGAACGTATACTTACAAACCATGGACATTAACTAAAGTGAGGGGAATGCAGGTGGGAGGGAGTGTGCTGGGAAGAGGGGAATAAAGTGGGGAAAATGAGACAATTGTAGTAGCATAATCAATAAAATATATTTAAAAAAGAAGTGTGGTTACAATAAATAAAAAATAAGATATGTACAAGGAAAAAAGAAAAAAAACTGGGACAACAATACTTATATCAGAAAAATAGTCTTCAAAACAAAAGCCATAAAAGAGACAAAGAAGGTCACTACACTTAAGGGAATAGCCCATCAAGAAGATATAACTCTGGTAAGCATACATGCATCCAATATAGGAGCACCTAAATCTATAAGAAAAATCATGGAGGATTTCAAGAAAGATAGCGACAGAAATGCACTGAGTATAGGGGATTTTAATACCTCATTGTCAACAATAGACAGATCTTCCAAGCAGAGAATCAACAAGGATTTTGTGGCATTGAACAACACTCTAGATCAAGTGGATTTAATTGATATTTACAGAACCTACCACACCAAATAATCAAAATACACATTTTTCTCAAACACACATAGATCATATTCACAGACAGACCCCATGGTAGGACACAAAATAAACCTCAGCAAACTCAAGGAAACTGAAATCACATCAAACATCTTCTTGGATCACAATGACTTAAAACTAGAAACCAACCTAAAGGAAAAAAACTCTAAAATATTCAAATACATGGAGACTGACTAACATACTATTAAATAATGAATAAGTTTACAATGAGATCAAGGAGGAAATAAAAAAGTACCTGGAAACAAATGAAAATGAACACACAACAGCCCAAATCTATGGGACACTGTCAAGGCAGTCCTGAGAGGGAAGTTCATAGCAATACAAGGCTACTTAAAAAGAGATAGAAAAATCTAAAAAAAAAAAAAAAAAACCTAACCATACACCTACAAGAACTAGTAGAAAAACAAACAAAGTCCAGAGCAAGTAGAAGAAAGGAAATAATCAAAATTAGAGCAGAATCACATGATATAGAGACTAAAAGAATAATTCAAAGGATCAATACACCCAGGAGCTGGTTCTTTGAAAAGATAAACAAACCGAGAATCCTTTAACCAGACTCATCAAGAAAAAAAAAAGAGGGGTCCCATATAAATAAAGTCAGAAACAAAAGAGACGTTACTGCCAGCACCACAGAAATACAAAGGATTGTAAGAAATTACTATGAACAACTATATGCCAAGAAATTGGACAACCTTAGTGAAATGGACAAATTTCTAGAAACATACAATCTTCCAAAAATGAATGAAGAAGAAGCAGAAATCTTGAATAGACCGATGACAACTAGTGAAATTGAAGCAGTGATCAAAAGACTCCCAGTACACACACAAAAAACAACAAACCTGGACTGGATGGCTTCATGGGCAAATTTTATACCAAACATTCAAAGAACTAACTCCTATGCTTCTGAAACTATTCCAAAAAAAATTCAAGAAGAGGGAAGACCGAGACCCTTTTTATGAGGCCAGTGTTATCCTGATTCCAAAACCAGTTAATGACACAGCAAAGAATGAAAACTACAGGCCAATATCTCTGGTGAACATACATGCTAAAATCTTCAAAAAAACATTGGCAATCTGGATCTAGCAATGCGTTAAAAAGATCATACACAATGATCAAGTGCTATTTATTCCAGGGATGCAAGGATGGTACAATATTCGTAAATCAATAAACATAATACAACACATAAATCAAATAAAGACAAAAACCGCACCATATCAATAGATGTTGAAAAAGCACTTGATAAAGTCCAGCACCCATTTAGGACAAAAACACTCAGGAAAGTGTGAATAGAGGGAGTACACCTCAACATAATGAAGACCATATGTAAGAAACCTACAGCTAACATCATACTCAATGGGCACCCTAAGATCAGGAACAAGACAAGGATGTCCACTTTCACTACTCCTATTCAACATAGTATTGGAAGTCCTAGCCACAGCAATCAGACAAGAAAAAGAAATAAAAGGCATCCAAATTGGAAAGGAAGAAATAAAACTGTCATTATTTGCAGATACCATGATAGTGTACATAGAAAATCCTATAGTCTCCACCAAAAACTATTCAACCTAATAAATGAAATTGGTGAAATAGCAGGATACAAAGTCAATATTCAGAAATCAAAGGCATTTTTGTACACCAACAATGAAATATCAGAACTATAAACTAGGAAAAAATCCCATTTACTATAGCAACAAGAAAAATAAAGTACCTAGGAATAAATTTAACAGAAGTAAAGATCTGTACTTGGTAAACTGCAAAGCACTGAAAAATTTAAGAAAGACACCAATAAGTGGAAGCATATATTATGTTCACAGATTGGAAGAATTAACATCATTAAAATGTGCATACTATCCAAAGCAATCTATAGATTCACTGCAATCCCTATTAAAATAGCAATGGCATATTTCACAAATGTACAATAAGTATTTGAAAAATATATATGGATCCAAAAACAACCCTGAATATAATCAGCAATCTCTAGAAAGAAGAACAAAGTTGCAGGGGTAACAATATCTGACAGCAAACTATTCTACAAGGCCACTGTAATCAAAACAGTCTGGTACTGGCATAAGAACAGACACATAGATCAATGAAACAGAATAGAGAGCTCAGGAATACACCCATGTCTCTATGGTCAATTAACTCTTGACAAAGCGGACAAGAGCACAGAATGAAGTTAAAAATAGCCCCTTCAATAAATGGTGTTGGGAGATCTGTACAGGTACATGCAAAAACATGAAACTAGACCATCAACACTAGACACTAGACACTAGACACTAGAATAAACTATACACTATAGTATAAACTATACACTATAGTTTATTCTACACTAGAATAAACTCAATACACTATACACTAGAATAAACTCAAAATAGATAAAAAGACTTAAATATAAGTTTCAATACCATAAAAATCCTAGAGGAAAACATACTCACTAAAATTTCAGATATCTCATGTAGCAATATTTTGTCAATATATCTCCTAGGGCAAGGGAAATGAAGGAAAAATAAACAAATGGGACTACTCAATTAAAAAACTTCTGCATGGCTAAAGAAAGAATCATCAAAATGAAAAGGGAACTGACCATATGAAAAAATATGTTTGGCAATGATACCTCAGACAAGGGTTTGATCTCCAAAATATAAAAAGAAACCATACAACTCAACATCAGGAAGACAAACAATACAGTTAAAAAAATGGGACAAGGACCTGAAAAGACACTTCTCCAAGGAGGACATAGAGATGGCTCATAGACATATGGAAGGATGCTCAACATCAGTAGCCATCAGAAAGATGCAAACCATAATGAGATACCATCTCACCATCTCAGAATGGCCATCATTAATAAATCAACAAACAATAAGTGCTGGTGAGGATGTGGAGAAAAAGGAGCCCTAATACACTGTTGGTGAGAATACAGACTGGTGCAGCCAGGTGGAAAACAGTATGGAATTTCCTCAAAAAATTAAAATGTAACTGCCTTTGGACGCAGTGATTCCACTGCTGGATTATATCCTAAGTCCCTGAAACACAAATTCGAAAGAACCTATGCACCCCTATGTTCATAGCAGTATTATTTACAACAGCCAGGTGCTGGAAACAGACTAAGTGACCATCAGTAAACAAGTGGATCAAAAACTGTGGTACATTTACACAGTGGAATACTAAGCAGCAGAAAGGAAGAAGGAATTCTTACCCTTGGCAACAGCATGGATGGAACTGGACACTATCAATCTAAGTGAAATAAGCCAGGTGGTGAAAGAGAAATACCACATGATCTCACCTATAAGAGGAGCCCAATGAACAAAACAAATGAGCAAAGTAGAGTGAGATGCATGGAAAGAAAGAAGAGACTGACAGTGACTGGAGGTGTAGAGGGAAGGGGATAAGGTGAAAAGAAGAGGAAGGGACTAATCAAGGAACATGTATGAATGACTCATGGACATATACAATAGGGTAGGGATTGACTGAGGGAGTGGGTCGCAGGCTGGGTGGAGGAGAGCAAAGGGGGAAAAATTGGGACAACTGTAATAGAACAATAACATATTTAATTGAAAATAATAAAAAAACCTTACTCTTGCTTGACTAGTGTGGCTCGGTTGGTTGAGTGTTGTATAAAGCAAAAAGTCACTGATTTGATTCCTGGTCAGGGCACTTGTCTGGGTTGTGGGTTGTCCTTGTTGGGGTGTATGCAAGAGGCAGCTGATCATTGTTGCCTCACACAGTGATGTTTCTCTCCCCTTCTTTCTTCCTCCCTTCCCTAAGTGTCCATCAGTAGATGAATGAATAAACAGCTATGGAACATTTACACAATGGAATACTCTTGGGCAGTAAAAAAAAAAGAAAGAAAATTTTACCCTTCATGAGAGCATAAATGGATATGGAGAATGTTATGCTAAGTGAAATAAGCTAGTCAGAAAAAGACAAATACCCTATGATTTCACTCATATGTGGAATCTAATGAACAAACTGAACTAGCATGCAAAATAGAGACAGGCTCACAGATAGAGAGCAGGCTGACAACTATGGTGGGGTGGGGTGGGGTTAGGGGGTGGAGGGATCAAGCAAAAAGGGAAAAGAACTCAAGGACATAGACAATAGGGTGATAATTGCAGGGTGGGAGGGTATAAGGGCACTAAATGTTAATGCAAAAAAATAAAAAATAACAAATTTTATAAAAGAAAAAGAACTCCATAAGCACAGAAAAGTAAATAAATCTTTAAAAATTAAAAAAATAAAAAGCAGTCTTTATAAGTTAGTAGGATCATTTTACTAACAATTCCTTACATTTTGTTTGTATATTACAGGTTAACTATTCCTTCACTTTAATGGTAAACCTTCATTTATTTAGAGGGGATGTTGATGCAGCTGGATTTTTTTTTCTCTGCTTGTTGGATGGCCGAACCATTGAAACTGGGGTGTCAAGCTAAGTGAGGAAGAGGTACTGGTTAATGCTTCCCTTTGCCTGAAGTTTTGCAGAGAGAACAGGTAAGGACAAGAAAGTTCGGTTATGACACCGGTAACTCTCAAGATACATCATAATGGTGGAAGAATTTGTGTGTTTAGAATTTTATGAGAGAAACTACATAGATACTAAAACTGTCATTGGGTTTACTGTTGGGTAAGAGAAAAGTGATCCCTAATGAAAGATCTGGAATGAATGGAATGAACTGTTGGAAAGAATGGTGAACAGATCAACTAATAAATATGTGAGCATATCTAATCAAATATTGACTATATCAAACAAAAACAGTAATGCCTTATTTGCGGGGCTTAACGCAACCCCAAATATTAAGCAGGATAGTGTTTGACAGGAGGGTATTTACCAGTCATTTTATATCTTTTCTATGAATCGTTTGGTTATGAGTTTTGTCCATTTTCCCATTGGATGTTTGGTCTTTCCCCTTAAAATTTAAAGGTCAGTTAGAGCATTTTTAAGGGTCTGTGGTTTGGCACACTGTTGGAAACGGAAGTCTAAATGCTTGCCACTCACAAAATGTGGTCTGTGGATGATCACCATCTCCATCAGTGAAGAGTTTGATATCACTGGGGAGCTTGTTAGAACTATAAAATTAGGGGCACCAGACCTGACATTCTGAATCAGAACCTGCATTTTAACAAGATCCCCAGTTGATTTCTATGCCTAATAAAGTTTGAGAAACCCTGGTCTCAATGATCTCTTAAAGATCTTACATTGCATCTCCTCTAGGAACCTCTCCTGACTAAAATAGAAGTGAAAGATGCCCTGTCTGGTGTGGCTCAGTGGATTGAGCACGAGCTAGTGAACCAAAGGTTTGCTGGTTCACTCAGTCTAGGGCACGTGCCTGGGTTGCAGGCCAGGTCCCCAGTAGGGATGCATGAGACAACCACATATTGATGTTTCTCTCCCTCTTTCTCTCTCCCTCCTCCCTCCCTCTCCCTCCCTCCCTCCCTCTAAAAATAAATAAATAAAGTCTTAAAAAATAAAATAGAAGTGGAAGTGGGGATTGTATTCCTCCAGTACCATTAACTCTAACTGGTGTTTGTGAACTCATGTGTTATATTAATTGCATACCTTTCCCCAGATGATCTATCTTGAAGGAAAGGTTGTGTCTTCTACATGTGTTAGCAAAATTTTAAAAAGCTTTTCTAAAATTAATCAACCTGTGTTCTTAGAAAACAAGCATTATAAGAAACATTTAGAAAATACAGTACAGTATAATGGTTTGTCAAAAAATTAAATGTAAAATTACCATATGATACAGCAATTCCACTTCTGGGTGTATGCCCAAATATTTGAAAGTAGAGGCCCAAAGAAGCATTTGTATAACCATGTTTACAACAGCATTATTCACACTAGCCAAAAGGGGAAACAACCCAAGTAAGTGTACATTGATGGATGAATTGATTTAAAAAAAATATGACACGCACACACAATGGAATATTGTTCAGGCTTAAAAGGAGGAAGTTCTGACACGTGCTATGTGAAATAAGCTAGACACAAAAATAATTATATCATATGATCCTATTTATATGAGGTACCTAGAGTAGTCAAATTCCTAGAGACAGAAAAATAGAATGGTGGTTGCCAGAAACTGAGGGAAGGGGGAATTACTGTGTAATGGCTATAGAGTTTCAGTTTGGCATGATGAAAAAAGTTCTGGAGATGGATGTTAACAATGGTTGCACACCATTGCAAATATACTTAATGCCGCTGAACTGTACACTTAAAAATGGTTAAAATAGTAAACTTTATATTACATGTATTTTACCAACATAAAAAATTCAAAGCCTATGCAGCATTAGATTGTAAGAAACTTCAAAATTTCATTATTATAAATTTTGATCTCTAGTAATAATGCCTTGTATACAACAGGGTTCATATTTTTAATAAAAGTTTCAACTTTCATAGGAAAAAAGAAGTATAAAATTAATATATGCTTATTTTAAAAATGTGCTTAATGCAAGGATAAAATAAAGAACGAAATCCTCCTCTACACTTCCATGGATGCTATAGTCCACAGGTCTGACTACCCTTTAGAGTTTAATTTTTATTTATGCTAATAACAGATGTGCTCTTTCAGGATATACCTGGAAAAAAATTTTAAGTGAATTATGTGTCATTAAGACATATACAAATCCTATAGCAAACCTAACCAGGAAATTACACAGTAAGAAGTTATTTAAACATTAGAAATATTTGAGCATAGTACAGTCATTTATATGCAATTTTTCAAAACTGGCTACAATTATATCTCCATTGTCTATTAATCTCATCTTCAACTAAAGGAAAATTTTCTTTCTACAGCTTTGGGACAACCAAGACAGAGTCACTCCTCAAGCAGATGGCTGTATCTTCCACCACACTTAAAACACCATCCATTCCCATTCTACAAAGTGCCTTCATTTGGAGCTGATGCTCCTTTTGTAAAGGTGTGACTGCCTCTCTCCAGGAGTTGATGCACTAAAAACTCACACAATTCTAGGTGGGGATTTAAAAAAAAAGGCTTTAGTAAATATATTAGCTATCAAAGGTTCTTTATTTAATAAAGTACCACAAACAAGATGTCTTAGAACAGCAGAATTTACTTTCTTAGAATCCTGAAAGCTAGAATTCCAAAATCAAGGTTTAAATAAGGCTATACTCGCTCCAAAGGCTCAAGGGAATAATCCTTTGTCTTGTGCAGCTTCTGGTGGTTGCCAGCAATCTTTTGTGTTCTTGATGTCAAGATGCATCATTCCAACCTCTGCTTTTGTTGCCAGATGACATTCTCCTTGTATATCTGCATCTGTGTCTCTTCTCTTCTCATAAGGATGTCAATCATGCTGGTCCAGTATGACCTCATTTTAACTTGGCATCTGTAAAAACCTTATTTGCAAATAAGGTCACATTCATAGGCACCAGAATTAGCACTTCCAATATTTATTTTGGAGGGATACAATTCAACCCATAACAGTAGAACCAAGTTTCTGCTGAAACTTAAACATGAGCAATGTTCTATTTGTTAACAACACACTTTACCAGATAGAAAGGTCTCAGCTCTAGGTTGCTTGGAAAATCAGTCTTCCTGGGCTTAGTTCACATTTCCATGCTTCTTTCTTGACTATAAGAACTTGCACTTGGTTAGATACTGTCAGTGACTACTGTCAGCACCTTACACTTCACCCCCTGCTTCCCAAATGAAAATCTGAATTCTAGAATCTAATGAGTCAGCAAGCCAGCACAGAATTTAGGGCTGGTAGAGATCAGAATGAAATTAGAAGGGTGAGGAACTCTTCACTATCCAGATATATGTGCTCTTTTTTTCACTCATGTATTCATTAAATGAAACGAAACAAAAAAGGAAAAAAGAAAAAAAGAAAAAAGCCCCACAATTTTGTGTGCTTCTGTTGTTGTTTTTAATATTTATAATCTATTTCCCTTCTATGGAAGTAGATATTGTTTAGCAACTAAAGTTAATATGGTGGGTAAAGGTTTGTGCTGTTTGGGACTTATTCAGGAGTCAGAAACTGGAAAGGGCCATCTTAATTTAGAATTCTCAGGCTAGCATCTGACAGTTCAGGTAAGAACTGAGCTTACAGTACTTGCTGGTGTGGCTCATTTGGTTGGAGTGTTGTCTGGTAGACTGAAAGATTCAGGGTTCAATTTTCCATTAGGGCATATATCCAGGTTTCCAGTTCCATTCCCAGCCAGTCATGGTCATGTACAAGGCAACCAATCATGTTTCTCTCTCACATTGAAGTTCCTCTCTCTCTCACTAAAAGCAGTGTAAAAAACAAAAGTCCTCCAGATGAGAATAAAAAACAAACAAACAAACAAAAAGAACTGAGCTAACATATACCAGTGTAGCTCAGAAGTGTAAATTTGGGGTGTGGATGGTCTTATAAAACAGCTCGAGAGGCTGCCCTGTATCTCCCTATCCTATTGGGATTACCCAGTCTACTCTTGGAACGGAAAAGGCCTGGAAAATGTCTACGCCATTCCCTGATTTCGTAGAGGAAGTAGATTTGTGTGAGATTGTTTTTACTATGCACACATTACTTGTTTTGTTTCTCTTCCAGGCTGTCAGGCTCACTCAGTGCCACATCCTAGGTTCCAATTGATTAAGACTAGGAAAACATAAGACTAGGAAAACAATGAAAACCAACAAGCATTTACTGAGTGCTGATTGCATGCCTAACCTCCAGTCTTATGTGGCAGACCTGCCCATTAAGTCATGAACCGCAGTGTTTTGCTTCTAGCACTGGATTGGTAGTTTTCTCTACAACTTTAAGACTCTGCGTTAAGCCAGTGTTTGGTTTTCTGCCAGGGTGGGACACAATGAGCGGCCTCCTTCCCCGCAGTAATGGCCCTGACACTAGGGCGGTAGGAGCCACTGGGATTCCCTTGAAGGGTGGCGAGATGAACGCTCACACTGCGGAAGCCAAGCTGGCAGGTAAAGAGCTGTCCATCAGCAGGGTATGGGGCGTGCCTTGCGCAAACCGGCCAACCAGCCCCCTCCTTCGAGAATCCGCCCAAATCCAAACCACTGAGCATGCGCTAAGGCCCCTACGCAAAATCGCCTTCCCAGCACGTTTCCCCGCGGGGTCAGTGTTAGGCTGCTCAGGTTATCCTTAAAAAATAGGGGAAAAGAGAAAAAAGTAATGAGTGTCCTTTGCGATGGGAAAGCAGGAAAGGCTATATGAAGAAATTCCTCCGAGTGGTGGTTGCTCGCAGCCGCCAGCTTTTGGGTAGGCATATTCTGTCATTTCAGCCTCTTGCAGATTGTCTTTAAAGGAGATATATAGAAAACTCAGAAGTTTTGATCCTGTTCAAGGTGACGCAGCAGGTCGCCCTTGCGAGCTGGGTGTCTGCATGATTAGCGAGTGATTCCGGCCTACAGTGTCCTTTATCGCTGGATGCTCTTAGGGTCCCAGAAGCTTCACACATTTCTCTAGAAGCCTCTGGGGCGCTCCGTCTGGCCGCACCGACGCGGCTTCTGAACGTCCCTGTGTTCTTTCAGTGCCCTATAAAGTCCACTTTCTTGAAACTTCCGTCCCCACAGGCCCCAGGCCTACAGGGGTACAAGATGCCATCACGCCCGGACCGAGAGGGTGACCGCGGAGTCCCCAGGGCTCTGGAGGTGCTCCACGGTCAGGGAACCCAGGGTCCCTGGGAATAGGCACCAGTTCCAGGGTCTTCCCCTGAGCTTAAGCGCCCTCCTGCCGTGCACCACCCTCATCTTAGCCCATCGGGCCTGCGACCCGGGGAGGATCTAACCCGTGTGGAGGGGCTCCTTGGAGTCCCCACCAGCCTCGCTGGGAGCACCGCGCGGCACACGGCGTGCATCTCCCGCACTGCGCAGCACGGTGCTGGCCGGACACCCCTGCTGAGTCTGCGGTCCTGCTGCACCACCCCCTCCTCCGTCCGCCCCGCCTCACGCCGAGCCCGACACCCCGCCCGGAAGAGGCGGCCGGGCCAGCGCCTGCGGTGGGAGGCTGGTGGCATGGGGGAGTTGCCGCCGCCTCCACAACCACCGTAACCTCTAGCGAGCCCAGGTGCTGCTCCTAACTCCCGGAACTGCAGACGTGGATAGGGTCGCCTTACAGCGTGACACTACTCGGAGGGCGCGGCCTGGGCTGCGTCCCCGGGACTAGCTGAGAGGGAAACAGGCGGAGGCGCTGGGAGCCTCCGGCGGGCGGGGCGCAGAGGACGCACCTGGCAGCCTCACCGCCGGGCCAGACTCCGGGAGCAGGCGCTGCGGCGGCGGCGGCGGCGGCAGCTGCGAGGATGTCGCAGCTATCGCTGCTCCCCGCCTCGGCGGAGACTCGGAAGTTCACCCGGGCGCTGAGTAAGCCGGGCACAGCGGCCGAGCTGCGGCAGAGCGTGTCGGAAGTAGTGCGGGGCTCGGTGGTCCTGGTGAGTGAGGGATAGGGACGGAGGGAGGTGGACGGGCGGCCACCTCCTCCATGCTCTTTTAAGTGGGCTGGGCGGAGATGGAATAGTCCACCCTGCTGGGTCTTAAATATTAAGAGGTGGTGGGAAAGATGGGCGGGGGTGTTGGACGGGGAGAAAACGACGGTACTGGAGGGGTAGCAACTTCCAGATCCTACCCTGCATCCGGAGGTCTTCGCCCCACTGCTGCCCCTTACTTGGGAGTGAGATCGCTACCTCCGCTTCCCATCCCCCAGCCAATTCACCTCTCTCTGCCAAATGGGAAATTACCCCCCCCCCCCTTAGCCCCTCCCACAGCCCTGTTTTCCTGGGGTTTGTGGAGAGGCTGGACACCTGTAGCTTGAAGGGGCGCAGGGGCAAGGAGATGGGGGTTTCCTTTCCCAGTCTGCAACGTAGGGTTGGGAGATGGCCCTGCGGACCCTTTGGATGGGCTAAGCTCCAAGAGGGAAGGGCCTCTTCATCCTCTTCTTCATCTCCCTTCTTCTAGCCGGCATCCTGAGGGTTCGCCTCCTCTTATAAAGGGTTAGGGGGAATGACAGGAGCCGTTGGTAACTTCAGTTTAGTGCAAATTACTATGAAGTTTGGGGATTTGAAGCAAATGAAGCAAGCTTCTCCGAGATTAATCTGGTTGTAGTTTAAGATCTTTAGAGAATAGACACCTGGATGTGAGGGAGATGAAGTTTTAAATCAACTTTTCCACAGCCAGGGCTGGCCCTGCTAAATTGGGAAACTCAGTGTGCCTGATCAATTGGATGGTCCAGGAGAGGAGTGACGTTTGAGCAGCAGTGTGTTTTTCCCGGCAGCTGGAAACTTTTAGTAGCAACTTGCCTTGTCGCTGACATTTGCTTTCTTGAAAGGGGCTTGTTTGTGGGTGGGTAACTCACGGTGTTTGTTGGAATGATGCAACAAGATGGGCCTTGGAAGTGATTCACTCACTGGGCTTTGTGGCAGTGTTTGTGGGGTATTACCAGGGTGGAGTGCCAGGTCCCTTAAAACAGGGGCTGGGCATCTTTTTGGTGGCAGATAGATGCCCTTCCTGGGCAAACACAGGATAGCATGAGTGGTGTTTGTGGAGATTGGAGATGAAGTTTCGCTGATTTCCAAATTCAGCTTGCTCAGTTTGATTTTTCTCTCAATTGCCCACTCACTCCAGATTCCACAAACTCTAATTTGTTCCATAATAAACAGGGATTCTATTTTTATGTTTTACTGAAGTTGATCCATTGATGGTATGGAGTAGAGGTGGAGTTGGCAAAATACCAGAACCTGGCATCTCGTCCATAACCCCAACTAATTTCTTTTTTTTTTTTTAAGATTTTATTTATTTATTTTTAGAGAGGGAAAGGAGGGAGATAGAGAGAGACAGAGAAACTTCAATGTGCGGTTGCTGGGGGTTATGGCCTGCAACCCAGGCATGTAGATCGAACCTGGGACACTTTGGTTCCCAGCCTGTGCTCAATCCACTGAGCTACGGCAGCCAGGGCTAACCCCAACTAATTTCTGTTGATTTGGCTTTAGTAGGACATCTGCATCTTCCCAACTTGAGCCAATATGTGTATGTTAAGTATCAGACTGCATCCTCTCTGTTTCACAGGAAACTTAGTTCTTTAAACTGGGGGCTACTATTCTCATAGGGATTTGTGGCAAAAAGAAGAGTGAATAAAATATAACTTTGCCATGATTTCCAAAGTGCTGGCAGACCTGTACTGAAGAGGAGGTATTAGCTTAATAAGCCATTCTGTTGAGCACAGAAGTGCCAACATAGACACAACTCTGCTTATTATTGATATGCAACAGTCCTTGAATATCTGCTTTTCCTTTTGGAGAATGGCCTACTGGTAGTGACTTACTGTTCATTCCTGTGTGTGACATTCTTCTACTGTGTTACCTTATGACATTTTTAATAGTGTCTTTTTTCCTGAATACCCTTAAGCATGAACACTGGGCTGGTGTCTCAATTTGTAGTGCTGTTTATCTGTGGTCACTTGTTCGATGAAACCTGTTATGAAACAAATACAAACTGTAGGAAAGCAGATGAGCCTATTCTGTTGAGTGAAAGGCTCCCCCTGAATGGGAAATGTATTGCAGTGGTTCTGCATTGCAGACGGAGGAATTTGGGATAGGTTACAGATAATAAAATTACCCAGAAATTTCAATTCTCTCACTTCCTGCCAGGTATTCTGCCACTGTTTCCTTCCTCTTGCTGCTCTCCTGTGTCTGCCAGGAAGTCACAGCAGGTGAATCTCCCACACAGGTTCTGGCTCAGCTTTGTTCTAGGAGCATCTAAGAAAGTAACTCTGATCCGTGCAGGAGGCAGAGCCACAACCAAGCCAGGCTTTGGAATCCTGTGGTCCACTGATCTATGCTTGGATGGAAGTATTACTTTGCTCTATCTTTGATGACTTGGGTCAGAGCTAATACAGTGCCTCTAGCATAATAAATGCTTATTAAATATTCTTAAGTAGCTGATTAATAAAGCAGTTCTGCAGATGGACTAAAAGAAAAAATGCATAGATTATCCATTTAACTACCTCTTCCCATGCCTCTAGTATTAATGGGTGGCCAGTACTGGGTTCAGAAACAACCAAATAGTTCAGTGGGTTGTAAAGACTTCCATTTAACAAACAAACTTTAAAATGTAAAAGTGAGATGTGCTCATAAATTTTTCATACCTTTATTTTTTTAATGTTTAGGTTTGTGGACCTTTAAAAATGGTCCTCTTATCAGCTATACAATGTTAGGCATATAACAACTTTGTTGTCCCTCAGTTTCTTCATCTATAGAGTGGAGATAATAATTGTGCTTGAATTATAGGGCTGTTGTGAGGAAATGAGCAATACAGGTAAAACTCTTAGTGCTTGGCATATATTCTTTCAGCTACTAAGTCACTTTGTACTGTTGCTTACTTCAGGACTCTTGTTCTATTAAACGGGGCTTTACTGGATTGTTTCTAGAGTTCCTTTCCCCACCAACAGGCTTTGATTTTAAGTTGCTTGTTTTAGAGTAACAGATGTGCTACTAGTAATATTCCAGTAATATATACAGTAGGAAAAATAATTTATGACTTTGGGTAATGAAAGAACAGTCCTCATGATTCTAGAATTAGCTTTCCATGATTTAGAATCATCAGGAGGGCAGCATGCTCAAAATATATGCAAGCTCAGAAGAAAGACTAGAAATAATTCCCTGAGCAGAGTCGAGTTGTGATTGCTTTTGGAACTCCTGAAGGTATTTATTTTACCTTGGGTCTCTCAGTGTATTAAAGATAGCATCATAATGGCCTAGATCTGATAGTATATCACTCAAGGCCTAAAAATATCCTTTCTCTGAAAGATTTGTTTAAGTATTGTGACACAGCTCTTTGTATGGGTTTGCTGATTTATATGCCCAAGTCATCTGGCTGCTGGCTTCTGTACTGATCTTATCTCGTTATGTTCAGTTTCAAACTCTTCTACTATGTGAAGCCCCTGCCAGCAATATCATTCTGTGCCTCTTGGAGACCTAGCAATACAAAATGAAATGAAATGAAACCAGGTCAGGTCCTTACTAAATTTCCTTTGCGTTGCTGGAGGATGAACAGAAAATGTGGACTGATCATCTCCCAGCGTATGTGCTTGGTCGTTCCTCACCCTCCCAGTTCAGTCAGCTCAGGATTCTAGTATTATCGTAGGTAATGTGAGACCCAAGTGGTGTTCTTTGAAGTGTTCTGGTAACATAAAATCTCATTTTGGCTGTAATTTTAAATCAGATATGTTAGTAAATCAGCAACTAAACTGGCCTGAGCTTTACCTCACTGTCTTTCTCCACCCTCTGGTGGAGTCCTAACAGAAATAATTCTAAAATACAGGAAACACGGTGAAGGCCCATCTCCAACTAGATAATCAACAACAGGTTCTATTTCTTTGGCTTCTAGTTTGTTTGAATATTAGGAGATGGGAGGGCCTTGAATTTGCAAAGGGAAGGAAGGAATTGTGAAATTTTTATCCACATTTATTGAGGGCCTGCTCTGTGCTAGTACTTTTTGCTGGGTGCCGAAGATACGCTGTTTTGTTAGAGCAGGCCCTTGTCCTGAAGGGTTTATGATCTAAACACGTAGAGAGGTCAGTCATCTGTAAAAAGATGGATAACAGTACAAAAGAGCAAATTTAAAGGGTCAAATGCCTGCTGCAGAGAATTGAAGAAGATGAAATGACTGAACTGGTATACTAGGAAAGGATTTATGAAGAATTGAACTGGACCTGGAAGTATCTTGCATAAGGGGGGCTCCCCCTCCACCCCAGAAAAGAATAAGAGATTGAGCAAATGCTTAGGATGCCCAGGTAGGCCAAAAGTGAGCAGAGCAGCTTGGGCAAAGAGGGGCATGTTTTGGGAGGAGGGGAGAGAAGTTTTGAGAAATACAGTTGCCAGTTTTGGAAAAAAAAGTCAGTGATTAGCTGAGAACACATCATAAAAGATTTTTTTCTTGTCTTTGTGAAACCTGTTTTAGGAAAGAAGTTCAAACCAGCCTATTAACATATGCTTCTTAAGGAGATTTTCCCCTCAGTGCAGTTGTGGGGTAAATATGATAGTTTTGTGTCATGTAGGCCTAAGGACAGGATAGAGGTCTGTGCTGTGGAGGAGAAAACTCTGAAACCTCTGTGTGTGTGTAAACATTTAGGGTATCATGTGAAGAGTCAGATATGGTGAGTGCACTATTAAATAAATGATACTGCATAAAACAATGTTGGAACCCCATCAAATAAGTGTAACAAAATGTGAGAGTTACCTATAAAATGAATGATAGAAACAGCATTAATCATGGGTGAATAATCATGTAGGGGTGAAGAAGAATTTTTAGAGCATGAAATGAAAAAGGAAAACCAGTTTGGCCTGGGCTTGGGAGGTGAGCCATGGCTTTGTCACTGATGAGCCCAGGCCTTTGAGCAAGTCACTTTACCTAAGCCTCAGTTTGCTCATTTGAGACTTGGGATTGTTAGGTATTATTATTTTAGAGAATTAAAAAAATATTAAATAAGGTAATATATATGAAGTACTTAACAGTAAGTGCTTAATGAATGTAAGCTTGTATTATGTTAATAAAGGAAAATGCTTATTATCTTGACTAAATATATCTGGAGCTAGTGTTTATTGAGCACTTACTCTGTCCTAGAATATACAGCTGTAAGTGGAGGGTCTGAGTCTTGAAACTGGGCACTGTGGCTTAAGACCATGTTTTTTTAATCACAATATTTTATGTATTGTATTTTTTCATTATCATTTCTCCCCCATATGCCCACACAGCAACCACCACAGTGTTGTCCATGTCCTTGAGTCCTTTTTCCTTTTTGCTCCATCCCTCCACCCCCTACCCTCTCCCCTCACCATAGCTGTCATCCTGCTCACCATCTATGTGTCTGTCTCTGTTTTGCTTGTTAGTTCAGTTTGTTCCTTAGATTCCACATATGAGTGAAATCATATGGTATTTGTCTTCCTCTCACCGGCTTATTTCACTTAGTGTAATGTTCTTCAGGCCCATCCATACTGTCTCAAAGGATGAAATTTTCTTTTTTACAGCCTAATAGTGTTCATTGTGTACATGTCACATAGTTATTTTGCAGATCATGTGTTCTTACTCACTGTGCCGGCTGCTTTCCCATATAAACAAACCTCTGTTCTGTATGTCACAGCTACCATAAATGTAAAAGTTAAACATAAGCTTAGAAACAGTATTTATCTGTTTCTGTATCTCAGTTATAGTATTAAGTTTTTTTTAAGTATTAGGAGTTCTTACAAATTAAAAAGAAACACTCCAGTAGAAAAGTGAGAAAGGGCATTAATAGGCAATTCCTCAAAGAAAGGAATACAATTAGCCAATAAAGAGCAGGAAAAGATGTTCAGCCTTGCTTATAATTAGAGAAACATTAACTTAAATAAAATTCCATTCTTTCTGATAAATTTGCAAATTTACAAAGATAGAAAAGGTATTTGCAAGCCTGGGCAACCTGGGCACTCTTATTTGTAGAGTACACCATTGCACAACCCCAGCGGCCCCATTCATGTAGTATTTTATAAGACTTCTGTCTTCTATATTTTATAACATGGTGAATGATATAACCTTTTTGTGGTTGGTGTATATGTATCAAGAACTTTAACAAACTCCTATTCTTTGGTCCAGTACTAACATTTGTGGGAACTTCTCCTAAGGACTAATCTGAAATGTGTGAAGTACCTGAAGTCACAGTGCTGACTCTTCAGAGTAGAACATGTAGAATGCTTACCAACTACAAACTATCTAAAGGTCTTAACATAGTCTAAAAAACTGTGCAACATGGACTATTTTTGTGTTGCCATTAAGTTTTGTTTTAGAAGAATAATAACTTGAGGAAATTCTTCCATTGCAGTACTGGAAAGCAGTAGGGCTTGTGGTTGAGTTCAGGGGCTTGGACCTGGTGTCCTGAGTGGGACCTTTAGTTGTAACCTTGCAGTCTGATGTCTGTCCTTTGTGTGGGGTGGCTTCTCACTCTTTTAATTTGTCTTCAGTTGTCTACAGCATTGGATATCATTCAGTACCCTTCCGTCCCCTTCTGTGGTTCTTCTTCCTCCTTTGCTGTGTTTACTCTGTCTGCTTTCCACACTCACTATCCAATGGCTTCCCTAAAGGGTCTCTTCTCCACCACTGGTTCATAGGATTCAGTCTCCTCCTTTTATTCTGAAGGGAGCTGTACACCTTTATTGCAATTTCTACATCTTTATCTCAGTTTTGATTTTTCTCCCAGCTCTGATCTGTTTTTTTGTTAACCTGCCTGATGTGTGCTTGATTGTCCTTCCAGTCCTTTACCTTTAGCATCTGTGAAGCATAATTGTCACTTTTTATCCCAAATCAGCCTTCCTTTTTGCATGCTTGCATCATTTTCATGGTCATCGACTTTGAAATCTCTAATTCCTCTTTTGTCTCTTCTGTTCATTTCCTTTGGTCTTCCTCATTCCATCATCATTACATCCATTATGTTCTATTTCTGCATCAGTCACTCCTAAATCTCAGTGGGCTGATCACTCCTAAATCTCAGTGGCTGAAAACAGAAGAGTTTATTTTTGTCCTCTCACTCTTCCTCTTCATTGAGGATGGCTGGGGACCGTGTTGTCCATGTCCTGGAACCTGGCTTGATGGGACTGCCACCATCTTAAACGTAGTGGGTACGTGTTGAGGGAAAGTGTTGGGACTCCCTCACAAGCTCTTAACTTCCACTTAGCACTTTTTCTTATGTTGCCTTGGCTAAGCAAGTCTAATGGCCATACCTAGCTAGCTCCAAAGGGCAGGGAGGTACAGTCCCATCTGTTTGCCTGGAAGAAGAGATGAATTGTTTGGTGAGTAGCACTCATGACTGTTGCAACTTGTAACTCGCACCCCTCTGTCTCCTACCCTTTATCTTGTTCCGTGTAGTAGTAGGAGTAGGGTCCTCCCACCTGGTCTCTGCTGCGATTCTTACTCTATCCTTAAGGTTTCAATTTTGAATCCTTAATTCTCCAGTGTTTCCTTCTACTCCACTGTCCTTGGAGTAGAAGCATCTTCCCTTTGACAGTAGGGTACTCTCATTATCAGGCACCACCATGCCGTTGCTCTCCAGCCTGGCTTTAATATTTTCCAGATTCCAGACTCCCATACTCCAGGACCTTGGCAGAAACTCTTACCTTTGCCTGGGGTAATAATCACATCCTTGCCTGCCTTCTCATCTGCCAGGCCACTCCCCTTGGTCTTTGGAACTGTACTTGCACAGCTTTGCCTATCCACCCAAACTGAAACAGGCCTTGCCTGTTCTTTTCCTTTGTATCACTGGGCACATTTATGTATTTATTTGTGTATACGTTTCTCAGTGTGTATTTCCCTCACTGGACTGTTTGTTCATTATGGTTTCTTCAGTGTCTGGCTCAGTAAATATTTTGTGTATGAAACACCTTACATGTTTCAGCTTTTCATTCTTTTTTGATTCTGCATTGTCTTTAATTTCTCTCTTCTACACCTGTTTCTATTTACTTCATTCAATCCTACTTTCCTCTGCCAGATTAATTTTCCTAAAGCACAGGTTCCATTATTATCATTAATTTTTCATTGCCATCTGATAAATTGCTGGTATTTTTGCATGTATCGCTTTGGGGGCTAGTCCTGTGTTTGTGTTAGCTTAGAAAAAGCTGGTCAGGTTGTCAGTAAATCTGCATCATCTTTGCATAATGTTTGAAAACAGCTGCACATTTTGATTCAAGTAATATTAATTTCTTTTTTAGGACCATTTGTTTCCACCAACTCTGTAGATCCAGTGTGTAAAATAACACTTATCTAAATTCTTCTGTTAGGATTTAGTAACACATTTACTTGAAAAAAACAACAACAAAATAAAACAAATATACAGATACTAAAAACCATTGAAATGGCTTTTTATTCAGTTAAATCACGAGTTTTCAAACCATCAAAGGAGCGCTTACTTGGATGTTGAAGTTTCTGTTTTTCTTACATTTTTTGTCACTTTTTCTCTCATGGACTTCTTGGGTCCTTATCAGTGAATTGGTAGCAAGTTCCTAATCTGATCACAGTTCTGTAATGCAAAATAGTTTGTTTGAATCTCCTTGTCCTTCATTTCTTTGAAGTTGGCAGGGATAATTCAATTAAGATAGTGCTTGGGTGTGTCTACTTTGGGAGGTTGGCTGGGTCAGTGCCTTTGTTAGAGACATGCCCATTTATTTATTATAGATGAACATTTATTGAATATTAACCTGGAAATGAATGTGAAAGCAGATGTCTGAATTGCTGAGGGTCTCCATTGGCCACTTGAAATTTATTCTCAAACTCTTATGTGTACATAGTTTGAGATTTCACATACTCGATTTTCATACATTTTGTTTTAACAGAAATACATATTCTATCATGTGGTTATAGTAATATTTTAAGGAGATATGTTTACTATGCTAAGTTAAAAATGTATGAACAGTATATACAAAATTATTCACTTTTAAAAAAGCATAAGCAATATTTTTGTTCATGAAAAATGTTTTATGATCTTACAGGTGCTATAATAAACTATTCTCTTTTGTTTGAAGAATGAGTTAAATATCAGATATTTAGTTTCTGATTTCTAGAACATAGAAAATATGGTAGTATAACCACATTTGTGATAATAAGGTTTTTTTTTTTTTCTTGCTAGGGATGGCAGTAGGGTATAGTGGATAAGGACTTCATCTCAGAGGGTTCTAAACCTTGCTCTTCTGAGAAAGGGCTTCACCCTGAGAATGAAAATTATAATAGCATTTACCCCATAGATCTTTGTGATGATTAAGTGAGCAGATGCATATAAATCACTTAGAATAGGGCCTGGCCCATAGTAAATACCAGATAAGTGCCAGCTTTTGTTATTTATGAAGGCAACGTAAAGGAATATCATATAACCCTTCTGGAAAATTTATATATGGAAAAATTATAATATTGGGTGAAAAAGACACAGTATTTGGAAATAGTGTGATCACAGTTGTGTAAAAAAATAACTTGTATGTTAAGAAATATGTTGGAAGGAAATAAATGAAAACATAGGCATATGGTTTTTCCTTATATATTCCAATATTTTCTGACTGTTTTACTTTTACAATAAAAGTCTGGATAATAATCTATCAAGAAAAAGAAAACAGTGAATATAGGAGGGAAATTTTGGCATATAAGACATTCAGATTAGTACTCTTTGGACATTCCATTTGTACATGTCAGTGCGTGTTCAGGTGTGCATCTTAATGTAAATGTGTCCCTGAAGTGAGATGTACACATGCATCTTGATAGCAAAAGTATTATTGGCTAGCAAGGAGCCCTGCTCATTAAATGCTTAAAGAGGGAGAGGGCCCATGTGAAATAATGAAACTCTGCATTTGACAGTTTTATAAAATTCTTTCAAAAAACTTCTTGCTTGAGCCTCTGGAAAATCTAGTGAGGCAGGGATAATTTTTTTTTTAATTCTGATTTTCAATTTGCTTAAGGTCACTTGGCTAACAGTTAACATTTTTCCCCTCAATCAGATGGCAGGGATTGTCTGAAAGATAATTTAAAATTTGAATTTCTTGGAAACTTTTAAACTGTTAACTTGAATCACTTGGCACTTTTCTGGAAAGTACCACAAATTCTCCGAGTTGCTAGATATTTGTGATGTGGAAATGAAGTTATGTGTTTGGAAGTGAAAGGTATTTTTAGAGGTCATTTAATTCAATTTCTTAATTTTTAAAGATGAGGAATAAAAAGTCTTGGATTTGTCTGTGGTCATACAGCTAGTTAGTGTTATGGAAAAGAACAAAATCTAGTTTACTAACTACTGGTCAGTGTATTTTCCACTGACCATGGAAAGTAATTGAATTTACTTTGTTTACACTTGCATTTTTCATTAAATATTTTTACAGACTATGGTAATCAGATATCAGAATATGAAACATCTATTTGCACCATAGATCTCCTCCCTGCTTATGTATTTCATCAGTCCTAGGCCAGTTTGTAGGTGAAATTGACATACATTTTTTTCTATATTTCTGTTTAAGGAGTATTAGGACAAAGGAGTGAAAAAAAAGTAAGAATTACAGAATTAATGTAAAGAAAGTCTCTATAGAAACTTATTGAAGAAGGAAGAATTAATTTAATAGTCACATAAGTTATCAAGGAATGGAAAATCATGGTTTTATATATACTGTGGTTAAAATAACTATGTGGCTTGAGAAAAAAACCTTCTCAGGCCTATTAACCTAAAATTCTTTAATGTAGAAAAAACTCTGTTAATTTGGGTCATTTTACCTTGCAAGCTCCTTTGACTTGGCTAAAATAAATATTCAGCTATAAAAGGCAATTTGGTTCAAATTGTATATTATAGAAAGAGTTGCATTTCTAAGATTGTTTAGAGGATTTATTTAATCTGTCATTTTAACATATTGCTGTTTTCTTAAGTAGAAAGCTGAGTTCCTATGGTGATAGCAGAGGTGTCATAATATTTATAGTATATTAGATTCATTTTAAACTATTAAACTACTTAGAATTTACAGATATTTGATCTCTTATGTGAGCTTTCTTTCTTCCCAGGCTTTTTAATATGTTCAGTTGTTCATTTTTTATTTTATTCCTTTAAGGAAACCTTCTGAGAGAAAGCTAATTATTTATTTGTAGAAGATCAGAAGTAACTGCTGTTACATTTTCTCCCTTTAAAGTGAAGACTGTGTGTGCTTTTTTACTGACTCTTTTGGAGGTGATTTTTGTGAAAAACCCAACTAATATACCAAGTTTTTAATGGTTAAGACATGACCTTGCCCTCAAGGAGCATGTAATTTAGAGGGAAAAAAAGAGCTTAGATAGAACTCAAGGAGCATATGGGTGTGTACTCCTTTGAGAGTCCTCTACATCTTGGCTCTTTCACATCCTTGAAGGAAGAAGGAACCAGTTCAGATCAAGTTCATAGAAAACTCAAGTCAGAGCTGAGACTCAAGTCAGCTTCCTGGGAAGTAGAAACATACATGGATTTCCCATCTATTACTCTGCTTTCATGAGATCCAGGATACCATGTGCATGTTCATTGCAGGTGTAGTGATGTTTAGAGTAGTGACATTTGGAATAGAATGTTTCTCTGATGAAGATATTGGGTAGGGGTAAAAGAAACTCACATCATTAACAAGAGTACATTGAGAATTGTGGGTCAGGGATCAAAGAAATAGTCTAGGTGGGAGGGAAAGATAGGAGAAAAGGCTAATAACATCCTAAAGAGTCCTAAAATTAAGATTTTTAGTGCTGGCTGGTGTGGCTCAGTGCATTGAGCACTGGCCTGCATGCAAACTGAAAGGTTGTGTGTTTGGTTCCCAGTTGGGAAACATGCCTGGGTTGTGGACCAATGTTTCTCTCCCTCTGTTTCTCCCTCCCTTCCCCTCTCTCTGAAAATAAACAAACAAAAATCTTTAAAAACAAAAGGTTTTTAACTATACACATGTAACTTACTTTCAAGCTAATTAGGGAAAACTGGGTCTTCAGATGATTTATTTCTTTTGGCATCTAGAATATGTCCCCTGGTGCAAAGACCCTCAAATTAGCACGGATTTGGATCTCAATTTTGTCCTTAATTAATTCTAGAAGTAACATATGACATTTATGTTAAATAGCATAGTATTGTGTTAGCATTTTAAACTTATATCAAGTAATGTGGTAGTATGTTATTGTAGTTCTTTGTATACTATATTTGAGGGTGCAAGAACTGTAAAACCTCTGCTTTCTTTAGACCTGAAAATGAAACCAATTTTTGTGGAGCTGCTGATTAAAAACAATCTGAATTGATTGTGAGAATTGTGCGAGAAAACAAAATTAAGTGAGTTTTATGTAAAATTGTCAGTGACTGTAAGTTCCATGGAACACAGATTTGCATGGCAGCGCTATTGCCTGGGTTTTTAAGTGAGTGTAAAAGGCACTGAATACTTAAGATCATGGTTTTTGGAAGCAAGATGACATCCTGCTGATTGCAGTTAGGCTAATGATAGCATAACTAAGGTACTGGTCATTGCTTCTAGAAAGGCACCACATTTCAAGTGCCAAGAAACATCTTTATTTGTAAATACCGAAATTGGTTCTCATGTAAAGGTTCATGCACTTGATTTAGGCTTGATTTTTGTTTAGTTTTATCTTTTTATTTTTAACTTCCTGCCATTAAGCGCACGTGTAGATCATGTTAGTTCCATGGGAAAAGAAACAAGTAAATATTTGACAAATATGCAGACACATGTATTGTATACATGTGGGAGCATCTGTATTACACATCTATACATGCATAATATACATTTAAGTAGAAGACTGTGTCATTGGAGAGTTTTAAGTAAAGTGTTAAAGGGTGCTAAGGAGACAGAGTACCTTTAGTCCAGGGAATCAGAAAACACTTAATGAAGGAGATGGCATTTTGAGCTGAAAACATACTTGAGAGATAACAGTTGTTCTAGATAGAGGAATGTGTGTGATTAAAGGCCTGGAGGAAGGAAATTATAAGAAGTAGTTTGGGATAAAGTGGATGGGTATTTGAAGCCTGATTAGATTAGGGGATTTATTTATTTATTTATTTATTTGATAAATATTTACCAATAATTCTCCATCCCCCCACACCTAGGTGAGGTTTGTGTTTCCTGGCTAGGTGAGATTGTAAAGCCTTAGGTTTCATCCCTGGGAAACCTGGAAGGGGGTGAGGCAGAAATCTGAGAACATCCACCCTTGTTACCAGGCCTTGAGGGGAGTGTAAACTTACCTGGTCTCCAGGTTGGCTTTCAGATAAACTGTTGCAGATAGCTTAGAATCTCATCTCCCAGTATAAACTACCACCAGAGACAGAGATTAGCAGTGAGCTGCTAGGGACCTTCATTTTTGTTTAGAGAGTGTTTAAGGTAGAGCAGGGAGCTTTAAAAAACCATCTAGCTAGTAGTCCTCTTTAAAAGAATCATAATCGGTGTGCTCTTTAACCAAGAGATTCCAGTCAGCTACTTTTTCCGCCACTGTGCCTTCAAGACTTACTGACATGCTGACTTTATAATGATTTTCTAGGATGACCTTTCTTCTCTCTCCTTTTTAAGGGAAAAATTAAAGAAGCCTTTACAAATGTTGGTTCATAAACAATTATTTAGAGACAAGATAGGTAATTAATATTGTTACTTTTTTTTAGTGCACATTTCCATAGTGTACTTGTTTTAGGTAAGAGAAAATAAATGTGACTGCTTTGTTACAAACAGGGGTCCCAGTTCATTTTTGGATGTGGACTTCTTGAACATTTTCAAATACAAATTAAGTCACTACATGGATTGATAAATTATAGATAGAAAAGTGTTCTCAGTTTTCTTCCTCTTGGGTTTCTTTACTTCCTGTAACCCACAGATCTCTCTTCTTTGAAATTCTATCTTCTTTTGATATCCAAATGCTATTATTATTACCTGGTTACTAATCAGTATGGTGAGAGTGGTAATAACGATAACATTTTTTTCATGTCTTTCTCTTTCACTGTCTTCCCATTCAGCTTCCTACTCTAGCCATTCCCCCAGAAGAACGAGGACCCGATGCTATCTGTCTTCCACCTTACAGAGCTATTGCCTTTATTTCATTGACTCCTTTATAGCCAGCCTTGACTAAGATATTTGTGAGGGTCAGGAGAAAGCCAGTTGGTGAAGGGATGTGATGAGTAAAAAGGGAGGAGGATAAATTAGAGTTTCCCCCAATGGAGGCTCTGCAGGTCCTAATGGAAGCCTTCAGAATAGAGAAGCATAGTGGAAAGTGAAGATGTGAAGGTGTTGAACCTCCATATCTTGTTTTAAGGCAGTGCTATACAATTTGAAAGCCATGAACAGGGTTTATAACTGATCTATGATACGATACATATAGAAATGGAGAATAAGTGTTTAGAAACCTTTAACAATTTGAAGGGGCAACTTTAAGTCTGTTGAATCTAATAAAAATTTGGGACATTTTTACATGTCTTTGTTTTATTTATTAGTTGTTCTTATTTGGTATTTTATACAGCTATTAGTCCTCAGTGGAATGGAGGAGGAAGTAGACCTTCACCACAAGTAGTTTGAAAAGGTCTGTTACAGGTTTGTGGAGATCTGAAGTGGTTGGTTTGGGAAGCCAGAACTAGGGATACCTGAGGGAAAGGAGGCCCTAGTGAGAAGGAGTCTGGTGACTCGAGGGAGTTGTGGGTGGAGGTCAGTGTTTAGACACATGGCACCCACACCCACGTGAGGCCCAGCCCCAGCATTTGGTAGGAATGTGTGTATTGTAGTTCCCTCTTATCCATAGGGAATACATTCCAAAACCTCCAGTGGATGCTTGAAACTGTGGATAGTACCAAACCCTATTGTTTTTCCTTAGACTTAGATACTTTTCACTTCAAGTTAGCACTTAATGGCTTCTCTTTGGCATATCTAAATCGCCAGCATCACTACTCTTATGCTTTGGTATCATTATAAAATAAAGTAAGGGTTACTTGAACATAAGCACAGTGATACTATGACAGTTGATCTGATAAAAGAGATGGCTGCTAAGTAACTAATGGTTGGGGAGTGTATACAGTGTGGATACACTGGACAAAGGGATGATTCATGTCCCAGGCAGGATGGAGTGGGACAGCAACGAGATTTTATCACTTTACTCAGAATGGTGTCTAATTTAAAACTTAGGAATTGTTTATTTCTGGAATTTTCCATTTAGTATTTTTGGACCTCAGTGGGTAACTGAAACTGCAGAAAGACAGCAAAGCCGTGGATAAAGGAGGAATTGTAGTGTCCTGCTGGCATGGCCTTCTGAGCTGGAAGAGATTCCCTGCGGTTGGAGTAGGGGTTTGTGGATCATTACCAGCAGTGTTGTTTTTGGCTCACTAGACTTGAATATGGGATCATATCTTTGTGTGCCCTAACCTTGCTTTTCATATTTTATTTGTCCCTGTTCTTTCCTACTTCGACTCTGCCTAGTCATATTGCATAAGCCTTAATGGCGATTCTTTTCTTTTTCTCCCCCTAAGCCCTTAAAATTCTTCCAAAATGAAGAATGATTCCCTCTGTTGATAGTTATCCTGGACCTCTAGGATTCTAAGCCATATACCTTTCCATTGGCCTTTTCTTAATTCCATCACTTGTATAATGGTGACTGGTTTTTCTTTCTGTGAAAGGTGATATCATGAACGCCCAGCAAACATTAACACCAACAGAGCAGATTCTGATCCTGTACTGGCAACTTCATCATTCTGTCTTTTCCCCCAAAGCAACCGGATATTAAACCACTGATCTGGTCCAGTCCTCGGCTGCTTGCCAAAGGAATATTTGGGGAGGAATGGATCAGCTTTTGTTTCTCTTGCTTTCTCTGTAGACTTGGGGTAGATTCTGAGGGGATGTTTTTCCTTGCAGCACTTACCCATTTAGTATTGAGAAAGCAGGAAAGCGAGTTTTCCTGTTACAAGTTGTGAACAAAAAGCAGGCAGCGGATGGAGATATCCTGTTGTAGAAGGCTGGGGGGAGTAAATTCAGGCAAATGCATCTCATTCTTTCTGTGTCTTTAAGGAAGATGAGGAGATGGAAAGGAAATCAGTCACTCTGGAGGCCAAGTCAGAATGGGTTTCCTTTTATTTATGGTGCTTAATAAGAAGGTTATAAATGTATGCTTTGTGATTTAAAAACTTGTCAGATTCAAAGATGTATAGCAGATGACAAATTAGAAAAACAAAACAGTGTTTTTGTTTCCCATGAGTTCATTCTAAGTTTTCCTGGGATCGGGCAGTGAACTCTAAAAGTCAGCATAAACTTTATCCAAGTTTTATTTATTATTAAGTTTAAAAGTTACTTAAAATGGCAAATTCTTGCAGAATTAGATTTATAAGAAGATAGCTTGTTATATACTCTTAGGGGACCCTTCCTTGGTAGTTTTAAAAAAGAACTTTTTCCTCTCTTATTATGAGAGCAATACATGTTTATTCTAGGAAAATTAGAAAATACATACAGGCAACTGAACAGTATAGTAGTGGGCTGGAAAGATATGGAAATGGAAATTAGAGCCAGTGGTGAAGGAGTGTCTTCTGGGAGCAGTGGGGATAGGGATAGGCCCAGGGAAGGTTTCCCTGAATCCCCAGGGAGGAGGCTGTCTTGCCTGAATGCCACACCTTCAACTGTGACTTCCTATCTTTTAAGGCTGGCCTCCCAGTCTCTCACAGGTCCAGAGCAGACCATTCCAAGTTGGTTTAGAGCTAGAAAACTGTGTAATGACAAATTGAAAGTTTAGTTAACCCAATGCATTTTACATATTGTCAATTAAGAAGAAGGAGTGCTAAATGAGATTCTTAAGAGACAGATTTGCATCAGTGCGTGAGTGTTGTGTGTGTTTGTGTCTGTGTGTGTGAGAGAGAGATGGAGTCTTTGAGAAATTTGACTTTAAGGGAGATAAAGCAAATATAAAAGAGAAGATGTTGAAGGGTAAAATAATTGAATAATTGTGGGTGGAGGAGGAAATGTGCAAATGACTTTTGTCATCTTTCATTGGTTTCTTGACTTTGTCATTCCCTCCACATCTTGCCAGTTGACAAATGCTTAGATGTGCTATGGAATGAAGAATGTTCCATGGAATGAAGAAGCTCATTCCACTGTTTTATGTCAGTAAATATCACTGAGCAGCTCTTAGAGTTCTCACTTTATGTTAAAATTCAGTCAATTTGATCATACAGTGAGAAAAACCCTTACATGGTGTGGGATTAAATTGTCTTTTTTTTTTTTTAATGTGTGAAAACATTTATCATCAAGTCAACTAGCCATCTTGTTATGGGTAAGATAGGGATTAACATGTCAAATGGAAAGTGTAGAGGCTTGAACTGAATAATCTGTTGATTTTGTTTACTTACTAATTAATAAATATCCATTGAGTATTATTACATGCCACCACTGGGTCAGAACCTGGCAATAGAACCATAAATTGGATAGACACAGCCCTTTACCTCATCAGATCTCAGAACATGTCTGATCAGAACATGAGAAGATAGATAATCAATTTTAATATAGTGGGATAAGAGCTCCAAAAAGAGATGTCTTTAAGGAAAATGAGGAGATGGAAAGGAAATCAGTCCTGTGGGGTGTTCTGTGATAATGTGGGAGAGGCATCTACTCTGGAGTAGAGGGAGTGACATCTCAGCTGTGAACTAGAGAATAAGAAGAAATGAGGCAGATAAAGGGGGATATCCTCTTCTAGCCATAGGAAACACCATGCACAAAAGCCTGTAGGCAGGAAGAAGCATGAGTCATCCAGGAACTAAAAGCTGGTCAATATGGCCAAAGCCTGTAGCTCCAGGTGGGAATGATGGGAGAGAGCTCTGAACAGGTAACCTGGGGCTCATCATGAAGGGGCATCTGGATCATGTTAAGATGTGTGAACTTAGAAGTTCAGTAAAGATATAGGACATAAGATCAAAATGCAAAAATCAATTGTTTTTTCTATACACTAGCAATCAACAAACAAAAGTACAATTCCATGTATAGTACCATCAAAAAGAATGTAATACTTAGGACTAAATTTAACAAAAGAAGCATAATACTGGTATACTAAAAATTATTAAAAGAAATTAAAGAATATTAAATAAAATCTCCAGTGTTCATTGGTTGGAGGACTTAATATTAAGATGGCAGTACTCCCAAATCTATCTATAGATTTAACAATTTCTGTCAAAATCCTAGTTTCCTTTTTTGCTTGTATTGACAAGCTGATCCTAAAATTCATATGAACATACAGGGAACTCAGAAGAGTGAAAACAATATTGAAAAAAGAACAAAGTTGTAGGACTTATATTTCCTGATTTCAAAACTTACTACAGAGCTATAGTTATAAAGTAATGTGATACTGGCATAAGGATGGATGGAGATACATATATATATGTATATATATATATGTATACACACACACACACACACACACACACATATATAATCTCACTGGACTAGAATTGAGAATCCAGAAATAAACTCATACATTTAGAGTCAATAGATTTTCAATAAGAGTGCCAACCAAGATCATTCAATGGGTATAGAATAGTCTTTTCAATAAATAGTGCTGGGACAACTGTATATCCATATGCAAATTAATGAAGTTGGATCCTTATGTCACACTGTATGTAAAAACAACTCAAAATTGATCATAGACCTAAATGTGAGACCTAAAAGTATAAAAATCTTTAATAAAGTATGTGGGTTTGAATTCTCATGACCTTGGATTAGGCCATGGCTTCTTAGATATGATACCAGAAGTCCAAGCAACAGTGTAAAGTTTTGTGTATCAAAGGACAGTGAGGAAAGTGAAAAGACAACCTACAGAATGAAAGGAGAGATTTGCAAATCATGTATCTGATAAAGGACTTGTGTCCAGAATGTATAAAGAACTGTTAAAACTATTAATAACAAAATGGGCAAAGAATTTAAAAAACATATTTTTAAAGAAAATACACAAGGTTAATAATTCAAATACTGATGGATGGATAAACAAAATGTAGTATATCTATAAATGAAATGTTATATAGCCATAAAAAGGAATGAAGTTCTGATACAATTCACAACATGGATGAATCTGAAAACATGCCTTGTAAGAAGCTAGACATAAAGGGGCACATATTGTTTGACTCTATTTATTTGAAATGTGCAGAATAGGCAAATCCACAGAAGCAGAAAGTAGATTAATGGTTGCCAGGGATTGGGGAGAGGGGGTATGGAGAATGATTGCTAATGGGTACAAGCTTTTTGTTTGTTTGTTTGTTTTCTTTTAGCAATGAAAATTAGGTGGTTGTGGTGGTTGCACAAGCCTGTGGATATATAAAATCACTGAATTGTACACTTTAAATGTGTGAATTTTGTGGTATATGAATTATATCTCAATAAAACATTTTAACAGAGGCTTATGAACTTTATCCTGAGTTGGTTGAAGGGTTTTAAGGAGCACTGTGACATGATTGGATTTGTGTGTTTGGGAGATTATTCTGGATGAAGTGATGAGAGCAGCTTAGAAGGGGCAAGACTAGAGGCAGGGATCCCATTAAGAGGTTATTAGACTAATACAAGTGAGAAATGGAGGTTTAAACTAGGGAAATGGCAGTGGGAATGACAGGAAGTAGACATGTTCAAAATACAAAACTCAGTAGGGTTTGGTGGTTGATTAGATGTAGGAGGGAGGAATCAAGGATGATGCCTGTGTTGCCCAGGTTAAGCCATGGGTGGAGGAATGAGCAGGTTTGAAAGAAGAGGTGATCTGAGCATGTCCCCAACGTCCTCAGTGGTGAGATGTCCTTAAGCCAGGCACATAGAGGTATCCAGTAGGTAGATGATACAGGGCTCAGAAATCCAAAACCTCAGGGGCCTTGTTAAAAATGCAAATCTTGGGCTTCACTCCAGACCTAATATGAATCAGAATCCCTGATCATGGTGACTCTACCTAAAATGTAAGGCCTCCTGTGGGTGTGCCTTAAAGCCCTAGGAGTGGATGGGATTTCCTATGGAGAGGACTTAGAGGAGACAAGTGGCTATATCAACATTTACAGGTCCAGTAGTGAAAGAGGTGACCTCACAGAGGCCTGAGACCGGAGACATAAGAGGTGTCTAGGAGGGTGGGTGTCAGGGAAACTAAAGGAATAGTGTTTCAAAGTGAGAAAGTGTCCAGGGGTATCATAAGCTTCAAGATAAGAGATGCAAAATGTGCATTAGATTTATTTACCAACAAAATGGTGACTTTGGTGAGGACTGTGAGTGATGCAGATGTATCCCCAGAGCCGGGCTAGTGTGGGACTGCTGCATGTGGCTTTGGGTTCTCCAAGGGTGGAGTTCTTGTGCTGATGGTCTGCAACTCTCAGCATGTTTTCCTTGGCTGTGCTCCATTCCGTGGCGTGGCCTCATAGCACCATATGTGTTTCCATAGCCAATGCTGTGGAATTGACCCTGACTCTATCACCAGTGTCCTAGGGGGCAACCCTTGGTGAGTGGCCCAGGCATATGGGGCACATAGAGCTGGGTGGGGGAAGTGAGATGCCACATTGTGGCAGAGCAGATGTCCTGTCTGTTTTTCACTTGGCCTGGTAAGAGTCCAGCGCTTGGCTCTGTCACCTTCACACTGTGTCAAGATATATACTGCTGTGCTGTGGGACTGAATCACTGAGGTCTGGGGTTTTTGAAGTTAGGGCATTACATATTTTTCTTGGTTTGTTGGTCATGCACAACTTTGAGAGCAATACTGTACAAATGCTTGGAAATAATAGCCACTTCCTACCCCCCCTGCCCCCCCCCGAGTTTGGCACATTCTTTTTCTTTTTGAAATATTGCCTAGTAAAAGTTACTCAGTTCTCTTAGAATTGTAAATCTATATCTCATCAGTTTTCAGCATAACAAAGTTACAGTGTATTTTCTGTATAAGAAATATCAATCTGAATGACAGTATCTTCAAAAACACGGATAAGCAGAGTGCCTGCTAGTCTTTGGTCTGTTGTGAGCCAGCCTGGGATTCTAGAGGTCTGCCTATTTGTGTTTTCAAAACTGCTGTTCCCTCCCTCCCTCCCTTCCTTCCTTTTCTGTCTTTCCTTCCTTCCCTTCCTTCCCTCCCTCCCCTCCCTCCCTCCCTCCCTCCCTCCCTCCCTCCCTTCCTTCCTTCCTTCCTTCCTTCCTTCCTTCCTTCCTTCCTCTCTTTCTTTCTTTTCTTTTCTTTCTTTCTTTCTTTCTTTCTTTCTTTCTTTCTTTCTTTCTTTCTTTCTTTCTTTCTCTCTTTCTCTCTTTCTCTCTTTCTCTCTTTCTCTCTTTCTCTCTTTCTTTCACTCTTTCTTTCTCTCAAATATATTTTATTGATTATGCAATTACAATTGTCCCATTTTTTTCTCCCCTTTATTCCCCTCCGCCCTGCATCCATCCTTCCACCAGCAATCTCCTCCTTAGTTCATGTCCATGGGTCATACATATAAATTCTTTGGCTTTTCCATTTCCTATACAGTTCTTAACCTCCCCGTGTCTATTTTGTACCTACCAAATAGGGGTGTTATGTTATGTTATAAGGGGCAGAGCCTTATGTATACACGAGGGTGGGGCAACCCACATGGCTGTGTTGTGGCTCTGTATGTGGGGGAGAGGTCCGAGAAGGGAAAATGCCCCTTGCTCTGCTCTCTGCTGGTTTTCAGTCACTTCTGCCACTACCCACACGCAAATTGGGCCCTTCTGGTGCTGATTCCTGGGTGAGTGGGTTTGTGTACATTCTAGAACCCTGTGGGTCTCTCCAGTGAACTCTCCTGTGAGGTTGGGAATTTCTCCTGCCACTGCATCCCCCATAGGTTTTTACAGCCAGAGGTTTTGAGGCTTTATTTCCTTGAGCTGGAACCCTGGATTGCATGGTCTGTCTTGCTCTTCAGTTGTTTTTCCTGGTTATCCACACTGCCCAGTGTGATACTGCCTCACCAGCCAGGGATATGGAAGTACCCTACCTGAAAAATTGATCCTGAGTCATTGATTAGTAAAGAAATCAGAGGTGAAATGAAAACCCAGGTGGTCATCTAGCTCATTTAGGACTAACCCTTCCTAAGGGTCAAGGTAATTGTTTAAAAATAAAGACTTAAAAATATCATTTTTCATTTGTGTTCCATGCTTATTTGTGCTGTAAGATTTCAGGCCCAATGTATTAACTCCTAATATTTTGAGACCAGTTCTTTGGTGTGTGTTCTAGTTATTTAGACCCTTACTTGTGACTTCTGCTACAAGTATCAGAAACTAAATCCAAGTAATTTAGGTAAAAAGGGGGACTGCATTATAAGGACACAGGTTATCTCCCAGGGCCGAAGAGCAGAAATGCAACTAGATGTATTAAGGGATTTCCCAGCCTCCAAAAATCTGCCTGATCTCTGCTGTTGTCATTAAGTTTTTGGCTGCTTTTCCACCTGGATATTTTGTTTCTTTGCTCCCAGTCTACATGGTGGGAAATGGCTCTGTGACAGTCCAGCTATCTGGCAAGAGACTGGTCGGTCCTTCTTTCAGACCCAGTTCTAAGCCCCCAGGGAAGGGGTCTGGATTGGTTCTGATTTTCACCTGTAGAGCTCTCCACTGTGATTGGGGTCATGGTTCATTGTAGGAATGTGGCTTCTGGGAGCCCAACTTCTATACCTGTGGCTTCACAGGGTCACTTCCTTTTGTCAGAGCAAGGGACTGCTTCTCAGTCTCAGAGAAGAACTGGCCTGGGTGACCTTTCAGCCTCTTCTGGCATGAGAGGACCCCCACTGCCATAGAGGGAAAGGGGACAGGGTGAAGGAGACATCTCAGGAAAAAAGTGTCTAAGGGGGAAAAGAAGGTGCTGGGTAGCCACTCCAGCAGATACTCTATGAAATGTATTTTTCACTTAGAAAGACAGAATTGGGGAGGGATGTTTGTCACTCCAAAACATGAATTCATTCAGAAATGACTTTTGGATTGCTCATTTCTTTGTTCTGCATGGTTAGGAGCTGGTTTTACTCTTCATGAAGCCTGTGCCACACCTAGTTGAATCATTCAGATGTAACATCCGCCCCCCCCCCCCCCGCAAAGTTAATGTATAAAATAATATTCGTTATCCTTCGTAAGGATATTAACATCTTTATAATACTTTTGAGTATTTAGTATTTAAATCTCTCTTTGATGATATTTTCCATTAAGATTTGTTGCTTTAAGAGAAGCTCAAAAACAGCTTCATCAGCACTATTTAACGTGCCAAAAATGTCAAAAAAAGAATGTAATTGAATGCCCAGGGAAGCTGAATTGCCTGCCATTAGTTTGTGTGGCAAAACATGTCACAAATATATTTTCAGAAGTTTATTTTGCATGTATGTTCTAAAAATGACCACAGCATATATTTATTGCTTTTTTTTTATCAGAAAAAAAAATTCCCTGGAGACACTGTGCTCACTAAACTGGAAGAACACCTTAGGAATTAGTATTTGTCGTTTTTAAAGCATTTGGTGTGAAATACAATAACCAGACTAAGGTCTGCTTCACTCAGCTACAAAGGCACTTTTGTTAAAGTTCCATGTCCCTGTGATGCTACTATAGCTAAAACTTGGTTCTGACAGTGCTTTTGGGAATCTTGGCTTGTTTCAGGTAAAGCTCAGACGCCTTGGGCTAGGATTATGACAGGGTATAGTTGCTGCAAACTTTTAGGATGTGTTTTGAGCTGTCTTCCCCTTTTTGCTCTCTGTATTTAAGGCTAGAGAGAGGGTGCTTAGGCTTAGTCCTGTTAGAAGCCTGGAAAAAAGTTGTCCCTGTGCACAGTAGTAATTAATTTAATTAGTTACATAGTTTGCCTCATCTAATTGCATGTATTTTTTCAATAAAATCTAAATTCAGATTTCTTGTGCCTCTTTTTCTGCTCTGCCCTGTGTTTTTGAATGACCACAGTTGATAAGAGTGCTTGCCAGACTGCCCTTGTCTCCTAATCCCTCCCATTCATTTCTCTAGACAAAGTCCCAGCTAGCTTTATTGTACCAGGTGCAGCATTGTCCTGTAATTGTCTTGTTTTATTCACTAGAACATCCCCAGCCCAAACAAATACCCATCTCCTAGTCCCACAGGTTCTCCTTCTTTCCTTTGGGATTCCTGCTTCTTTCTGCATGGGGACACAGATTTTGCTATTGAAAGCTCCTTTGATGTTGGTCTTCAATGGAAGGAACCCTACACAGAAAGCAAATAAATGTGTTTTTTCCTATTCTGTTTTTTGGAACTTTTATTGAATTTCAAACTTACACGAAAAGGCAATAGAACCAGGAAGTCTCTCATACCCTTGAGCTAGATACCCCAGCTGTTTACATTAGGGTAGGTTGTTATTGATCATATTCCTGAAAGCACACAGAAAAAGCACTAACGGGGTATGATTTCTTCTCTACGCTGAAATCCCATGACTTCTCTGCACTTTTCAGACTTTAAAATTTTGTCTTGTATTTTTGTACTTATGTAGTCAGCTGTGACTCCTGGAGACCCCATGAATGAGTGATGTCTACAGTGTCCTGTCCTCAACAGCTCTGCTCAGCTCCTCTAGGCTCCTGCATATGGCTTCTTTTATGGAGTCAATCCATCTCATATTTGGTCTTCATCTTCTCCTGCTTCCTTCTGTTTTTCGAAGCATTATTGTCTTTTTCAAAGAACCCTGCCTTCTCATGATGAAGCAGTATTTAATATTGTATCCATTGAAACATCTAGTGCAGTGCTATAGTGAGAACCTTAACCAGTGGTCAAATGCGATTTTCTTATGAAGATTTTTCTTACTTAGTCGAGTTTCTCCCAATTAGCCATTTCTCATGTGTCCCTGTGTGCCAGGCTGCAAAAATAAGTGTGCAGAGGAAAGGGTCATTGGTGCTACTTTCTTCCCATGTTCTTTGTGGCAGCTGGGGTGATAACCTGCAGATAGCTAGGAGCACTGTCCTTTACTTTGTCAGTGTTTTAAAAAACAGCTTTATTAAGATACAGTTCCCTTACCATATAAATTCACCCATTGAAATTGTACAGCACAATGGCTTTCGATGTACTTATTAATTTTTAAAAATTGTGGTAAAATATATATGACATAAAATTTACTATTTTAAGCTAAGCAGAATGTGTGCTTGATCTTTGGGATGCTGTGGGAAATGAATAGACTTTGGAGTGACTGTGGCAGTTAAAAAAATGCCTTCATTTTTTGGACCTGCATATTTTGCTGATTTGGAATGGGGTTGTTTCCTTGAGTTTCAAATGTAAGACTGCCACGGCCACATCATAATATTCAGTGGCAAAACTTTGTTACTGTCATTTTCATTCCTTTCCATATAGAATCAGAATAAGGTATTTCAAACATCAAAAAATTACTACTTTAACATTTATTTATTTACTTTGTTATACGTTTTTAAAAATATCTCCCAGAGGCATGCTTTTTAAAAATATTATTGTTTATGTTGGTACAATTGTCCCAGATTTTCCCCCTTTGACCCCCTCCACCCAGCTTGCCCTCCACTCCCATAGTCCTCACACCATTGTCCATGTCCATGGGTCCTTCATGTATGTTCTTTGACTAGTCTCTTCACCTTCTTTCAATTAGTCCCCAACTCTCCCCTCCCCTCTTACAGCTGTCAATCTATTCCATGTTTCTATGCCTCTGGTTCTATTTTGCTAATTAGATTCCACTTATAACTGAGCTCATATGATATTTGTCTTTCACTGGCTGGCTTATTTCACTTAGCATGATAGTCTCCAGTTCCAATTATGCTGTCACAAAAGGTAAGAATTCATTCTTTCTTACTGCTGTGTAGTATTCCGTTGTATAAATGTACCACAGTTTTTTGATCCACTCATTCACCAATAGGCACCTAGGCTGTTTCTAAATCTTGGCTATTGTGAATAGCGTTGCTGTGAACATGTAGGTGTATAAATTCTTTTGAAATGGTATTTTGGGATTCTTAGGGTGTATTCCCAGCAGAGGAATTGTGGGTCAAAAGGTAGTTCCATTTTTAATTTTTTGAGGAAGTCCTATACTGTTTTCCACAGTGGCTGCACCAGTCTGCATTCCCACTAATAGTGCACTAGGGTTTCCTTTTCTCCACAACTTCTTCAGCACTTGATGTTTGTAGATTTATTGACAATAGCCATTCTCACAGGTGTGAGTGATGTTTCATTGTGGTTTTAATTTATATTTCTCTGATGATTAATGACATTGAATATCTTTTTATATGTCTGTTGGCCATCTGTATGTGCTCTTTGGAAAAGAGTTTATTCAGGTCCTCTGTCTATTTTTAAATTGGATTGTTTTTTGGGTGCTTCATTGTATGAGTTTTTTATTAATTTAGGATATTAATTTTTATTGAATATGTAATGGGCAGATATCTTCTTCCATTAAGTAGGTTGTATTTTCATTTTATTGATGGTTTCCTTTGCTATCAAAACTTTTTAGTTTGATGTAGTTCCATTTGTTTATTTTCTTAAACTTTTTATCCTAGGCTAAGGAAATTTTTTTTTTCACTGCTTTTAGAGAGAGAGGAAGGGAGAGAGAGAAACATCAATGTGAGAGAGAAGCATTGATCAGTTGCCTCCCATATGTACCCGGACTGAGATTTGCATGTGTTGGGACTGGCATCCAAACTCACAACCTACGCATGTGCCTGGACAGGGAATGAACTAGCAACCCTTTGGATATGGGTGGATGCCTAACCAACTGGGCCACACTGGCCATGGCTGTTTATTTTTTTCTTTTGTTTCCCTGGCCCAAGAAACAAAAGAAAAATATCAGAAAAAATATTGCTAAGAGAAATGTCAGAGATTTTGTTGCCTATATTTTCTTCTTGAAGTTTTATGGTTTCCAGTCTTACATTTAAGTCCTTATTCCATTTTGAGTTTTTTTGTTGTATGTGGTGTAGGAAAGTGGTCCAGTTTCCTTGTTTTCATTATCTGTCCCAATTTTTCCAACAGCATTTATTGAATGGACTGTCTTTACCCCATTGTATGTTCTTGCTTCCTTTGTCGAATATTACCCATAGAGATGTATGTTTATTTCTGGGCTCTCTCTTCTATTCCATTGTTTTATATGTCTGCTTTTCTGCAATAATATTCTGTTTTGATTACTGCAGCCTTGTAGTATAGTTTGATATCAGGTAGCATAATACATCCAACTTTGTTCTTTCTCCAGATTGCTGTGGCTGTTATCACGTCTTTTGTGGTTCCATATAAATTTTTGGATTATTTGTTCTAGTTCTCTGATATACACCATTGGTATTTTGATAGGAAATGCATTAAGTTTTTAGATTGCTTAGGGTAGTGTGGACAGTTTTAATGATGTTAATTCTTCCAGGAAGGACCCCCAAAACCCAGAATTCTCTTCTGGAGGGTGGGCTCCTTCTGGTATAAGCTTTCTCTGCTAGGTAAGTGTTCTAGGAACCCATCTGTATCAACGTATCAGCTGGCGTTATTGTGAGAGGCTATATTTGGCTTCAGTGATATTTTTTTTGAAGACTCTTTCAATGTATTTGCCCATTTCATGATGGGTGATTTACGAGTACACCTGCCCACACCTAGCTGAATGTTCAGCAGTTTTTGATGAAAAGTGGCATGATCCCCATGCCTTACCCTCAATATGTTCCTGATCTTACCCTGAGCGACGCTTTCTTGTTTCCCCGGATGAAAAAATCCTCAAAGGGAAATGTGTTGCCAAGTGGAAGAGGTGAAACAAAAAATGCCAGAAGCACTAAAAGGCATCAAAATCGATGAGTTCAAAAACTGTTTTGAGCAGTGAAAAAATGTCTCAATAGGTATATTGCATCAAGTGGGGAGTTCTTTGAAGCTGACTGAATTTTAAACGTGTAAGAATAAATATACAATTTTTTATAAATAAATTTGTTTTTTTGCTCCCCCCCCCCCCCGTATTCTTCCATTTATTTGTATCTTCTTTAGTTTCTTTCTTTGCTGTCTTACAATTTTCTGAGTACAGGTCTTTTACCTCCTTAGTTAAATTTATTTCTAGGTATTTTTCTATGATGAAATTGTAAATGGGATTGTTATCTTAGTTTTTCTTCTGATAGTTCATTATTGGTATATAAAAATGCAACTAATTTCTGAATATTTCTTTTGTATCCTGCAACTTTACTGAATTTACTTATCAGTTTCTGTTTTTTTGTGGAATCTTTAAGGTTCTCTATATACAATATCATGTCATCTGTAAATAATGACAGTTTTACTTCTTCCTTTTCAATGTAGATGCCTTTTATTTCTGTTCTTGTCTGATTGCTGTGGCTAGAACTTCCAGTAATATGTTGAATAAGGGTGGTGAAAGTGGACATCCTATCTTGTTCCTGATGTTAAGGGAAATACACTTTGTGTTTCCTGTTGAGCATGATGCTGGCAGTGGGCTTGTCATACATGGCCTTTATTATGTTGAGGTATGTTCTCTGTATTCCCACTTTGCTGAGAGTTTTTATCATAAATGGGTGCTCCATTTGTCAAATGCTTTTCTGTTTCTATTGATACAATCGTGTTTTTTTTTATCCTCACACGAGGATATGTTTATTGATTTGAGAGAGAGAGAGAGAGGGAGGTAGAGAGAGAAATATTGATGTGCGAGAGAACCATCAATCAGTTGCCTCCTGTACGTGCCTAGACTGGGACAGATCTCGCAACCTAGGTATGTGCCCTGACCGGGAATCAAACCCATAACCTTTTGGTGTATGGGACAACATTCTGACCATTGGAGCTACCCAGCCAGGACTGATCATGTGGTTTTTATTCTTCATTTTGTTTATGTGATGTATCACATTAATTGATTCGTGGATATTGTACCAACTTTTCATGCCAGAAATAAATCCAACTTGGTCATGGTATATGATCTTTTTAATGTATTGCCGAATTCAGTTTGCTAATATTTTGTTGAGGATTTTAAAGCATGTATGTTCATCTGGGATATTGGCCTCTATCTTTTTTTTTCTTTGTGGTGTTGAAATCAGGATAATGCTGATCTTGTAAATGATCTTGGGAGTCTTCTCTGCTCTTGAATTTTTTGGAATAGTTTGGGAAGGATAGGTGTTAATTCTTGTTTGAATAGTTTGGTAAAATTCACCTGTGAAGCCATCTGGTCCAGGGCTTTTGTTTGTTGGGAGTCTTTTGATTACTGCTTCAATTTTGTTAGTTGTAATCACTCTGTTCTGACTTTCTGTTTCCTCTTGATTGAGTTTTGGAAGATCGTATGTTTCTAGGAATTTATCCATTTCTTCCAGATGGTCCAATTTGTTAGCATATAGTTGTTCACAATATTTTCTTATAGCTCTTTTGTATTTCTATGGTGTCAGTTGTTTTATTTTATTTATATTTGGGTCCTTTCTCTTTTCTTCTTGATGAGCCTGGTTAAAGATTTATCTGTCTTGTTTATCTTTTGAAAAAGCAGTTCTTTGTTTCATTGATCTTTTGTATTACTTTTATAGATTCTATTTTGTTATTATCCACTCTGATATTTATTATTTCTTTCTTTCTATGTTTTGGGCTTTGTTTATTGTACTTTTTCTAGTCTTATATGTATATGGTTAGATTGCTTATTTAATATTTTTTTTGTTTCTTGAGATGGGCCTGTAATGCTGTGAATTTCTTAAGAACATCTTGAGACTGTTTATGCTGAGTTCCAAAGATTTTGGGTTGCTGTGTTTTCATTTCATTTGTCTCATGGTATCTATTTTTTCTACCTTGATCTTGTTGTTAACCCTATTCATGTGTTTTTTTTTCCTTGTAATTGATTTCTAATTTTATACCTCTCCGGTCAGAGAAGATGCTCATATGATTTCAGTCTTCTAAAATGTATTGAGACTTTTTTTGTTTTCTAACATGTAGTTTATCCTGGATAACATTCCATGTGAACTTGAAAAGAGTATGTATTCTGCTGCTTTGGGGTGAATTGCTCTGAAAATATCACTTAAATCTATCTGGTCTGGTGTGTCATTTAAGGCAACTCTTTCTTTGTTGATTTTTTGTCTAGAAGATCTATCCCTTGATGTCAATGGGGTGTTAAAATTCCCTACTGTGAGTGTATTGCTCTCAATCTCTCCCTTTGTGCCCATCCAGATTTGATGTGTGTATATATATATATATATATATATATATATATATATACACACACACATATATACGCATATATATATATGCTCTGTGTTGGGTGCATAAATGTTTACAAGTGTTACATATTCTTGTTGACTTTTTTATTATTATGTAATGTCCTTCATTATTGTAACTTTTGTTTTAGTCTTTTTTTGTCAAAGTATTGCTGGCCCATTTTTTTTGTTCCATTTGCATGAAGTATCTTTTCCATCCCTTTACTGTCTGTGTATATCTTTTATTCTGAGGTGGATCTCTTGTAGACAGCATATATATGGGTCCTGTTTTTTTTTCATTCAGCTATCCTATATCTTTTGATTGGAGCATTTAAATCATTTAGATTTACATTATGATTGGTACATATTTATTGCCATTTTATTCTTTATAACTATGCTTCTCTTTGTCTTTCTTTCTTTCTTAAAGACATCCCTTCAACATTTCTTGTAATACTGGTTTGGTGGTAACAAACTCCTTTTGCTTTTTTAAAAATTTGTGTGTGTGTGTGTGTGTGTGTGTGTGTGTAGAAAGCCTTTTATTTATCCTTCAATTTTAAATGATAGTCTGCCTAGGTAAAATAGTCTGGATTTTAGGTCCTTGGTTTCCATCACTTTAAATATTTTGTGCCAGTTTCTCCTGGCCTGGAATGTTTGTTTTGCTTTGTTATGAGAAATATAGTGACAGTCTTATGGGAGCTCCCTTGTAGGTAGCTGTCTGTATTGCTGCTTTTAAGATTTTTTGTCTTTAATTTTGGCATTTCAGTCATGATAGGTCTTGATGTGGGCCTCTTTGGTTTTATCTTGTTTGGGATCTCTGTGTTTCCTGGTCTTGTGTGACTATTTTTTTTCACCAAGTTAAGAAATTTTACAGTAATTATTTTTTCAAATAAATTCTCAGTCCTTTGCTTGGTCTCTTCTTCTGGTATCCCTATGGTACAGATATTATTAGGCTTGATGTTGTCCCAGAGGTCCTTTAAATTGTTCTCATTTTTTAAATACATTTTTCTTTTTTCCTGCTTTGTTTGGGTGTTTTCTGCTACCTTGTGTTCTAAATCACTGATTTGATCCTCTGCTTCGTTCAACCTGCTACTGATTCCTCCTAGTATATTTTTCATTTCAGGTATTTTATTCTTCATTTCTGACTGGTTCTTTCTTATGGTTTCTTTGTCCTGTTTTATGTTTACTGTCCTGTTCATGTTCTCACTGAGTTCACCCTTTCTTCCCCTAAATACCATTGAGAATCCTTATAACCATTGCTTTGAACTCTGTATCTTATAATTTGCTTGCCTTTATTTCATTTCAGTTCTTTTGGGGAGTATTTCTCCTGTTCTTTCATTTGGGACACGTTTTTTTATCTCCCCATTTGGCTGCCTCTCTGTATTCGTCTATGTGTATAGGTAGATCTGCTATGGCTTCCAGTCTTGGTATGGTGACCTTATAGAGTGTCTTGTGGGTCTCAGTGGCACATTCTCCCTTATCACCTGAGGTAGATATTCCAGGAATATCTCTTGAGTGTGTTTTGTGATCTCTTTTGTAGTAGTTGAGTCTTCATTACTGTTGGCCCATCCATGGGTGGGGTTGATTCTCAGACTGGCTGACTATTAGGATGGACCCCAGCTACTGTGTATATGCTACTCTGTGGGGGCTGACTTCACGAAGAGGAATTTGCTTTAGTAGGGTCTGGTGCCTGCTGAGATCTCCCTTGGGGTGTGCCACTTGTGGAGCTAATTGGGTTGTTCTCTGGTATGGTCTGAATCTTGGCACAGGGTGTGCTGATTCTGGGGCCTCTTGGATGTACTCTGGTGCAGGTCACTGTCAGACACTGCTTGTGACCAGCCCTGGGCTACCTTTTTGTAGCTACACAGTGATCCGGAGTTTGTCGCTGCCTCTCATTGTCCTGGGTGTGCATAGGAGGGACCAAGCTGCACACCAAGGCTGACTTTCACCAGCACCTATTTCATGCATAGGTCAGCAAATGGCTATGACATCCCAGCTCTGCCTGGCAACTTCATGTTAGGCTCAGTTACTGAAATAGCCTCTGGTGGTACATGAGTTGTGTGAGGTTGATTCTTAGTGGGTCCCCCTATAGGAACGAGTGGTGTTCACCTGATTGATAACAGATTTAAACTAGGCACCAGTACTGGGTCTGAGTCCACTCAGAAAAGTCTCAGGTACACCAAGGACAGCTGCCACCTCCCAGGTGCCATGTGGACCTTTTTGGTGGGGTAGAGTCTCAGGGAGTCATCAGGGTGAGGCCACTAAAATTCATTAGGCCCAAACAGACCATGGTTTGGCCATGTGAAGGGAGGGCTCTGTGCAGGAATGGTATGCTTGTAGGGCAGTGAGGGAGACATGGTCCCATCCTAGAGCCATACAACTCAATCACTCCTGGATTCTATCTGGACCTTCTAAAGAACCTTCCAAGAAAGTGCACTGAGGGCCCCTATCAGCTGACCTCCCTGCAGAGCATGAGCTCTGCAGGGCAGAGCTACAGGGCATTAGGAGGATGGGGCTAGTGGGTCTCCTGTGGGGTTGTGTGTGGCACCTGAGGAGGTGGGTGAGGCAGTATGTGGAATGGCCCTGCCCCAGAACCACACAACTCAGTCTCTGGCTCCTCCTGAGTTTGCCGTCAAGAGGCTACCAAGGAAGTCTACACCTTGGGCCCAGAAAACTAACTCCGCTGTGTCAGCAGGGCAACAGTGAGTGGGGAAAGTAGGGCTTGTGAAAGCTGATGTGGTATAGAATAGAGTGATCAACCTAGGAAAGATGGCATCTGTGGGTGGTGTGGGAGAGGGTCTCAGCACAGGGACTCTGGCTGCTGCCCCTTCAGCCATCTCCTGGTAGCCATACAACCCAGTCTGTCCTTGGATTGTAGTCGACTCTGATTCACCCTCCCTCTTCAGGAGGCCACTGTGAGTGGCTGCAAATGAGATTTTGTGCCTTGGCTTTTTAAGAGGGTCCCTGGGTTTCTAGCAGACTCCTGATTCTCATTCATGATCAGAATTCCTGTTGCTTTTCACAGCCAGGTGTTATATGGGCTCCTCTTCCCAGTTGTCATGCTCTAGGCTAGAGAGTCCAGCTGGGGTTGAGCCCCATGCTCCTCAGGTTGGATCCCCACAGCTGAGATATCCCTCCCAGTTTTCCCAGTTTCCATACATGGGTCATCCCTTTTTACATCTTCACCCTTCCTACCAGTCTCAATATGGCTCCTTCTGTAAATCCTTAGTTCTAAGACTTTCATTCAGCTAGTGTTCAGTTGGTTATGCAGGTTGATCATCTTACGATTTAGTTGTAATTCCAGATTGGACCTGGGTAGGGGTGAATGTAACTTGTACCTACTCCACCACCATCTTAGATCTCCTCGACATTTTTTATTTTTTAAAATTGTAAAATACATAAAATATAAATTTACTATTTTAGCCATTTTTAAGTGTACAGTTCAGTGGCATGAAGTACACTCACATTGTTGTGCTACCATCACTACCATTTATTCATGGAACTCTTTTTGTCCTGCAAAACTGAAACTCTCTACCTATTAAACAATAACTCACCACTCACCCCAGCCCCTGGTAACTCCTGTTCTACTTTCTGTCTCTATGAATTTGACTTTTTTTAGTACCTCATATAGCTGAAATAATACAGTATTTGTCCTTTTGTGACTGGCTTATTTCATTCAGCATAATGTCTTTAAGGTTGATCTATGTTGTAGCCTGTGTCACAATTTTCTTCCTTCTTTTTTAAGGCTGAATAATATTTCATTTCACCTGTCATTTATCCATTTATCTGTTGGACACTTGGATTGTTTCCACCTTTTAGCTACTATGAAAAATGCTGCTGTGGACATTGGTGTACAGATATATCAAGTCTCTGCTTTCGGTTCTTTTGGGTATATACCCACAAGTAGAATTGCTGCATCATGTGGTAATAATGTTTTTAATTTTTTGAGGATATTTAAATGATGTTGATTATATAATTCAGTAGCATTGATTACATTCACAGTGTTGTGCAACCATCACTTTATTTTTATCCAGATCTTTTTTTACACTCCAAACACAAACCATGTACCCATTAAATAATAACTCCCCATTCCTCCTCTCTTGCCCCTGATAACCTCTCTTCTACTTTCTCCTTTTATGAATTTGTCTATTCTAGGTAGCTCCTTGAAAGTGGAATCAGACATACATGTTCATCCTTTCATTTCTGGCTTTTATCACTTAGCTTGAGGTTTTCAAGTTTCATTCATATGGTGGCACATGGTTGGGGAATTTTTTTATGGCTGAATTAGAATTCATTGTATTTATATGTGGCTTTAAAAAAATCCACTTATCTGTCAATGGAAACTTGGGTTGTTTTACCTTTTGGCTTTTGTGAATAATGCTTTAATGAATACTGATATACAAATATCTATTTGTGTTCTGGCTTTCAGTTCCTTTGGGTATATACCTAGAAGGAGAATTGTTCCTCCTCTCTCTTGATACATTCTCTGTGTAAGTAACAGAATCAGTTAAGCCACTGCACTCTCAAGTAGTGGAGTCATAGGCCATTCATTCTTATGTTTATGCAAGAGCTTTTCGTAATAGAGGCTTTCTGTATAAAAAACAGATGGGAAACATTCTCTCCCTACTTCATATCTACTAACAGCAAGTTGCAACTGTTGTAGTTTCTCGGTCTCTAAAATGGGTATATGGAAACTTATTTTCTGAGTTGGAAAGGTAAAAGGGGAGAGGGCACCACATAATTCTGAGATACCATCTTTTATATTTTCTTTGTGGGATATTGGTTTTAAAAATGGCTCATATTAAAGGCAATCTCAGATGAAAGGTAGTTTGAGTGTTTCTCCTTTAGCATTTAGCCTCATCCTTTAACTTCAGGATGGTGGTGTCTTTGATTGCACTTACTCTATGGGTAATATTGGTGTAATTAGGAATCTCCTAGCAGAGAAGAGAGAACCTAAGTAGCAAGGGTGAAAAGAGGAGCAGGTTTCATCAAACCTCTGGTGCTTTATGCCTGGGGCAAAACAATAGTAATAAGAGAAAGTTGATGTTATTTTGTGCCTGTGTTTCTTTTGCACTTGTCTTCAAACCCTGTTCAACAAACCAGTAAACAAGAAAAGCCCAGTTTTTAGGTTTGTCACAGTTAGGAACTTCACTGTATTGTGTAGGCTTGTGTAGTTTCCTCTAGTTATTCTATAAAACCAGTTTCTTTATGATTTATATTATTTATGCTATTGTGAGCTAAGTGTCTGTGTCTTGTTTTTAAAAGAGATTCTATGTATTTATTTTTAGAGAGAGGGAAAGGGAAGGAGAGAGAGAGGGAGAGAAATATCGATGTGAGGGAGAAACATTAATTGATTGCCTTTCATACGTGCTTCGACTGGGGAGCACACACACAACTCAAGCATGTGCCCTGATCAAGAATCGAATTGGTGACCTTTTCCTTTGTGGGACAATGTGCAGTCAACTGAGCTACACTTAATGGCTAAGCTATCTTGGCCTAGATCTCTAGGTAATAGTGGGCTATGTGGGCCTGCCTTCTCTCAAATTTTCAGCTAGGACAGAAGAACATCACATTAGAATTTCACAGAATGGAGAGTCACATTTCTATGTTACAATTACTACAGAATGGAGGCTGCTTTTTTCTAGGTGAGGGCAGTTATATTTATAATTTTTGTATCTATTGGGGTATATAAATAGACCTGGATAACCCCTATGAACTACATTTCAGAGCAAGCCACAAGAAGAGTTGCATCCTTAGACATATGGCAAAGCATCACAACATCTTTTATGGTAGAAAAGGAGAAAGGTGAAAATGAGTTATAGAAATCCCTTGAACCTGTCGCCAAAGCCCCCTTTTCCCTGACTTCCTAGTGAGCTAAGGCAGCCCAGCCTAGGCTCTTCTGCTGCTGCTTCTCTGCTAGACCTTTCCTTGTTTCACTGTCCCCAGCTTTAATAAATGTATCCTCATAGTTAGGGTGGGGTGGAGAAGAAATTAACCCCAGATTTTCACTTAGGTTTCTCCATGATTTCCGTTTTTTTGTTTAATGTGTTTGGGCAGATAATCTTTGAGAGGTGTTTAAACTATCTCAGCCCTATCGGTTGTGTGTTTCCAATGTGGAATTAACCTTGTTCCCAAAACCGCCTGCTGTTTTCTTGGGTGTAGGAAGGAGGGTGAGTGGAAATGGAGGCTATAGGGTGCTTTGTTCCCTTTGCTAATAACCCTCTGAGTCTGTGCTATGTGACGGGCCCAGGCCACATGTTGTACATTTGTCACTGGGGAGCAGGTAACAGCCTCAGTTATAGTAACTGAGCCTGACTCCAGGCAGTGGAAGGAAGCAGAATCCTCCAGTGCTTACTGAAACTGAGACCATGTTTTTATTTCTTTATTCCTTTGTACAGCTATCTTACTTACAAAGGCTTTTGTTTGTCTCAGTAAATTCTTACCATAGACCTTAAATAAAACTAGGTGTCCTTCTTGATGTAAGTTTCTTATAGAAAGAATATCTTTGAAAACAATTTAATTTAATGTAATTACATTAAATTTGAATAATTACATTTGTATTCTTGGTTTTTTCTTAAAAGCATGTGTGGTATTTTGGAAACATGTATCAGAGTTGCTAAGGTTTTTCCCTCTTTTTGACATATGTGATTTGTGTGGGAATTATACTACTCATTGCTGCAGTTTTGAACGTATGAATGACAAAATTTATCTTCTTAGTTCTGCAAATTTAATAAGATTGTTAATTTTCACTTTTCTCGTTTAACAAAGTCCTACTTATCTATGTAGTTTAAGTTATAATCAACATATTTCTTGCCTGATTTCAATAGACAAGGATAGTAGAAAAGGCAACAGTGGAAGCTGGGAGAGGCATTAGTGGTGATGTCAGTAGTAATTCACTGTGGGGAGAGGTCATTGCTCAGAGGTGGTATTTTTAGGGCTATTTAGCAACAGGGCTTCCTGTGACAACTGAGAAACAGGGTGCTTGGAAATAGTCTTATTGAAGGGGTAATGGGAAAGACTTCATCCCATCATATAATCCTTAGTGAGACCTGAAAAATTTACCATTAGTAATTCATTCATTTGTATTAAGCAAAGCTGTCTTCCTGTGGTCTCCTTTTATTAAGTATATATTACTGGGAGCAATAATGTCTTAACTTACTGATATCTTAGTACAAATTAGTTTTTGTGTGAGATTTTATAATTAAATTTTCTATTAGATAACTGACCTCTGAGATAAGATGAAAAATAGAGGGGCACAAAGAACACAAAGTTGGAGAGCAACTTCATAAGCTTTCTAGTTTGGCCTTGGTTGATGGCCAGGTTGGCAGTATGATTGGGAACTTCACTATCAGGGCAGCTGCTTCTGGCCAGAATAGACCAGCAATGATCCAGAACACCTCTTTTTTATCACTGATTTTGTACTCTAACCCGACATGATGAAAGATGATGCGGATAATATAACTGGCTTAAGCTTTGGCACATGGTAGGCATTGAATTTATGAAGCCTCTTTAAAATAACATAATATTAGTGGTTATCAATAACTAATAATATACTTTTGCTCTCTCAAAAGGCTTTAGAATGAAAGGCAAAGTTCTCTTGTGTAAAAATATTGCAACAGAACCTGTTGTCTTTCTTCCTTGGCAATTGTGTAAGGGGGTGACTAGAGAAATTGATACTTGGAAATATTTTAGGAGAGTAGAACATTTTGTTGATTATTACTCTTTCAAGGAATCTGGGGAGATGGAGAGTAAGCTGTGTACTGGCCCCTGATTAACATGAGAATTTTCCATCCTACTTCATGCCCAGGTAGTAAATGGTAGGTAAGGGAAGGAGGTCCCTGAGGAGGGGATTCTGGCACACTGCTTTGTTGGGTAAACTACACCAGGCAGGTCCCTCAGTGTTCACTTATGAGCTGTGAAGTGGTGGATTTATGCCTGTCACCTTAGTTCTGCTGGTGTCCAAGCATTTCCATGGAGAAAATGCTCATGCAAGGATGCCAAGAACTAATGATTTACGATTATTAAGATTATTAAGGATGTTTTGAATCTTTAAACAGGAATGATACCTTGGCTGAATATCAGTTTGGCTTTTGTTGCTCCTTGAGTTTCTTCTCTATTTTCAGAAAGCCAACTTGTATCTTTTCCTATGAGGTATTTCCTGTGGTTCTTGTGTTTTTGTGGGCAAATTTATTATGAGGGAAGTTTAGCAGATTGTGAGTTACAACTTCTTTTTAGCCACTAGAGGGTGAAACATGTTCTTTATCTCTAGACTGAAACATAATTTTTATTTGATGATTTTTGAGAGGGTTTATGTACTTTGTGGATCGTGTTTAGTAAGTAGGACTCCTTTTTTTTTGTCTGTGGACTGAGAAACTTGCAGCTAAAAATGATGAATGTGATGATGGTGAAAGACACAGTTCTGTAGTTAGATCAGGTCCACTATAGATTGTCTTCATCATTCACATTGTGCTTTTTTTGATTTGCTCCACATCTATTAGTGAATGACTTGTGTGCCATTCTGATAACTCTAAGGCCTGGGTATTAAAACCCCCCCACATTTTTCTTGTTTGGGTGGTATTTTCTTGGGCACGAAAGCTGCAGGCTTCAGGTTCCTGTTAGGAGGTAGAAGTGAAGGGGGAGGATGAAAAGTCTGTAGGCCCTGGGCCCCAAACCCTGGATAAGATGTATGTCCTTAGGCTCTGTCTTCAGGGATTTTGAGAAGGTTGCAGATGTGGTGTGCATGCATAGTGAGCTTGTATGGAAATCAGTGAATTAAAAAGCAATAATTGAACTTTGGACCCCAGGGAGTTAGGGGGAAAGGTTAGCCTGGAAGAGTCTACAATTTTAATCACCAGCTCCCTGTTAGTGAAGTGTTGATCTGGCTAATAAGCAAAGAGAATCTGGGTCAGGTTTCCCTTCAGTCTTTCAAGTTCATTCTTTCCCCTGGTGCTTCAGGTGACAGTAGAGGAGGCTATAAGTCACACAGAGGGCAGTAGCCCTCATACCCACTCTTGCTGGATGGAGGAATCCTGGCATACATGGGCAAGGGGGCCTACTGTGAGGGTGGGTGGTGGAGAAAGAAGTCTGCTTTTCCATTCTTCTTACATCCACTTTGGAGAATGAGCTTATTGTGCTTGGCTTTACCTGCTGATAACTGTGTCTGAAAAATTTTGACCTTTGCTTTTGAGAGTCAGACACTTGTATCAAGGGGGAACTGACATTTGGGGCGGTCATGTCTAGGAAGTGGAATCTAATTTAGAACCAAAGGCACTTTAAGTGAGTTGCGGCTGCTCCAGGTTATAGGTGAACAGTTTATGGGACTTGTTTGTCAGAGTGTCTGGAACATAGTGCTTATGAAATGTTTATTGAATGGACAAGAGAATAAGTGAGTCATTAAAGGTTGGACTGTTTGTTGTTGATTCATGTTCTTGCTTTCATATGTTTCTACTGGCGTATTATCCTGAAGGGAACTGTTTTGTTTACTCTTCTCCTGTGGTCTTGAAATACAGGATGAGCTGTAGGTACTGGATTATAATTAAAGCATTACTAAAGTTTGTCTTCTGCTTTTTGATACACATAAACTACCCATTCCATGTGTGTTCCAACTTTTGATGTTTTTACTTGCTGTCTCCTGTTTGAAATTTTAGACATGATCCAACATGTAATCAGGTGTCATCTTACATTCTGAAACCTACATATCTTCTATAAACTTTGAAAGCTTCATAAGTTATTTTAAATATATTTATATATTGGACTAAAATTTTTTTTGGTCTATACCATAATTGTTGCTTGTATTTTTAGGTATGATGAAGTTGTTGGCCTAAGAGAGTGCCTACAACATTGATGACCTTGAAAGATTAATACTTTCTTAATGAAATGAAGTTTTATGTGTTAGAAATCATTATCTGGCCATATAGTATGTGTCATGCCATCAAACATTTATCTGTTACATCAGTAGCCTTTAACTGACCCCCTCGAATCAGATCTCTCTTTTTCTAGTATGTGCTTGCTCCACGGCTACAGCAAGCTTCTGGAGTTCTGAGTTGGCCAAGCCGCTCTGATGAGCAGGGGCTCCGATGAGAAGCTTTCAACATCACTTGTTACCTTCTCTTAGCCAGATATTCTGAGGTTGGAAGGTGATGAGGCAGGTATGGTGTGTGAGTTTGGAGATATTGTAAACATGTTCAGATGAACTCAGTGTTACTGTTTATGAAGTTTTGCTTTACACTTTGGCTACACTTAAGATTCTTAAGTAATAAGTAAATTGAATAAGAATAACCATTGATTACATTGCCAGTTGAAACCAGGGAACAGTGTTTTACTGAAGTTCATATAATGCCAAAACATTAACTATTCCATTTCATTCCATTCTGAACCACATAATTTATCAGCTGATATCTGTAGCAAAACTAAATTCCAGTGATTCCAGATTTCACTTTTTAGTATTGATATCTTTACAAAGTGGGAGGTTATCAGAAACTGTGTTTCAGAGTGGGGTGAGCCAGATTATACTTGCTTTTCATTATAAGTGCTCTGTTTATATTTATATTTTTAGATGTGTACATATGTTACTTTGATAACCACAAAATACTCAATATTAAAAATTCCTCCTTGTCTTCTCTTCCATAGTAGGTACCAGATAGTAGCAGAGTGGTGAACTTTTAAGCAATGGGAGTGAGGACTGAATTAGGGGAAGCCTAGAGTCCTGGTCATCCATAGGCTGTCTTCAGGTTTGCTTTTCTCTAAACCTACTTTGGTGAAAATCTTGCCAGAGCTTTGAAACGAAACAAGCAAACACACACAGAAACAAAACAATAAACCAAGAAATGGCACAATGGTGAATCATTTTTAATCCCATGTGAACACTTTCCAGAACCTTGGAGCACAATGGAATTTATTATCAGTGGGTACTGACACTGAACACCAGTGTGGGATTGAGGCTTTTGCCGCCATTGTGGTTCCTGGTGCGCCCGCTGACTAGGACCTTGCCAGGCTGATATTTATATCAGAGCCAATTATTTGACTAGTAGGAGCTCTGCTATTGAGGAACATTATAGGGAAAGCAAGAAATGAGCTGGGCAAGGAAAAGGAGGGGACAGCAAAATGCTGAGTTTGTGTCCAGGGACACTTCACGAAAGGCTGTTGCTTAAGGTTGGTGCTTCTTACGACGACAAGTTTGACTGTGGAGTTCATGTTTAATTTTGTGTTTACTTGTAAACACCCCAGGAGTGAAAGACAGTGCAACAAAGAAGATATTCTTAGGCCAAATAAGTTTAAAAACTGCAAAAAGAGTCCCTAATTCTTGTGTAATTTTAGAGCCTTGATAGTGATAGAAATGCTCGTTGGAAACCTGAGTGGTTGTGTGGCTGGGCCACTGTCCAGCCCGCACTGAAGTGCAGTGTCTCTCCCGACTAGGGAGATCTGGGATCTGTGTAGTCATTCATCTTAAGGTGGTCCCACTGGGAAGACTGTTTTCTGAGGAAATAAAAAATATACAATAATTTTGTGTAAATAAGCCATGCTTTACTTCCAGAGTCAACTGGAATTTATTTTGTTGTAACTTACTATCTTGTGAAATTTTAGCATTGAGAAAAGTTAAGTGATAGGCTTGGTTCATGTGAGTCCAAAAATTGCACAGATTTCAGTCGCTCTTTGGCATTGTTTTAAATAAATATTTTACCTATTAATTATTAGGAACACAAGAGATTAAACTTTGATTCATCCAACATTTGCTCTCTCTTCACATTCAGCATACGGGAGAGAAAATTTCAGGTGGATTTTCACTTGAGGTGAAACCTAAATAGGAGCCTTTAAGAAGCATTCGGAGCTACATTTTGTAGCATCAACAGGTGTGAAGCTAAGTGTGATATATTTCTGGGCATATTTTTAGGAGAGCAGGAGGTCAGGAGTTGGATATAAGAATAAAAATGAAGTAAATTGTGGATTTAGACAGAGACAGATATTGGTATCGAAGTTTATACTCTGAATAAAACTGATTTTCAGAGTGTTTATGAAATATACTCAATGTATTTATTTATTTTTTAAGATAAAAATTTATTTATTTATTTATTTTTATTTTATTGTTGTTCAAGTGCAGTTCTCTGCATTTCCCCCCTACCACTCCTCCCCTACCCTAGCCATCATCACTTCCCTCTCCTGATCCCACCCCCCTTGGTTTTGTCCATGTGTCCTTTATAGTTGTTCCTGAAAACCCTTCTCCCCTTCCCTTCATTATCCCTTCCCAGCATCCCTGTGGTTACTGTCAAATTGTTCTTAATTTCAATGTCTATGGTTATATTTTGCTTGCTTGTTTGTTTTGTTGATTAGGTTCTACTTAAAGTTGAGATCATATGGTATTTGCCTTTCACCGCCTGGTTTATTCACTTAGCATAATGCTCTCCATTTCCATCCATGCTGTCACAAAGGGTTGGAGCTCTTTCTTTCTGTTGTATAGAATTCCAATGTGTAACTGTACCTTAGTTTTTTGATCCATTCATTTATTGATGGACATTTAGATAGGTTGCTTCCAGCACTTGGCTATTGTAAATTTGCTGCTATGAACATTAGGATGCATAGGTTCTTATGGATTGGTGTTTCAGGGTTCTTAGGGCATAATCCTAGCAGTGCAATTGTCAGATCAAAAAGCAGTTCCATTTCTAGTTTTTTTGAGGAAATTCCATACTGTTTTCCACAGTGGTTGGACCAGTCTACATTCCCACCAGCAGGGCACTAGGGTTGTCTTTTCTCCACATCCTCTCCACCACTTGTTGTTTGTTGCTTTGTTTCTGATGGCCATTCTTACTGGTGTGAAGTGGTATCTCATTGTGGTTTTAATTTGCATCTCTCTGATAGCTAGTGATGCTGAGCATCCTTCATATGTCTCTGGGCCATCTGTATGTCCTTGGAGAAGTGACTGTTCAGGTCTTTTGCCCATTTTTTAATTGGGTGGTTTGTTTTCCTGGGGTGGAATTATGTGAGTTCTTTGTGTATTTTGGAGATTAAAATCTCTTGTCTGAGGTATCATTAGCAAATATGTTTTCCCATATAGTTAGTTTTCTTTTAATTTTAATACTGTTTTCTTCAGCTGTGCAGAAACTTTTTATTTTGATGAGATCCCATTTGTTTATTCTTTCCTTTATGTCCCTTGCTCTAGGGGATATATTGGTGAAAATATTGCTGCGTGGAATATCTGAGGTTTTATTTATTTATTTTTAGAGAAAGGGTGGCAGAAAGAGAGTGAGAGAAACATCAATGTGTGGCTGCCTCTCATGTGCCCCCAGCTGGGAATCTGGCCTGCAACCCAGGCATGTGCCCTGGCTGGAAATCCAACCTGACACCCTTTGGTTCTCAGGCCTACACTCAATCCACTGAGCCACACCAGCCAGGGCCTACACTCAACGTATTTAACGCAGTAGTGATTCACAGTGGCTCTTTAGGACTACCCCCTTCTTGGGCTTTTGACTTTCTTGTCAGGTATGTCTCTCTCAGTAACCAGGCAAGTTCTGTAAGGTGTTTGCTGCTAAGACAGGTCCCGAAAGTTGGGCAGCTCTTTAATTGCTGTTTTCCAGAATAGAGCTAAGGGAGTTAGCACTTTGAATGTAAAATCCTTCCTTCTTTTGAAAACCTCAAAACCAACATACTACTTCCTCTCTTAACCTCCATTGTGGAGCCTTTAGTTATGTAATGTGTGTGGCCCCAAGGTCAGGATCCTCCTACTCAGATCCAGTGGGCGTCACTCCAGCAAACCTGTTGGTGAATATTCCACCTCCCATTTTCCATACAGAAACACAAGGTGGGAGCTGTCATTCAGCTTGGTTCTGCTGAGTCTGGGGTGGCTGGTGTTGGACCAGGAGCTTCTGCCTTTTCTGTTTTTGCTTTAGATATTTCCTGATTGTCTTGTTAGTGACAGACACTTAAAAAAATGCTGATTAGTAAAGTAAGATGTCTCTTGCAGAAGGTCTGTCTGCCTTGGTGGATATTTTGGTGGGTGGGTGGGTGGGGGGGTGGGCCTAGAATTAGGGTGGAAATTTACCCTCTTTTTTTCTCAGTGTGATAAAAATCCCATTCTGTCCCTGAAAAACATATAGAGAAATGAAGTAACACATACCTGTGTGATGTAAGCAGCTGCATGTATAATCAGGTGATAGTTCTCTTATTTACTTCTACTCTTTGGTTTTAAAAACTGTATTGTAGTGGGGAAAATGATTGCTCTTGTCTTCAATCCATTGTCAGTATGGAAATGATTACTAAGGGAGTCAAAATATGTGTCTTTTAAGGTAACTCAGTTGTTCCTTGTTCTAAGCTTTTGGATTTCCAAATTCTGTTTGTTTTTTGTTTTTTTTGTTTTGTGGCAAAACGTGCACTTTTATAAAGCATCAGTGAGTAGTTATTCTGTATTACTTTAAAATAAAGAAGTAGGAATCAATTCTGGTTTTCAGAAATAATGGCCTATCATTTCTTTGCAGTTGCCACCAGATTGCCATCCTGAGTGCTGTGGGTTTGGCTGGGGCCCTTAGCCAGGTGAGGGGACATTTGTTGTCTCCAGAGGCTGAAACACCTCAGCTATAGGAAGCATCTGCTTCTGCAGAAAACCTCAGGATAAGTAAGCATTTATTGATGCCCTACTGTATACCAGACATCCTGTATACTGCTAAGGAAACAAACATAACTATCCACTGCCTGTGGCTGAGTCACTTGCAGGGTTCTTGTTTGTTGAGTCAGTCATTCCACCAGAAATAATTGCAAGAGGGATGGCCAGTTGTTTCTCTTAGTATCTGTGTTTAAGATCAACTTGATCTTTAAAACCCAGGGCAGTGAACAGTCAAGAGTTGGCCCTGATTTTCTACTTGTGGATGAATGTTCAGCAATGTTGCTGGAGCAGTTGAACATGCTTTGTGACCAACAAACCATGACTGAACCTCCCTGAGCTATTGTTAGCAGATCACTTTATAGCAAAGTTAATGTGTCATATAAATAAGAACTACATTTGGGTCGCACAGTAATTACATGTAAATGATAAGTGCTCATGTTCATTCAACAAACATTTACTAGAGGCCTCTGGTGCCAGGTGGTGTGGAGGGGTAGTCACACCAGTGTTGTCCCAGCTATAATAGCCAATACACAGAGGCTGGTGGGGGACTGGGAGTGAGCAAACACCGGAGTTTGATATGTGTGTGACCTTGGAGGGCTTAAGAGAAGAGCTGAGCTGAGTGTGGGGCTATGGACAAGATGTTTCTTGTAAAAAAGTCAGTTCTCCATTATTACTACTGCCTACCTGAAGCCCCTAGTTCCCTCTGGGGTGTCCTCAGCTTCCCTTCCTAACCCTATAAGACCCTATCTTATCAATGTAAGGTGAGGTTCATGGGGTATGAAAAGCACGCTTAATGGCTAAAAATCTGCTTGCTTGTGCTATTTTAAAAATAATTGGATGTGTAAAATGTGTGTTTGGTGCTGGTGAACTTTTGAGTTAACCAGTCTCAGCCTGCAGGGAAGAGATAAACTATCTAGGGGCCAGTACATAGAGGCCATCTTTATATAACAATGACAAATCTTTAATTCCACAGAGAATGAAATGTCTAACAATGTACACACTTGGGGAGTAGTAAGTCATTGGTGTTAACATATTTCAGCCCAAATTTAAACATGTTTCCAGGTTGCTTCCTTGTTTGACAGGGAATCTAGAAGTCTGGCAAGCGTCACTCTGCCCAGTAGGACAGGGCTGGGTGGTGAAGAGAGGTGGCTATTGGACAGAAGGAAGAGACTGGACAGCCCAGTAAAAACTTAAACACATTTTTTGGATGGAAGACATGGAGGAATAGGAAAAAGACCTCATTTAGTGGATTCAGGGGTGTGACATGCTGCTCCACCGTACCTTGGTGCATGATCTCAAGCAAGTTAACTTTTGGTGCATCAGAGCCTGTTTGTAGAACAGAGCTAATACCTACCTTGTAGTTTGTTAGGATTATTGGCTACAACTGAAATAAATGTGCCTGACTGTAGGCTGCCAATAAAAGGCCACCAGAAAATCTTGTAAACTCTCTTGTATTAATATTGTTCTCTGTATTTGTTTCCCAGGGCTGCTATAACAAATTATTCCAAACTGAGTGGCTTAAAATACCTTGTTCTTTCATAGTTATGGAAGCCAGAGTCTAAAATGTGGCAGGGCTCTGCTTCTTCTGAAGGCACCTCCAACTTCTGGTAGCTCTAGGTGTCCTTGGCATGTATCACTCCAATCTCTGCCTCTGTTTTCACATGATTTTCTTCTCTGGGTCTGTGTCTTCTCTTCTTCTACCTCTTCTAAGATCACTTGTCATTGGACTTAGGGTCCATCTCAGTAATCCAGGATGATTTGATTGCTAGATACTTCATTACATATGCAGAGACCTTTTCTCACAGGTTTTGGAGGTTGGGACATGAACATATTCAATGTCATTTGAGGGGATACCATTGAACTCACTATATTCCATCTGTATCTTGATGACAAGAAAGTATAGCAGAGTCACCCCATGGTGTGCATTAGGTGTCCAACTCAAATGATGCTTTTATTTGAACTATATCAAAATACATTCTTATCTTATTGTAGATCATTTAAAATGTTGAGAAGAGTATCAAGAAACCAGGAAAAAAATGTATCTGCCTACCAGTACATATCCTCTCTAGCAGAATAGGAGAGAGTAGCTTATTTTCTCCTTCTGTCCTGCTTAAACATCTTCATGCCTCCTTGTACTCCTTTCAAGGATGCTCTAGCCAGGGGTGTCCAACCTTTTGGCGTCTCTGGGCCACACTGGAAGAAGAGTTGTCTTGGGCCAAACATAAAACACATTGCAACATGTAATCACAAAAAAATCACATAATGTTTTCAGAAAATGTATAATTTTGTATTGGGCTGCAGGTTGGACACCTGCTAGCCATAGATGCTCAGTCCTTCCTGTTATAGGCTGAACTGTATCCCCTCCATTCATATTTTGAAATCTTAACCAGTACCTCAGGTTGTGACGGTAGTCAGAGACTGGGTCTTAAAAAAAGTAACTAAGTTAAAATGAGATCATTGGAGTGGGCCCTAATCTAATATGACTGATATCTTTATAAGAAGAGATCAGATCTCAGACACACACAGAGGAAAGACCATGTGGAAACACAGGGAGAAGATGGCCATCTGTATGCTGAGGAGAGAGGTCTCAGAAGAAACCATCCCTGCCAACACCTTGATCTCTAGAATTGTGAGACAATATATTTCTGTTGTATAAGCCACTCAGTCTGTGGTACTTTGTTATTGGCAGCCTGAGCAGACTAATATATCCCCCACACCCAGTAACCCCAAAGCTACTTGATAGCTCTTAGACTCCTTGGGACAAAGGGTTCTGCAGGGCCCACCTTGATTGTGAGTAGAATGCCTAGGAACAGGAAAACCAACTCTTCAAACTTTTGTGTGGGCTGTGAAACGACTTTTTTTTTAATTGTCGTTCAAGTACAGTTGTCTCCATTTTCACCCCACCCATCCCCACCTCCCACCCTCGAGCCCACCCTCTTTGGCTTTGTCCATGTGTCCTTCATACATGTTACTTGATGCCCCCCCCCCCCATTATCCCCTATTATCCCTCTCCCCTCTCCTCTCTGGTTACTGTCAGATTGTTCTTTATTTGAATGTCTCTGGTTGTATTTTGCTTGCTTGTTTTCATTCTAGTTTCTTTTAAAGTAATAAAACCATCTTTTGTTACATCACTGACTTAGGGAAGATCATCTCATGCAGGGATGATTTGGAGTAGCGAGGCAAGAAAGGGTTGGTCAGTATATTCTAAATATTATGAGTTGTGTCCCTCCTCCTTTCCTCCCCATCCCTAACCTCCTCACCTCCTGTTGTCATGGGCTCCTTTAGTAGAGGCACAGATCTTCCCTCTGTGTCTCCAGTCTGGAGCAGAATAAGAGCTGTCCATAAATGTTTGGTGAATGGGTACTTGAATTCTGGGGATACATGAATAATTTATGCTGCCACCAACTCTCTGGTTCAATATTTGGGTTGAATTTTGAAGTAGAATGCTCTGTTTACACAATCACTGTATATATTTGCCTGAAATGTATGTATTTCTGATGATGATATCTTTGGCTTCTCAGAGAGTCAGTGTCAGTTTTTTTCTGTTTCCACTCAGGTCTCAGCAATACTTGTAGATGTCCTTCCTGTTGAGTGTGATATAAAAAGAACTGTACTGTGATAGTTGGCATTTATGGAATACTTACTATGTTAGAGGTAGGTACTATTACTGTCCCCCTTTAACAGATGGGAAAACTGAGTAGAGAAGTTAAGTAACTTGTTTAGTAAGCAGTGGAGCTAGAACTCCTCAAATCAGGACTGTCTGACTCCAGGTCCCTTTTGGATTTTGAGCACCCACTCAATATTATCCCCCCCCCCAAATAAAACTCCCATAGAGCAGTCCATACAGATATTTATAATTAAAGTAATAGAATGGTACTTGGCCTCCTTGATGGTGTTGCTGTACTGATAACTGAGCAAATATGGAAAAGGAGCAAGAGTCTGTTACCAAGAATGGGCTAGTCTTCCCTTCTTGTGTAGAAAAGTTCTTTGCTAGACAGAGACCTTTATGGGATTGAATTCTTCGCAATATTCCTCTACCAAGTATAATGCTTGTTGAAAGAGTGGCATAATTTTGTAGACAATAGCCATTATTCTTTATTATTAGTAATACTCAATTAAAGTATTACATGCATGTTTTTCTACCAAGCTTTCTTCTTTGGAACATTTTCCCACAGTTTCATTTGAGAATGGGGTTTTAGTCTATTTGGTAGTTAAAAATAAAACAATTCCCAAGTGTTAAAAAATAAAAAGCATTCTTTCTTCCCATGAGTCATGGTTGACAATAATGTAATTTAAAAGTTGGGTTGTAGAGCCATTTTAACACCCATAAATTATAGGGTATATTTTGTGAGCTGGAATGTTAAGACTTTTAAGATCCTGTCTTATTTATGGGCACTTATTAACATTATTATGTGTACAAAACAATATTTTTTCTAACTTCAGAAAGAAATATTTTAGTTAGTGGATCTATTGTCCAAACAGATGTTGTTTTTAAAATAATGCATTAAAAATTAACCTATACAAGATGTTTTCAGAAAGGTTTTGATACTTCACGCTGGGTGTAGCATAGCAAATGTAATAGCACAGATTTTTATTTAGAAATTCTCTAATGAAGTAAGTAAATATGAATCAAGTAGGTTATAAAGTTAAATTGCCCTTTTTATGTTTTACAATTATTCAGAGGATGATGTGGAACAATAATTGTCAAGCACCAAATGTGTGTATAGCTTCCAAGATATCAAATAGATATTATATACTTACGAGTTTTTCATTGTGTTTTGAGAAATTCTCATGGTGCAATTAGAACTTTGGTTCATCCACTAATTCTTCATAACTTCTAGGTACCACTTATATTTTCTTTCTTAACCCCCTTTGAAGAATACATGTGTGCACACACCGAATATAAATGTACTTTCCCATGGGAGAAGCCAAAAATGGCATGGGAGACAACTGAAATTCTTTTTAGTCTAAGGACAGTGTGAAATGCATGTTCTTCTCCCCTCTTTTTGAAGTCAGTTTTGTTTTGAATTAAAAATGGCACAATGTCAGCTTTTCAGCTTACTAATTAGGGTATTTTGGTAACTTTAGAGTATAATCTGAATTAGATTGGTTCAAACTAAGATAGATGAATATACTTTTGAGTCTTTGTGTGAAACTACTATCATAAAGATTTTTTCCTTAAATAGCTTTGAGGATAACTGACATACATTAGACAACATACATGTAAAATTAAAAATATAAATTTTTTAAGTTGTTTATGTTTATTACATAATGGACTACTTGTTTTTATTTATTTATTTGTTTTAAAGATTTTATTCATTTATCTTTAGAGAGAGGGGAAGGGAGGGAGAAAGAGAGGGAGAGAAAAACATCAATGTGTGGTAGCCTCTTGCATACCCCTCAGCTGGGGACCTGGCCTACAACCCAGGCATGTGCCCTGACTGGGAATTGGACTGGCAACCTTTTGGTATGGAGGTCGACACTCAATTCACTGAGCCACACCAGCCAGGGCAAGTATGATAAGTTTTGACATCTATAAAACCATCACCACACAAGATAGTAAACATACCCATCATCCCCAAAGTCTCCTCATGCCTTTTTGTTCCTTCCTCATTCCCAGGTAATCACAGATCTGCTTTCTGTTTCTATAAATTAGTGTTCATAAAAACCCCACAGTTGCATGCTTTTTTTTGATGTCACTTGCTTCATGTGGCATAATTATTTTGAGATTTATGTTGTTTCATATTTCAATATTCCTTTTTATTGATGAGTAACATTTGCTTAGATAGATATACTATAATTTATCTGTCAATCAATCAGTCTGTCAATTCACTTGGGCATTTGGGTTGTTTCCAGCTTTTGGTTACTATGGATAAATTTGTCATGGATATCTTTGTGTAAGTTTTTGTGTGGGTGCATATTTTAATTTCTTTTGGATAAGTATCTAACAGTAGAATGGTTGGGTCATATGGCTGGTGAAAGTTTTGCTTTTTAAGGAACTTCTATACTATTTTCCAAGGTGATTGTACCATTTTATATTTTTACCAACAGCATATCAGAGAATATTAGAGTTCCTTTGCTCCACATCCCTGTCAGCACTTGCTATGGTTGGTCTTTAATTTTAGCTATTTTAGTAAGTGTGTAGTGGTAGCTTGTTGAATTTTAAAATAAAATTTGCTGATTACTACTGACATCGAACATATATTTTTTTAAGGTTTTATTTTTTATTCTTAGAGAGAGGGGGAGAGAGAGGGTTAGAGAAACCTTGATGTGAGAGAAACATTGATTGTTTGCCTTTTGCACGTACCCTGGCCCTGACTGGGGACTGGGCCTGCAACCTAGACATGTGCCCTGACTGAGAGAGAATTGAGTTGACAGCCTGTCACTTTCAGGGACAGCAGCCAACTAACTGAGCCACACCAGTCAGGGCTGAACATCTTTCCATGTACTACCTTCTGTGTATCTTTTTTTGTGAAGTGTGTTTTAAATTGTTTATCTATTGTTTATTGTTTTTTATTATCATTGAGTTTCAAAAGTTCTTTATATATCTAGACACAAGCCTTTATTAGGCATATGTTTTAAAAACCTTAAATCACTGAGAATATCACTGTGTGATATTCTCTCACATCAAGGTTTCTCTAACCCTCTCTCTGCCCCTCTCTTCCCCTCTCTCGAAGAATAAAAAATACAACCTTAAAAAAATATATGTTCGATGTCAGTAGTAATCAGCAAATTTTATTTTAAAATTCAACAAGCTACCACTACACACTTACTAAAATAGCTAAAATTAAAGATCAACCATAGCAAGTGCTGACAGGGATGTGGAGCAAAGGAACTCTAATGCTTTTTCTGAATTTTTCCTTTTGCTTTTTTTATTATAAACTATATATAACATAAAGTTAACTTTTTAAACACTGTTTCAGTGTATAGTTCAGTGACATTAGGTACATTCACATTATATTCTCTTTTTAATACTGTAGTCCAAAGTTTTAAAAAGCCCATCAGAGTGTGAGCTCTTAGAGTGTAAGAACTGAATCTTATTCTCAATTGTATTTCTAGAGTTTGTACTATGCTCGGCACATAGTAGGTTCTCAATAAATATTTGTTAAGTGGGCAAAATGTTTGTTTTCAGGTTTGTAGTTGTTTCAGTATTAGTTAGGATTTAACTTTTACAAAGACCAAAGTGGCTTATAAAGGATGGAAGTTAAGTTTTCTTTTACCTAATAGTTCAAATCTATACAGCCTGGGCTTAATTAATGATTCTGCCATTTTGGAGCCCAGGTTCCTTCTATCTTGTTGTTCTTTCATCTTACATAATATCTTTCTTCTTTCTAGTTTTAGGTAATTGGTACTCCAGCTTCTGCTGACTTGTCTATATTCTGGTTAGCGGGAAGAGGAGATGATAAGAGGATGGTATTCTCTCATTAAGTGCATGACTTTAAAGTTGAACACATCACTTCTGCCTACATCCCATTAGCCAGAACCTAGTTGTGTAGCTACATCTTACAGTAGGTGAGGCTTTGAAACAGTACCTTTGGCTGGGTGGTCATAAGCCCATGGATACTTGTATTATATTAAAAGAAGAGGATAGATTTTGGAGGCAACTAATAATTTCTGACTGCGTTCATTCATATTTTGTGTTACATTACAGTTAACAGTTTAATTGTAGTTGAGGGTGTTTACTGATAATATTAAATATGCCCATTGAAAACTGAAAAGTTGAGAGTTATGACCCAACAAATAGTTCATAATTGGTATTATTGAATTTGATCTTTTTTTTAGCACTTAAAACATAAGTCTTGGGTGAACAGGTATGTGAAAGTTGACATACAACTTGTAAAGCTTAGGCAGAAGACAGAAACCCATCTCGTTAAGAGTATTGTACCTCATTCTTTAGGAAATGGGTTGATAAAGTTTTGGAGCATTGTGGGACTGTGACAGATTGGGGACATGGAAAGTTAATCTGGGGGCTCCCCACTGATTGTTGGATGAAATCCGAACACATTAATACAGTCTACAAGGACCCACCTTCTTGTTTCACCTCAACTCAAGACATCTACTTTTATTACCTATGTTTTAGTCACTGAATAAAGGACAATTCCTTATTATTATGTATCTCCCTATCTTCCAGCAACTCAGCTTGCCATTTGTATTACCTTTTTAAAATAGAAATTTGGAGGTGAAGAAAAGGAGAGAAGGGGCTCATAAACAGGAGGAGTGAGCTTCCTTAGGTTTTGCCAATTTATTGAGTGCTGGTCCTCCAGAAAGCATGTGTGGTGCTTCTCATCAGTCATCCCTCTTCATTCTCACAGAACCCTGTTGGTGTATACCACCATCCATGTTAGACAAAGGAGGAACTGAGGCAGAAGTTAAATAAATGACTTACTGAAGGTTACTACATTAAGAAACTTGGCAAGACCAGGTATGTTGACTTCTGAGTCAACTGACTTCTGAGCCTCGGTTTTTCTTAGCACCTCTTGTTTGTTTTTTTTCTTTAAGAGGAGGGTTTATTCTTGGATTTAAGATGAAGATTAGTAACTGCAGTAATATCAAGGAGCTATAGAATACATGAGCTTCTAAGTCAGGTCTGAGTTAGACCTGCTGGGTGTGTGTCACTTGAGAACTCCTTCTTTGATTACTTATGAGGGGAGCCAACTTGCTGAATCCTTACATATGCTGGGGGAAAATGAGAACGGGGAGAGGAAGCAAATTTAGAGTACAATTTTAATTAGTTGAGTTAATTCATCCTTGACTCTTGAAAGCTTCTGATCTTTATAATCTCTTTTTAGTGTTGCTCTTTGGGGTCGAAGTATGGGATAATGAATGCTTTAGAATTAATGTGAACTGAGCAGTATTGAAAATGTGCATTTCCCTCATACTGAGGATCTTACTTTAATCCACTAGATGGAGCACATGCTTTGAATATATTTCATGATTAGAAGTTGGAAGAAAAGATCTGTTCTTCACATCACAGTCATATTGCAGCCCCCCCCGAAGTTGATCAGGCATTTTGATCTGTGTTTTTTTTTCCCTCTATAAATTTTTCTTTTACTTACTACTTCTGTATGTAAGGAATATGTGAGGTTCTTTGGGAGCCTGACAGAAAAGCATCATAGTAGAAGTAGAAAGAGTTTGAATCTGCAAGTCTGGGGGTGGGCAATGTAGCTGTTCTAGTTCAGATACTCAACACACTATTTGATCATGTCATCTTTAAACATCTTTGAGCCTCAGTATCCGTACTTGGAACTAGGCAATATATAAGATGTACCTCAGACATGTTAAGTATATTGGGCCTTCCTGAAGACCCAATAGCTCCCTTCAGTTCACCCATGTAACCAAAGATGCCCTAGCTGCCTTTTTGTCTTACTGAAATTGCACTCACAGTCAATGTCTATAGGGTGGAGAACCCATCAAATTGCAGGACCTGAAATGATCTTTGAGGTAATTTAGATCTTTCTTATTGCAATGTCACTTACCTGGAGAACACACATTGGGGCAGCACTTTCCTTTCCTCCCAAACAGTCCATTCTATTTTAGGGCAACACAAGTGATTAGAGAATTTTTACATATTGATCTTTCTAGAATAGTCCAGATCTTGTACATCTAATCTGTCTTCCACATTCAGATTTTCTGTTTTAGAGCTCAGAGGGAGCACTTGTCTTTACCTTCTCTACTACAGGGCTTGGCTAAATGAAATGATCTCTAAGAAATAAAAAGTAGCATCAAGATCTTTCTCAGTTTTTAGTTCACACCTGATGGCTGGGAAAGGAGCCATTTATATTTAAATGTGTTATATGTGCTCAGCTATGTTAAAACATCACATGTCTTAAGATTTTTAGATTTCATAGCAAGGAACTATTCTTTAACAATTGTTGATAGATTTGTTACTAAAAGGCAATGCTATCTTAGACCACTGAAATCTGCTATTAATGTTTAATGAGGTGAAATTAAAACTTTCATTTTTAGGCAGCTTTGAACTTCTATGGAAATGGGTAATTTCACCATTTATAATTTCTGTTCATAGTTTTTCATTAAATAGACATCTGCTAATATAGACTTTCACATAGGTTGATGTTCTTACTGATTGCCAAGTACAAAAGAATGTGATATTTGGAAGGGATTCTTCAGAATTGTTTTAAAATTATGCAGATTTGGTATCTTCAGTGAAAAAGCAACAAAACAACAAGCCCACTTTAATTTATAGCATATTAATTAATACATTTCTAGTACCTTCCTTTTGGTTGGTGGAAAGGACCTGGCCTTAGTCTTTTCTTTCCCAAGTAGAGGGGTCTTAGGGTTTTATCTATTTGAATGGATTTTGGAATCAGTTTTAACATCAGTGTATAACCTCTACTGAATCTTCAATTGGCACTGAAGTAACATTAAATATATTAATATATGGCCATTTTCCCATGCATTGGGTGAAAAATAAAAACTGAGAAAGTTTCTTGGACTGAGGCCACTTAGTGTAAGGATGAACTTTGATCTTCCTAGTGACTTCCAGCCAGTGACTTTACATTGGGGACTCTGACACATTAAAAGGAGAATTTTTTTCTTCACAAATTTTTTCTAGAAAAATTTGAATTATCAAGATATTTCTTTGGTCAGCTAATAGGTGCAATCAAGCTATTGGCTATTATGAAATTAAGAAACATGTCTTCTTAGAGTGACGTTGAGTTTGTTCATTTATGGATCTTGGAAGATTCTAATCTCTTCCCCCTATCACAGATGTGTTGGAGTGTCCTAAGCAGGTACCTGTGACATCAGTCCCTGAATTCCCTGTGGTTCTCATCAAGAACAGTAAAAATGATTCCTCACCTTCTGTGGAAGTGAGGAATTTTTGTTCTAAGTAGAAATTGAGGGAGTCTTCAAACAGAGACTTTACCTTGGCTTTACATGAATTGGGAGGTCTGGGATAATACTAATGACATCTGGCTACTTACTGAGGATCTTCTTTCATGCTGTTTGACTTTGGGGAGTGTACCTCCCCTTTCAGTTGATGAAAAGGACATAGCCCTGACCTTAGGTTTCTCAAATAGAGGACCACCTGTGTTTTAATGAACTAATAGAACTAAATTATCATTATTGTTAATGGCATTTGTGACATGCCAGAAAGAGTAGGGATTTAGGAGTGAGGGAGACCTGGCTCATGTTGCACCTACCGGCTCTGTGACTTCGGTGAGTTAGTTTGTTAAACTCTGAGCCTTGATTTTATCATGCGTAATGGGATTAAGTAGGTAACCTGTATCTCATGGCCTAATTATTAGTTCCTGGATAACATTTAGAGAGATCTCTTTTAAATTCAGCTTGTATTTACTGTACCTTAGGCAGAATGTTACAAATTTGGGTTTTATTGCAGAAAATCATTCTATAACATAAAAGCAACAAATATGATTAAAAATTATAAAAACATTACAATAATACCTGCTTTTTAAAACACTAATTATGAAAAACAAGATATTTATTATAAAGTCCATGTTATCAATATATTCCTTTTTGAGATATTTTACATGGATTTTGGAGGAAGTCTTAAAATATGAATGTAAAATATGAACAAAATATGAACTTTGACCTAAAGAATACTTTTTTCTCTGTAGCAAGCATAGGCATTTTCATTATCGAGGAATCAACAAATGAGTTGAAAATGTGAGCCATTCATTTAATGGTTTGTTTAATGGAGGGAATGTATCTTTAGAGGTCTATCTTTAGAGGTCCGTTGCCTTTACATTATAATGATATCTCAGTTCAGGTTTGTTTTCAAGGTCAAGCAAAATTTCAGTGATATATATGATATATTTAGTTGTACAGTATTTGATGCCTAGGGATAGTTGGTCTTTGCTGTTTTGTAATGAGACATTATCAATCTGTTTTGTCAATGTCACTGTCATTGGTAAAAGGCATTCCTACGGGCGGGGTGGGGAGCCTGTCCCCTCACACAAGAGAATTGTCTGAACTTTAAAACAGCATCTTCCTTTTGAATGACATTGGCTAGATCTGATTGCGGGTTCCATCTTGTTTGTTTAGTTTTGAAGCAACCAAACCAGTTTCACTCAAGTTGAGCATTTTTTATTTAATTTAATTAATTAATTAATTAATTTTTAAAGATTTTATTTACTTATTTTTAGAGAAGGAAGGGGGAGAGAGAGAGAGAGAGAGAGAGAGAGAGAGAGAGAGAGAGAGAGATCAATGTGCGGTTGCTGGGGGTTATGGCCTGCAATCCAGGCATGTACCCTGGCTGGGAATCGAACCTGGGACACTTTGGTTCCCAGCCCATGCTCAATCCACTGAGCTACGCCAGCCAGGGCTAAGTTGAGCATTTTTTAAATGCCTCACTCCAGACCTATTCTTAAGCACTTGAAAGATATTTCATTTGCTAAAATTATTTGGTTCTTAGGCATGCTGTATTTATCATATGTAATTATATGTATAGGTACAAATGTTTCATTTTACTTATCAGTGCATTGTGATTTCTTATCATGATTTATTTCATTTGCCTGTGACACTAGATATTCTTCAAAATGTTTTTCCTATTCTTTTTTTTGCCTGGATTTATTTATTTATTTATTAAAATATATTTTATTGATTACACTATTACAGTTCCATATTTTCCCCCTTCATTCTCCTCTGTCCTGCACCTTCCCTCCAACACACATTCCCCCCCGCCCTGCCCCTTAGTTCATGTCCATAGGTCATACATATAAGTTCTTTGGCTTCTCCATTTCCTATACTATTCTTAACCTCCCCTTGTCTGTATTGTACCTACCATTTATGATTCTTATTCCCTGTACCTTTTCCCCCATTCTGCCCTTGGTGATAACCCTCCATGTGATCTCTATTTCTGTGATTCTGTTACTGTTCTTGTTGTTTGCTTAGTTTGTTTTTGTTTTTTTAGGTTCAGTTGTTGATAGTTGTGAGTTCGTTGTCATTTTATTGTTCATGTATTTTATCATCTTCTTTTTCTTAGATAAGTCCCTTTAACATTTCATATAATAAGGACTGGGTGATGATGAACTCCTTTAACTTGATCTTATCTGAGAAGCACTTTATCTGCCCTTCCATTCTAAATGATAGCTTTGCTGGATAGAATAATCTTGGATGTAGGTGCTTGCCTTTCAAGAGGTTGAATACTTCTTTCCAGTCCCTTCTTGCCTGTAAAGTTTCTTTTGAGAAATCAGCTGATAGTCTTATAGGCACTTTGTAGGTAACTATCTCCTTTTCTTTTGTTGCTTTTCAGATTCTCTCCTTATCTAATCTTGGGTAATGTAATTATGATGCATCTTGGTGTGTGCTTCCTTGGGTCCAATTTCTTTGGGACTGTCTGGGCTGCCTGGACTTCCTGGAAGTCTATTTCCTTCCCCAGATTGGGGAAGTTCTCCTTCATTAAGTTTTCAAATCAGTTTTCAATTTCTTGCTCTTCCTCTTCTCCTTCTGGCACCCCTATGATTCAGATGTTAGAACATTTAATGTTGTGCTGGAGGTTTCTAAACCTCTCCTCATTTTTTTGAATTCTTGTTTCTTCATTCTGTTCTGGTTGAATGTTTATTTCTTCCTTCTGCTCTAAATTGTTGACGAGTCCTGGTTGCCTTCCCTTCACTGCTGGTTCCCTGTATGTTTTCTTTCATTTCACTTTGCATACCCTTCACTTTTTCCTCCGTTTTGCGACCATATTTAACCATTTCTGTGAGCATTCTGATTACCAGTGTTTTGAACTGTGCATCTGATAGATAGGCTATCTCTTCATTGCTTAGTTCTATTTTTGGAGCTTTGATCTGTTCTTTATTAAGGTCATTTTTTTTGTCTCCGTGTACCTCTTATGTAGTAAGGGGCAGAGCCTTAGGTATTTACCAGGGTGGGGCAACCCATATCACTGTGTGGTTGCGCTTCATGTGGGGGAGGGATCTGAAGGGGAACAATTTCCCCTGCTCAGCTCTTGGCCACTTTCCGTCATTTCCTCTGCTACCCACAAGCAAATTGGGACCTTCTGGTGCTGATTCCTACGTGGGTTGGCTTGTGTACGTTCTAGGCCCATGTGAGTCTCCAACAAAGTCTCCTGTGAGGCAGGGAGTTTCTCCCACCACTGCACCCCCCAGAGATTTTTACAGCCAGAGGTTTTGAGGGTTTATTTCTGGGAGCTAGAACCTGGGGTTGCATGGTCTGGCTCACTCCCCAGCTTTTCTTGGTGGTTATCCACATGCAAATGTGGGATTGCTGGCTCTGCCAGCCACTTTCTTGCCCATTCTAGTCCTCCAGCTGCTGCCTTGCTAGTAGTCCTTTTACCCTGGCTGCTCATCTCTGCTCCTCCTACCAGTCTGAATGAATGTTTCTTTTTTAACTCCTTAGTTGTCAGACTTTCATACAGTTTGATTTTCTGGCAATTTTGGTTATTTTTTTAAATTTGTTGTTATCTTCTTTTGGTTGTGTAAGGAGGCAGAGTGTATCTACCTACACCTCCATCTTGGTTGGAAGCCCTGTTTTTCCTATTCTTTTGTTTCCTAGCTTCATCAAGGTATAATTAACATTACCATAAAATTGACTTTAAAATTTAAATGTACAGTTCAGTGAGTTTACATAAATTTGCAGACTTGTGCAATTATCACTGTGATCTAATTTTAGAACATTTCAGTCGCCTTCAAAATAATCATTCCTATTTTCATTTACTCTCAGTTCCCACACATAACCACTAATTTACTTTCTGTATCTATAGATTTTTCTTTTTTGAACATTTTGTTTAAATGAAATAAGTCAGAGTGTGGCTTTGTGTCTATCTCCTTTCACTTAGTTCAATATTTTTAAGATTTATTAATGCTGTATAGCATGTATCAGTACTTGATCCTTTTTATTGCCAAATAACATTCCACTCCATTGCCTAGGTAAAGTACATTCTGTTTATCTTTTCACCAGGTGATGTACTTTTCATCAATTTTTTGGTTATAAATAATGTTGCTATGAATATTTTTATACAAGTCTCTGTGTGAACGTGTGCTTTCATTTTTCTTCCTTTCATTTTTAATCCTTTTCCAAGGATATTCTTCTCATTGCTTTTAGAGAAAGAGAAAGGGAGAGAGGGAGATAGAGAGAGAGTAATACTGATATGAAAGAGAAACATTGATTAGTTGCCTTTTTGTATGTGTCCACATCAGGAATTGAAGCCATAGCCTAGGTTTGTGCCCTGACTAGGAATCAAACCCACGACCTTTTGGTCTACACATTACATTCCAACCAACTGAGCCACACTGACCAGGGCTGTGCCTTTATTTTTCTTGGGTGGATACCGAGAAGTGGAGTTGCTAGATTATATAGTAACTTTTTGTTTAATATTTTTAGGTACTGTTAAACTGTTTATCAAAGTGGCTTTGCCAGCAATGTATAAGGGTTCCAGCTACTCCACATCTTTGCTAATACTCATAATGGCCAGTCTTAAAATTTTAGCCATCCTAATAGGTGTGTAGTGGATGTCATTGTAGTTTTAATTTGCATTTTCCTAATCTTGCTGAGCAGCTTTTTATGTGCTTATTTGCTATTCTTATGCTTTGGTGATCCTAATCTTTTAAAACTGTTTAGAACCTAGTATAGTATAGCAGTCAAGAGTCCAGCCAGTAAACAGAAATCATGCTGGTTATGTTTTAACAATATAATAAATATTTTTATTAGGGCCCTGGCTAGTGTGGCTTAGTGGATTGAGTGACAGGCCTGCGAACTGAAAGGTCACTGGTTGGATTCCCGGTCAGGGCACATGTCTGGGCTGCAGGCTGGGTCCCCAGTTAGGGGCATGCCAGAGGTAAAGGATATTTCTTGCACATCAATGTTTCTCTCCTCTTTTCTCCTTACCTTTCCCTGTCTGAAAATAAATAAATAAAGTCTTAAAAAGAAAAAAGGAATTGTTATTAGGTATGAAGTTAAGTAGGGAACTGAAAAATTAAAAAGAGGACATTAACATGTTATAGAAGTAGTGGCTGCAGGAAGCAGCCATCAGCTCTGGGTCTGGGGGGATCGAAAGATAAGATTGTGTTACTGAATCTTAGAAGCTTAGAGGAGCTGAGAACCTATAGGTTCAGAGGAGAACCTATAGAGCTGAAACCAAGACCTCTGAGGAGGGGTACTGGGTGCCTGGTGATGGTATTTCTGAGAGGATGCAGTGAGGATGGTTCTGTAAGTGATGGAAAAGCTGCAAACCCATTTTAGCTGCTGCACAGGAAGGAACTGCTACTGCCATGGTGAAGAAGTGTTGCTGGGTGAAATAAGGATCCAAAGCAAGAGGGAAGCAGGCACCAAAGAGCAAGCTCCTTCTCCTGCCCCAGGTTTGTAGTCTCCCTTTGGTACTCATGGTGGCAAGCCTAACAGGGAGCCAACTGGTAACACAGTGTGGTTTTCAGAGTGCCAGACCTATATAGCATCACAGAACTGAGTGTGGAAGAATGGGGTTGGAGCTGGGAGACAATAACTTAACACTGGCATAGCCCACCCCTCTGACTACTCAGCATGCAGATCTACGCTTCCACACATATTTGAACTTACAGCAAAAATGAGTATGTTTCAGCCTAACAGAAGACAAATACTCCTCATACAAATGAAGATTCTCACTAGCTCCCCAAAACAAGGAGTCACAGTCTTGTTAGTCATTGTATCCATCTTGAAAGAGACACACATTTTTCATCTCTGGGCTTTGTTAATTAGTCCTTAAATTCAGTTGCAGTCTTGTATGGATATGTGCTATCCAAAGTCCAAATTTCAGAGTTAAATTTCAACAATAGTGTTTGCATGAAGTGTCACAAGAAGGAGGAGGAGAGATGAAATTGGTACACACACACACAAACACACACACCTGCACAACCCCCCTCCAAGCAGGAAAGGGGGAAGGAAATATGCTGCAGTGCTCAATTCTCTAACTGGTCATTTGGCAGTTGATGTTTATATCTTTATTCTCTTATTACTCATAACATATTTCCTTTATCCCCAGGCAGGACCTCAACTGATTACAGTAATTCACTGGAAGGTCTGATTTTTCAGTGATCCTACCTTTCTATGGAATGCTGTGGTTTTCCATGAACTTTTGCTATTTGAGATAGAAGCATTAATTGATGCCCAGAAGAATCTACCCTGGGTTCTTGTTGTAGTCCTTCCTGACCCATTTGGAAACAGCAAACCTGTTTCCTCTTATTCCAGCTGGTAGAGTATCCTCCTCATTTGTCTCTTGGTTCAGTGTTTGAGGAACTGAAAATGACATGGTGGCAATCTTACCTTCTGATTCACTGTGCAATGTTGTTTCTCTTTAATGGGAGCATTCTGCCCTTTTAAACCAGCAAGGACAGGAAGTGAAATTTCTTTGAATGTGTTAGTGGGGTAATAATGAGAGGAGCCGTTCCTCTTTTACCCCTTGATTTCTCGATCAGCGTATTCTGACTTTGGGAGAGAAGACAGCCGATTCAAACCAGTATAGTTACTGTATGAGACAGAACTCCATCCTTTCAGGATGTTGTCTTACAGCTGTTGTCTTTAGTAGGCTATTCCATTCTTCTGTTGGGCCAGCTGCTTGTAGGTAATGAGATGTGGTGATACTAGTGAATTCCAGGTGCTGACAGACTACTTAGTAACTGGCCCATATGTTGTTCTTACACTGTAGTCCATGAACCATAGGGTTCCTGGAAACAGTTCAGTGGGCTATGACCAGTTCTATTTCTCCTTCCCTTCTTTCCTTTCAGTGAACTAGAGTAGATGTGAGAGACTGGAAGAGAAAATAAAATAGGATAGCTTGTTGTGAGGGTACATATTTTGGGGGGAAATATTCTTCTACAGATTTATTGCATCATGATTTAAAATTAATTTCTACATAGAATTTGTGGTGACAGTACTTTGAAAGCTACTGGTCTAAAGGAGATATTTGTATTTGTGGGTTTCTTATCTCAAATCCCCCAAGGCTTATCAGTCCCACTCCCCTGACCTTAGTGCCGGTTATAATCCTTTAGTGGGCCCACACACAAGGATGGTTTTCTGTGGAAATCTTGTATACCTTAAACAAGGTCAAAGAAGGGCAAAAATGAAGTCTACAAACTTAACTTGTAGATTTGTTTGAAGATTAAATGAGACCATGTGATTCAATTCTTTGTTCATTGTCTGGCATGTAGCAGAAATTAGGTCCATGTAACCACTCTGTATTTAAATAATATTTTTTTAAATACTGTACAATAAAATTTACATTTAAAATATAAATCTCCTAGAATGACCTAAATAGAGCCAATTCTGTGATTTGAATAAAATTTCAGACCCCATGTTAATAATTGTTCCCACCCTCCTCTGACTTTTTCTCCAGATAGTTTTTTTTTCTTTCTCTTGATTCCTGGGAGCCTTGTGGTTAAAGCAGAGATGGAAATTTTATGGGAAAAGATCTGCAAAATAAATTTCTTAGAATGAATTGGGATAGATGACTTAGTTCTCAGGCCCAGATCTTGCCTTAAAAAATGAATGAGCCAAAATTATTGACCAGACACAAGGTTTCCCTTAAGTGCTCTGTAAGTTTAAAGCAGAATAACTGGCCCTTTTTGAAGAATCATCTAACATTGTCTTCTGTAATCTCTTTCTTATGTACAGTGCCAGGAATGCTTTTGGAAATTTGCTGTTTTGGAGGTAGTGATAATGTTATGGAGAGATAGTTCTGTTGAGGATACACAAAGTGCCTTCAGGAGAAATTCAGCTTTTTATAGCTGCACCCTGATATGTCCTATCTTTTTAAAACAGCTTTATCAAGATATGATTCACATGTTATGTAATTTACCTATTTAAAGTGTGCAATCCAGTGGTTTTTCGGTATTTCACAGTTGTGCATTGATCACTATAATCAATTTTAGAACAATATTATCCACAAAATAACCCTGTACTCCTTAGCTAGCACCGCCCAACTTTACCCTACTTACCCCTCTAGCCATAGGCAACCACTAATCCATTTTGTGTTTGTGAAGATTTGCCTAGTATGGGCATTTTATACCAACAAAAGCATACAATATGTGATCATTTGTGAGTGGCTTCTTTCACTTAATATGTTTTCAAGGTCCATCCATATTGTAGCATGTACCAGTACTTCATTTTATTTTACTGTTGAATAATATTCCATTGTGTGGATATACTACATTTTTCTTATTCATCAGTTAATAGACATTTGTGCTATTTTTATTTTTTGACCATTGTGAATGATAATGTTAAGAACATTCACATACAGATTTTTGTGTGAACAAAAATTGTAACTTTCTTGGGTATATAGATAGCTAGGAGTGGAATTGCTGGATCATATAGTAACTCTATGTTTAACCATCTGGGGAACATCAGTAAAGACTGTTCTTCAAAGCAGCTGTCCTATTTTACACTCACATCAAGAGCTGCACTACCACTTACTGTCTGTATTTTCTATCTTAGCCATCCTAGTAGTTATGAAATACTAACTCATGGTTTTGATTTGCATTTCTCCAGTGACTTTTCATTTACTTGTTGGCTGTTTGTATATCTTCTTCAGGTCCTGTCTGTTTTTTGTTGGCATGGAGGGGTGGCAGCATCTGTAATCTCTCCAATTCTTATGTGGAAGATGGTTTCCCCCAAACATTTCCCACTTCTCTGACCTACTGAAATCTACTTATGCATCAAGGAATGTTTGGTTGAAGTAACATTCTTTAAAAACACAGTTATAGTTAAGCCGTAACTCATCCATAGGCTGTGTATAAAAGAGAATCTTATGAATGTTCTGAATTTTGTGTCTTTGGAAGAAGAAATTAGGTAGAGAATGGAGCATTGTGAGCCTCTATAAGCAGGGACATATAATATATCTAGTTCCTTCTGACCTGGCTGGAAGCCTGCACAGAGGAGTATGTATTTTATGTTGTCTTTTCATTCTGATTTTTCAAAACCATAGGAATATTTTGAGAAATTGCATTTTCTCCTATATTTTGGGGAGGTAACCATTGTACTATCTTTACTTTTTATTACCTTTTGATTAATCTAATTGAAAATCTGAATATACTGGCAATAGTTTTTTAAAATGGCAAACTAAATTTCATGTTTATGTTTTTTTTATTTCCTTCTTCACATGGAGACAATATTTCTCTACTGACACAATGACAGTAAAAAAATTAAAATACTGAAAGGCAATATACAAATACTTGAGGTTCATAGAATCTGAATTTCAGTCTCTCTTCACATGAAAGAACATCTTTTCCACAGCCTAAACTCCATTTTTGAAGCACACAAACTGTTTCATGGATGCATTTGCACATGAATTATGCTGTGTATCTCTTCTATAATTTATAGTCAGTATCCCTTGCTGCTAACTGATCTTTTCAGATGTGTCTGCCTAAAATAGAATTTCCTTGAACAGGCTGCTGGAGTCCAAGAAAAGGTCACTGTGCGCCCTGATTTCATTGTGAGTTTGCTCAGCTTCCCTGCTTTTTACTTAGTGTCTATTTACAGTTGGACATTGGTGCTTATAGTATTCAATTCCATTCTGTGCCATCAATCTCCCTTCACTCTGCCCCTTCCCTGCAGATGTTTGCAGAGGATGTGAAGCTTTACAGATAAGTGAGCTCTTTTAGCAGCCTCTCCTATTTGACACTTAATGGATTTATTGGTTTTTCTTCAAAGAACTGAGCTTCTTGTGACACCATGATTTTGTTCCCTGACCTCTTACAACAGTAATAGAAGTTCTGACATCCCCTGCAGCTTCCTGAGCTGAGGGATAATCAGAACCTGTATAAATACTGTTGGTTTGTTCATTTTGTAGCCTTTTTTTTCTGTGTTGGTACATAGTTCGAAGGGTTTTTATAACAAGTGCATTACATAGTAGAATGATAAATTATTAGTTATAATTATATAAACTATAGTGTATAAATTAATCCAATATAAACTATTAGAAATAGTTATGAGGAAAATAAACATTATGAAATCTATTCCTTGGGCATGTCTACTCTTTATAAGGGGTGTGGGGAAGAGAAAGAAGAAAAGACTAGTTGCTCTCCTGGTTTTCCATTATTTTATATCACTTGTTCCTAGAAGTCATAGGAAAGCTGTGCCTAGTAAGTTGGTTTCCTTCCTTCCTTTCTGCTTGTTGTGTTAAGATTTACATAATGTAAAATTCACCATTTGTATCATTCATTGGCATTAAGTGAATTCACATTGCATGCAGCCATCTATCTTCAGAACTTTTTCATCATCTCAAACTCTGTATCCATTACATAACAACTCCCTATTTTTTTGGTTCCCCCTGCCCCCCCCAGATCTGCTTTATCTATGAATTTGTCAATTCTAGGTACCTCATATAGTATTTGTTCTTTTGTGACTAGCTTATTTCACTTAGCATAATGTCCTAAAAGTTTATCCATGTTGTAGCATGTGTCAAAATTTCCTTTCTTTGCAAGGCTGAATAATAACCCATTGTATGTAGATAACACATTCTGTTTATTTATTCATCTTTTATTGGACAATTATGTTACTTCCACCTTTTGGCTGTTGCGAATGATGCTGCTGTGATCATGGGAGTACAAATACTTTTCGAAACTCCACTTTCAGTTCTCTTGGGTACCTAACACAGAAGTGACTTAATGGATCATGTGTTAATTCTCTGTTTAATTTTATGAGGAATTACCATACTTTGCTTCACAGGGCCTATCCCATTTATATTCCTACCAGTAAGTAAGTTAGTTTTCTTACCCCAAACCTTTCTTCCCATAGGAGATACGTTTTATTTTAAAAGCTTTTAAACTTGGTCTCCTGCCAAAAAAATAAAGGGTTCTCCTTTCTTCTGAGAGACTGATCATCTCTGGGGAAACTACCACCCTCAGTTCCATGGAGCCCACTTTGTTGCTTCCACTCCTTTTACTTGGTCACCCAGTGAGTATGCCAGGTGTTCACAGCAGCCCACAGGAACTGTTTGCTTCCCTAATATTCTAGCATCAACATGGAGACACCTTTGTAACTTTCCTTTCTCTCCTTTTTTTAAAATCCTCACTCGAGGACAATTTTTCATTGCTTTTAGAGAAAGAGAGAGGAAGAAAAGGTAGGAGGGAGAGGGACAGGGAGGGAGAAGAGAGAGAGGGAGGGAAGGAGGGAGAAACCTCAATGTGAGAGAGAAATATCAATTATTTGCTTCTCATAGGGTCTCTGACTGGAGATGGAACCTGCAACCTAGGCATGTACCCTGACTGGGAATCGAACCTGCAACCTTTTGGTGTATGGGATGTCATTCCAACATTCCAACCAACTGAGCAACCTGGCCAGGACTTTTTTCCTTATTTTTAAAAGGTCCTTACTTAATAACACTTATGTAATTTCTCTTATTTTAAAAAAACTTTCTAATGATCATTGATGAAATGATCATCTTCACCATCTTAACTCCCTTTTTCCCCTGCCAAACCTGCATTTCCCTGTTTTAACCATTTTTCTCGACAGAAGTAATTTGTAGTTTGACTTTATTAGAGCTGAAATTCTCATATCCTTGTACTACACAAGGATACAGTACTCTTTACTCATAATATTAAGGAAGAAGAATACTTAATTTGGGGTAAAAGGAGGAAGGGAAGCCAACATTTATTGAGTATGTGATATGCATTAGGCCTTATGTGAGACACTCTACTTACCTTTGACAATACTGATTGAATATCAAATGGATAGGCTGTTGTCAGGCCAACTTATATAAGATTTCTTTGTTCAGCAGAATTCACTACATTAATATATGAAATATGTACTCTGAGGGATGGAAGCAAGTTTTTCATATGGACTGGCCATCATCATGATACTTAAATAGAATAAATGACATGTTAGATTGACTTCTATCCATACTCCTATTATTAGGTTTTGTGAAATACAGCTATATCATGTGTGATGTACTGTTGTAATGTGAGGTCTTCATTTCAGCCACTGTAGAACAGACTTCACTTCTTTCCTAGCCTCCTAAGGTAGGACCCAATGTCTAACCTAAGTAAAAGACTTAATGTCTGTTTGAGATACAATGTTATCTCTAGTTTGTAGTTCTAGATGTTTAGGTGTCACATCAGATTCTTTTTTACCCACATTGTCCTGAAAGAGTATTAAAAATATCTAACAATCAAAAAAATCTTGACTCTTAAGACAAAGACTTTGGCAAGGAGAACGCTGCAAATGGGAGCATCTCCAGGTGGGTATTCCTTGTGGGGACTCAAAGCTTGAGACCTCTATGACATGGTCTCTGTGGCTGAATGCCTGAGGTTTGTTGTGTCCACCCAGTGGGCCAGCAAATCTTACCCTGAGCTTTTTATACAGGCTTTCTGGTGGTTTGTACAGCATGGAACTATTTTTCTTCATCTAAAATGCACACCCGCAGGCAGGTACCTTCCTTCTTGCTGAGTGTATGCCTGAGAAGTGGGGCCAAAGCAACATTCAGAAGTTGTTAAATTCATTAAGCAAGGAGTCTGTTTTGAGTTATTCAGTAAAATCCTTTGTGAAGCAGAAAACAATAGCTACATATATGTTTCTAGCAATTTCTTGGTTGAATTCTTTCCTATTATTTTATTTCAACTTGGCATCCTTATGGTATGAACAGAGTAGATGTTTTTCTCCTTCTCTCTCCCAGTTTTAATAACAGCTTTATTCACTGCTGGGGCCACTCCACAGAAAAGGGATGGCTCAATCCCTAACATTTTCTTTGAGTGTTGGGACTAATGACACCACACAGACACACACCCCCCATGAGGGTGTGTAAAATTTTATTACTCATATAATGAATCTCCCTAGGGAAAGCAAGTATGTTCCCAAGCAGATCCTAAAATGACTTAAAAGAGCCAGGAAAGGAGACAGGTTTGGGTTTTTTGTGGTGGTGAGGGGTGAAGCTGAGTGAGTAGTTTGACTTTCCTGCTGGCACCAAAAGAGGGAACCACCTGGAACTTCCTTTCAGTTTGCCCAGATATGGGACAGAGGAGAAGAAAGAGGGGTAAGCTTTTAGCATTAAAACATCAAAAAATGGAGTCAGGTTTTTTATTACATTTACCTATAATAAAAATTTACCTATAATAAAAAGTGTTCAGTCCAGTGGATTTTAGTATATTCATAGACTACGTATTGTGTATAGACAGTGTAGATGTTAGAAACACTGTCTAATTTCTGAATATTTTCATTACTCCTGAAAGAAGTTCTGTATCCATTTGCAGTCAACCCCCATTCCCTCCTCCCTCTGCTCTTGATAACCACTAATCTAAATACTTGCTATCTCTGTGGATTTGCTGGTTGTGGATATTTATTTAAATAGAAGCATATAATATGAGGTCATTCGTGACTGGCTTATTTCACTAAGCATGACATTTTTCAGATTCATCTATATGGTAGCATGTATCAGTACTTTATTCCTTTTAATGGCTGAATAATATTCAATTGTGTGGGGTATACTATCCTAGTTTATTATATTAAAAGATGATCGATATGGACAATCTGAGGTTGAGACAGTGATGGGAGCATCAGGAGAGGAAGACATGGGCTTGAATCTCAAAAAGGAATCAAGATAGACATCCAGTCTTGAGAGTTGTATAACTTAGAGGTGACATTTAAAGATGTGAGAGTAAATGTGATCTTCTAATTGAAATTCTGGGGTCTGGCTGAAGTAAGGCCTACTTGAGTGTGGTTGGTAGGGTAATAATATGGGTGTAATAATTTATGGTTTTAATTTGAACATTTCCCCTAAATGTCATCTGGTGTACTTGAGTGTGAAATTGTTATGTTACAGAATTACATGCTTATGATTTTGTAATAAAAGATTTGTAATAAAAAGGGTAATTTTTTGTGCTATACCCTGTATATACTTGTAGGTGGCTGAACTGGTTGCCAGTAGATACCATTCATCTGTCCCTGTTCTCTGATGGAATTTATGCTAATTATCACCTTAGACCAATCCAAGATAATTCTGATGCAGAAAAATCAGTGAAACCAAGTACACATTTTGAATTATTCTTTTTGTCATGTTTTTGTTAGCATGAAACCCATTTTTTGGCCTTGTTGAATCCTTTGATGTAAATATTTTCTGATGTTTTTCTTGTCCATGAATTTTGTTGGTTGAAAAATGATTAATATTTAAAAGTGATACAGTTGCTGAAATGCTTATTAATGTATATCTAGAAAAATATTTCTTTTTCCTCTGAATGATTGTTAGAAAATTGTTCCATTCTCTCCCATTGTTTCAAATATTAACTTGGAGCTTTTAAAGTAAATCAGATATATACTTTCAGTTTTCTTAGTTATTGTTTATAGTGCTTTGTAAAGTTCGTACATAATATTTTGCATCTCAGATAATATTCCCTGGCTTCTATACCCAGAATGTCTAAAATAGGTAATAATAATAAGTTGTTTTTAATTTCTAGTTACATTTTTATTTGTATTCAATGAACTGTTACTTTGTAAATTGTTTCCCTTGTCATGCAATTATAAATTTTCTGAATTCTTAAAACAGACAATTTAATTTAACCTGTGTGTCTAGTGTTTTATAGTCTCCAGTATTCAGTTTCTGTGTAGATATGTTTCCATTTATTTATACGCCAGCATTGTTATGTCACATGAAGATTTGGGTCTTAATGTTAGGTCTAGAATGTGATCTTGGACACTATAGTTCTGTTTTAACAGAATTACCATTCTGACACAAAACACTCTAGAGCATATAAGTCCTGTGCTTTTTGCATGTAGCCAGTATCTCTACTCGCTTGATCTCCTGTGGCTATTAGATTATTGCATAAAAATTCAAGAAATAGACAAAGCCTAGATTTTTCCTTATCTACGGGGTCTAATATATAAACCAGCCATAGAAAACAGAAATTTGGGGTTATGTGACTGCATGGTGTTCTCTAAAGATCTGCCTTTGCTACATTACACAGGTTTCTGTTACTAACCATAAGTACGCAATCATTCCAATCCATTGTAATTTCGAAATGAAAACCCTCTGTTACCTTGTAAAATAAGGAAGAATATCAGAACAGATCTTAAAAGAGCAGTCACTTTTTTCCAAATGCATGTTATATAGGTGGAAAGGATTTGCCTATGTCTTTTTACATAATTCTACTGTCATTTTTTAGAAGGAAAATGTCAAGAGTCAATTTACTATTATATCAACAACAGGCTTCTCTATTAGCCATCCCCAAAGATACACATAAAGTAGTATAGTGTCAATGAGTTCATTCTGCAGTGGAAGGATCTGGATTACTTATGCACCAAAAATTATAACCTTGTTGGCTGTGGGACTTCAATGTGTATTACCATTGCGTACTGAGGTGCTGCTTCAGGAGGACCAGGTAACCCTTTATTCATATTCTCATTTGCGTCTTTGGGTACCAGAGAAGGGAGAATCCTTTTAAGCAGTGTAAACTTGCTAGCCCTCTCTAGCAAAGAGTAGAAGTGGACAGAAGTCAAGATCCACACAGCAATTTTGTGTCCTTTTTGATTTGCTGTCAGCAAGCTATCACCCACATATGCAATGGTTGTTTGAAACGGCTTACACGTTTCCATAGCAGCAGTCATCTTAGTGATTTCACTCGTTTTTGGACATTTTTCTTTTGCTTTTCTCTTCCTTGCTGATGCAGGATTAAACAAACAGCATATATAGGTCAGGGAAAGAAATGTTTGCTAATATAGATGCTAGGCTAAGCATTCTGGGAGAGTGATTTCTTGCAGCAGATCATTCTTTGTGCCTTCCAGCAGTATCTGCAGCAGGGTGGCTGTCTGGTACCATCTTTTTCCTTTTGGGAGGCAGGTTCTGAGATTCAGAACAATCCCAAGCGAATCATAGGAGCCAGTAGTTTCCCAGTAATCACATGTAAATCTGCTTATTTGTTCCTTGGTATTAACAGTGAAGCAATCTGCTGGAAAAAACAACACTTCAAAGGTTTTGGTGCATCTGAGGTGTGTCATTTTGCGTTTGCACCACCCCTCCTATTTAACACTTGGAGCCTGGATTTTTTTTTTTTTTTTTGGTCAGGCTGTTGAGCAGGAGTGGATTCTAGTGCGACAGCTCAGAGCTTCCCTTCTGTTCTGGTGCCGGCAGCTGCCTGTCATGAAGGTGGTACAGTGGGAGCCTGCTCTGAAGAGCCAAAGAAGATGATGTGGAAATGCCGTAGAGATTGCTAGAAATCTGAACATCCATTCCTTGGGGATGGGTTGCACTACTAGTGTGATTCTGTTTAAAGGCATCCGCACTGTTTTTGAAAGAAACTGTGCTTATATGTGCAAACAGCAAGGAGAGAATAATGCCCTCGAATATACAGCATACAATTGGACTAAAGAAGATTCAGAACTATTGATCTCCTTCTGTCTGGTAAATGCCGTTTTGCTTAATTAACAAATAGTTAGTTTGGTGGTGTTAAAATAAACTAGTATTTACTTGTAAAACAAATATATGTATTTCATTATGCTTATATACAGCATATACATGTGGGTAATATAAACATATAAATGGGTAATCAGTGGCCTTAGGTTTAAATTATGAGGTGCCCATTTGTATGTGTGAGAATGTGATGGATTAATCAAAACTAAATATAGACAGAGAAAAGCTGGAGTAGGTATTTGATTTTAGAATAGTTTTCTAAGTTAGCTTTATGAGCTTATATTATCTTGGTATTATCCCAGACATAATGCTGGGTAAAGTGTGTATTAAGGGTATTAGATATTGAACCTGGTGAGAAAATTATTCAGTCTCTTTACATCTTTTTCTTGGCTAAATTTTTCTTACTGCTGGCTTGTGGTCAGTCCTTTGGTTCAGGGGGAGAAATTTAAAGGGAACACAAAAGAAACTGTAATAGGTATAAGGAAAATTTAGTTTTAGTATTTTCAATGCAACTGTATATAATGTTTTAGATGTAATGTTTTACTTATTGTAAGTGTTTTCCTCCCTTTACAATACTTGAGGATGTGTCAAGTCACATATGGGTGTGCCTCTCCACGGCCTTCCGACAAATTCCAGGCTCCTGAGGAAGCTACACATTGCTCTTCTCCTCCCTCAGGATGCCTTGCCATTTTTTCTTCTGTTCTTATCACAGTTTTTGTCAAAACAAATGAGAATAGGACACATGAGAGTTCCTGTGTGTGAGTCTGGCCAGCAGCCACTTGGTATGGTGAGGGTAAGGTGTGCCCAAATCCCAAAACCTTCTCTGCCACATGAATCTCAGGATCAGGTCGGGACACCCCAGCATTGCAGGGCCACAAGAGATGGTGCATTTTGTGCAGTGGCTAATGTGATGTTTGTTCTCCAAATACTTGGGAGGAAGAAATAGAGAGCTTCACTTGAGCATCAGATGCATTTTGGAAAATAGTGTTACGTGTGGGTGTGGAGTTTAAGTGGTACTGTATTAACTATTAAATATTTTAAACCCTAATGTATTTTGGAATGGGCTTTTGAGAATAACTAGTATCAGAAATTAGAGGGACTAGCTCATTATAGTGTTTGTTGCATTAGCAGTATAATCCATAACCCTGATAGCCCTGGGACTACTTAGCCAGTGATGGCAATGCCGCTCCCATGCTACTAGCATTTGCTTCCTCAGGCCATACTGACTTGTCTTTGGTTAACCCGCCTTTGCAAAACTGCTTGTTTTTCTTTTTGTTTTATTGCATGAGGGAATAATAACTTCCCAGAGGCTTTGTTGGTGCTCTGTACTGGATTTGGAGACACTGTTCATATGTATTGAGCTGAATGCTCTCTGCCCACCATCCTTGCCCACACCAGCAGATCAAGAAAGCTGTTATGAGCTTGAGTGCATGTGGCTGAGGTGATATATCCACCTTCATTTACTTCTCACTCTCTCCTCATTCCTCACTCAGTTCTGGTCTCTGAGGCTACCTTGCTGTTCTCTCCTCCCAGAACACCTCTACCCAGGTATTTACCTGGTTCACTCTTGACCTCCTCCAGGGTAGTGCACAGATTTCTTTCTCATTGAGGTTTCCTTGTCCACCAGTGTCATCTTGTAACACTTCAGCACATCCTTCTCTGATTCCCTGCCATAGTTTTTTGTATTTATCTCTCCCTGGCATATAGTTAGTCAAGAGTACAAGTATAAGTATAGTAATGGTAGTTAGTGGTGTTACTTAATAACAGTAAGTACAAGAATAAGATTTATGATGGCAGGAATTTCTCTATTTTATTTACTGCTCTGCCCCAACAGCTAGAACAATGGCCTGATTCATAGTAAGTACTCAGTTAAGGAGTGCATTCTGATGACATGGTTTTATTATCTTGAACCTGAACTTGGAGAAGCTGCTGAGAAGAGATGTTATAATCATTTATTGTAAAACCAAAGTCTTGAAAAAAAATTAATGTAGTTAACCCTGAACAATTACTTGCTCATCTTTTATAATCCCTCCTATCGTGTTGATCTTTCTGCTTCCTAGAATTATACTTTCCAACTCTTTGCCCTGGAGCTATACCAGGTTATGTGGTTCAAGGCTGAATGTTCATGGGTTTGATATAGACATGAATGACAAACGATGATGCTACCTTTGGATTTTATCTGGACTAGGTCTGTTATACCTATTCTATGGTGTTAGCATTTGGGAACATTTTCATCCTTTGGTTTGAAGCATCCAAAAACCTTTTCTTAATGGAGCTCTGCCCATTGGCACTCTCTTGGGTCACCTGGATGCAAAGGTAGGCTGACCTTCAGGCAGATGTGGGTCCTTGTCAGGCTCCTTAGCCTTGGTTGGGAGTGTGTCTGTTCTTCCTCTAGCTCAGGTGGCCATTACAGCCTGTGATTCTACCTTAGCTGGTCATCAGGTTAAAGCTGTACTTCACCTGCTCCTCAGAGTAAAATCCTCACCTTGGCCACTCAGCGTGTACCAAACCTTGTGGAGGAAAATTACTGTATTTTGCTGTATATAATGTGCTTTCATGTATAATGTGCACCCATATTTTTGGCTCAAACTTTCAGGAAAAAGATCTTTTATTTAAATTTTTTAATTCAATTTTTAATTTATTTATATTTAGATACTTGTTTTTGGCATTATAAAGGAATTTTAGCATTTTTTTAACATATGCTACAAGAAATTGTATGTAACAAATAATTCTAGAGTTATACTTTTAATGCATGAGCATAAATAAAAGAATTAAAAACATTTAAATAGATACGGGATTAATATTACCCATGTATAATGCATATCTTTTATTTTCCCTTAAAAATTTAGGCAAAAAAACTGCATATTATACACAGCAAAATACAGTAATATTCATGAAGAATAGCTGAAAGGGCTTCAGGCCACCATTTTTCTAGAGACTCTGAATATCCCAAATATCTGTCCATTTGTTCAGAAACCCACACATGTAGACTGCCTCATTTTGGCCCTAGTGGAATTGCTGCTCCTGATCTATGTAAACTTTGTGTTTTTCTCTCGGTCTACACTGAAGTGCATCATAAGAAACATCCTATGAAAGTGATGTCTACTATGAGGGTATTTTTGAGAACATTATTCATTTGCTTTCGAAACAGTGAGAGAAGGCACTGGAGTGTAGTGGTTAAGAGTACAACTCTGAAGCCAGCTCATAGGGTTTGAATCCCAAATCCACACCTGCTAGCTGTGTGACTTTGGGCAGTTTGCTTAACTGCTCTCTTCCTCAGTTTCATTACCCACTACAGATCAGTAACAGTACTTCACAGGGTTATTAAATAAGTAACTATGTCTAAAGTTCTTAGAACAGTGTCTTATAGATAACATAGTGTATTTTTTAGAGTTTTCTTTATGAGGAAACTTGGAAGAAATTTTTTCTCTCCATACTCTGAATGGTTGTACTTATCCTGGGGAACTGTTTTGTTTTCATTTTATATACATTATAATTCAGTTGACTATCTAAAGAAAGCTTAGTTCTAAACATATGGCCCAATTCTAAGTGATACATAGGCTCTTTCAAATGATTTTTTAAAGTACATTTTATTGATTATGCTATTACAGTTTTCCCATTTTTTTTTCTCCCCTTTATCCCCCCTCCACCCTGTAACCCCCAGCCCTCCAGCCTTCCCCCCACCCTTAGTTCATGTCCATGGGTTTTACATATAAGTTCTTTGGCTTATTTTTATATTATCCTTCAACTTTGTTTCTTATTTTTCTGCATTACTATTTTATCACAGTTTGCTTTTTCTCTTCTTATTATTACAATATTTTTAATCTTATTTTGTATGTGTTATGTAAATAGCATTAAATCCCTTGGGATTTAAGGACAAAGTATAAATTAATAAGCCAACAGAGAACTATATAGTAAAGAAAAACGCTGTTTTACAGTGGCTCTGAGGCAAAAATCAGATGTCCTGAGTGCAAACTTTAAGATTGTAAGGCTACATCTGTGCCATCTTGTACAGGAAGGTTCTTTTTATATCTGAGTGGCATGAATCAGCCCTATGGTAGGTAGTTCTCTGGGATATGAGCTTATCTGACAATTGTGGATTGACTGAATTTCAAGTGTATTACACTTAAATTTTGACTAGTAATTCTGCAGTGGAAGGGCAAGGCTAAGTTGGGATAAATTTTATTCCTGAGTATAGATTTTGCTGAAAGTCTCCCATTTCTTAATTGAATGTATTAGTTTACCCCATTCAGGAAACTACCTGAGTATACAGAAGTGATGAGGGAGCTCCCCGTTGAGGGAAGGCTGATATGCAGGTCCCACAGGGCACTGTTGGAAGGTGTGAAGGTACCAGCCCAGGCATTTTCCAGGAGGAAGGGCAGCTTGAGCTGAGGTGAAATGCTTGTAAATCCCATTTTCTCTTGTCCTTTAAGGTTCATGATGGGCCTAGCTTTATTGGCTAGGACTTGACCTGTTTTACTCTTAGCTAGTAAAATGATATTCCCTTTTCTTATTGTGTCTGTGGGAGAATTGAGGAGCTGTGGGATTATTCGTTACCATGTTCTTTTTTTACCAATTGTAACTGAAGTGGAAATCACTCATTTATGACTTTGACAGCATCTAGGACTGTGTCAGCAGCTTCATAAAGGACAATAATGAAGGTGAACTGTTGGAAGTCACAAACGGAGAAAATAAACTCTCTTGTCTTCAATTTCTTTTGTAACATGTCAGGATACTATAGTGATAATTTTACCCATTTTATTTTATTTTTAAAAAGATTTTATTTATTTTTAGAGAGAGGGGAAGAGAGGGAGAAAGAGATGGAAAGAAACATAGATGTGAGAGAGAAACAACGGTTGGTTGCTTCTTATACATGCCCTGACTGGGGACCAAACCCACATCCAGGTATGTACCTGGAGCAGAAATTGAACCCGTGACCTTTTGCTTTGTAGGGTGATGACCAACCAACTAAGTCATACTAGTCAGGGCAGTTTTACCCATTTTAAATTAAAATTTAATTGTTTTCTTACCTCTTTAAAGCTTTAAAATTTTCCATGGTTCTCCTTATTACATCTTAAACACGTCCTCAGCCTTTATTGCTGTGTAGGATTTTATTAGCTCACCTAGACTCCCCAGGCCAAACAGTAATTTTAAAAACTTATTGGTTATGATAATCCTTTGATTTATCACATGCTTATTCAAAAATCCTTTATTGAATATATGTACTGTGCAAAGAGAATAGGAGTTGAAGGTAGTATGATCTCTGGTCATAAGAGCCTGCCATCCTGCTTGTGTGTGTCTGTGTGTCTGGAGGTAGGGGTGAGTGGGGTGGGGGGTGTGGAGTGGATGATTTCAGGGGGAGATGGCAGTTTAATCAGTGATAAGAGGTATAATATGTATCAGCTTAAGACAGTCGGGAAAGTGAAGGCTGGGTCTTGATTATTTTAAGGTGTTTTTTCCTGTTTCTTGAATTGTTATAATTGTCTTGAAAAAAGTTAGAAAGCAGGGACGTGCTTGGCTACATTCTGGAACACTATTTCAGTTCCAAGTTTGGTCACGGGACAGCGGCTTTGGCTGGCTGTGTTTTACATTTTATTTCTAATATCCTTAATGATGTCCAGGGTTTTTTTGTTTATTTTGATCACAACAGTAATTTGGGCTGATATTTTCAAGGAACAGTCTGCTGTCATTCTAAATCCATTTCCTGTCTCCTGAAACCACCCTGCTTGACTGATGTGTTTTGTGAGGTATTGGCCATGTGAACTAGTTAGACTGAGAGCATACTGCATCTTTCCCCAATGCTTTACTAAAATTTACCATTTTATTTGTCATGAGATTAATTTATTTTAATATTTATTAAGTTATAAGTAATTATGGTAGAAACAAAGCATGCTGTGTTCACTACACAGGGGTAATCACTGATTTAAACATTTTGAGACAAATCTTTCAGAATTTCATCCATGTATAGCACAGTTAAAACAGGTTACTGTTGGACTGAATTGTGTGTCTCCCTCAAAATTCGTATGTTGAAGCCCTAACCACCAATGTGACTGCACCTAGAGATAGGGTCTTTAGGAAGTGATTAAAGTTAAATGAGGTCATAAGGGTGGAGCCCCAATCTGATAGGACTCTGGCTTTATAAGAATGGGAAGATCTCTTTTTCCCTCCTCTCCCCATCCCGTCTCTCCCTCCCTCTCTCTCTCTCCCCTCCAAGTGAGGACACTGTAAGAAGGCAAGCTCTCACCAGGAACTGACCAGGATGGTACACTAACTGTGGACTTCCAGTTTCCAGAATTGTGAGAAAATAAATTTCTGTTGTTTAAGTAACCCGGTCTATGGTATTTTGTTATGGTAGCCCTAGCTGACTACATAGTATATGTTATTTTATTTTATAGTCTTGTAACTTGCTTGAAAGAGACTCCATAATATATCACGGACATCTTTTCAAGTCAGTAAGTATACATTTATGTCTCATTTTTAATACCATCATTTCATTATATAGATATGTCTTAGTTCATTTTGGGCTACTATAACAAAATACCATAGACTGGATGGCTCATATACAATAGACATTTATGTCTCACCATTCTGGAGCCTGAGAAGTCCAAGATCAAGACATCTGAAGATTTGATGTATGTTGAAGGCCCACTTCTTGGTTCATAGATGGCCGTTTTCTCACTGTATCCTCATATGGTGGAGGGAACAGGGAATCTGTGGGATATATTTTATAAGAGTATTAATCCCCTTCATGAGGGACTCACTCCCATGAGCCAATCATCTCCCAAAGGCCTCACTTTTTAATAGCATCACGTTGTGCCCTGGCTGGTGTGGCTCAGTAGATTGAGTGCCAGCCTGTGTACCAAAAGGTCACTAGTTCGATTCCTAGTCAGGGTATATGCCTGGGTTGTGGGCCAAGTCCCCAGTGGGGGGCATGCCAGAGGCAACCACACATTGATATTTCTCTCCCTCTCTTCCTCCCTTCCCCTCTCTCTAAAAATAAAGAGAGAGAGAGAGAGAGAGGGAGGGAGAGAAAAAGAAAAAGAAAATAGCATCACATTGTTTCATTAATTTTTAACACATGATTTAAAAAATTTTTTTGTTTATTTTTAGAGAGGGGAAGGGAGGGAGAGAGGGAGAGGAACATTGATGTGCGAGAGAAACATTGATTTCTTGCCTCTCAGGTGCCCCCAACCAAGACCTGGCCCGCAACCCAGGCATGTGCCCTGATAGGGAATTGAACTGGCAGCCTTTTAGTTTATGGAATGACACCCAACCTACTAAGCTATACCAGTCAGGGCTCAACATATGAATTTTGAGGGGACATAGACTTTCAGTACATTGAAGTGAAATTTTATTTAAGCTATATCCACTATTCCATTTATTTTACAATTGTGAATGCTGTGGTTAACATCTTTGAACATATACTTTAAACACTTGTCAAATTTTCTTAGCACAGATTTCTAGACTGGGATTAATGGGTAGAATTGTATTTACTTTGTAAAGACTTTTGAGATATATGATATATATGATATTTATTTGAGATATATGAGATATTTGAGAGATATATATATTCAGATTGCCCTCCAGAAAGATTATTTTGAGATTTAAAAAAATTAAAGACTCTAAGAAAAGTTTTTCTCTGCTTTGTGACTTCAAGCGGTTTGCCTATAATAAGCTATTGATAGTTATTTGTTGGACAGGATAACAGTTATTGACTTAGATGCTATATATTTAGGCAGGAAACATAGTTAGACTGAAGTTCAAATTAGCACTAATTTTGCCTCAACTTGTGGAAGCATGATCACTAGCATTCTTCAGCATCCCAAGAGAATTCAGAAATGTCCTATCATGGGGGCTGGAATGTGTTTGTTTTGGGAGGTCTTTACCCTTTTAGAGTTGGAATAGCTACTTCAAAGAGATGAAAGTAGGAAAGAGCTCCAGAAATATTGAGTAGAAACAGATGAGTAAAGCTGTCACTGCTTTGCTCAAATCTTACTTCTTAGACATCCAAAGTAGTTGATTTATGCTTCTTCCACATATTTAGTGAGAACAACTTTTTTGCTTTTTAAAAATAACATTTATCCTTTCATATTTAAAATATATAATCACCACAGAAAATTATTTATTTAGTCATTTATTTATTTATTTATAGAGAGGAAGGGCAGGAGAAAGAGAGGGAGAGAAACATCAATGTGTGGTTGCCTCTCAAGCTCCCCCCACAGGGAACCTGGCCTACAACCTAGGCATGTGCCCTGACTGAGAATTGAACCAGCAACCCTTTGATTCACAGGCCTGTGCTTAATCCACTGAGCCACACCAATTTAGAGACTATAGAGAAGAATAAAGAGGAAAACAAAAATCAGCCATAATCCCACAGCCCAGAAATAATTATTGTTTAACATGTGCTGTGTATTTTCTAATAATTTTCCCTGCTTATGCAAATATTGAAAAATGGTATGATATTCTGACATGGATCCTGGCTCCTGGGGTCTGTGGTGTTATGGATGAGATGAGACAAATTCACAAGGACTACGGAGTCCTGTGGAGGAAAAGGGATGGCGCAGCTTCTCTCTCAAGAGGAGAAAAAGCCTTGGAGCGCCTTGGCCACTCTCTCAAGAGGAGAGCACGTGGACCCTTGCCTTGGCAGGCTTTTGTTGAGTTCAGTTTGCAAAGGAATACAGGGTGTATATGCAAAGCTCATCAATCATTGTCAGGCAGAAATGATTAAACAGTAGATAACATTCAAAGAACTCTGAGGGCTTATTCTGAGTAAGGGTCAGATAGTTAAAGGGCCATAATACTTTGGGGAACAAACTCACTTCCTGCTTGGACCCTTATCATTTAAATTGAGGGTATTAGCAAAGTAGGTTTCATAGGATTTTATGCATTCTTTCTTAGGCCTGATTGCCCTAGGGAACCAGCCCTTTCCAGCACAGGGCTGCACCCACCTCCAGTATTGTGCATAAGGCATTGTTTCAGGTTTAAGACAGGCAGGGGAATTAAGGCAGCCAAGAGATTAGGAGACTTCTTACAAACAGAATGAGGACTCAGGCTATGTCAAAGTCAAGGGGCATGGTCTATCACTCCCTTCTTCTATAGCCCCCCAAGTCCTTCCCTGAGGACCCCATTCACGACCATGCCTGCCTTAGGTAGTCCCTCTTTAGAGGAATCTTACCTGTCATTGGCTAACCAGTCATCCGCCTGAGGCCAAGCAGGGTGAAGAGGAAGAGGGCAGAGGTGGTGACCCTACAAGGAAGATAAGCTTTGTCTCCTAAGTGGCTTATGGTCCCAAGGTCCTTTCCTTAGCCTTATCCATGGGGGATTACAGCTTCTGAAACCAGGCAGGGCAGTTCCCAACTATATTCCATAAATAATTCTTGATGATGCCTTTTTAACATCATTTTCTTAGGACCATTTTTATCCCTGTAATGTTTTGCTAAAAGATGATTTAATATATGCATAATATTCCATTGTAATGTATGTAGTAGAATTTATTTGAATGTTTCTCTCTTGTTAGGTATGTAGGTTGTTATAAATTAAGATTATAGAGGACATCTTCACCCAAAAATCTTTCTATGGATCTGTAGTTATTTTCATAGGCTGAATTCATAAACATGAACTTGGTAAGGCAAGGATGAATTTTTTAAAGGCCTTTCAAGGCACGTTTTAAATGCTTGATGATTGACCCAGCTTACATTCCCAGGACCAATTAATATTAATCTTGTCTTATAAATGATCATTGCCAGCACCATTTTTGCCAGTTTGAGAGACAAAAGATAAAAATTTGAAACTCAGTTCTCTGTTGTATTAATTTCAAATATTTTTCCATTTTATAATTTGCATTTAATATTGTTTAATTTTGTTATTTTACTAACAAGTTTAAATGTAGTTAATAAGCATAATTGTCCTTTCTTTGGGGATTTCTTTCATTACTTTTATGCTTAGAAATCCTTGCCTATCTCAGATCATATATTCACCAGTATTTTCTTTTGGAACTTACTTGTTTGCTTATTTAATTATTTATTCACCTATTTACTTACTTACTATTTGGCTTTTTTGTCCCTGGAGCCTGCTTGCCAAGTGCTTTTATGACTAAAGTTTCATTGGCATATAGCCACGCTTATTTGTTTACGTGTTGTCTGTGATTGTTTTCATTGTGGCCCAGTTGAGTGTTAGCAACAGAGATCTATAGTATTTACTAGTTGGCTTAAAACATTTATTACTTGGCCCTTTACAGAAAGTTTGCTGACGCATGCTTTAGTCAATCTAGAATTTATTTGTATATATAGTTTAGTGGAGGCCCTAACTTGATTTCCTCCTTAGTCCCAACACTTTTTTTCTAATCCTGTTGGTTGAATAATCCATTCCTTTGTCATTGATTTGTGATCCTTCCTTTATTGTATTTTATATTCTGTCGTATACTAGGATTTGTTATGGTACTACTCTATGTCCATTATAGAAGCAAAGTTCTTATCCAGCTGTCATTTCAACTGCAATTTAGTAATGCAGTTTAGTAAAAATGGAAACAGGAAATTTGGAGAGAAAAACATTAATTGTACAGGCTATATATTGGGTAAGTCACTGAATCAAGTAGTCTAAAAAGTGCTTATTGGTAAAGATTCAGGACCTAAGGGTTAAGGTTTGAGTATAGATACACTATATTTGAAAATTAGTTTCCTTGCCTGTTCATAAGTAGATTGATTAAGCTTGTCTTTATAAAGACTCTGTGGTGCATCTTGATGAAAGAAAAACTCCAGCTGCATCCTTAAGTAACCTTGATTTGAATCTACATTTTTTCTATATTTGGTCATTGCAATCAAAAGGAGTTGCAGCAAAATATAAGTAGAAGTGCTACCAGGATTTTCAAATGAAGTGCATTTGTCTGCAGGAAACATACATATATCTTAATAGATGAAGATTAAATTCTAGTTTTCCTCTTATACATTATATGAATTTCAAAGATAATTTATTTTCCTCCTTATCTACAGTTTGTGGGTATGTGAAGGATATGTGTATGTCTGTGAACGCGTGTGTGACTGTGTGTGTATTTTTTGTTGTCACCTCAGTACTGGAATATTGGATGAAGAGGCACTTTACTTTCTTTCACATGTCAATGAACAGCCCAAGGCTTTATTCTAGGGTGTGTTTCAATAAACATTTGTTTCCTTGCCAAGGAAAAACCCTTATCTAAGAAAAAGGGAGTAGATTGACTTGTGAACCTAAGCTGAGGGACATGGAGCTTGTTGCATACTGATAGGTTTTCTGAAGGAGGTTTTGCATTTAGAGTCTATATGATGAGAGTTCGCTTATAGAATTCTAAGATGTGGGTTTGGTGGCAGTCCTGTATACTAAAGATTTAACCCTTCTGCATGTTTGATATTTCCTGTATATTTTTCCAGGCTTATGACATAGGCAACAGCATCATCAAAGAAATCAGTCTTACAAGTTACTCTTCTTTCTCTGTTTTCTTTATTGTTGAAGCGCAATCAGAAGAGAACCCTAAAACTGCTTCCTTGTTTTTTACCCCTCTGCTAGAAAAAACTGTTTCCTGTTCTTACAACACTTCTGACACCAAATGTGTGGGTTCTTTCCCTCACCCTAAATGATTCTCACACTAACTACCCAGAATTAATGCACATCCCACTGGTTAAGGGCTCAGTTATACAAGCCTGCCCTGACTTCTGATGCCAGTTATGAGTCCCAGGTTGTCACCTGTGCTTCTGACTGATCAGCTATAAATCAGGGGTTCCCACGACCTTCTTCTTGGGTTTGATAATTTACTAGAATGGTTCACAGAACTCAGGAAAACACTTTACTTACTCTTGGTTTGTTATAAAGGATACAACTCAGGAACAGCCAAATTAAGGAGATGCTCAGTGCAAGTGTGGGGAAGGAGTGTGTAGCTTCCATGCCCTCTTTAGGTGTGCCACCATCCTAGCATCTGTACGTGTTCATCGGCCTGGAAGCTCTTCAAACTCCTTCATTTAATTTTTTATGGAGGTACCATTATGTAGGCATGATTATAAGTTATTGGCCCTTGGTTATTAAACTCAATCTCCAGATTCTCTCCCCTCCACAGAAGTCAGGGAGCAGAGTGGATACAATCCTCCAGTCACAGGATTGATTCCTGTGGTAACCAGCTTCCTGCCTTCCTTCCAGTCACCTCATAGCATGAACTCAGATATGGTTGAAAGGGGCTTATTATGTGTAACAAAAGATACTCCTCTAACCCCTGTTACTCAAGGAATTCCAAGAGTTTTAGAAGCTCTGCGCCAGGAATCAGAGCAGAGGCCAAATATGTATTTCTTATTATATTACACCCAATCTCCATTGGGTGCCTGCTGATGAAATGGCGAATAAGCCACCGTCTGTTGGCTGAGAGAAAGGATGGGGATACACAGGGTACAGTGGTGAGCAGTAAGGTTAAAGAGGTGATCATAGACCAGGTTATGGTGGGTCTTTTGGAACTTTATTCTAATATTGGAGGGGAGCCATTTACTGGAGATTTTTTTAACAAGGAAAGATGTGATCAGACTGATGTTTTTAGAAAAACCTCTCAGACTGCAGAGTGAATTGAGGGATTGAAGAAAAGTGGATTCTGAATATAGGAACACTAGTGAGGAAGAACTTCAGGGTGGACAGGTGATGTTGGCCTGATTAAAGCTGATGGTAGTGGATATGGAGAGATGCATCTGGATTTAAGAGATAGTTAAATGACAAGGAATAAGAACAACAACAACAAAATGACACCAAATATGTTAAAAACAAACAAACAAACAAACAGTTAAATGAGAGGAGTCAAGAGTGTTCAAATATTTACCTAAAGCACCTCCAGGGTGCCATTTATGGAGCTAGGGAACAATTTGGAAGGAATGAGTCTGAGGAAGTTGAAATGGAGAGAATTTCAGTTGGGGACAACTGAAAGGGTAGTGTGAACTAGCTGAGCAGGGGCAATGGGGGAAGGATTGAAGGGAAGGTGGCATTTAAATTGGGTTTTGTGGGGTTAGGGTATGAGTGTGGCAAGGAGAACCTGTAGTTGAAGAGAATAGCATCTTTACAGGTATGCAAGTAAATGTGAGAAGTTCAGAACTGGTGTGAGATGAGCTGGCCAGTCTGTGCGGAGTTACATCATATGCTCTGCATAGACTGGCCATGAGTAGCACATGAGTAGAGCTACATCAGCTGTTTCTGTCTGAAAGCCTGCAGGTCTGTGGGGTGTTTTAGACCACTCTTTTTATATGAGAGTGGGGTCAGAATAAAAAGCATGAGACTGGAGGCAGAGGGATAAGGGTAAAAACTCTGAGCCCCCAAACAAACTCTCTATTGAGGGGATAGAGGGAAAGGATCAGGCTGGAGGGATGTTTTGTGTTTTTCTTTAATGGAGATAGAATTTACTCATCTGTTGCATGCTGGAAGTGGATGAGGGAGTAAGGAATAACTACACCCAGTCTCCTGACTTGGGAGGTGGTGATGCTATTAATCAAATGCCTGCACAGAAGGGGAGGGCAGGATTAAGTGTATGAGAGCAGAGGAAGTGTCACAGGTGGGCACAGGTAACCAGGTTCTTGGTGGTCGTGAACAGTTGAATTGAACCAAACACATAGAGAGTTTATAACAGAGAGAGGGCAGATTTATTAAGTGATAGTACACTTTACAGAACATGGGAGTGGGTCAACTCCAAGCAGAGTAGCTGGAGGGATTCTATTTTTTTTTTAGATTTTATTTATTTATTTTTAGAGAGAGGAGAAGGGAAGGAGAAAGAGAGGGAGAGAAATATCAGTGTGTGGTTACCTTTCATATGCCCCTACTAGGCATAGGCACCTGACCTACAACCCAGGCAGGTGCCCTGACTGGGAATCGAACCGGCAACCCTTTGGTTCATAGGCCAGCGCTCAGTCCACTGAGCTACACCAGCCAGGGTGGGATTATATTCTTATAGGAGATTATTTCCTGGCTAGTTTTGATGGGATTTTATTGTGCATGTACAAGTAGTTATATTACTTTTAAGCTACTGGACATGCAGCCTTCCACGATTTTCCTTGATTATCCCCTGGGGGAGAGGGGTCCCCCAATACTAATTTATTATAATGCTATTATAATGAAGCAGGGTCATGTAGCATCTGCAGATGTGCATTCATGATTCACCGTGATTCAGCGCTTTTTCAGAAAGCAGGGACAGCTGGCCTTACAACAGGGTCTCTGTCCTGTATCTATGTCCTTTGTCTTAGTCTGGGGGCGCCTTCAGAGTTTCCTCACTCTGACTATCTCCTGCCTCAGGAGGACCCCTGCTGTGCCTTCTGACTTTATTGTAGAAAAGGTACTCTGCTTCCACAGTCTAACAAAGAGAAACTGAAAGAAAACACCACTCAGGGCTTGTATGGAATGAAGGATTTATTGTATTATCACTACCCATGACCAAAAGAGGATAGTGCTATGAAGTATACCCTCTCTATTTAGATTACCAGTAGACATTAGTAACCATGCATACATTGAACTGAAGCACTTCCAGCTTTTCCTGTTATGAGTTTTGGACGAACTATTTTATATAAAATCTTTCATTTTGAACAAAACCTTTTAAACCAAATTTAAATGGTTTCCAAATAGAGATTAAAAGTGGTTTCATAATAGTAAATGTAAAACAGCACATTTAGATAGGTATCCCAGTAATACTTACAAAATGAGTTCTGTAGCAGTAAAACAGGAATGGAGAACACTTAGACTTGTTTAGTCTGTCTTTGATAGCTCCTGTTGAAAAACCTTCCCTTGCAGGGAGATAATTGCTTATATAGCCAAGGACAAGATTATATTTAGGTTAAATGTCCTCTGTCCTGCTGCTGTGGCTTGGCTTTTGGAACTTCCACCGGGGGCTGGCCCTCTGGGTAGCCGTCCACCCATCCTCCCTCAGAGCTCCAGAATTCCACCCCTACTCCCTTTTCACTATCAGTCTCTTCCTGTGAATGATATCAGCTAGATGGGAGACTTTTATCAGATTGAAACATTCACACTATGGTATAAATAGCTAACAGAATTATGTCTCTCAAGGTGTGTGCCTGCATTTTAGAGGGGAGTTTTCTAACTAAAGGTGCAAGATGTTGGGGCAGATTGTCATTCTGTTACAGAACAGATGTGTGTGTGTGTGTGTGTGTGTGTGTGTGTGTGAACAATATGCAATTACCAAATGGACCCCCGCTTTCTGCTCCTGGGGTCCTCCCATCCCACCCTATACTAGGTTTGCCTTGCCTGCCACCAGGGAAAGACATCTTTCAATGCCAGAGATTGGTGAAAAGGAAAGGAATTATTTATTCTAAGAGTTCTATAGACTTAGAATAGTGACTTAATGTCTTCATTAAAATACTTAAGTTCTTTAGAATACCTACAAATGCACAGTTCTTCCTTCTCCCTCTGCCCAGTCCAGGGTACGGGATCTCTGGAAAAGAAGTAGAAGTCCATGGTTCAGGCAACCCCTTGGTTCCCTGCACTATCAGCTGTTTCACTGACATGATCTCCAGTTAATCCAAAACTATGTGGAACCTTCTCATTGCCCACCAGCAAGAGTCCTTTTACCCCTTTTCTTCCCAGCAAGGTCTCTCCTGTTTCCTAAGCCACATGGCAAAAGGGAGCACCCCAAAGCTGCATGGTCCCAACTTTTGCCAAAGCCATGTGGTCCCCCAAAACAAAAACCGGCATGGCTACCATGCATGGGTTTAAATCCTAGCGCCCATCTGCCTCTGCAGCCCCATTTCCAACTCCTCCCACAATCGGCTACACTTTCCAGCATTCCCATATTTTTCCAGCTTTTCTGGGCTGCCATAGTAAGTCCGGGAAGGTGTAGCCCCATGGTGTGGAGCCAGTCATCTCCAAGCTCTCATGCAGGCACTGTAACCAGAAGGAGTTGCCTCCCAGTTACATCATGGGTTCAAGTCAGTCCCATCTCCCTGGCTCAAAGCAAGGCCACAGCTATTTAACATATCCATGAAACCAGTTAAAAGTTATAGATATGTTAAATGACTATGCCAGAGGTTAGCTGCAAAACTTTTGCTATGTGAAACAGCTTTCAATGGCCCTGCTCCATGTGTCCCTTCCCCCAACTCAGGCTTGTGGGGGTGAGGACATCCTGTATATATATTTTTCTCATATTTCCTGGATACCCTGAGTTCTGGACCCCATTACAGATCCCTACTTGGCCCTCCCCCCAGTTGCACCTTATTGTAGTTCATTTCCAAACTGCAGAATGAATGGAGTTTGTATGCCAGGGAGTCTCTATATGGGAGTTTGGGTCTTTGTTTTGATTGCAGGAGAATAATTATTTTTTAACCTAATTTTTCTTCTTTCTTTTCTAAGTAGGCCACAGTTTTCCTTTTTCATTTTTAATTCAGTCTTTATTGTATGTTTTTATATTACCTTTCAGTTCTCTTATACCCCCCTCCCCCTAGCAATCACCACACTATTGTCCATGTCTATGAGTCTTTTTTCCTTTTTGCTCAGTCCCTCTACCTCCTAACCCCACTTCCCACTAGCTGTCATCCTGCTCTCCATTTATGAGTCTGTCCCCATTTTCTTTGTTAATTTAGTTTATTCATTAGATACCACATATGCGTGAAATCATATGGTGCTTTTCTTTCTGTGACTGGCTTATTTCACTTAGCATAATGTACTCCAGGTTCATCCATACTGTTGCAAAGGGTAAAATTTTCTTCTTTTTTTATGGCCGTGTAGCATTCCGTTGTTTAAATGTACCATTGTTGTCTTATCCACTCTATTTTTTTAAATGATTTTATTTATTTATTTTTTAGAGAGGGGAGGGAGGGAGAAAGAGAGAGAGAAACATCAATGTGAGGTTGCTTAGGGTCACAGCCTGTAACTCAGTCATGTACTCTGACTGGGAATCGAACCTGCAACACTTTGGCGCTCAATCCACTGAGCTACACCAGACAGGGCTTATCCACTCTATTGATAGACACTTGGGCTGCTTCCATATCTTGACTATTGTAAATAACATTGCAGTGAACATAGGGGTGCTTATGTTCTTTCAAATTTGTGTTTTGGGCTCCTTTGGATATATTACCATTAGTGGGATCGCTGGATCAAAAGGCAGATCCATTTTTAATATTTGAGGTATCTCCATACTGCTTTTCACAGTGGCTATGCCAGTCTGCATTCCCACCAACAGTGCAAAAGAGTTCTCCTTTCTCTATATGTTCACCAGCACTTGTTTGTTGATTTAATGATGACACTGCCATTCTGACAGGTGTGAGATAGTATCTCACTGTGGTCTTAATTTGCATATCTCTGATGATTAGTGAAACTGAGCATCTTTTCATATGTGTTTTGGCCATCTGTATGTCCTCTTTGGAGAAGTCTCTATTCAGGCTCTTTGCCCATTTTTTAATGGGTTGGGTTTTTTTGTTTTGTTTTATTTTGTGTTGAGTTTTGTAAGTACTTTATAAATTTTGGATATTAACACCTTATCAGATGTGTTGGTTGAACACATTCTCCCATTCTGTGGGTTGTCTTTTTATTTTGTTGATGATTTCCTTTGCTGTACAGAAATGTTTTCATTTGATGAAGTCCCATTTGTTTATTTTCCTTTGTTTCCCTTGTCAGAGGAGATATATCCGATAAAAAATTTCTATGAGCAGTGTCTGAGATTTTGATGTCTATGTTTTCTTCTAGGATTTTTGTGGTTTCTGGTCTAACATTTAAGTCTTTGATCCATTTTGAATTTATTCTTGTGTGTGGTGTAAGAAGATGGTCTGGTTTCATTTTTTGCACATATCATTCTGGTTTTCCAACACCATTTATTGACTAAACTGTCTTTAGCCCATTGTATGTGCTTGCTTCCTTTGTCAATATTAACTGATCACAGAGTCATGGGTTTATGTCTGGGCTCTCGATTTGATTCCATTGATCTATGTGTCTGTCTTCATGAGGGTACTATGCTGTTTTGATTACTATGGCTTTATAGTGCAGATTGATATTGGGTAGCGTGATTCCTCCAACTTTGTTTTTCTTTCTCAGTATCACTGTTGCTATCTATATGAGGCCTTCTGTGGTTCCACGTAAAGTTTTGAAATACTCGTTCTAGTTCTGTGAAACACATCATTGGAATCTTGATAGGAATTGTGTTGAATCTATAGATTGCTTTGGGTAGTATGGATATTTTAATGATGTTAATTCTTCCTATCCATGAACATGGTATGTGCTTCCACTTATTTGTACCTTCTTCAATTTCTTTCTTCAGTGTCTTAAAATTTTCTGAGTAGAGGTCTTTTACATCCTTGGTTAGATTTATTCCTAGGTATTTTTTTTCTTTTTAAAGCAATTGTGAGTGGAATTGTTTTCTTAATTTCCCTTTTTGTTATTGGTGTATGAAAATGCAACTGATTTCTGAATATTAACTTTGTATTCTGCTACTTTGCTGAATTCATTTATCAGTTCTAGCAGTTTCTTGGTGGAATCTTTGGGCATTTCTATGTACAGAATCATGTCATCTGTGAATAAAGACAGTTTTACTACTTCCCTTCCAATGTCGATGTCTTTTATTTCTTCTTGTCTGATTCCTGTACTATGTTGAATAAGAGAGGTGAAAGTGGACATCTCTTTCTTGGTCCAGATCTTAAGGGGAACACTTGTGGTTTTTGCCCATTGAGTATGATGCTGGCAGTGGGTTTGTCATATATGGCCTTTATTATGTTTAGGTGTGTTCCCTGTATTCCCATTTTGCTGAATTTTATCAGATGCTTTTTCTGCATCTGTTGATATGGTCATGTGGTTTTTATCCTTCATTTTGTTTATGTGGTGAATAACATTTATTGATTTGTGAATGTTGTACTCATGGAATAAATCTCATGGATCATGGTATATGATCTTTTTGATGCATTACTGTATTCAGTTTGTTAATATTTTGTTGAGGATCTTAGTAACTGTGTTCATTAGAGATACTGGCCTATAATTTTCTTTCTTTAAAGTATTTTTATCTGGTTTTGGAATTAGGATAATGTTGGTCTTAAAAAAGGAGTTTGGGAGCCTTCTCCCCTCTTGAATTTTATGAAATAGTTTGAGAAGCAGAGGTGTTAGTTCTTTTCGGAATGTTTGGTAAAATTCTCCTGTGAAGCCATCTGGTCCAGGGCTTTTGTTTGTTGGGAGTTTTTTGATTACTGCTTCAATTTCACTAGGTGTAATCTGTTTATTCAGATTCTATGATTCTTCCTGATTTAGTTTTGGAAGATTGTATGTTTCTAGGAATTTATCCATTTTTTTCCAGGTTGTCCAGTTTATTGGCATATAGTTGTTCATAATATTTTCATACAATCCTTTGTGTTTCTTTGGTGTCAGTTGTTCTTGCTCCTCTTTCATTTCTGATTTTATTTATTTGGGTCCTTTCTCTTTTTTTCTTGATGAGTCTGATTAAAGGTTTTTGATCTTCTTTATCTTTTCAGAGAACCAGCTCTTGGATTAATTGATCTTTTGTATTATTTTTTTAGACTCTGTTTTGTGTATTTCTCTCTGATCTTTATTATTTCCTTCCTTCTACTTACTTTGGGATTTGTTTGTTATTCTTTTTGAAGTTCCTTTAAGTGTCAAGTTAGATTGTTTATATAAGCTTTTTCTTGTTTTTTGAGATAGGCTCTTAATGCTATGAATTTCTCTTAGGATTGCTTCACCAGTGTCCCACAGATTTTGGATCATTGTGTTCTCACTTTCATTTGTTTCAAGGTATACTTTATTTCTTCTTTTATCTTGTTGACCCATTCATTGTTCAATAACATGTTATTTAGCTTCCATGTCTTTGCATATTTTTCAGTGTTCTTGTGATTGATTTCTAGTTTCATAGCATTGTGGTCAGAGAAGAAGCTTGTGGTCAGGATTTCAGTCTTATTAAATTTATTGAGACTTGTTTTGTGTCCTAGCATGTGGTCTTTCCTAGAAAACATTCCATGTGCATCTGAAAAGTACATAAATTCTGCTGCTTTGGGATGAAATGCTCTAAAGATTCAATTAAATCCATTTGATCTAGTGTGTCCTTTAAGCCCGCTGTCTCCTTGTTGATTTTCTGCCTGGAAGATCTATCCATTGAAGTCAATGGGGAGTTAAAATCCCAGACTATGACTGTATTTCTGTTGATCTCTCCCTTTATGTCCATCAAGATTTGGTTTACATATTTAGGTGCCCCTATGTTGGGTGCATAAATGTTTAGTAGAATTATATCCTCTTGTTGGATTGTTCCTTTTATCATCATGTAGTGTCCTTCTTTGTCTCTTACTATAGCCTTGGTTTTAAACTCTGTTTTGTCAGACATAAGTACAGCTACCCCAGCTTTTTTTAATTTGCATGAAATGTCTATTTCTATCCTTTTATTATTAGTCTGTGTGTATCTTTGGATCTGAGATGTGTCTCTTGGAGGTAGCATATATATGGGCCTTGTTTTCTTATCCATTCAGCTATCCTTTATCTTTTGGTTGAAGTATTTAAGCTATTTACATTTAAGGTGATATGTATATAGTACCATTTTTATCATTAGACTGCTTTCCTCTTTTTTATCTTTCTCTTCTTCGTCTGAAAGCAAGCCCTTTAACATTTGTTGCAGTACTGGTTTGATGTTAACAAACTCTTTTAGCTTTTTCTTGTCCTTTCTTGAAGAGGCTCTCTGAGTCTTCAGCCATCTTGCCATGGCAGACAGAAACCCTGCTCCTTTGTATAGCCACATGTTATTTGGGTTCTTTTCCAGGTTCTGGTGCTTTAGGCTGGGGAGCCCAGCTTGGGGTTTAGAACACACATTTCTCAGGGGAACCCCACAGCTGCTGAAATATCCCTCCAGATCTTCAGCTGCTGTCCTTGGGAGCCCAGCCAGCCCTCTCGTGTTTCTCTACTCCCTACCAGTCATGTTGTGGTGAAGTGGTTTCTTCTGTCTGTCTGTGATTATAATGCTTCTCTTCAGCTAGTGTTCAGTTGGTTATTCAGGATACTTCTCTACAATTTAGTTGTAATTCCAGATTGGTCCTAGGAGGAGGTTAGTGTAGCTTCTACTTATTCTTCCACCATTTTGGATCTTTCTTCCACACTTGTCTCTATATAGTTTTCTAGAGCAAGTGTACATGTTTAATTGGGGAGAGTATGAGGTTTTTATTGGCATTCTCTGCTACCTCTTGCCTCCTTCAAGCCACCCCAGTTCTTCTACCAAGGCCCCAGAGATTTGAACTTGGGAATCTATCACCTTTCTTTGGAAAGGCTGGATCCTGCTCTTGTGAACTGAAAATATCTGCAGATTGTATCAGTGGGCCTAAAATCCTGGGACCTTATAAAGAAAGGACAGTAAGATGTTGCTTTCTTGTTTGAATCTGTGATCTGCTGGTGTTCTTCAGTTTGTGTTTAGAACTGAGTAGGGCAGGGGAACATAATAGGGCAGGGGAATATCCAGAGAAGGCCTACTAAATTGACCGGTACATATGTATAACCTATAGTTGGTAGGTAGAAGCCTTTTCTATGTTCTTTTCCAGACCCTTAAGTCAGACCAGGCCATCCTGCTTTTAAAAACCTGGTGTTGGGGTTTGGTTGGGATAGGGTATTGAGTCAGACAGAGCCCTGAACATTTTAGCCACTCCCAAAAATAGACACCATTGTCTTATTTTTGGTTTCCCTTTTCTACTAAAAAGAGTTCATCAGTTTTTCTTTGCTAGGTTAACAAGTGCGGGTGTATTGATGGTTTCTGGAAACCTGAATGCAAGAGAGTCAGTGCTGAATTTCTGTTTTCACTTTTCATTTTTGTAATTCAGCCCCCTTTTAGATTGGGCTGTTTTGTTATAGAAGGATGCAGGCCACAGTCCAAATCATAATGGTCTTGTGACTGGTGTTGTAAAACAAGTGGAAACTCTGATAGTCTCTGCAGATGTGGGTTTATCTGAAAAACAGCTGGGCACTGTCCAAAGGGCAAGTGGGCAGTTACACTCTTAATTTAAAAAACAACCTCTAGCTACTCCAGGACCTTAAAACTTTTCATTTTTATTTCTCATCACCCTCTGTTAAAAAAGAACATTAAAAAAAAGGAAATATTGAAGATAGGATTTAGGACTCCTTATGTTGTCTGTCTTGCAGTCCCAGGCATGAAGGACTTGACTGTAAGCAGGCAATTAGAGAATTCAGAAGGCCAGATGATCTTGAAATAAGCAAGAGAGTTAATTGTTTAAGAATTCCTTTTATTGGAAAATGAATTAAAACAACAACAACAAAACTTAAAACTTTTACTTTTCTTATTGAAAAAGAGTTGTTTTGTTATCCTCTCCTTAATCACTTTTCTTGTGTGTGCATGTGTTTTGGGGGGGTGGGGTATAAGCTGCTCCTGTGAACCTTGTTCCAGGCCACAGGGATTCTCAGCTTACCTCCCTTTTTACCCCCTTCTCATCTCCCTCCACCCACAGGGATACTTTCCCCATCACCCATGCGCTGTGTGTTTGGAATTGCAAACTAATTTGACAATAGCCTTAAATGAAAAATTAGGAACATAAATCTGGTTGCTGAGATCCATAGGCAAATATAGATTGTTTTGAATTGTCCACCAGGATGGACAGCCTGCTCCTGTAAGTCTCTCCATCACTAATTTTGGAAGTAGTGGAGAGTAATCTGAATGATTGAGGGGACTATATATTACCAGAATTTAAGTTGCAGTGTTAGCAGCCCTGTAACCTCCTGGTAGAGGGTTACTCTACTCTTATTCTACTGGGAGGAGATAGGTTGGGAGGAGCTCAGTTGGGTGGGGAGTTAGGGAGGTTGGTATAGAAGGAAGAGGTGCTGACCAAGACCATGCTTCCTAAACCACATCTTCTTCCTTTATGGATTTTACAAAGTCTCTTAGGTCAGAAACTCATAAATACTTTGGCAGCTTTGGGACTCTACCGGCATGACTCAGAAGGAGACCAAGGCCAGGAGTGCTGTAAGTGCACTGTAGCTTAAAAAGGGCTCATCACATAATTGGTGACAGGCCTTTTCCATTTGTCAGTCTTCCTGGACAAATGATCAGCCCTTAGTTGATACCCAGGGAGAAAGCACAACTTCAACCTTGAAAGTTAGGTGGTTCCTACCTCTGGGGGCTTCTGTTTCATTTAGTGAGATCTGTATGCAGAGATGAGAGGGTGCTCCAACATTTACTTTGCTACACTCTGTGTGGATTTTCTCTGTGATGTGTCTCGTCAGCATACCCTGTGGCTCCCCCATGCACCCAGTTCCAGAGTTAGCTGTTGTTGGCTGTGACTCACCCATGAAAGGCCAACTACATGTAAAGGAAAAGCAGAGAAGGGTGTCAGGATGGGTACTGTGTTGTAACTTTACCACCATCTAGGATGTTTCTGGGATCTGCAGCACATCTTAGAAAAGCATATTGGCCTCTGCCTCACAGCCTGGGGAAGTTTTCAGGGCTTTACCAGAGGATTTTGGGGATTTAGCAGGAACTTGTCCAGTTGGCAGAGAGTAGACTGAGCCAGTACCACACGTACACAGAGCAAAACCCTTCCTCCCATAACCATGAGGTTGGAAAGCAGTGTTCTTACCATGCTGACAAGTGGAAGTGTTTTCTATTCTGTAACAAAGATGCACTAAATCAGGGGTCTTGGGAGTATTCCTGTGAACCCAGGAGTTAACATCTAGTACTGATCAGCTGTGAATGAATCAATGCACAAAGAGGGGCAAAGTGAATTTCTAGGAAGAAACAGTGAAAACTGAGCATGGCAAACCCTGGAAAATAGTCTAATGACAGAGAGGTGGGTGCTGTGGATGGAGTGAGGCAGGGAAGTGTTGAGAGAATGCTGAAGGGTGTTAGAGAAGTGGGTAGTTTTAAAGACAAACCTTATTTCATGTTGTTACTGGCCTACTTTTACTTCAGGTGTAGCAAATAGTAATCTAGTGGTCAACCGGGAGATGTGTTATCAAAGCCCTTCAGGGAGGTTCTCTTTACAGAGTTTTTAGGCAAAGCAACTCTAAATCTTGCTCAGCGAGACAGAGAAGGCTTTAGTTAGAAATTTGAGGTAGCCCTGGCTGGCGTAGCTCAGTGGATAGAGCACGGGCTGCGAACCAAAGTGTCGCAGGTTCGATTCCCAGCCAGGGTACATGCCTGGGTTGCAGGCCATAACCCCCAGCAACTGCACATTGATGTTTCTCCCTTCCCTCTCTAAAAATAAAAAAAAGAAATTTGAGGTAAATCGGTAAATTTTTTTTATCCCAAATTTAGATGGCTCCTGTTTGGAGATGGGGGTGGGTAACCATGCTTAATTAACAAGTGGAAAGTGCGAAGTTATCTATGGAGAGCCTAAGTGAGGCCATTCTGCTGTCTGTTCCCTGAAATTACCGAGATGTGTAGCTCTTGGGGCAGGCACATCACCGACAAGTGCCCTTGTTCAGCAGGTATGCTCCAGAGTGAGTGCCCTGTGCAGGCCTCTCTTCATGTTAAACCAGCTGAGAAATTAGTACAGAATGGGCCTAGCACAAATGGAGTTTTTTTGAGTTTGAGAACACCCAAACTTATTTTTTATTGGAATGCTAGTGCTGTTTGCTTTCCCATTGGTAGAGCAATTTAATTCCAAAGTATTATGATAATAAAATGTAAACAAATTTACATGGGAAATTATGCATTGTATTCATGGTCATTCTTCTGTAAAGTCAATAGCCCATGACCAGTGTGGACAAATCTTGGCCAGGTTGCTAATTTTCCTGAGCTACCATTTTCTCATGCATAAAGGGAAGTTTAAATTAGATTATCTCATCCAGGTCAGAAGTTCTTTGAATTTTAAATTAAGTATCAAATACACACACACACACACACACACACACACACACACACACACACACCCACCCCCCCAATCAGGGCACTATAAAGCACTGTCCAGTTGGAGTATGAGGTATAAATGGAAGGTTAAATATATAATGTTAATCTTGATGTTAGCTTAGAATGATTCTGTAACCAGAAAAGACACTGGCCTTCGGGCTGCCTGCCACTACCAAACCCAATAAACAATGACAGCAATTGAATCTTTATGGGTGCTTTATTCAGATGGCCATCGATCTGAGAAGATGGTAGGTTCACACCCTAACAGACCATCTTGTCTTTTCTTTCCAGGCCAGACTTTTTACAACAGGGAATAAACCACGTGCAATGAGGGCTTTGAGATTCAGGGAGAATTTGGTGATAGAAGCTGCAACATTCCTGTCCTGGGCAGTTAGCTGTTTTTAGGGGTGGGTGGTCCTCTGTCTTTACCTAAAACACAATGGCCTGGATGCCTCCAGTTGTCCCCAGGCGGTAATCTTCAGCAGTGCCCAGGTCAGCTGTTTTCACAGGAGCCAGGACAGACAGGCCTTATCTGTAGTTTCTGAAATAAAAGCTTTAACATACACATACTTGCTAGGCTTATAACTTTTTACCTTAAGCTAAAATTGTCCAACTCTTGAGTCTCCTATCAATTCCAGGAGGTATAAACTAAGTCAGCTAATGCTGAATTGCTGTTAGTACTCAGGATCTGGAATAAGGTGTGTGCCTGTTGTCATAGCTTTGTTGGTTTGTACTATGGATGCAGTGTGGGTAAGAAGGATGGTTTATGGTTATTAGTAGTAGCACCTGTATTACCGAGGGCTCCTCTTTGGCCAGCATTCTCTTCTTAGGTGATATTATTCACTTTTATTGTTTTAGCCACCACCTGCCTGTGTGCAGTTTTCCACTATGTCTGCATCTGAAGCTCTCTTCTCATCCTCATGCATGTATGGCCATGTGTCATTTTCTTCTTAAAACCCTTTTATATCTTCCCACTTAGCTGAGGCTAAAATAAGCAACCCCTAATATGCCTATCAGCATGATCTGCACTCTGTTGATCACACCAGGCTCATTGTGAGCTTTCTTCCCTGGGCCACTGCACTCAACCACTGGGCCACCTTCCAGCTCCCTAAAAGGAACAAGTTCTTTTGTACCTCAGAGCCTCTGCACATGCAGTCCTCCCTGCCCTTAACTCATACCCACTCAGCCCTTTTGACTTTCACTCTTCTAGGCACAACTCAAGAGTATTCCTCAGAGGCTTATTTGACTGCAGATAAGCATCTTCCACTTTTTTTTTACTGCACTTATCACAATTATAAATAAACTAGTGCTTATATTGCTAGTTGCTTACTGAATGAGTCAGTTGCTTACTGACTTCTGTTTATGTTTGTAGAAACCCTGGACAGTTAACATGTCTCCCTTTGCTTCTTTCTCCCAGCCCACTTGCTGGTGTAAAAGAAGTACCCTGACATTAGCTTTATATGAGTGAACAATATTATTAGAATGTCCTTTTTGTTTCTTATACTGGTGAGACTCAGTGTCCTAATGGCCTGATGACCTACAAATAGGCCCAAACAGTTAAGAATCACTGACCATCAAGCAGATGGACTTCCAAGAGCATGATTTAGATCTTAGTGATTTTTCCCTATGTGAATATTTCTTTAGAACACCTGGGTCATTTACACAATTTCCTATTTGTCAAATGTTAGTAATTGTAGCCCACTAACTTGTTACAGTTTTTTTTTTACTTGTTTACAATTTAAAGTAAACAGTGTTTAATGTTGTTGGGCTTCTATAATGTACTGTTCTAAAATGTAATATATAACTTGGACACAAAAAATTAGTTACCGTATATAAGGCCTAGACTTTTGCTAAGCATGTTTCTAATCTTTTTCATAAATTATACAAAATAATTTATGGAAATAAAAGGGAAGAGGAACTACCACTTTGTATACAAGATGAAAAGACATCAAATTAAAACCATAATTGAGAGAAAGGAACAAAGACAATGAATTAATTGATCTTGATTAGTAACAATTATAAATATTCACATATGAATAGCTATAAATAACGTATAATATATAAGTAAAATTATAGGATGAATACACTGCATTGTTTGGACATAAATTTTGTTGTTGCACAAGATATATACATTTGAGGGATAGGGTTGATAATCTCTTCTGATAGGACTGGTACAGAGTTTCTCAGTCTTAGCACTGGTAGCATTTTGGGCTGGATAATTCTTTGTTGTAGGAAGCTTTCTCGTGCATTGTAAGATAGCAGAATTCACAAGTCATGACAACCAAAAATTTTTCCCGTTATTTCCAAATGTCCTGTGGCAAATAATCCCAAGTTGAAACTACTGGATTAGAGTATTTGGTGCTTCAGGTTAAGTCTGTAGTCTGAAAAATGAGCGCTCAAAACAAACACAACAAAGCCAGAAGAGGGTGCCCATCTACATCAGAATTCCCATAGTAGAAGATGGTGTGCTTGCCCCAGCTACAGTTGGGACTCATGCCAACAGCCTTCCTCCTACAGTACACATCTCATTTTGGACTTCTCTGAAGTAAATGAAGTCTATTTTACTGATAAAAAAAAAAAACAAAACCAAAAATACTTGAAGCACTAATTCAACTGTTAATTATTTTTAAGATCTAACTCAAACCCACCTTGGTAAATAGCGAGGTGGTCACCCATTGATTCCTGTTTTTGATCTGTGTGACAATGAGAAAAATAAGGAAAATGTGGTGAACTTTTAAAGATTTAAGAGCTTTTAAAAACAATTCTGAGATTGTCATTCCTAGTTTCAAGTCTGTATGTGTGTATGTGTTTTAATAGTCTTTCTTCACAAAACAGTAGTAGTGCGTAATATTATTTGATTTTGTTTGTTTGGATTTTGTAGTTTAGTATTACTACTTGGCAAAATAAATGCCCTGATAAGAATAAGTCGATCATATATGTGGCACTTGTTTTACAAAGTTGTATGTGAGTGAAGCCTATCAACAAAGTATGTTGTTGAAAGTAATAGCATAAATTTTTTTCTCTTTGAGGAAAACCAGTTTACATCCTTGATTTTTTGACATAAGCAAATTCCATGTATTATTCATCTAATTCTAACTACAGCAATAGAACATATTTAGTAAGTTGTTTTAAAGCAAACTATTTTGATCACTTTCTTTTCCCTCTAAATGATCATAAAGGGACCATTAGACTTCCATATAGGGCAAAGAATGTATTGGCTCAAACAGAACTCTTCCTCCTTGTGTCATTAAAAAGAAAAACACTAACCTTTTCCCCCCAGCATTCATTTGAATGCAGTACAATTAGCATGACTGTTTCAGTGTCTTGCACCTACTCAGCAACATATTTTCACCATTTCCTTGTTATGGTGCCTGTATATGAGGTCCATCCAGAAGGTATCCTGCCATGTAATATGAAAAATAGACACATTTATTGAAGAAGATAGAAGAAACATTGTACATAGGACAGTGGCGCCTCAGTCCCCTTCAAAGTAGGCCCCTTGGACCTCACACAGTTTTCCCAGTTGCCATCAGCTGCCCAGACAGATTTTCCTGAATATCACTGATGTTCTGAAATCTCTTTCCTTTCAAAGGTGATTTTAGTTTTAGGAAAAGCCAGAAGTCACAGGATGCCAAATATGGGTTATAGGTGGACTGAGTCACCTGGGTGATTTGATGTTTTGCTAAAAACTCTTCATGGACGTTGTTCATTAACAGGGGGGCGTTGTCGTGATGAAGCTGCTAATCACCAGTTGCCCACAGCTGCGGCCTTCTGAATCATCTGAATAGTTTCTGTGGAGGAATATTCAGATTTATTGCAAAATTTGATGCAGATTTGTTGCTCTACTCAAGTCATTTTGAATGTGACTGCCACATAGTATACTTGCTCACTCAATGGCTTCTGTCACCCCCACTGACTAGTACAGTGAAGTCATCATTGTTCATGCACGCACATTGCAGTCCACTCTCCTTGACTGCCAGGTTACATTGATGTCATGCAAACTGTTCTCAGTATGTTAACAATAGCTGGACTTTTTCTAGACAGACCTCGTATAAATATAGTGGTAGGGATGAAAATTTGGTGTGGTCATAAACTAGGCTATGATTTCATAGAATATTGTTCACGACTATTCAGAAGACACTAACACATGGCTTTTAATTTAGCTGAATGAGTTGGGAACTGCTTCTTTATTTTGGTCTATCCTGAAAAGTGGAAAGAGGGCACTTAGAATTCTACTGGAAAGGATTCCTAGTGAAAGTCATGGTGTTCCTCATAGTCCCTGCCTTTCTTACACACCACAAGCCCATCTCTCTTCCATCATCGTGTTTATCAGTTCTGGTTGTGTCTCTTCAAAGCAATTAGCCATTTGTATCTTATGAGGTTGAAGAGTAACTAACAAAAACTCTTTGAATGTAAATTGCATACTTTTCCTAGGAACACATTTCTGTTTCCACTTTTAATCTCCCAAGGTTTCTGAGAAGTAGATTGAAGGTAAATATTACTCTGCACAAATGTAGCAGTTAAATTGTTTTACAAGTCACATAACAAGATTAAAATAAATTGGTGGTTGATCCAAGAATTGTGATTTTGGAGTCTCACACTTGGTCCATAATGATCAAATTACCATACGGTACCCCTATCATTTTCCAGGAATTTTGTGGGTAATTGAAATATTCGTATATGAATTAATAAGTATTCATATTTACTTTATAGTAAATATGAATTCCATGTGTTATGGAAATGAAAACTGCTTCAAAGTTTTCATTGAAGAGTCAGAATTCAGATTTTTGATTACTGAATATAAGCCTACCTTTGTCCTTTTCTTCCCAAACTCCTTTTCCAGCCCCTGAGGTGCTTCTTTACCAAAAGTCTCGCTATTCCCCAGGTACACCATGCTCTTCCAACCTTTCAAACTTTTCTATATATGAGATTTCCTTTTTCCTGGAATGCCTTTTACTCTCTTCACTGCTTGACAAAATATTGCTAATCCTTCAACAAGGTGTTACTCCCTGGCCTAGCAACATCACCAGCTGCACCTAGAAAGCTTGTTAGAGATGCAGATCCTCAGCTGTGCTCCCGATTACTGCATTTGAGGGGTTGGGGGAAAGGAGACTGATGGAGCTCAGAGGAGGGACATGAGTTGAAGTTGGGTGGGGGCAGGTGCGGGATGGGAGACCTGGTACTCTTAGAGGGCCAGCACTCTTATAAAGACTTCCTTCCCCAGCTGGGTCATCCTAGAGGACTAGAAGAGGGTCCAGCAGTCTGTGCTTTTACAAATTCCTCTGAGTGATTCTGAGCAATGGAGTTTGAGAAGCACCATGTTTAGACATCTCTTACATGGCACCTTATCTTTGAGGCTTAGTCTGACAACTCTTGAGCAGGTAGTCATCTCTCCTGTTAAAGCACTCATTCTGAGTGTATTAATTTGTAAAGTATGTTAATTGCTTTAACAAAATGACAATAGTTTAACACTGTAACCATTTATTTTTCACTTGTTACACCATCTCATTGTCTGTACATCAGGCGGTCGTGATTTAGGAAGTTAGCTTCCTTACATTCATGGCTTCTCTCTTGCCCAGGACCTCTTTAGAAGCCTCTTGTGGAATGTCTGCCTTCAGCTTGGCCATAGGGACTGAAAAAGAGAGAGTGAGCGCACATGGGGATGATTTTGTACCTTCTCTTCTAACTGCATTTGCAGTTTGCTGCCTCATTTTTCTTGTATTCTTCTGGCCAGAATGTGATCACATAATTTCAACACAACTGTCAAGGAGTTTGGGTAATGTGGTCTTTCTGTCTGCACAGGAAGATGAAACGGTGTTAGGGAGAGTCAAGCCCAACACTGTCCAAAAACAAAAGAAAAGAAAACAATGTCATCCACATATGTAATTTTATATTTTCTAGTAGCTTCATGAAGAAAAATAAAAAAAGTAAAAGATGAAATTAACTTTAATAACATATTTTATTTAATCTGGCATTCAAAGTATTATTCAACATGTAAACAATAAAAAATTATGAATAATGTATTTTACATTCTTTTTATTCCATACAACCCCTTTGACATCCAGGGTGTATTTTTCACTTAGAGCATGTCTCAAACTAGACAAATGTCAAATGTTCAGTAGCCCCATGTGACTAGTGGGTATTATATTGGACAACACAGGTCTAGCAGGTCCCTGCCACAGTTGGTATTGAAATCACTTCTTTACATCTTTCCATCTTGCTCCCCACCCTGTGCTGTGCATTTCTTATATCTCATTCTCTGTGTTACTTACATCCCAGTCCTTGCACAGTGCCCTGTGGTTAAGAAATATTTGTGGAGAGATTGGGCAGGTAGGGAGTTAATGCATAAATACAGAACATTCCTCTTGGCTCTTTTGATTACATAGTGAAAGTTTCTAAAATGTTTTCTTTTGTAATAAATATAGTTGCAGAGTATGACAAAATTAGTGTCACAGTAGAAGGATAAAGCAATTATAAATAATGCTGCCATGAACATAGGGGTGCTTATGTTTTTTCAAATAAGTATTTTGGGTACCTTTGGATATATCCCCAGAAGTGGGATCTCTGGGTCAAAAGGCAGATCTATTTTTAATATTTTGAGGTATCTCCTTACTGTTTTCCACAGTGGTTGTACCAGTCTGCATTCCCATCAACAGTGCAAAAAGGTTCCCTTTTCTCCACATCCTCACCAGCACTTGTTTGTTGATTTATTGGTAATAGCCGTTCTGACAAGTGTGAGATGATACCTCATTGTGATTTTAATTTGCATTTCTCTGATTAGTGACCTTGAGCATCTTTTCATACGTCCATTGGTCATCTGTATGTCCTCCTTGGAGAGGTGTCTATTTAGGTTCTTTGCCCATTTTTTCATTTGCAGCATTATTTATAATCACCAAGACATGGAAGCAACCCAAGTATCCATTAGTAGGTGAGTGGACAAAACAACTGTGGGACATTTACACAATGGAATACTACTTGGTTGTAGAAAACAAGGAAATTTTACCCTTTGTGACAGTAGGATGGACCTGAAAAACACTATGCTAAGTGAAATAATCCAGTCAGAGAAAGACAAATACCTTGTGATTTCACACATATGTGGAATCTAATGAACAAACTGAACATACAAGCAAAATAGAGACAGATTTATGAATCTGATAGACAGCAGGATGACAGCTATGGTAGGGGGAAGGTTAGGAGGTAGAGGGATTGGGCAAAAAAGAAAAAGAACTCGTAGACATGGACAACAGTGTGGTGATTGCTGGAGGGAGGGGGTATAAGTGTATAAGGGGACTAGATGGTAATGGAAGAATACAATAAAAAATCGAAAAAACAAAGGATAAAGCAAACCCAATTAACTGTGGAACTAATACGTATCACTGAATTTCAGAAAGTTTGAGCCGAAAAGAACTTGATCATCAGATAGTTTAATGTTCTCATTTAATGGACCTGTGTCCCCCACACAAGTGGAAACTTGGAGGTGGCACATCAGCTCTGGGAAGCTGGCTGGGTTGAAACTTTTGGTTGATTTAACTCTATTGCAATAAATCTAGAATCCTGTATTTTTTCTAAATGAACAAACATATATTGTACGATAGTCCAGGTATTTCAAAACGAGATGTCAAAATTGTGAACATAGTCTCAGTTTTAAAATGTTGCCAACAAAACTTATTTAAGATTTTTTTCTTTATTGGCTTTTCTTCAAGTCCTAAATCAGGGACTTGGAAAGCTCATAAAAGCTATATTAATCCAATGTGTATTTCTGAGTAAGAGATTCTATTTAAAAGAAAATAATAGTACATTAAGCCTGTAATATTGGGATAGTGGTTTTTTTGTTTTGTTTTGTTTTTCATTACTGGCCTAATGGCAGTGAATTGTGGAGGATGCATATGGCGGATGTAAATTTGACATGTCATTTCTCTTATGGCAGGGCGAAAGGAAATCCTTAGAAATGCATGTTGCCTTCCTCTAAACAGATTGTTTCATTGCTTTTAGTTAGGGACATGGATCACACATGTGAACTTGAATGAGATCACGTAACTCAGCTGGCAAACAAGTGAGATGTTTGTGAAGGGATTCTAAGTAACAAAACCCTAGGGTGGGTTTTGTTCTTTATTATCTTTAGGAAAGTATCCTGCTAAGCAAGCATTTAATTACATGATCACACCATTAACAATATGAGAGATGTGTGGAGCTTGGACTGTTTTGTAAGTCCTGTCTTATTGACTTAAAAGGCATTTTATTTTGGCAGAGGTAGAGTGGAAATGAGGAAGGTGGGGGAAGGGATAATTCTAGTGGAAGAACCCACCCACAAAGTTATGGTGTTCCAAAAAATCCAGCTAAATAGAAATGACTGGTCATCAGTGAGTTAAAATCTGCCATGGCATTTTCAATAAGGCCTAGATCCTGTGGAGGACAGTAAACATTTTGGTCTCATTCTTAGCCCACCCTCAACTTTCAGCCAGATACAGTCCTGTCATACCTCTGCAGAGACATACCTGGGAACCCATCCATGTTTTCTTGTATTGGATCTGGGTTTAAACATTGTGAGTGTTTTTCCTGTATCTTTTAAATTATTAAATCAAGATTGGTGATTCTCAGATATAGATGGATAAAAGACTACAGCATAGGTATCACCTGGGGAGCAGTGAAAAATACAGGTGCCTGGGTCTCAGCTCAGGATTCCAACTCAGAAGTTTTGGGGGGCTCCAGGAGTTTGTATAATACAGAGGTGAGCATGCATTTGATAGATCTTAATCTGCCAGGAGGTGGGAACATTTCAGGTTGATGGACAGCATTTCTGGAGGCATGAAGGTAACGCTTGAGGAAGCAATACAGTCAGTGCTCTTTGCTTAAAGCTCAGGACCAGCGGTGGTGAGGAAGCCAGGGGAGACCGTGGGGCATCTGTGTGCCTCATTACCCTGAGGACCATGGGATGAGGGGTTGTCACAGGGGAGTAATCACAGTTTGGCACATGGAGGGACTACCTTGCTCTGGGAGCCAGATCTCCAGGTCTTACTCTTTGTTTCTTCCTTCCTTTGGGGAATTAAAATGAGAGGAAAGGCTTTGCCTTCACTTCTGCATTTCCTCTTTCCCTCACTCTGTTCCATTCTTTGAATTATCAGGTTTCACCCATGTGTGAATAATAAAGTAAAAAAGGTTTCAATATAGTGAGGTTTGGGGTTTTTGCCCAAATTGACCCTGTATTCTTTTTTTAAAGATTTTATTTATTTAATTTTAGAGAGGGAAGGGAGGGAGAGAGAGAGAGAAACATCAATGTGCAGTTGCTGGGGGCCGTGGCCTGCAACCCAGGCATGTGCCCTGACTGGGAATCGAACCTGTAATGCTTTGGTTCGCAGCCCGCCCTCAATCCACTGAGCTACACCAGCCAGGGCTGACCCTGTATTACTTAATTTTCTGAAGAAGAAGAAATTATGTTGAGCTTGAGTTTTAAATCTTTCAAGTTGTGGATGATATCTGGAGATCTGGTCATTTGTAGACCAGTTTTAAAAAAATGATGTAGATTTTATCTTTATGGTCAAGGCAAACAAAAGTGACTTCTTATTCATCTGTTTAAAGGTGTTTATTCACATAACTGCTCTTTTGACCTTGGACTGTAACTTCCATGCCTCAGTTTTCTCATCTGTAAAATAAGAGTACTTACCTCAAGGTTGGTGTGAAACCAGTAAAGCCCATGTTCATGCTGTTTGACATACTACCAGACCCAGTAAGCAGAGACAGGGATTGAATTTTATGGGCATTTTATTCAGATGGCCCGCAATCTGATAAGGTGGGGTTATGTACCCTAACAGCCTGTCTTAAATTATATTTTAAACAGACTCTTTTTATAAGAAGAAAAGTGTAGGTAAGGGGTTTGAAATTCAGGGGAAAAGTTAATCAGATAAAAGCTGCAGCATTCCTTCATTTGTGTCCTGGGGGAGGTGGTCCTGGGCTGTGGTCTTTATCTGTGCCCTGGACAGTGGACATCTAGCCCTGGAGCTTATTGGCTCCGATACCATCTTGGTTGCTTGTGAACTGTTTATGGTCTAGAGTCAGGGCGGGTCATACCTTCAGTTCCTGGAACAATAGCTTTTTACAGGCATTGATTACTAAGCTTATTAGGTGTTACTTAAACTGAATTTTTTTAACTCTTGAGCCCCCCCTCCCTCCGTCATGTGCAGAAATAAATATACTGCATATCACAGTGCCTGGTACAGATTAAGTCCATGCTGAGCAGAGCCAAATTGTAGTGTGAAGTGAAAAAAGAAAACACCCAGTAATAATAATTTTTCTAAACCAATAATAATAATTCTATCTTTATTTCAAGTTTTGATTTATCATAGCTTTTTTGTTATTAATTTTGATTTGAGTATTTCATTAAAGTTTATTTATCTTGATTGCTGACTTTTTAGTACTCTCTTAAATTCTGTTCTGAAATTGAGCACCTCACTAACTCCCCACCAGTCCTAGCCCTGGAGGAAGCAGTGCCTGTGCTGTATGTGCATGAGCTATTTTGTGGACATTATTTTTAAAAATTTCCCAGATAGTGATAAATGGCTTTGAAAGTTAAAAAAGAGAAAGTTTTCTTTAAAGTAGTTTGTGCTTATTAAGAAAAATTTAAAATATATAGATAAGTGGAAGCAGGGACAATAAAGTCTATGTTCCTTATTTCAAACACAACCACTATTAATAACTTCTGTTTTTTATTTCCTATTACCTTTCATTTTAATGTTTTCAGCCCTTAGAAAACTCTCCAGTATTTTTTGTGGCTCCCCTAAAGAGATACACATTCAAAAGGGAGGTAAAATTGTTTGAACTAAAACTTAAGATATTCTGATTGATTTAATTACCAGGTTTAAGATTAATTTTGGAACATAGCTCCAAAGTATAGTAACTGTGTGAACTTAGGGTAAGCTATTTAATTTATAAGAATACCAATTTTTAGAAGCAAAAATGCCTAATTATAGTTTTATTATATATTTGATTATAATGGTTCAATTGATCTATGTTAAATGTGCATGTCAAGTGCCTAACACATAGTAGGGGCTTCGGAAATGTTTTCAAGTGCCATACCTTAAGTCATTCATTCTCTTCCTTTTCCTCTCCCCTTCTGTGTTGAAATTCCTCTATGACCATTACAATAAAAAAATATATACATACATATTGATTTCTAGATTTGGCAAAGAGTAAATGGAAGTATGTGCCTGGGGAGTTCCTAAATGCTAATTTTATGTAACATTGGAAATGTCTTTTATTTTGTAATTTTTTGACCTATTTTTGAATCAACAGAGGACTGTAAGACCTGGCACCTCTTTGTGAATAGGCCTGTGGAATATTCCTAGCCACTGGTGGTCCAGTTTTCAGAGCTTGATTAAACATCACCCTCTCTTTTAATGTTTTCTGGAAGATTTTTTTCCCCTTGTTTGAGAGGGAAAAGCAGAAGCCCATTGTGTCACATGTATAATACTGTAGAAATGTAACAGAAGTCACATTGGAGTGTTCAACAACCTTTAGTAAAGGACTGAAGGTGGCTGCAATTCCTTCACCATCTCTGTCACCAGCTTTGTTTGTTTCTAAGTTACATGATGTGTGTGGTTTGATTTGGTAGGAAAGAGAAGGGAAGCTTTGATGGCTTATTTCGACATTTGCCCTCTCCGTCTACCCTGTTTGTATCTCCAGCTCTGGTTACCTTTGTTGTATCATATTTATGAAGAAGGTTATTTAGTTTAGTTACATAGTTTTACAGGCACTCAGGGGGAAAGTGTGACCTGTCAGGATGTGTTGCTTAGGAATAACATTTGAGTCCCCTCAAACTCTGGCTTTTTTTCTATTCCTTGGCAGTCTCTTAATTTCACACAGGAAATCAGTCACAATGATCTGGGAAGAAGTGGAAGGCCATCATTTAGGCAGGAGGATGAGAAGTGATACATCATCTTTTGCTGCTGATGTTCATCTTATGGAAGGGATATGATCTAATGCTTTTTAAAAGAGGGGACTTCCCAGTTATTGTTAGAAAACCTGGTATTATTGTAAATGATCTTTGTCTTTTAAGTACAAGCTAAATTAATTCAGAGGTGCTTAGTGGAGAGTCCACAACCCCCTTTGCCAACTTTCCCCTTGTAGCCTGGGGGTGTTTTCCTTTTTGCAGAAGTAGGTATCCAGTATTTTCCTGCAGGCCTGTCCTCTCTCTTTCCCTGTGTTAGGTAGCTAATGGCCATTAACACTGATACATGGGAGTAGTCAGAGTTGTGTGACCTCTGCCAGCTTGTCCCATCTCTATCATTTATAAATCTAGATGGTTCACTGGTGTTGTGCTTTATAAACACTGATGGGATTTGCTATAAGTGAATTTCACATACACAAAGAGATTACAAAAGCCATAAATTTGGAGGGTGGTTATTTGCATTTTTAATTAGGTTTCTTTGGGGGGTGGATATGGGAAGAAGTGGAAAATGGACATTATTTGTCTTCCAGTTGTAATTGAACAAAGCATTTTTATGTGGAAAGAAGCATTTTAGTGCTTTTACAAAGGTTTTGATTGTTTTTCTCACCAAGCATGTATTCTCTGGATCTTAACCTTAGCATCTGTCATGTACTGAGGAAAGGTAGAAAACTTTACTCCATATGAGTTCCTTTGAGGGCTAGGTCTCTGATAAATCAAACCAATATAAGGCAGTTTCATTATTTTTTCTATAAACAAATCTTTATGGATTGCCTACTGTGGACACAGTACATAAAGTACACAAAGTGCCTGCTGGCAGACACCTGCACACACATGCACACACAGTACTGTGTGTGTGGAGGGGTGATAAAGCATGCTGAGATTGCTCCAGTTAAGGTTGAAGCGGTGAGGCAGGCCAGGCTTTGGTGACTCAGTCTGGGAGTTTTGTTTCCTGAGAAAAATCCCAGGCACATTATGTTTTCCTTGGCTTTGTAAATTTCCATCTCTAAAACAAATAAGTAACACTTCTGGCTGAATTATCATTATTGTGATTAAAATAAATTTACAGTTTACAGAAAAACTCTTGGTGTCTGCAGTGTAAAAGCTCTACATTCAGCTTGAGGGGGTCCTGACACTTCAGTAAATTCACATAAGACATGTTTTTTGAGTACCTATCCTATTTTAGGACCTGGGAACAGAGCAGTGAGCAAATAGACAAAAACCCTTGTCCTCACAGAACTTCTTGGGTTTTTTTTTTTTAAGTTGTGGTTAGACAGACATTAAACAAATAAGAAAAATAGCATAGAGAATGCCTAATGGTGATAGAGGCTATGGAAAAATGGAAGTGGGAAAGGGGCTGTCTCAGGTGGCCATGGGCTGTCTTTACCGAGAAGCTTTTTGAATGTGGCTGCAGACAGTGTTCCTCCACAGAGTGGGACATAGCCATTATTTACTTGGGCTTTGGGGTTGAACAGAATCTAGCTAGGATTATAATGGTGGATATTATAATTTGTGTTTTCTGGATGTGGGAACTGGGGCTCCCTGAATGGTAAATCCACTGTCCTAAATTCACACAGCCAGTACCAGAGAGCCATCTCTAGAAGTAAAAGGACTCTCCTCATCTTAGTTTCTTCATCTGAAAACAGAGCCTTCTTTAGGGCTTTTCCACTGCTGTCCCAGCACTAGAGCTGTGTAAAATGGGCCTCCTCTGGACACTCTTCTTTACCAATAGAGCATCCTTTAGTTTTTTTTGTCTGCCAGCCTCTCAGCTCTTCCTCTGCTCTTTTGGAAATGAGGATGTGACACATTTAGAAATATTTCCACTTTTAGTCTTTGTATTTTTCTTTTGTGTGTAGTGGGGCAATATGATTTGGAAATGTTTATCATGCCATTGAGGTGATTTCTTTTTCCCCAATTGTCATCAATAAGGGAAGTTTTAATAGTTAATGTTATAGACATATAGTGCTGGAAAGACCTTACAGTCTAAGTCCTTCATTTTACAGGACCCAGAAAGGTAGGACTTAGGCGAAGTGACTTTTAAAGTATCACAAAGTTGTTGAGTGGCATGGTGTGGAGGCTAAAACTTCAGTGTGAGCTTTTTCTATGCCACTGTCTGGTAATCCAGTGTTTTCATTTATTTCTTACTGTAGGAGTGATAAGTACTTTTGAAGAAAACTTTTAGAAAACAAGAGTTTAGAGAAGAAAATTACTAATAGTCTTACATACCAGAGGTAATCAGAAGTTGCATTTTTTTTGTCTTATATGTGTGTTTAATTATGGGTGTTTTCTCATTGTCATTAAAAGTTCTCAAGACATATACTTTGTATTGGTTATGTTATTTATCCTGTTTTGGGGTTATATGTTATTGGCCTTGGGTTGTCCACTGGGCATTGGGCTTCATGTAATACCCATTTGCTGATCTGACCATCCATCAACAAGAAAGTAGACTACAGGTGTTGACACTGCTGATTGCCATCTAATGGTTATTTATTTAACCGGGGTTTGGCGTTTAAATTGCTATTATCTTTACTTGGATATAATTGAATCTGCAAAAGTGAAGAGTTTTGTATCCCATAACTTTGGGTGGTTCTCCAACCTATCTCTCTGGATCTCAGTTTCCTTATTATGTGAATTGAGTCAGATCTTCACTTGGTTCCTTCTCTAAAAACTAGATGATTCCAGAGGCCTCTCAAGAAAATCACAGGCATACAAACATTTGAATGTCATTTTAGAGGGCTCATGGACCCCAAGTTCAGCCTTGGATTCCAGTCTAAGAAACACTAGACCAGATGACAGTATGTTTTCCATTTCTGTGATTATTTGAGGTAAGCATTACACTTTATATCAAAATGTATTTTTTGATATTACTTCTTCCAAGAGACCCCAGGGGTCTGATGTAGAGACCCTTTCTCCTCTCTCACCTCCACCTGTCCCTACATCTATTCTCTATTCATTGTTTTACCCTGTCTCTGCCATAACTATAATATTTATCACTTCACTCCTTATAAGTGTTGACTCTAATCCTGTCCCGTTCTGTTTTCTGCCTCTCCTGTCTCTTAGGTACAATGTTTTTGTTTTTCTCAGAAGGGAAAATCATTTTCCTGATACCTTTTCTTTGGTCAGCAAGCTGGCCTGTAATAATATACTGTGGAAAAAATTTAGTCATGACCTTTTTGCAGTTTTGCATAATAATTTTTACCTATAGTTTTAAATTTTCCCAAAACAAGAGAAAAGGAATGATTTAGATTAGAGCCATATATATAATATTTAAATATATATTTAAGGCTGTATTCCAAAATATGTGTGATATATGTCTGTATGCTTTATATATTTAAATATACTTTGTATGTACTATAAAGGCATTTATGAGGCCTGTCTGGAAAAAGTCCAACCATTGTTAATATAAAAAAAATGGTTTGTGTGACATCGATGTAATCTGGCAGCCAAGGAGAGTATGCTGGAATGTGCATGCGTGAACAATGGTCACTTCCTTGTACTGGTCAGTGGGGATGGTAGATGCCATTGAATAAATGTGTGTACTGTGTGGCTGTTGCATTCAAAATGACTGAGCTAGTAGAACAATGAATGTGCATCAAATTTTGTGTTAAGCTTAAATATTCCTGAAAGCTTGCATATTGCTGAAACTATTTGGGTGATTCAGAAGGCTGCAGCTATGGACAACTGGTGTTTGGCAGCTTCATCATGACAGTGTGCCCACTCAAGCATCACATCTTGTACAGTTTTTGACAAAACATCAAATCACCCAGGTGAATCTGCCCCCATACAGCCCAGATATGGTGCCCTGAAACTTCTGGTTTTTCCAAAAAACTAAAATCCCCTTTGAAAGGGAAGAGATTTCAGACTGTTGATGAAATTCTGGAAAATCTGATGGGATAGCTAATGGTGATTGGGAGAACTGTGTTAGGTCACAAGGTGCCTACTTTGAAGGGGACTGAGGCATCATTGACCTGTGTACAATGTTTCTTTTATCTTGTGTCTTCTTCAGTAAATGTGTCTGTTTTTCATGTCACATGACTGAATGCTTTCTGGACAGACCTTATATATGTACCTTAAACTCCCTTACATATATGTGTATGCCTTTAAAGTTAATTGATATATTTCATATTTTTTAAAGATTTATGTATTTATTTTTAGAGAGAGGGGAAGGGAGGGAGAAAGAGAGGGAGAGAAACGTTGATGTGTGGCTGCCTCTTGCACATCCCCAATGGGAGACCACGCCTGCAACCCAGGCACGTGCCCTGACTAGGAATCGAACCAGTAATCCTTTGGTTTGCAGGCTGGCACTCAATCCGCTGAGCCACACCAGCCATGTGTAATTGATATATATATATTTTAAATATGCTTCTGATATACCAAGAATCCCTAATAGGTGGGTAAAAAAATTCCATTATGTTGAGATATTTATTCTCTGTGTGGTTATTTCTTGTATAATTATTAGCTACAGCAAAATGCAGTTTCAAATTTTGTGTAATTCATTGCTGAAAACAAGTTTATTTGTATTTCTTCAGTTGTATTGTTTCCAAGAATACGTTTGTCTCAAAAAATGACTAGCAAGTTATTCAGTTTAATATTTTCTTGGCTGGGAGAAAGGAACATTTTAATTAATAGTAAATGATCCTTTGGGTTTCAGTTTACAAACAGTTTAATGCTTCTGCCTTAATTTGGGCCATTAACAAATGAAAATATTTGTATATTTTTACAGCTACTAAATTAACTTACAAGCTAAAGATAACCAACCAGTGACATGAAATGGGCATAAGCATTAAGTTCAGGAAATATGTTTGGAACACTTGGAGTACTAAAGACACTGGATACTCAAATGTGGTGAAAATATAGTCCCTGCCCTTTTATGAATTTACAATCTCACCAAAGAATGTGACATGTACAAACTTAATAAAAGACGGATTGTGAAAAGCTCCAAAAGAGAGGTAAATAAAAGTTTAACTGAGGAGGAGCTAATTGATTCTGGCTAGGAGGATCAAGGGATTTCATAGAGCAGGATGCTATTGAAACTGGACTTTGAGTCACACATAGGGTGTCCTCTGGGTGAGAGGGTCCTTCAACTTCTTGCTTTTCAGAATGTGATGGAATTTCATTGTACAGTGGGAGGGCAGTGATAATGGGGGCTTTTGAGCCTAAAGTTTGCCTTCCTTATAGTAAAAAAAAATTTCCCTTAGAAAATCCTCTAAGTTTCTCATAATGTTTTTATAGTTTTGTGTACCTAACCTCTAAAATAATGTGCATGCATATTAAAATCTGAGAACTGAAACCTGTATACAGAAGCATTCATTCCATCCTGAAGTATTCCTATTTCCCCACAGAGTTTACTCCACTCTGTTTTGACAGTGAAACTCTATACCCTTAATATGTGTTCATAGATATGTTTGTTATTGTAAGAATTAAATAAGTTAATGTGTGAAAGAACTTGAGGTTGCTATGTCGTAGGAGCTCAGTAGATGTTAGTGGATTTGAGTCCATAGGTCTAGCATATGCATATATGTTATTCTTTGAAATGGTGGAAACCTTGGCCACCTGTTTCCTGTCCTACGATTGTATTTCTCCTTGTGGCTGCTGTGACACAAGATATCACTTTTCTTGTCCTCAGACACTGATCTCATAAACTCCCTAGAGAAACCACACATCCTTCTCAGAGGTTTAGGTTCTAGAGTTAAATGCTATCCAATGTGATTTTCCTTGCTGGTCAGGTTTCTAAAGTGTTGGTCTTTTCTACGTGAGCATACTATAACAAGGACATCTTACATTGCCTGAGAAGTTATGTAGTGGGAAAGCTCACAATAGTACCTCCATTCATCTAGGTTGTGAGAATTTCCTTCCTCCATAAGTTGGACCCATTTGAAGGTGCTGTCAGAATTGCTCTCCTGTCTGCTGAATTTAAGTATAATGCTCTGAGTTGGTGATGAGAAAGCTGTGTGAATTTGGCTGTTGCATTTCCTATAAATATGTTGAGAACTTTGTCTAGTACATTAATCAGTTCTCCTTTCGTATAAGTCTCTGTGTCAGAAACTCTAAAAATTTTACTTGCCTTACAGCTTGATATGTTTGATGACATGAATTATGGAACTGATCATGTTTGCCTTTCTCTCCTGGCTATCTGGAAGCTCAAAGACAAATCAAAGTTTTTTCCTTGATTACAAAGGAAATATAAATTCACTGCTAAAATTTTGAAAAATATAGAACAACTTGAAGAAGATGACTGGCTCATGGCATGAGCACAGGGGTTTCAAGATGACTGAAGGCAGTTGTCATAGTTGAACTGCAAAGAGGGAAAAGCAGTTGATTTTAAATAGCCAAAGCACTTTGTAGTGTGTTGCTAGAACATATTACAAAATCACCTTTGAAATAGCAGTTGGTGGAATTGTTATTTTAGAACACAACATCTAAAGTCCTGAATTCAGGACTAAGATAAACTTCTTCAGACTGTGATAACATCAACAATAACAGCAATTACCATTAAATGAACCAGGCACTATGCTATGCCATTTTTACGTTTTTACTCTTTTCACTAAATTATCTTGATGGGATTAAACCCAGATGCTTCCTTTATTTTTAGTTGTTGATCAGTAGCTTTTACATATTTGTGATTTTTAGCAGTTGGCATAGATGGAATAGACAGCTGGTTCAGCACAGTATCATGGGTTAAATATATGTACACTGGATCCATATTGCCACTGCTTGCAGTGTGACCTTCTTCACATACATAAAATCTCTGTGCATCTGTTTTCTCGTCTGTGAAATGGGAATAACCGTGTTACCCACTTTATAGGGTTGTTTTGAAGATTAAAAAAGTTATCTCTTCAGGGCTTGGAACACAGTGGGCACTGTAGTTTCATAAAATACACAACCCACGTTCCTTCTTATTATCTAGAGAATATCAGGGTACTTCTTTGATCCAACAAATAGGATAGCATTCTCTCCAAGTCCAGAACTTCTGGTGGCTTTAATGATGATGGGGATATGAGGAAGAATTGGACTATTCAGAACTTCTCAAGCCATTTCAAAAAGGTTTTTGAGTTGTTGGTTATACTGTATTTTCCCTAAGGCTTAGTTTGTCTGTTTAGTGCCTGTGGCTTAACCCTTTCTTGCCTCTTCTGATTTATAGAACATTTCTAAGTGTTGATTTAACTGTCTTTCAAATATTTACTTATGTAACTGAGGCTTTTTGTTTTTTTTCCTACCCTCTTTTAACTTACAAAGATAGAGTTTTAAATTCATAGATCATATTATTGAAACACAAATTTGGTGAGTTTATATTTACCTTGGAAGATTACCCAAGGATAATTACGTAGTGTAAAAAAATTATTATAGAAACTACTAATTTTTTTTAAAAGATTTTATTTATTTATTTTTAGAGAGGGAAGGGAGGGAAATAGAGAGACAGAGAGAAACATCAATGTGCGGTTGCTGGGGGTCATGGCGTGCAACCCAGGCATGTACCCTGGCTGGGAATCGAACCTGTGACACTTTGGTTCGCAGCCCGCACTCAATCCACTGAGCTACGCCAGCCAGGGCGAAACTACTAATTTTTTTAATTAGAGACTTGTTCAACGCTTGTGACTCATTACACAATTGATATCCACACTGAGAATTGCTGGTATTGGAGTGATAGAGGTCCTGGTAGAAAGGAGAATAGGCGGACATTGGGTGCCATCTCAGCTCCCTCATTCCCCATCCCCCCCCCCCTTGCCTCCCCAGCCCTCCCAGCCCGTTACTTTGCCTGGAAAGTGGTAGACTTGTACTATATGATAGTTTACAGATTTCCCTGGGTAGTGTACCTTATGGCACCTGTTGTTGCTAAATCATACCCATTTCCATTGTTTGTTTACTACTATACTTCTATTACTTACTATAACTAAATCCTCCCTGATTTCAAGAAAATGAGCAGAGTAACTAACTGGGAGAAGCACTGCAGCAGCCCAGGAAGTACAGATTAATATTTAACCCCATCTTAATGTCCATTTCTGTGTAATTTTAAAATAAATCCCTTAACACTTCTGTTTTAGTTTTCCCTAAGAGATGATTTTAAAATGATTTAAAAACTGTTATTGCGAGGAACTAATAAAAATAGGCTTTTGGGAAAACACATTTTGGGTGCCATCCCCATTGAACCATGGGATGGTGACTCAGCTACTTTGCTGTGCTTTGTGTAAATCTCTATTAATTATGCTAATCTGTCACTTATGCTGTCTACTCATCTTGCCTTCCCAACCAGCCCTGACACTGCTTGAAAGGAGAGACAGACACTCTGATTATTAATGGACTTAAAGTAACATTCTGTTTAATAACATTTACCATGATATGTGGTTTCCCATGAAACTGTTTGATGACTTTGTTTTGCCAGTATAAAATAACACATAAGCTAAGTTTTGTGTGTAGGTAGAAACTTTCTTTACACCTGCTGCCATGAGGTGAAGGCTCTGGAATCCCTTGCTGATTTCTCTTGCTGGCATTGATCATCAGCCAGTCACTGGTGAAAGAAAAGCATCCAAAAACTAAGAATTTTAGAATATCTAGATGACCCAGCTGTCTTTGCAGTTCCACAAGCTTCAGATTTGAAGTAATTACTTCAAATAATTGTGAAGGAGTTTAACTGTGTCTGGTTTTCTTTTAAACACTGCACTATTTTGATTTGTGCCCATCTGGCCCACCCTGCCTGGAGCAGACACAATGAGGCCCGTCTTTATCAGAGAGGCAGTACACTGTGTATTGTACAGTTCAGGATTTGTTTTCCTTTGGCCCGTGAGAGGGACCCACCCATTTTGTGAGCGGTAGTGACACCCCTGAAGGCTGGCCCTGGCCAGCATGCCCTCCCACCCTGACAAGCTTGCAGACCTAGCCAGTGGGGCTGACCACTTGTGCCTTGGAAGCCAGCTAGCTTCCTTTCCTTCCTCTGGCCACTGGCATGCGTGTGTCTTGCAGAGCCAGGGTCCAACAGCTGTCCAAGTTGCAGACTTTCTGACTTGCATTTTCAGCCAAGAATGCAGGCTGATAAATACAGGACAAGTAGTAGAAGTATCAAAAAGGAGCTGGTGATCGAGTCCCCCATGCAGCGCAAGGATGCATCTCAGGGAGAAGTGGAAGCAGAGAGCACACAGCCAGTGCTGGTAAGGGGCACATCCACAGTAATTCTTTTGTCTTCCCCACACAGTGCTTATAATTGTGTGTGTGCTTCGTGCCTTCTTGCCCTCTGTTGGATTTTAAAACTTGCCCTGCCTGTCTCTTGAGAACTCTCTCTCTCTTTTCCTGTAGATTGTCTTCAGTTACACTTTGATTTTCTTTGTGAGGAAAGATATGTTAACTTTTTGTGGGTAAGCTTGGTTTCCAGGAGGCTTCTTTGTATAATACAACCATATATTGTTCAAAATTATGTTCCACTTAGCTGCAGTGTTGCCAAATGTACACCCAGGGAAGAATGTTTTAATTGCTTTCTATAGGGTTGAAAAAGATGTCCTTTGCAAAATTAAAATATTTTTACATTATGCATTTATGTTATTGTGAAAATGAGGAAGATGACATTGGGGGCTTTTAAGGAACATAACTGTTAGGAACATAACATGTGGTCTTACTCATTTTAACACGTTTGCCTTGAACAAAGTAAGAACAACCTATATTTTGAACCAATTGATAGAAATATTTCTGTTCTTAACATTAGCTCAACTCATAGCAGTTTGATACATTTAAGTGCTTCAGCAGACTTCATAAGGGAGGAATGTGAAGAACGGTTATATTGTTAGGATCAGTGAGTAGTTTGTACTGTCTCAGAGTTTATTTAGTACAATAAAGTCACATAATTTAAAAAAAATTAACTACATAAAATCACCAACAGACACTGCAAAGGGGACAGTTGAGCCTTTCAAATGAGCTGTTAAAGGGATTCTTAAACTAGTACTTAGTGATTTTATATAGTGATATTTTTTAAGTAGAGGTCTAATTGACATTATTACAAAGTGTTTGGTTAATTAACTTAATTTTCAACTAATATCTTTAAGAATCTGAACTTAAACTTCCCCATAATGGTTTAATTTGAATTAAACTGCTTTCCTCTGATGTGAGACTGCTTTGTATTGTACTGACTTCACCATTATGTTGTAAACCATGAACTGAGAAAGTCAGTAATGTATGATGGGCCTTTGCATTGCAGGCTTTCATTAGAGAGATTTAGGCCTCTATCCTGGAATATTGTTTAGAGATGCTATTCATTATCTTGGAATTCTTTCTGGTAGCACAATAGTTCATTTATCTATTGAGTAGCATGACCTGCTTATGTGCTGAATAGATTTAATTCGAGGAAATTGTGTGGTGTGGGTTCCTTTGTGAATCCTCTTCAAAATCTTTTGTCAGTGATTCTTCATATGTGTAGAAATATTTGTCCAGATGATTACACTATAGAAAGGTGCTGTGTGATTTTTTAATTCCACAAGTGACTGTTAGTTTATCTTCTAGTGCTCAAAAACAAACAAACAAACAACAACAAAAACCAGCTCCTCATATCTCAGTTATTTGTTTAGATCAAATCTCACTCCAGGCACTTCCATAGAGAGGTTTTTCACCACTGTAATGGATGAGGCTGTGCTGGCTGCAGCTGTACGTTCAGGGCTCAGGAGCTTTTGGCAGTGTGGAAAGCTCTGTTTCTGTGGGGTAATGAGCAAGATACAAAGAACTAACATCAGATAAGAGAAGCAAAGGTATTTAAGTAGGGTCTCTGCCCAAGGGCAGACCTCCTTTTCTGTGATTATCAATGCCTGTAGCTAAATGAGAATTCAAGAAACTGCTTGGAGTAAAACCTTTTTCCAGGATAGTTTTCAAAAAGTATGCCCACACAGCCATGAGATCTATTTTTTGTAGTGCTTTTCGTTATGTCAGTAGCTCACATGCTCACTGAGAATTCCCAAGTCTACAATGTTTATTTATTTTATTTTTATTGATGAGAGAGAGAGAAAGAGAGAAATATCGACTTGTTGTTCCACTTATTTATGCACTCATTGGCTGATTCTTGTATGTGCTCCCCCGGGGGTTGGAACCCACAACTTTGTCATATGGGGGCAACACTGTAATCAACTGAGCTACCTGGTGAGGGCTATAACATTTAAATGTAACTTAACTTTATTCAAGATATAGCACTTTGAAATTAAGTTCTGCTGGTTTTAGTTATGTACATAATCACTCCTTGGGGGAAAATATTATATAGTTTTAGAAAGCATAAAAGTAATTAATGCATATAATAAGAAATATAAGTAGTATAGAAAGGTGGAAAAATAAAGTGCCCTTACCTTTATACTCCAAAAGTGCCCCCTATTAATTACATGGTGTATATACTTCCAGATTTTCTCCTGTGCATATAAAAATACAACAGTGTGTGTGTGTGTGTGTGTGTGTGTGTGTGTGTGTGTTTGGAAAATGTGCTAATACTATAGATTTCCACATTAATTTTCTCTCAGAACATATCAATAACATCTTTCTTTGTCACTATATATAGATTTATGCCATTCTTTTTAATGGTTGTATATTGCTCCAGTTTATGGCTATATCATAATTCAATGGTTATTCAATTTGATTCTAATTCTTTACAATTATTATAATATACAGTCACTGAAAGATGACTGTGTGGGCTGTGAATGACTGACAGCAAATGTACTAGTAAATATAGCTTATAGCACTTACACAAATCAGAAGAAGTACTTGTTCTATAAAACTTCTATTAGAAGTCTCCTCCAGGCACTCATTGGCGATGATGTTTCTTTCTTCTCTGTTAAGACAAAGGTTAAGGTTGCTTTTAGCAGTGGCTGCTTGTTCTGTGCAAGGTGAAGTCATTGAGCGTTTCTAAGAGAAGAATGTGTTTGGATATTATAAAGTTTCAGAGGCTAAAGTATTCAACTTACAGGCACCTAAGTAGGTGTTTTTCTTTCATTGTGACTGTAAGCGGGGGAGGAAGTACATGGTGAAACTCCCCTGTTCCTATCTAGGCTCACTGCCAAGCCCATTGAAAAATGCCTTTGTGGGCCGTGAGTAACTAATAGGGGAACAATCAGGATATTCTTGATGGCTACAAGTTAGTTACCCTGCTTACATTTGAATCCCTATTTTTGCCTCACCCCGCCCCCCCCCACCCCGGCCCAACTCTAAAGTAATTCCTGGAAATAATTTATTCTAATTGTTACTGCCCAACAGTTTAGAAGAAAAGGGTGTGGCCTCAAAGAGTAGAAATGGTTGGAGATGTATCATTTGTGTTGTCCTTTCACTGAGTTACTTTTAGAAGGCAGGCAAACACTGCAGCACAGGTCTTATGTGGGGAATTTTGAAGGTTGAAGGATGTGAAGATAGAAGAGAACTGAATTTTCATGTGTTAGACGTACTCATTAGGTAGTGTTTGAAAAGTTTCTTTTAAGAGACACCTTTTCTATTTATGTTATTTTCTGGGATCTTCAAGTGTTAAAAAACAAATCTGAGTTCTTATTTTGATGTTTGAATGAACAGATGATAAGTTAACTGGCTACATGAGAAGGCAGCATGTGTGCCAATGTGTTGCAGATAGGATGAGGAGACTGGGCCTCCGGTTGGACAAGTCAGTGCATTGCCTGAGAAAAGCTTTTCTCTCCCTGAAGTTCTCTTTACTTTAGAAATAGCAGAAGTGAATTAAGACAGAAACCTTGAAGTATAAGCTTATGGGCAATGATCATGCTGTTCCTAGTATCCAATCATCATCAGCTCCAGAAAGGACACATCCTTCATTTTTGAGCACCTAAAACAAGCCTACCCTGACTTTACAGAAGGCATAGGGTCCCCTGAATATTCATATGAACAGGTTGCATGAATGAGGTCCCCAGAGTTACACACACATTATGTGGACTGGTTGGTGGAGGGAACCTTTGGAGAGTGCATGCTTCACTAGCATCAGGGTGAATTTAATAACTTTGCCAGTATGGAAAACTATCGTAGGGAAGGGGGCTTCTATAGCTTATGTCACCATCTCATCATCGCAACACTGAGCTGCTCTTGCCTTCTGGGTTTCTTGCTTGTATAGAACACGAAAACCCACCTGGCTCCTGTGTGTTTCTTTGCTCATGAATGTCATCAATGTGGAGGCAGAATGTCTGGTCATTGTTTTTTATAACAAAGTAATGCCAATTGTTTTTCTTTTTTGGGGAGGCATAATAATAAAATGGGAAGAAATATATAGTGACTTGCTGTGTGCCAGACACTGTTTTAAGCTTGTTAAATACGTAAAATGAGAAGCATGTAGTAATAATCTCTAAGGTCTCCTTTGGGGCTAATGTTTTAGGGTTGTTAGTGTTGATCCCAGAATAACCTGTGATGGAGTCAAGTCAAGACTCTGGAATTTTAGTTTTAGATTCTAAGTTAGTTTATCCAAAATCACTTGAATTTTGGAGTTGTAGCTGCTGCAAAACGGGATATTGACTTTTCATCCAATGTAAATGAGTAACACAGGTGAAATACATTGACCAAGCTGGAAATAAATAAAAATGGCAGCAAAATTTGAAGTTAGGAGGGAATATTACACAAGAGAGACAAGAAGCCCTGGCTTGAGCCTACAAATAACATTTCACTATGAGTATAATTTTGGAACCGAAAAGCTTGGAAATTATAGTTTATCCTCAACTTTCCAGAAGATTGAAATATCCCTGTAAGGTAATACAGCTAGTCCTACATTTCTCCTAGAGTGACATTTTGTTTTGAAGCTTTAGAAGTTTTTAGTGTTTGATTTCCAGACAAATGTATGTGCCACTTACTGGCAGGTCTTTGAGGGCTTTGCCAGGTTCTTGGGGAGGAGCCGTTCTGTAGTTCTGTTTTGGGATCTCCTTGCTCTTGAGAGTTGTCACAACCAAGGGAGAAGCAGAAGTGTGTGGTGCAAAGGGGACCTGCATTCTGTGTATTTTAAACACTGTTTGACATTTCTAAGCCAAGATTATGTTTCTATAAGATGGAGATAATAGTAGTGTCTGCCCTCTAGATGCCTCATCTCTGAAAGTTATCTGGATTGCCTGGGTCAACTTACTGCATTCAGTCTTTCCTTATTCTAAGCTATACTTCAATATGCTGCCTGGCTGTTTTTTTTTTTTTTTTTTTTCAAAACACAGGTAGAGTTACTAACTTTCCTGCTTAAATGTCTTCTCTGTGCAGAGAAGGCAAAGTATGGCCCTTAGAGGCTGTCCCTGAACTTATTTGCTGACCTCATCTCTGCCATTTCCCAAATTCATCCTGTCCTGGGCCCTGTATTTTTCCATTGGGGATGCTTCCACACCTGGGCACTGCTCCTCCTTTGTCTAGTATGTGCTTCACTGCCTGACCATTTCCTTTTATCCTTTGATTCTCAGCTCACATGTCAGCTCCTCCAAGAAGCCTTTTTAGAGCCTGTCCCTGCATTTCCCCATAGACTGTGTATTCCTGTGGCCCACCATGGCATTGTTATTCTAGTATGTTAAGTAATTATGTATCTCTGCCTCACTTAACTGGAGGGGGGTACATATGCCTAGCAGGAACCATGGTTTTTTGGTCTTGTTTTTTTAATTACAGTTGACATTAAATATTTTATATTAGTTTCAGGTGTAAAGCATGGTTGTTAGACATTTATATAACTTAGAAGGTGATCCCCCTGATATATCCAGTATCTACCTGGCATCATACATAGTTATTACAGTATTATTGACTATATTTCCTATGTTGTACTTATATCCTTTTCTTTGTATTCCATCTCTGACAAAATGCCAAAGCTACTGCACCCTTCCTGTTTTTTGTTTGTTTTTGCTTTTCTACCACCTTTGCAGAATATATTGATAAAAATGGGTTGCAGAAAGGGCTTCAAGGAAAGACTGGATCTGAGGATGATTCTTTTACTCTTCTTTCTTTGGCCTTCAAACGTTTAGCTTCCAATATCTAAATGTGATGAATTGCCAAAAACAAGTAAAAACGAATACACCTAAAGGAACCTACTTGACTAACTATTATGTGGGTATTGTGCCGCCAAACTGTGCTTCTATTTTTTAATCTAAATTAAAATATTAGCTGATATTTTATGTGAGTACTTGAGTACAAAAGCGCAAACTTAAGTGACCAAAGTCAGAAGCCTTCTCTCTCTTCCTCTTAGCCAGCATCCCTTCTGTTATCAGAACCACTTTTTCCTTGTCAGCCACACTTGAAACCATAACATCACCTTTGGTGGTTGTGGTACACTTGGAGACATCATTGTGTGGCTTTATTGTGTGAGGCTAGGTTTTCCTTGCAAAGATTGTCATATCCTTGAAATATTTACTGGTAAAGTAAATTAAGTACTACCTAATGGCATTCATATGTATTCCAGCATTCAAACCTGGTTCTTCAGGAAGATTTAGTATTTTGCGATATTTTTAATATTCTTGATACAGAAAATAAGTCTCCTTCAGGAAGGGATTCTGCCTTGCCTTTTCCTTGGTGAGGTCATGGAGCCTGGGCAGTTCAATGTGGCTTACATTCACAGATATCAGAGCTGGGCAGAGAGCAGACTCAGACTTAGGGTCTCCTTGTGGTGTGTTGGCTGAAGCATCATAGCATGGAGTGGTTTTAGTTCTTATACAAAGGGAAATGGAGGGATTGGGGAGGCATTTCCTGTCCAAGAACTCTGCGATTCCATCATGCTTATTGCCATTAGGTTTTGGGAAGGGTCCTTAGTTGGAACCAGGAGATCCAAGCCAAGGACCCTTCATTAATTCATATAACCCCTTAATTAATTAATTAATGAGTTGATATAATCCACATAACCCCTCTGAATTTCAGTTTTCTCATCTATGAAATGGTGATGATACAACCGTAGAATTTGGGGGAAGTTTAAGGAGATAATGTGTGTGTGATCCAGCAAAGTCATATGTATGTTACACTGGCTAAAATTCTCTTTATGTCTGAATGACCTAACTATGTATGATCCCCATGACCACCATTTGTTGAGTTTCTGCCTTTTAAAGGTACTATATATTGAAACCCTTTAATAACCCTATGCTGATGATAAGAGAAATTACTTCTTCCTACCTGTAGATGCAGATATAGAGATTTAATAACTTGTTCCAAGGCCACATAGCCAATAATCAGTGGAGTCAGGATTTTTTGAAAATATTTTTAATATGAAATTCTCAAACATACACAAAAGTAGATTAGTAGAGTGGTTCTCAGCTTGAGTGAATACCAGAATCAGCTGGTGGCTTTGTTAAACCCAAATTGCTTGGCCTCATCACCAGAATTTCTGATTCAGTAGGTCTTGGGTAAATTTGCATTTCTAACAAGTTCCAGATGATGCTGATGTTGCTGGTCTAGGACCACACTTTAAGAAACACAGAGCTGGTATTATGAACCTCCATCTACCTGTTACCATCTCCAACAATAGTAAACATTTTTGGCACTAGGACTAAATACTCCGTACATCTGCCCATAACTGGTCTCTGAAATGTCTTCTTGGTCATGAAGTATATAGAATATATGTTATAAATATTCCACCCCCCACCATCACTATCTTCAAATAAGTAGCTTAAGTAAATTGTATTGAAATCTGACTAAATCTGGCTTATATAGCTTTTTAGCTTAATTACTTGACCTTCTCATTTCAAAGTTCCAAAAATACTTTTATGGGCATAGGAAGAATTAAGAATTTCAGGCCATAACGTTACAATTGTGGTAGGGGTGGGGTGATTATTGGCTGGAAAAGAATCTGTAGCATACATTTAAGATGGAATTATTTATACAACTACTATGGTGCATCTTTTTTTTTTTTTTTTGCTTTCTCATGTGAAAAAAATGGCAGGCAGAATTGGAAGCTGGGATGGTTATATGTATGGGAGACACACGCCAAGCCCACCCCTCAGCTTCTCCATCTGTTATCTCTCTCTTCTCCTTATATCCTTCTTTGTCTCTCTTAGCCCTTGCCTGTGCCAGGATAGATGACACTTCAGGTACTGTCTTTGCAAAGGCAGTTGCACCATTCCATTCAGCTTTCTGCTCGTGTGCTCCATGGGCAATGACAAAGTCCCCTAGATCCCTGTCATGCCTTTCTTTCTTCATTGACATTCTCTGCAGCATCCCCATTGAACACAACTGACTTAATGCAAGCATTTTTGTGGGTTTTTGGTAATTGGTATTATCTTTATTATTACCTTAAGTTCCATTATTATGTTTCTCTTACATCATTTTCTAGATGCTATTGATTTGACAATTTTTCATACATTTTTTAATTCTGTTCATTTAGTAATAGGATAATAATTTTGGAAGACCACAGTTATTTATAAAACTGACAAATACAAAACTGCAGACTCTTTTCCTCCTATCAAATTGATTGATTTTGAGTGTTCAAGTTTTGGTAATGCTGCCAAGCCAATAAATAAAATCTTCATTCAGTGACAAGTTCTCAAATTTGAGTGCTTAAATGTGGTATAAAAACATCTTATCTATGTTTACAAGATTTAAAAAAGTATGATTTTTTTAATCTAACATACTTGTTAGATTAACAAGTATGTTATTCTTGGTGTTAATCTAACATACTTGTTAGATTAACAAGTATGTTATTCTTGGTGTTGGTCTCGTCTGAGGACTAACCCCATATTTGCATAATCCCACATTTCAATTTAAGAAATATATTTAGGTGTTTGAAGTTTGGTAGTTTTTATGCATTCTTCTAAACATTCTCCAGTTCATTCACTGTTGTGGTTTAATGCTCAGGTTTGAGTCTGCTTCTCAGTGCAAGCTTAGACGAGGTTCTCTTCAGCTTTTTTATATCATGTGCTTATGCACATTGGCAATGAAAATGCAAGAATTAAAATATAGAGGCCAAGAGGAAGAGCATGGGCCTGGATCCTGACCTGGGATCCAGGCCCAGCCTTGCAGCAACTCCTCCTGGAACCCGAGGCAGTCACTTAACTCCCACACTCCCTAGTTTCCCTGTCTGTGAGATGAGAAGGCTAGACCAGATAATCTCAGGTTCTAATATTTGCAAAACTGTAGTTCTAATATTACTGAACCTCCAGCTCCTTTTAAATAAGCATGATCCTAAAGAGCTGCCAAGACCATTGTTGCTATACACACTAATGAACAATCTGGAGAAGGAATGGGATCATATTTTATCAGGATCTCTTAAGTTTTAATGTGTTGGGTTGAGAGAAGAAGAATATGTCCATTTCATGGTGATAGGAAGTCATTTTTCATCACTGGAGGGTGGTACAGGACTTTCATCTTCTGTCCCCTTCTTGGCTGTACCAGTTTGCTGGCTTCCTTAGGGCCCTTCTTAACATAGCCCATCTGCCTCTCTGGCCTCATCTTTCACCACAGGCTATAGGCCAGGGGTGGCTTGGAGACATGTGGCATCCCAGGTGAGCTAAACATTGGTACTCCCTGAAACTCCCTGCTACTCAAATTGTTTATTATTTTAGATGAGAAACCAAAAGCTGCTTAGAGCAGAGGTTCAGTGGAACCCCTTGTACAGAGCCATTCCTTTCTGGCTTCAGAGAAACTAAGGCCCTATGGTTAACCACCCATTGTCAAGCATGTCCATCTCAGAGTCCTGCTGCTCATCTCAGGTAGCTTATTCATGTATTCTTTGCAGTTACATAGAATATCCTTGCAGATGGGAGTTCTCATAAATGTGGTTTTCTCTCTTGCATTGGATTTCCAGTGATGCTGTAGTACCCCCAGTGACTGTGTCCCAAGCTCTTGGCCTGCCACCACCCTGCGTGCGCCCTTTATGAAACTCTGCCCAGCTTTTGTGAGCTGCTTGCTGCTTTCTGAACTCATGGTGCTCAGAGGAATATTTATCCTGAAGCTAGTGAAGCTTCAGTTTCAGTTTCAGGATCCCTTCCAAGACCCTGGGAGAGATTCCAGCCACTTTATATTCATAATTTCATATTTTTAACACCCTCTCCCCTCTATCACAGACCCCACAAAATCTGTAAGTGTGCTGCCTGGCATATCCATCTTCTTTGCAAGGAATTTCCAATCCACTCTGAATCCTGGCTAACTCATTCATCTCTTAGATTCAACTCTAACAACCTCCATAAAGTACACCATGGTGCTGGGTTTTTTCCTCTCATCTAACACATTTATTGAGTCCCTGTCCTAAGCCAGGTGCTTTCCTCGGTGCTGGAAGGTAGTGAATAAAATAGAGAAATCTTTGCTTTTGTAGAGCTTGTAATCCAGTTGGGAGAAGTCAGGTTCATTCTGGTGGGTCAGGTACCTCTCATGGAGTCCTATTGCTCGCAGTCATTCTACTCTAATGGTTCACACATCTGTTTCCAGTCTGTATTGTGAGCTCTCTGGGGTGGGGGCTGTGTCCTTTTCACCTTGGTGTCCCAAAGACCTGGTACAGTTTGCATGGACAGGCTCAGTAAAATTCTGAAGAAAAGGAAACATAATTACTAATAACATTTGCATGTGAGGAAGGGAGGCAACTGTTAATTTCTTGGGCCCACTCTAATTATAGGAAAATAAAGATTCTTCCTTCAAATTTGACAACTTCAGGAAGTTCTTCGTAGGAGTATGTAGTGAGAGTTACCATATTTTGCTGTGTATAACACACACTTTTTTGCCCAAATTTTTGAGGGAAAAATAATGATGTGCGTTATACATAGGTAAAATGATCACATACCATGGGTATAATAATCCCGTGTATAATGAGCACAAAAATGTGGGTGCTCATTGTACACAGGAGTGCCTTATACATGGTAAAATGTGGTATGTACAAGAGAGTAGTTCAGAAAGGCTTGTGGGGTCACACTGATTATCTGGCTCCAGAATCCCCTTCCTTCTTATTGCAAACTCGTTGTCCTTCTCCTCAGCAACAGTACTAGCAGCATTGAGAAGTGTACCATTTTGAAAATGGACCACGTTCCATGAAAGGTTTTTAATCTTAGCTGATCAAGTAGCTTCCATAGCCTTGAAGACAAATCAAGGAAGTCCTAAATTCTTCATAAGCAGAAATGATCAATGTCTCATTTCTTATAATAGAATGCTTCAAGAGTTGCCATTTCCTTAGTATACTATTTCAAGAAGTGGCATCTGGGGTTTTAGCTTGTGTAGACATTTAATTAAATTATCAGAGATAGTACTTCTGTCCATTATGGAGGCACAGGTAGGCACACTTTGCTTCCTCACATAACCTAAATAAGGATGACAACAACCAATTTAAAAATGAAAACCAACCAGAACTTCCAGAAAATTGAACTGTTTGAAAGTCTGACAACCAAGGAGTTAAAGAAGAAACATTCAACAAGATTGATAGCATGGGTGGAGATGGGCAGCTGGAGTGGAGAGGACATGTGACAAGGTGGTGGCTGGCAGACCAGCAGGTCCCACATTCGAGTGCAGATAAACTGGGAGGAAAAACTGGGGAGCAAAATAGACCATGCATCCCAGGGTTCCAGCGCAAGAAAAGACAGCCTCAAAACCTCTGGCTGTAAAAATCTGTTGGGGTTATGGTGGCAGGAGAAACTCCCAGTTTTACATGAAATTCTGTTGGAGGGAACCACAGGGTCCTAGAATGTACACAAACCCACCCACCTGGGAATTAGTGCCTGAAAGGGCACAATTTGCTTGTGGGTAGTGGGGGAAGTAACTGAAAGTGAAGCAAGAGCCAAGCAAGCAGCATTGCTCTCTCTCTAACCTATCTCCCACCACAGTGCCACGCTGTTCCTTACAACATAAAAGGTGTGCCAAGACAAAGAAATATGGCCCAAAAGAAGGAACAGATAAAAATCCCAGAAAAGGAACTAAGTGATGAGGAGATAGCTAACCTATCAGGTGCAGAGTTCAAAACACTGGTAATCAGGATGCTCACAGAAATGACTGAGCTCAGTCACAAAATGAAGGAAGAAGTGAAGGCTATATAAAGTAAAATAAAAGAAAATACATAGGGAACCAACAGTGAAGGGAAGGAAACCAGGACTCAAATCAATGATTTGAAACAGAAGGAAGAAATAAACATCCAACTGGAACAGAATGAAGAAACAGGAATTCAAAAAAAAATGAGGAAAGGCTTAGGAACCTCTGGGACAACTTTAAACATTCCACTATCCAAATCATAGTGGTGCCAGGAGAAGAAGAAGAGCAAGAAATTGCAAACTTATTTGAACAAATAATAAAGAAAACTACCCAAGTCTGGCAAAGGAAATAGACATGCAAGTCCCGGAAGCTCAGAGAGTCCCAAAGAAGTTGGATCCAAGGAGGAACACACCAAGGCACATCATAATTACATTACCCAAGATGAAAGAGGAGAGAATCTTAAAAGCAGCAAGAGAAAAGGAGACAGTTACCTACAAAGGAGTTCCCATAAGGCTATCAGCTGACTTCTCAAAAGAAACCTTACAGGCAAGAAGGGACTGGAAAGAAGTATTCCAAGTCATGAAAGGCAAGGACCTACATCCAAGATGACTCTATCCAGCAAAGCTTTATTTAGAATGGAATGGCAGCTAAAGTGCTTCCCAGATAAGGTCACGTTAAAGTAGTTCATCATCACCAAGCCCTTATTTTATGAAATGCTAAAGAGACTTATCTAAGAAAAAGAAGATGATCAAAACTATGAACAATAAATGACAACAAACTCACAACTATCAACTACTAAACCTAAATACATGAAAACAAAAACAATTTGAGCAGACAGCTAGAACAGGAAGAGAGTCACAGAGGTAGAGATCAAATGGAGGGATATCAGTGGGGAAGGAGAGGGTGGAGAATGGTGGAAAAGGTACAGGAATAAGAAGCAGAATTGGTAGGCACAAAATAGACAGGGGGAGGTTAAGAACAGCATAGAAATGGAGAAGCCAAAGAACTTGTATGTACAACCCATGGACATGAGCTAAGGGGGGAGGGGATGCTGGAGGAGGGGTGTGCAGGGAGCAGGGGCATAAAGGGGAGAAAAATTGGGACCACTGTAATAGCATAATCAATAAAATATACTTAAAAAAGGAAAAAGTAAATTATCAGAGACAAAAAGGCAATAAATGACTAGAAAGATCACAGGACGCTGTGTCTGAAGGAAGAGCAATAGAATCAGTAAGCCTTTTTGCTTAGCCCTTCCCATTGTTTTCTCAGCTTCATATGTGTTTGGCCAAAATTGAACTCATTTGTGATTTGACACGTTCCAGCTCTGTTGGATTCTTGAGGAATCTCATTTTCCTGGCAAAGAGAAGGTTTCCTGGTTTCTGATTGCCTGTGAATCTGGAATTTCAATTTGTATGGCTGTTTAGCAGCCAGATCCACAGCAGTAAATGCTGTAGGGAGTTCAGAGATCCTCAAAGGAAGGCTAATGGGAAGGCATGTGGATTGTGCTCTTAGGCACCTGTGGGACTCTCATGATCACTGGAGATTTGCTGTGGTGCCTGCTGCTTTCTCTAGTAGGTGGGGACTAGTGCAGCCTCAGTGTCATTGGCTAACCTGTGCACATGTTGTACATTGAGGTTGATCTCCTTCTCCCCAGCATTCTGATCATACAGCCCTGGCCTGTGGGTCTCCTCCATGGAAACCAAGATTTTGATTCTGTTAAAAAACCATCTGTGAGTCTTGGGCCTCCTACACTCCCCAGCTGAGTCTGTCTCCATCTTCTACCACATAACCCTCTATGAGCAGCATTCCTTGGAGTTCACTGCTTGGTCCTCTCTCCTCCAGAATCTTAGATCCTGCTGCTTTTGTGGAGTTTGCGTAAAGGGAGTGAGTCTAAAGTACTTCTCTGTATGCCTGGAGTCCCCCTATTGTTCTTTCCAGTCCTTCCTGACACAAACTTTATCAATACTCCTCAATTCAGTTTATAATGTATGCATCTATTTATGTTTATTTTGGCCTCAGTTCCTGAATTCCAGTGTCATCTCTATATATTCTTACACAGTTTCCTCCGTCTTTGGCCTTTTGTTTTTTCTTCTTTGTGAATGCCCCTACCATTGTTGCCTGTTTTATTTCATATGTTCCTGAAGGGTGCAGAAAAGTTTTTGTGAACAGATTCATAAAATTTAATGTACGTGGACACTAAAAAAGATAAAATCTAAGATCACTGTCATGCAAGCAATACATTTAATAATAATAATAGCAGTATTTATTATGTGTTTCCAGTTTGCCAGGCTCTGCCAAGCATTTTACCCACAGTAACTCAGTGGAGCCCGGTAATAGCTGCACATAACTGCACAGCTCAGCTTTTTTCATCACTTTACTTTACTACATTAAATTTGATCAATATGTGGATATCTATGGCCCTTTCTGGGCAGATCTGTGTTTTGTGAGCAATGAAACTTAGAATTTTGGGGGGTGCCTTGTTTAAGAACAATGATTCAAAGTTATCAATAGAAAATAAGGTACACAAATGAATATTTGGAATTTGAGAAGACATCACAACAAAGTACGAATTTTAAAAAGTTAACTCAAACCATAAATGTCAGTGATACAGGAGAAACAGTACATGTCAATCAATAACCTCTTAACTCAGTAATACTTTCCTCCCCACATTTTTTGGATTCATACTGTGATCACCTCTTCATATGATCATAATTTTGTATTGCCATTTTGTATCATAAGGATAGATTATTTAATCTTTTCTGTAGCATGATTAGTTAAAATTTGTATTAATCACAGTTTAGAAGTTTTTTTCTAGCTTCAGATCATTAGGTAACATCACATAAATTTTTAGGATTGGAAAAACTTCAATCAGGTTTCTTTCATATAAGAACTGTATGATTTGGGGGCATTCTCAGTTTGTGCAATAACTTATCTCAAATGCCCCCAGGTAGTTCCAGGGCCACACACCTTGGGATTTCTCTGTATTGCAATATAGCTAGCCCCTCATGCTGCACCTTCATGTCAAGAGTCATTACACTGGGAGGACTGACACAGCAGGTGTATTCCTACAAATCTTCCACTTACATGCCGGTGGCCAGAAGACTGTCGTATGACTGCACCTAACCATGGGGAGGCTGGGAAATGCAGTCCAGCTGTATTTGGAAGGAAAAGAGACAGATTTGGGGAACATGTAACAGCCTCAGTCACAACATCCAATTTAGGTGCCACATAGTAGATGTTGTATTATATATATATCTATCTTATATTGTCATTTTAATATATATAAAACTTGTTCATATTATGAATATTAGATGTTTCTTAATTAATATTTTCAAAAAATAATCTTGCTCTGTACGTGTGCATACCTATTTTAACGCTTGGCATACTGTGCTATAGTTAGTTGAATGTGTATCTGTATCTCTGATGTAGCCCAACTAGTGCCTTGAAGGGGAACGTAATCAGTAACACCATGGCAAAAACCTGTTCCCAGTAAGAGGTTTTCACTGGGAAGAGTAATTTCTGGAATAACTTGAAAAAGCATATTATCTCTTTCCTTTCTCCATTTGCTTGTTGCCTCCTTACTCTTCTTGGTGTATGGTAGGAATGGCCATCACTAACCCCTGTGAGGTGCACCCACAATTCCTGGTTTAAGTAGTACTTTTTTCCTCCCCCTGCTTGTTGGCTTTTCTATTGAAATATTTACAATCTAAGTTGTAAATATTTCAGTATAGGCAGGGATATTTTGAGACTTAGAGATGTGTTCCACAGTCTTATCTGAAATAGTGAGCCCTGTGGATGCTTTAAGCCCTGAGCAGAGAAAGGGTGGACATGGCTGGAACCAGTGTGGGCATCCAGTCTTCACTGTCAGATCATAGCTGGAGCCCTAAGTGGGCAGCTCTGGCAGAGCCTAAGGCTTGAAGTGGGTACTGATCTAGCCAGGGGTGACTCAAGTTGCACCTGCAAGTTCCACCAGAATCCCTAACCTCCTTTGTGCTTAAATAACTGAGCAGGCATGACTGAATGTAGACAGAATGCCATGAAGTATCTTCTTTTGCTTTGAAAACAACTTTTATATCTTGTTTCTGATTCTTCCTGGTAGCAAAACTAACACACTCTAAATTGTATATTGTAGAAAAGCTGGAGAATACTAACACATGTAGAGTAGAATTTATATAAAGTTCTCTAATCTTAAGAATTTGCATGTATCTATAAGAATGTTTCAAATGCTTATCTTTTACCTTCCAGGCAAAGCCAAAGCTGATTGAGCCACTTGACTATGAAAATGTCATCGTCCAGAAGAAGACACAGATCTTGAATGATTGTTTAAGGGAGATGCTGCTCTTCCCTTATGATGACTTTCAGGTAGATAACTTTTAAGTTTCTGTAAATAGAACCATGTGGCTGATCTTTATAATTATTTCCTGTATATTGATTTATTGTTTGTTTAATTAAGTATTTTAAAAACATGAAAAGATGATATTAGTTGATGGAAAAGTCATGTCATTGTATTCTTCAGGCATTCTTTCATGAGTTGATTTTTTTAAAATGGTATTTTTGCATATATATGCAAATACGAATATATGATTATATGTTGTATATGTATATATGCAAAAATAGGCATATAGCTTATATAACTTTTTTCCAAGTGTGTGTGTGTGTGTTTTATCTTGAATACAAGTGCTATTCTCTGGGCTGATTTAACTAAGGACACAAGTGCCTCCTATATCTTGTGAGATTTGTTTGAAAAGGAATTTAGGGTTTAACGTAGGGTTTTTTCCCCATGTGCCTTAGAGCGTTAAGGCTGAGACTTGCTGGGAAGCAGTGGAGGATTTTGTCATATATCTTTTTAGGAGACGGCCATGAGAGAGGCTTTGAACTGTATGTGGGCTCACAAAGAAGTGTTTGGAGGTAACTAGGTGTGTCCTGATGCCTACCTTTCTGGTGCAATGGCAGGTGCTGTTTTTTTGGAGCTCAGTCACTGCCAGCAGAAAACTCAGCATAGCTCCTGCTATAAGTGGCACTCTAGGTGGTTGCTCAAAGCCTTTCAGATTATGGTCTGTGGCTGAGTGACTCACAGGAACTTTGAGGCTAGTGAGGGGTGAGATGAACATCCTTCCTTTCAGAACTCCATACAGTGGTGTTGTGTGCCTGGTAATCTAAAGTTATCTCGGTCAGTTTGGAGGTTCTGGTTATTTCCCTCGCTCTCCTAGAACCTAATCTTGGCACTTCTTTCTTGTTTACCTCAGTGCTTCTCTACCTGATGTTGTCATTGTCCAAGTCCTGTCTTCTGTGAATTGAGCTGCCTCATTTTTTAAAAACTTCATTGATTCTTTGTTTTTTAATTTAAAAAGTATTATATGCTTGTAGACAAACAAGACAACAGGCACTATTGAAATACCGGGATGGCCAAAAGGTCCCTTTAGTTTTTTCTGTAAAAGAAAAGATACATTTTTAATTTTCACTAGTAATTTTATTGATTTGGATATTTTGAGTAGGTCGGCTATCTCCCACTATTGACTTCTAGTGGGTAGAGGCCAGGGGTGCTGCGAAAAATCTTCCAGTGCATAAGACAACCCCACAGCAAAGAATTATTTCACCACAATGTCAGTAATACCAAGAAATTTTACAAACCACTTTTGACATGTTCAATCAGTCACAGCATCTTCTCCATACATTGCATAAATCTTTTATTGCATTGCAGTTGCACTTATACCTTTCTTGAAATAATAAAGCATAATGTGCCAAAAATGTTGCCTATCTTCTTCCATCTTCAGTCTTAAAATGGCTGCACAAAAGTTCATCATTTTTGATGTTTTTTAAAAAATGCATGCTGATATGGCAGGTGTCACAATACAAAATTGTTTTGAATGAAGTTAAAGACAACTAAGCACTATTAGATCCATCATAGGGAAAAAATTAAATGAACTTTTAGGCCAGCCCAATACTTGACATTAAAGCCTCCCCCACTACCTTCTTACTGTTCTACTCCCAGAACATAACCTACTATATATTCATTCCTGTGCATACTGAATTGTCTTCAGAAGCTTCCATGTTAATTATAATTGTTAAATTATGTTCCTTAATGTTTTCTTTTCTCGCCAAATTTAAGAGACTTCAGTTTACCACAAGGCTGAGAATTTTCACAAATGTTTACTTTTTCTAACTTATTAGAGGTACATACGTAGAAAATTTTTGTTCTGTAGTTCTTTCCTGAAAAGTAAGGGTTGCTGTGGAATTGAAATTGACCATAAGTGTGCTGCTGCTGCCAAATTGCGTTCCATTGATGGCTTCAAATCATGCCTCAAAATACGATGCTTTGATTGCATGAATAGAATACCCAGCTAATGGATAAATAAATGGAAACCTCACAATGATGCCTGTTGCCTGTGATTTTGGCAAAAAGTTAACATGAGAAGTTAATCAGACAACTACAAATTCAATGCATGTTGACATATTTTTCCTGTGGTGTGCTTGGAGAAACTAAAGGTTATGTCAAGTTTCTCTGAGCATGAAGTAAGTATTCTTCTTGAGATAATTAGATTAACAAAGTTATTTCAAGTTTTGCAATAGAATGCAAAGTTGAATTTCTAGCCCTAACATAAAGTTGCTTAAGAAGCAAACAAACCAAAGAAACAAGATATAGTTAATTTAGTTTTTTTCTTTTTTTATCCCAGAGACAGGGAATTGAGATGTTTAAGCAGTTGTAAAATCAAATGATTGAAACTGGGAAAAACTCCTTTGTTGTTTTTGCTTATACTACCTCTCTGAGGATACCAGGCACAAATTTTCTAGGAAAGGCGAAGAAACCCCTGACATTTTGCTGGACAAGACTGAACAAGCAAGTGTTATTTTTTGTTTTGAGAAATTTTTTTCAAAGAATAAGGAGCTTGAATTTCATTTTTGATCCCCATCTCAGTAATTGTGATGTCACCATTTAAGTTTGGATGTTGTTCTTGTTATTTTGGAGACTCACACTTTCTAATCAAATAAGGCCATTTACACTGTGCTTTCTTGCCAGTTTGTCTTGGTGATTTCAATAGCTGTCTAGTTAGTTGAATAAGCAAAATGTCTTTGCAGTGGCACAGATTCCTTCTGTCCCTGCTTTTTCAGGAAGTATAGGAATGGAATTACTGTTGTATTATTAGAGGCAGAGGAAACAAATTAGATTAGGGGAATGTATTTTATTTAAGATGTAAAAAAGATAGCAAGTTGGCTAGCAAATGGGTCATATAGTGAGCAAAATGTATGCTGGGGGTTTATTTGCAATACTGAAATTACTAGTTAAACAATATTAGTTAACTATTAAAATAAGAGAACCTTACGTGAAGTTCTGTCAAACAGATTCTGAACGACAATTTACTAAAATATATGTGTGGATAGTGACAATACTTTTGTACAGTTCTTGAGTAGGACATATATTGACATTGGTCAACTCCTAAGGATGTCTAAATGTTATCTGAAAATGAGTGTTATTGCGAGATTTGTTTGTGGGATGTACTTGCCTAAGGGTGGAGAAGAAAATAAAACCTGTGAGACATGAAGTAAATATGGATTTTAAAAAACAAAAGAACAATTCTCAGCCCTCAGAATATTTATGGATTAATGTTTTATATGCCATGGCCAGAGATGGGTCTGCCATGGCTAACATAGCCCTTAGTAGCCTGCTATACTTCTCTTTTTTAGAATTGGACCCTGGTTCTTCGGGGTCTGCTCTGTTCTTTCTCCATCTTGGCTTCGTGATTCTCTTTGTGAACAAAATTTTTCTCTTCTTTTCCATCCTGTTAGAACCAGTTCACCATCTGAGGCCACTTTAATCCCACCATGATTTTATCCCCATTCTCTTATTTCCTCTGATGCTTATGGTCTTACACTGTGTATACATTAATACCGAAGTACATTGGGCTTTTCACTAATGGCTTCTTGTGCTTTTTGTGTTCAAGTGTCTCCACTGTGCTGTGGTCACAAAGAAGACTCAGACACAGGGTTTGTGCCTGTGCAGCCTCCTACCTGCCCATCCACCTTCACATCCACATCATGTCTGCACACTCAGTACTAGAGTTAGGTACTTTTAGCTTCATTTAAAATTAGTAAAACTGAGTTCTGGCCAAGATGGACATGTAGGTAGAAACACTTTATTTCCTTGCAAAACCAAAAGAAGGATAACAACAAATTTAAAAAGAAAAAACCAGAACTGCCAGAATATCAAACTACATGGAAGTTCAATAACTAAGGAGTTAAAGAAACATTTATCCAGACTGGCAGGAGGGGCAGAGATGGGCAGGCAGGGCAGAGTGGATGTGTGGGAAGGCGGGGACTGGTTGACAGGGCCATCCCACATTCATTCGAGGATAAGCCAGGAGGAACAAATGGAGAGCGAGGCAGATCATGAAACCCAGGGTTCCAGCGTGGGGAAATGAAAGACTTAAAACCTCTGGCTGTAAAACCTCTGGGGGTTGCGGTGCTGGGAGAAACACCCAGTTTCACAGGAGAGTCCTTTGGAGAGATCCACAGGGTCCTAGAATGTACACAAACCTACCCACCTGGGAATCATCACCTGAAAGGACACAATCCACTTGTGGAAGGAGAGGGAAGTGACTGAAAGTGGGGCGAGAGTTCAGCAAGTGGCATTGTTCCCTCTCTGACTCCTCCCCTATATACAGCACCATAACACAGGAACATGGGTTGCCTCACCCTGGTGAATACCTAAGACTCTGCCCCTTATAATATAACATGTGGGTGAGACAAAGAAATATGACCCAAATGAAAGAACAGATCAAAACTCCAGAAAAAGAACTAAGCAATGAGGAGATAGACAATCTATCTGATGCAGAGCTCAAAACACTGGATGCTCACAGCAATGATTGAATTCAGTTGCAAAATGAGGGAAGAAATGGAGAGTGTACAAAGTGAAATAAAGGAAAATATACAGGAATATGAAGAGAGGAAAATGGGACTCAAATGATTTGGAACAAAAAGAAATAAACATCCAACTGGAACAGAATGAAGAAACAAGAATTTTAAAAAAATGAGGAAAGGCTTAGGAACCTCTGGGACAACTTAAATGCTCAAACATCTGAATCATAGGGTACCAGAAGGAGAAGAGGAAGAGCAAGAAATGGAAAACTTACTTGAAAAAGTAAGGGGGAACTTCCCCAATCTGGCAAAGGAAATAGACATCCAGGCAGTCCAGGAAGCCCAGACAGTCCCAAAGAAATTGGACCCAAGGAAGCACACACCAAGATACATCATAATTAAGTTACCCAATATTAAAGATAAGGAGAGAATCTGGAAAGCAGCAAGAGAAAAGGAGACAGTTACCTACAAAGGAGTTCCCATAAGGCTATCAGCTGATTTCTCAAAAGAAATCTTACAGGCAAGAAGAGGCTGGAAAGAAGTATTTGAAATCCTGAAAGGCAATGACCTACATCCCAGATGACTCTATCCAGCAAAGCTATCATTTAGAATGGAAGGGCAGATAAAGTGCTTCCCAGAGAAGGTCAAGGTAAAGGAGTTCATCATCACCAAGCCTTTATCATATGAAATTGTTAAAGGGGCTTATCTAAGAAAAAGAAGGTGGTAAAAAATATAAAGAGTAAAATGATAACAAACTCACAGCTATCAACAACTGAACCTAAAAAACAAAACCTAAGGGAACAAGTAGAACAGGAACAGAATCACAGAAATTGAGATCATATGGAGGATTATCAGTCGGGGGCAGGGAGAATGAGGAGGGAAGGTACAGGGAATAAGAAGCATAAATGGGTACAAAATAGACAGGGTGAGGATAAGAATAGTATAGGAAATGGAGAAACCAAAGAATTTATATGTACAGCCCATGGACATGAACTAAGTGGGTGGGAGAATGCTGAGGGTGGAGGGTTGCAGGGAGGAGGGAGATAAAGGGTAGAAAAAAATTTTGACAACTGTAATAACAATAAAATATACATTAAAAATTAGTAAAATTGCTGTGACCATTAGGTAGTTTTCTTTGATGCGGGAAGTAAGTATGAGTACCATTGAACACATTTGGAAGTGCCAGTGACTAAATTCATAAAATGTTTTGCCTGATAGATGATTTAGTTTGGTGAAAGTTAGGTAATTTCTGAAATAAAAGAATGATGTAGAAACAGAGTCATAAAAGGCATACACTTTCTGGTGGCTAACAAACATTTATTCTGAGAACAAACCTTTTCATGGGTAAATTGTAGTTAAACGTTACTGGGCAGTTAGAAATGATAACTATTATGATTAAAGTGTTTTAGAACTATAAGATGATTTTTTGCTTAAGAAATGACAAATTTATGTATAACTGAAAGTAATGCCCAGGAATCCTCTCTTTCCTATCAGAGCCATAGAATTTGGTATGGGTCTGGCCATTGATTTTCAATCATCATTCTCCTTTAAGAGAAGTCTTTTACCAGATGCTGTTGCTGCTGGTGACATTCTTAACTGTTGCCATCAATTCACTGAATCTACAGCTGGCTTTTTGAGCTCTTTATATTCTGACTTGTAATACAGCTTATAATGTTTGTGTAGTTATGTAAAGTAATGGAATATAAAGAAGGTAGCAAATATTTTAAAAAGGATGTTGGGAAGCAATTTATACCATTTATATTTTACAAATATTAGAATTTGGTGTGTGATATGAACTTACAAGGAATAGAGTTGGTATGGAAGGAGTAAAAGAACATGTTGTATCCCACTTCTAGAGATATATTCAAAAGATTTAAAAGTAGGGACTCAAAGAGATATTTATATGCCTGTGTTCATAGCAGCATTATTCACAATAGCCAAAATGTGAAAACAACCCAAGTGTTTATTGGTGCATGAATGTATAACCAGATGTGGTGTATCCTCACAATGTAATACTGTACAGCCTTAAAAAGGAAAGAAATTCTGATACATACCACAACATGAATAAACCTTGATCTCATTATGCTAAATGAAATAAGTAAAAAACCCCAAATATTGTATGATTCCACTTGTAAGAGGTAACTAGGGTAGTCAAATTCATAGACAGAAAAAGTAGAATGGTGATTGCTGGGGGGTGGTGGGGAGTTTTTGTTTCATGGGTTCAGAGTTTAAGTTTTATAAGATGAAAAGAGTTCTGGAGATGGATGGTGGTAATGGTAGCACAACAATGATAATGCCACTGAACCTATACACTTAAAAATGACTAAGATGGTGAATTTTGTTGTATAAATATTTTAGCACAATTTTTTAAAAAGAGCTTATTATAGGAATTTTGTGCTACATTGGTGTGATATTGTTGTCATCCTTAAAGCTGCATGGGACGTTAGGGTAAGGAGTGATTTCTCAGGTGCTCTTTCTACTGATATATAAAATCCTCACTCAAGGACATTTTTTCATTGCTTTTTAGAGAGAGAGGAGGGGAGTTGGGGGGAGGGAGGAAGGGAGGTAGGGGTGCGGGGGGGGGAGAGAGAGAGGGGGGGAGAGAGAGAGAGAGAGAGAATGAGAAAATGAGAATCGGTTGCCAGGAACTGAACCCACAGCCTAGGTATGTGCCCTGACAAGGTATGGAACATGCAGCCTTTTGGTTTATGGGATGATGTCAGACCAACTGAGGAAAGACAGGAGCACAAAGCAAAGATTATTAATAATTGGCAATTTTAGAAATTTTCACTTTTGAAAATGTTTAGATACAGGAGAATCCTGGTGTTCATGGTATTGTATAGAAAAATGTGGTTAATCCATTTCCCTTTAAATAACATCCTGATTTTTATTTTTCTTCTGTTTCTTTTCCTCTTCTACTTACATAAGACTGATAATGATCTACAAACAACTGACCTGAAAAGGAAGCCAGGCCCTGCTATTTATAAAGGATCTGGAAGTCTCTGATCTCATTTCCTATCTATTTTTTTTTTAAGAAATTTTTTATAGGGTTTTGTCCTCACTTTTTACAATATGATGTCAAAAAACAATCTCAATACTTTATTTTGAGCTTTTTACTGAAAAGTGTTCTTTTGATAAATTCCTTGAAATTTTTATCAGTCAGAAGTCAGTGGCCAACATGTACTTTCTGTGAACATTGTGGTTCTGGGATACTCGTGTCTAGGATTTTACCTTACTGAAAAACCCGGGTAAAGAATAGTTCTGAATCGACATTGGCCAGAACTTCAGGAGATGAGTATTTTAATTCTAGTTCAAGTATAATAGCTTTTACAGGAAACAGTGACAGATCATTCTTTTATAATCAAACCTGCCTTAAAAAGAAAAGTTTATTTTTCAGATAGCACTGAGCAGCTGAATTGAAGAGTGTATTTATTTAGCTTATAGTTTGTGGTTATACTACTTGTGCAAAGGGCTCAGCCTTGTGAGATGCTTAACAGTATAAATAAATGATAGGGTTTCTGCTTTCAAGTTGCTTAAAACTTAGGAGAGGAGGTAATTAATATTAGTAATAAGAATATGACCAATATCATGGCAGAAATGGAGTCCTGTGGAAATTTATTAAGTTTGAGATAGTGGGACATTCAGTTGCTAGGAGTTCTTTAAGTATTGGAAATGCAGAAGTCTACTGTAAGAGAGAAGCCAAGGCTCATGTCAGACAGTGGCCAAAGAGGTTAAGAGTATGAGGGTGCTTATGGGGACAGGATGTTGGGAAGTACCTTCATTTATGGAGGAGGGAATGGGGAAGCAGAGATAGAAAGTAAAGAAAGAACCAGGAAGCCCAGGGATCCTGGAAGGCAGCAAGAGCAATTTGAGGAAGGCAGGCAGACAGCAGAGTTGTGTGCTCTTGGCTTATTAGGTGGGGAGAAAAATTGTGAGAGTAGGTAACTAGGATGTCTTTGCCAATTAAGATATTTTCTAGGTAGGGCTGAAGAAGTGAGTAAGTATTACACAGAGGTTCACATTAAATAGGAGAGAGAAGGAATCATTTGGCTCAGCAACAAGAAAAGGTTTTTCTCAGGATCAGGGAAATGAAAGAATTGGCTAAGGAGGGAAGTCCAGGCATAAGGAAGATATTGAAGATGTAAGATACTGTATTTTGCCATGTGTAATGCTCACTTTTTTGCCTAGATTTTTGAGGGAAAATAAGGATGTGCCTTATACATAGTACTAATTCTATATCTACATAAATGTTTTAATTCTTTTATGACCAAAAACGTGTGTGTGCATTATACATGGGAGTGCATTATTCATGGGAGTGCATTATACATGGCAAATAGATATTATGGGAATGTGTTTTGAAGCAAGGAACTTTAGAGGTCTGATGGGATGGAATTAAAGGTCTTTGGGGGAAGAATTCAGGAAGAAGAAACAGGACTATCTCAACACTGCAAAGAGAGGACTGGATATTAAGAAATTTAGAGGTGAATTGGGCTCAGTTGAGCCCAGGTGAAGTACAGCTTGGGGGAGAGTAAGGGAAATTTGGAAAGCAGGCTATGGGGAATAGTAGGGAGTGGGTAACAGTAGGAATTATCAAATAGCATTCCACTGCTGTGGCTGTGGCCACAGCCTTTACCCTTTCTTGACTTGGTTAATGTAAAAGCCTCCTATCAAGCCTTCTGTATCCTGTTCTAACAGAGTAGTCAGAGTGGTTGTTTAAGAAATTTGAAAGGTCAGATGACATCACTCCTGTGTTTGGGGCCCCTCAGGGAAGGCCTTACCATGGCCTGAAGGGCCCTGTGATTCTGTCTACCCACTACGTCTCTGTCTCCCCACTCTCTCTGCTCCAGCCACAATGGCCTCGTGGAGGGGGAGGGACTCCTTTTATCACTCCTGCCTTAGGATCTTTTCTCTCCCTGTTCCCTCTGCCTGGCACATTCTTTACCTAGCTGTCCCTCACCTATAAACCTTTACCAGATCTTAGGTTCTCAGTGAGGCCCTTGCTACAGCCATACCCTACAACCCCCTTTGGCATTCCTGGCCCTCCTTACCTTGTTTTGTTTCATTTTTTTCTCACTGTATCATCTACTGCAAATATACTTACTTACATCTTTATTGTTTATTCATGTGAACTCCATATGGCTACAGGAAGAATTAAATCAAGATGGTATCTTATGACAGAGATAGCTTAAGCTTGTGGAGATTTATTTATGAGGGGGGACTCCCCCACAAAATGAAATTATTTGCTGGAGATTGGGCCCCTAAACAGGCTTCCCTGCTAGGTGAGTGTTCTAGGAACCCATCTGTATCAGCGTAGTAGCTGGTATTGTTGTGAGAGGCTGTGTTTGGCTTCAGTGAATTTTTTTGAAGACTCAGTGGGTTTGCCCATTTCCTGATGGGTGATTTACGAGGGCACCTGCCCACACCATGCTGAGTGTTCAGCTGTTTTTGACCAGAAATGGCATGACCCCTATACCCCACCCTCCCTATTCAGCTGATCTCACCCTAAGCCACTTTTTGTTTTGTTTGTTTCCCTGGATGAAAAAAGTCCTCAAAGGGAAACATTTTGCGGATGTGGAAGAGGTGAAACATAAAAAAATAGAAGCACCAAAAGGCATCAATATTGACAAATTAAAAAACTTGTGAGCAGTGGGAAGAAGTCTTGATCGGTGTTTTGGACCAAATGGAGAGTACTTTGAAGATGACTGAAGTTTAAACATGTAAGAATAAACACACATTTTTAAATAAAGTCATTTTGGGGGGGGCATCACCCCTTGTATACTCTATCTGTAACATTCATTATCATTCTTTATTATAACATATTTGTAGCTATGACTTTAATTTCTCCCTAAATAGAAAAGAAAATCTATATAAGAGTAGCAAACCATAGTTTTTTTGAAAATTCATTTTGTATTTGCCAAAGTTCCTACAAGAAGTTTTTATTTGTGGTAGGCATTTAACATGTATTGAAGAAATGGATAGATTTGGGATCTTGGCACCAGCTGCTTTTAAGGTTGTAAGAGCATATCTCAAGGTGGCAAATAAGGGAGTAGAAGAGAGGGAGATATAATTTGTAGACATGCAAAAACAGAGAACAAAAGTCCTTAAGAAAAATAAAATTCAGGTTTTGGCTTCAGAATTATAAGATGCCATTTAAAATATTACCAGGCACAAACTCTTTATGGGTCCTATAACCTGACAGGGTCCTGCTGTGTCCATACCTCTGCTTTTTTTCTACCAAAGTTGCTTGGCAGAGCCTGTATACTGCAAAGAGTGTCCTGCAGTATGCAGTCTTGTATCAGCAGCATCTTGAGTATGTACATGAGATTCAGAGGGTACAAATGAAATTCAGCGAAGTCCCCTGATGTCAGAAGTCTTTGAATCAGAAATTCCCCATCTGCTTAGTGTTTTATCAGCAAAATTTGTAAATGTATATGACATTTTAGGAAATAGAACATTATGCAGTTACAAAAGCTCCCTGATGTCTCACCAGTTGCTGAAACACTGTCTCATTTGGAACCTCAAGTGATCTCACAACTAAATAGAACAATCTCCATTTTAAAATCCCAACTGCCCATTCTCTCAGCAGACATTTACGTTGTGCCAGATGTTATGCATGCTGGGTGTTGGAGAAGCAAAGATGAATAGTATAATGGGAGGTTCTCAAGTCTAATAGGAGATACAGGAAAGTTTTTGAGTAATTTCAGTAGAATGCCATATGCTAACTGAGGGCAGTGTGCTGCAGGAGCCCTGAGGTTGGTATAAGCAGCTCTGCAGCCAGGCAGAGGGGTCTGTGCATTAGGGAGAAGTTCCACATGTGCTGGAGGGTTGGAAAAGGACAGGAGAAGAGTCAAAAAATATCAATATGGCTGATCTTGGAAGGTCTTAGGTCATGCTGAGGAGTATGAACTTTGTTCTTGTAGTAGTGAAGAGTCATTGAAAGACTTTAATCTGGGGCATGATGCTATCAGATCAAAGTTTCAGAAAGATGGCTGGCAGCTATGTAGAGAATGGATAAGAGGCATAGTAGAAGGAAGGTGGACATACCAGTTAGGGAGGGTGCTGCACTGTGGTTCATACAAGAGCATCCTCATTCTGTGTGTTGTCATGCAGTCTGACCTTGGGGATGTATAGCAAGGAAAGTCATTGACCTCACAGGGTAATGCTGTTGAAGGAACAGAGAAAAACAGTTAAAGATGGAAGCATAGGGACCATGCAGGAGCCTAGTGAATAGAAGCTGTTAGAAAGAGGTAGAGAAATGTCCATTTCCCTGGGCATAATCAAAGCTCTACCATTGAACTATTTTAATTAGTTCCTTGGGAGTTATTTTTTGTTAGATTCCTCCAAAAACCTGAATGGACTTCCCTCTTCAGATCCTTGTCTTGTTCCATGCTTTGTCCATTTTCTTAATTATTAGTGAATTAAACATTGAAAATGGAATTGTCTGATCTTAACAGAACATGTGGGCTGTCAAGACATGATCTCTCAATGAGACATGGGGAACACCTTATGAGGATTGCAGTTTCCAGCCTAGTTTGGGATTGAATCCTCTCAAAAGCCAGTCATTTGCTCTGAAACAAATGCATGTGCCAGATATTTGGAAAGGCTTCATTACTGCTGTGCTCAGTAAGTCACAACAAAGTTCCCAGAGTGTATAATAGTAATGTGTAATACTGCCCTGGATACAAAACGTTTAATGTACGGACAAATGCAGCCAAGGGGAATATCCAGCAGACATCAAAGGGACCTAACCTCCCAAACACAGGAGGCATCTGCAGTTTGGCTCAGACCTAGAGATGAAAGGAAGGAGGTGTGAGGAGCCATCAATCTAAGAGGGAGTAATTGAAATCTGAGATAACTTTAAAACATTGAAGCAAACACTGTCTCGACTTGGCCCAGTTGAGCACAGTAAAAATTCAACTCAAGGCTTAATTTTTAGTGAGGAGATGGGCCAGACCTGAGGGAAGCCCACCAGAGAGCTCCCAGTCTTACTTAGACCATTTGGCCTTTCATCTCTGGTGGCATCCACTTCCTTCCCTCCCTTCACTGGGCTCTGGGCCCCTCCTACCCCTACTGCAAGGTTTCCCTTCTCCTGGCAGATCAAAGGACTTTGTCTCTGACCGATGCATCAAGCTCTCAAAGATTTGAAGGGATAATTCTATTAAATAAATTGAAAAGACACAAAAACAAACATAACTACAGATGCTTTATATGGAATTACAAACAGGAGAGGCTGACTGCTAAGTCAAGATGGTCTGTGTTTTAGCCTAAGAGTAGATTGGAGTTGACCAGGCTCTAAGATCTGGTGGGCCTCGTTGTCCAGCATGTCAGTAGAATGGCTCTTGGGCCTTTTTCTCTGACTTCAGGCTGCCTGTACCTTAGAGGTAAGGCAGCAGGTACCTAGGAAATTTCTGTTTGCTCTGTTTGTTCTGTGGCCATGTGGCTTCTAACCTGTTAGGAGAGACCCCTCTTTGTTCATCTAACTTAGGTTCTCTGTTTCAGACACCCTAGGGGTTATCTCTTCCTGTTTCTAAGTCTGTACTCCCTGTGATGTTTGTTTTTCAGTCTTAGGCAAGACATTCCCAGCCCTGTGCTCCTTTGGATAGGACAGATGAGGAGACAGTTTGTGGTAGATACACACAGCTGGCTCAAGTTGCAGCCCATCCACTTGTCTGGAATATTGTCTTCAGCTAATTGTTCCATGTGGTCCCAGGAGAAGGGTGGGCCATTGTTTCAGTCTCTTAATTAAAACCCTATAAAATGAGATATTTTAAATACCCTGTGGATATGCATACTTCCCACCAGGAATTAGGAGGGCTGTTTTTTTATAGTTTCATGCCCATTGTAAAATGATTAGTAAAAAATTCAATGCCATACGAGTTGAGAGGGTTAGAAAAATAAAGGAATGATAACACAAAAGCATGTCTTTATCAATATTCATGCCTCTATTTATTTAAATCCATGTAGTGAATCTTCTCTTCTTTTAATCTGACAATTCTTTTTATTTAAAAAAATAAATCAGAGGGGACAATAAATCAAAGGAGATAGAGGATCAATTTTTTTTCTGGATGTCTTTTTTGTTTTAGTGTCTCACTAAGCAATTCATAACACTCACATAAACCATTTGAGAAAGACAGAATTAGAATTCCATGTTCACAATTGTGGACTTTTTAAAACACAAAGGAAACCTGGAGATCCTAAAAAAACTCTTTACTTTATGAATGTGGAAAGTTAAAACGTTCCCCCAAGATCATACAGCTAATTAGAGGCTGAGCTCAGATTAAAACTTAGCTCAGATGGGTCTTTCAGTTCAAACCCCTTTCCATTGTCACTTAAATTTTTCTGTAGGAAGTTTAATTAAATTATGTGTTTCACATTGCTTGTGGTTTGAAACACAAGCTTCTCTGTATCTCAGCCTCAGTGGGTCAGAGTAGCATGTTGGCCAGCACTGATGGGAGGAAGACAGAGCCCTGACCAGGTTGGGGTCAGGAATTTTGATAGTAGAGAGGGATTCCAAGTTGAAGCTGAAGAAACGGGGTTGCAGCAGGTTATCAGGGAAGAGAAATGAGTGATGAAGAAGAGGGGCAGGAAATGCCAGGAAGCCCCAGACTTGGTTTCAGTTGAAGAGACCTGCTACCTCTGTATTTTCCCTTCAGATGGCCCATGACTCTGCCCCCCTGGGCTAAGTATCCAGATGTGGCTCATAGCCAATCAAATGATCTCAGTTTTTGGAGACAGTCATTTGAACCAAGAGAAAATAAATTTTTTTTTAAATAGAAAAAGGATCTATTTAAAATTTTTTATTTCAAACTAGAGTTGCAGATCATTGTAAATTTTACTCTTTGTATTCCAGTCCAGGGGACAACTTCGTACTTCTTCAACCCATTCCATTGCAGGGGAAAAGTCCCATACAGACTTACCTGGGTCTCTGAGGTGTTTGCGCGTCATTATATAAGCCCTGTGGGAGAGGACTTAACTCCTTTCTTTTTCTTCTTTAGCAGTCCAGTTTCCCTTTCAATTACTCCTGTAATTTTTTGGAACGCCTTATAAAACTCCTACCCACACTTGGCCAAGGCAATTAAGGATTTCTGTGTGCCAAAGACTATCAGTGTTTAACCTAAATAATCATACTGACTAAAAATAGACTATTTTTTGTGCTGTCAGATTTATATCTCAATGGTGGTCTGAGATGCTAGCTATGATTAGATTTAATTTTCAAATCTTATCTCACACTTCATAATGTGAAATGTTCTTCCCTTTGCAAATACAGAAAGGTACTTAGTCAGAAGCTACTAAGCTTTCTTAGTAGAACAGAAATAGTTTATTTCCAAACATAAAAATGGGACTGATATTCTTTGAATGCCCAACTTTGATATTGATTTATATAAAGTGGACACAGACACATCTTTTAGCAGGAATATGATTTTAATGGATAGAAAAGTAGGAAAAATACTACAACCATGAAAAAAAATTATGCTAATTTTTAGAAGGGCTTTAATGTTCACAGAGTATATATCTCCTGGTATTGATTTGAGCTCTGTAATAAGCCAGTCAAATAAAACTACAGAAATTTAATGAGAATTGATTTGGCATACACCTGACTATTACCCAAATGTGATTTGCAACACATAAAATCTATGGAGAAGTTAAAATAGAGCATTCACTTTTACTGTGGCCTTCCCCGTCTGTTTTCAAAATGGACTAGAGAACTTTTGTAATAGAAAAAAAAATGCAAGTAATGGATGATTATTGGTAGGTTCCTATTTCTATCTCAATTGTCTATTTTATTTATTCATTTATTAAGTACTTGGCACAGAGATATTGTACAAAATCCTGCCCTCAAAGGCATACACAATCTGGTAGGGCAAAGAAGGACATACCTGCAGGAGACTTTTGGATAATGGGATCAGGGATTGACAAGCTATCAGACAGAGCCTCATGGGTCATGGTTTATAAGGTCATCAAGGTCTCCACTTTCCAAGTCCAGAGACTGGGTTTGGTCAATATAATCACAGTTATTTGGGCTTAGGGGAGCTGACTTGTAGTAGCTAGCCCTACAAGAGATTAAACCAGAATACCGTTTAAAAATGTGCATTCAAGAAAGAAAGAAGGAGCTCCTACCCTTTGTGACAGCATGGATGGATCTGGAGACCATTATGCTAAGTGAAATAAGCCAGGCGGTGAGGGACAAATACCATATGATCTCACCTTTAACTGGAACCTAATCAACAAAACAAAAAAGCAAGCAAAATATAACCAGAGACATTGAAATTAAGAACAATCTGACAATAATCAGAGGGGAAGTGGGAGGGGATAATAGAGGGAAGGGTTTTCAGGAACAACTATAAAGGACACAAGGACAAAACCAAAGTGGGGTGGAAGCAAAGGAGGACGGTGGGCATGGCTGGGGTGGGGTGGGGCAGACAACTGTAATTGAACAACAATAAAATAATAAAAAAAGAAAATGGAAAGAAAGTGCACACAATAAAGTTGGAAATTTCAAAAATAAAAAATAAATAAAAACAAAAATGTTCATTCAAAACTAGAATAAGCAGATCAGGATACATTCACTGTTCTCTCTCTAATTAGCAAAGTCTAAATGGGAATCACATTATAAACAAGTGGATTTTTGAGGCTGGACTCAGAGCCAAGGCAATGATTTGGAAGACCTCTATAACTGGTGGTGTTAAACGGTGACTTCTCATTGGTGCTAAGTCCAGAAGTCCCCCAGTGAGTCGCAACCTGACAGATCCCAGCCTTTCCTTTTAAAGATACTGAGAAAAGTACTCAGGTCATGCAAACCCTTTTCTTTCTGTTGGACCCATTTTTCCCCCACATGAATTAAAACCACTGATTAGCTTGTGTGTTGGTGTAGTTTTAGTGTTGTTTAATTCAAATTTAATTAGAGTTTTAGGAATTTTTCCCTTTGAATGTAAGGTCTGTCCAGAAAAAAGGCCAGCCATTATTAATATAATGAGAACAATTTGTGAGACATTAGTGTAACCTGGCAGCCAAGGAGAGTGGAATTCCAGTCAGAATGAGCATATGTAAACAATGATGATGACTTCACTGTACTAGTTACTGGGGTCATTAGAAGCCATTGAGTGAAGATGTATACTATGTGGCCATCACATTCAAAATGACTGAGCGAGTAGAGCAATGAATCTGCATCAAATTTTGTGTTAAGCTTGAACATTCCTCTGTGGAAACTATTTGGATAATTCAGAAGGCTGCAGCTATGGACAACTAGTGATTGGCAGCTTCATCATGACAACGCTCCCACTCCAGTATCACAGCTTGTGCAGAGTTTTTGGTGAAACACCAAAACTCTGCACAAGAGTTTTGGTGAAACCCACATGACTCCAGCCCCTTACAGCTGAAATCTGGGGGCCTGTGACTTCTGGCTTTTCCCCAAACTAAAATCACCTTTGAAAGAGAAGAGATTTCAGACCATCAATGAGATTCAGGAAAATACAGCGAGGCAGCTGATAGTGACTAGGAGAACTGTGTGCAGTCCCAAGGTGCCTACTTTGAAGTGGACTAAGATGTCATTGTCCTATGTACAATGTTTCTTGTATCTTCTTTAATAAAGGTTTTGTTTTCTTTTTTTGATAGCACGTGGCTGGATACCTTCTGGGCAGACCTCATAGAACATATTTTCAGTTATAGCATTTAATAGGTTTGTTTCTTTCAAGAGTTAATCTCATTCATTAAGTCTTGATTTTGGTCTTTTAACTTCCCAAGGGTATGCTTATCTCCAGGTTTCAAGTGTATTCAGTACAAGTACTGAACACACTTTTAGTAATCTAGTACAATTTAGTTTAAGCATCTTTGCCTCAGCATATGACTTTCTGATGTCCCCTCCTCCTCCCTGTTGGATTTAGATTCCCCTACTCTTTCCTCTCATACCAGCCTGTGTGTATTTTATTCTCTTATATCCTACTGTAGTAATCATCACACTCTAACAAATTATTTCCTCACCTTCCTGTCATCAGATGGTAAACTCTACATTTTGTTTTTTAAAAGTATATTTTATTGATTATGCTTTTACAGTTGTGCCATGTTTTTTCTCCCTTTTATGCCCCTCTGCCCTGCACTGCCCTCACCCCCCCAGCATTCCTCCCCTCAGTTCATGTCTGTGGGTCATATATATAAGTACTTTGGCTTCTCTATTTACTATACTATTCGTAACCTCTCCCTGTCTATTTTGTACCTACCATTTATGCTTCTTATTCCCTGTACCTTTCCCCCACATTCTCCTCTCCCCACTTCCAAACCTCCATGTGATCTCCATTTCTGTGATTCTGTTCCTGTTTTAGCTGTTTGCTTAGTTTTTTGTTTTTTAGGTTCAGTTGTTGATAGTTATGAGTTTGTTGTTATTTTGCTGCTCCTAGTTTTGATCATCTTCTTTATCTTAGATAAGTCCCTTTAACATTACATATGATAAGGGTGTGGTGATGATGAACTCCTTTAACTTGACCTTCTCTGGGAAGCACTCTATCTGCCCTTCCATTCTAAATGATAACTTTGCTGGATAGAATCATTTTGGATGTAGGTCCTTGCCTTTCATGCTTTGGAATACTTGTATCCAGCCCCTTATATGCCTGTAAGGTTTCTTTTGAGAAATCAAATGACAGTCTTAGGGGAACTCCTTTGTAGGTAACTGTCTACAGCTACCTAGTAGGTAGCTGTTAAGATTCTGTCATATTCAATCTTGGGTAACTTAATTATGATGTTCCTTGGTGTGCACTTCCCTGGGTCCAAAGTGGGTCCAACTTCTTTAGGACTCTCTGAGCTTCCTGGACTTCCTGGAAGTCTATTCCCTTTGCCTGATTGGGGAAGTTCTTTACTGTTTTTTCAAATAAGTTTTCAATTTCTTGTTCTTCCTCTTCTTCTGGTACTCCTATGATCCGGATGTTGGAATGTTTAATGTTGTCCTGGAGGTTCCTAAGCCTCTCCTCATTGTTTTGAATTCTTGTTTCTTCATTCTGTTCTGATTGAATGTTTATTTTTTTCCTTCTGCTCCAAATTGTTAATTTGAATCCTGGTTGCCTTCCCTTCACTGTTGGTTCCCTGTATATTTTCCTTCATTTCACTTTGCATAGCCTTCACTTTTTCCTCTATTTTGCTACATTATCAACCATCACTGTGTGCATACTGATTATCAGTGCTTTGAACATTGCATCTAATAGGTTGTCTCTCTCCTCATCACTTAGTTCTTCATCTGGAGTTTTGATTTATTCTTTAATTTGGGCCATATTTCTTTGTCTCAGCACACCTGTTATGTTTTAAGGGATAGAACCATAGGTATTTGCCATGGTGGGGCAACATACTTCGAATTGTGGTGCCGTATGTTGGGGAAGGGTCTGAGAGGGAACAGTGCCACTTGTTCGGTGCTTGGTGGGCTTTCAGTAACTTCCCCAGCTACCCACAAGCAGATATGGCCCTTCTGGTGCTAATTCCAGGGTGGGTGTGTTTGTGTACATTTTAGGACCCTGTGGGTCTCTCCAATGAACTCTCATGTGAGGCTGGAATTTTCTCCCGCTGCTGCAACCCCCACAGTTTTTTTTGGTCAGAGGTTTTAAGGCTTTATTTCTGCACGCTGTAACCCTGGTTTCAAACTCTATCTTGCTTCCCACTTGTTCCTCCTGGTTTATCTGCACACAAGTGTGGGGCCACCAGCCTCTGCCTTCCCACCTAGCCCTCCAGCCCGCTGCCTTGCCACTCATCCTCTCTACCCCAGCTGCCCATCTCTGCCCCTTCTACCAGTCTGAATGAATGTTTTTCTTTTACTCCTTGGTTGTCGGACTTTCATACAGTTCTATTTTCTGGCAGCTCTGGTTGTTTTTTGTTTTTAAATTTTTTGTTGTCCTTCTTTTGGTTGTGTGAGGAGGGAGAGTATCTACTCACACCTCCATCTTGGCCAGAAGTCCTCTACATTTTATTTACCATGTTGTCTCCAATGCTAGTTCAGCATCTGTTGGTAGTAAGTAGGGACTCAGTAGAAGAACAGAGGGTTGAAGGTTGGAGTGGGGGGCTGGATGGATGGAGTGATATTTATGCTGAACCCTTAAGTGATCAGTAGACTATTCTTTGGGAAGAGAAGCCACTAAAGTTATTTTGAAGGTCTAACAGAAACTTTTTCTTACTTTACCACTCTTAGGACACTGAATAGAAGAGGAGTGTAGAAACTAGATTGCAATTTAGTGTATCCCCTCAATGCTTCTCTCCTAATGCTATACTGTGTGACATTGTCATGAAAATGGCAGTATTCTGCAATCCTTCAGTTAGGAGATGTTCCTATTCTCTTACAGTCTTGTTTTAGTCTTGTTACTGTTATCTATTTTAGTATAACAAATCACCCCAAAGCTGATAATTTATTGTTTCTCACAATTGTGAAATGTGGTTGAGGCTAACCTGGGTAGTTCTACTTTATTTAGTGTCTAAAGAGGCTGGGATGTTTACGATGACTTCCTTACTTACATTGAGGTACTTAAACTAGGATGGCTGCTACCAGTTAGAGGCTGGGGGGCATCTTTCTATATATGACTTCTCCATATGAGTAGCTTGGACTTTTTTACAACATGGTAGTCTCAAGGTAGTAGATCTTTTAATGTGCTGGTTGTCTTCCAAAAAGGAAGAATCAGAAGCTGCTAGTTCTCCTAAAGTCTAGGCTTGGAACTGGCATGACATCATGTCTACCTCATTTTATCAGTGGAAGGCCATCCAGATTAAAAGGGAGGGGAAATAGACTTCACCTTTTGATGTGAGGAATAGCATGTACATATAGTGAAGGACAGTAAGCATCTAAAAGGGATGATCTAAATACCACAGATAATGAACAAAAATATACATAAAAATAACATTTAAGCTAGATGCATAATAAAGGGGCATATTGAATTTAAGTGCCTGGTTTTGAAGAAATGTGCTAAGTTTATTTGGATGAAGTCTCTGGAGAAATAAAGGGGCTCAGTAAACTAAGCTTTATAAAAATCATAGTTAGGACTTGATCAGAAATGGAGTCAAACCTAGTATTCTGGTATTGGTGGGTGGTAATAAACATAGGGGTGATTGGTTTAATTGTGTTTAGTTCTCTTTTATTTGTAAAGGTCAAGTCTCTAATGGTTTTTGCTTTCTTTTGAAAGTGAGAGCATAATTACACTTTGATCCATAAGATTAAAAAGATTCATTTTCTATTATTTGTTTTCTAAAATTTAGTAATGTCCCTTGTTTAGAAAAGTGTCACATTACTAAATTTTCTTGAGTTGTAATTCACTGGGAAAATTTTGTAATCCATTGTATTTCCTCCTAGTCTTATGATGGGAAGTGGGCTGAAATAACTCATGTAGTTCTAATTCTTAACCTGAACCATTTCCTTAACATATTTAAAGTATAGTCATTAATTTTAAAAATCTTGATAGACACAAATAATCACGATAAGGACATAATAAGTGGGGATATTAAGAAGCATATACAATTTCTTAAGCAATTTCCCTTTAATAATATTATCCTTGATTCCTAACAGTTTTGACAATCTTTTTGTAATTGATATATTTCTTTGAAGCCTTTTGAATAGATTGTGCCTCTGCAGTGCTTATTGTCACATATCTCTATGATATTTCATGGTAATAGGTGTGTAATAGGAGTCACCCTTTGTTTGTGATATTTGCAAGGAAATCAAGACACCCAGGGTCTTAAGAACCCTCTTGGAGGCAGAATGAATTAATAATTCACTTGTGAAGGACTTTGGTGGAGAATAGAGTTCCTTATTTTCCTTTCTTTAGAATAAGGGAGACTTATTTTATAAATAAGAGATAAAATTAATTTCAAAGATGAATACAGTGCAAGAAAAGAATAAATATAGGTGAAGCAGACACAACACAGAGAAATGTGGGCAGGAAGTAAAATTACGTTATGCACAAAATATATGCCTTGGGATTCTCTACCTGTGCTGGAGGTGGGGGCAGGGGACGGGGCAGGGATCACATATTTGACCCAAAGCTTCTTCTAACCAAAGGAAGAAGAGAAACAGCTGGGACAAGTGCTAGGAGCTACCAGTTTAGTAATTAGCCGCAAAGAGCCAACAGGGTAGATTCTGTTAGCAAAACGTTTTCATGTATGCTATTTTATGATCTGTTAATAGTTCCGAGGATTATAGTCCATGGGAGAAAAAATCTACAACGTTCCTTTCTGAAGCCTGACACCCAGTTTTCTCCATCAACATTACTGTCTCTTACAAATAGTGTTAATTGGGGTAGATGTGCTTCTGCCTAAAGTTATAAGGCATTTTATTATTTAAATAAGCATTTAAGCTTCATGAAACAAGAATAGTCCTAAGGTTCATAGGGGAGGTAGAATTCACAACTCCTGGAATCAATCAACAAATATTGATTAAGGATCTTCTATTTGGTTGCCTTGCTCTTCAGCACTGAAGTTGTGGCAGTAAACAACAGACGTAAAAGGCAATTAAGAGATGGATGGTGGTGATGGTTGCACAGCAGTATAAATGTGCAATGACACTGAACTATACACTTAAAAATGGTTACAATTGTAAATTTTATGACAATTAAAAAATAGACAGTTAAGGAAATTAAAACGCAGTATAATGAGACTAGCTCAAGAACCTGGGTGTTAGGGACTTTCTGCATAGACCTTTACTGTGCCTGAGGAGAGCAGAAGGGCTCTCTGGAGAGGTCATTTGGAAGAAGCCCGGGCCATTGCCCTGCATGACTTTTGAACTTTAGGGTGTCAAATGGGATCTCTTGTATGTGAGCTAAGGAGGAAGGTGGAGGTTTCACTGGCTGGTAGAGGCTGAAGTGACTGTCCATTTCAGGCCCTACTGCACTTGGAGGCTGGCCCCTTTCTTTCTTCACTTAACAAAGTCCTTGCCTGGTGCTTTCCTTCACAGACAGCCATCCTGAGACGACAGGGTCGATACAGATGCTCCACAGTTCCTGCAAATGCACAAGAGGAAGCACAGAGCTTGTTTGTTACAGAGGTAATGTGTTTCTTCTACATTAACTTGTGTCATATTAAATCATTTTTTTCTAATGCCTCCTCCATTTCTTTAAATTTTAATGATGTTGTCAAGAAAGTGTCAGAGAGGTAATTATATTTTTTATAATAGAACTTAAAATCAGAGAAGAATGAAGTTTTCAGAATCTGAATCTTAGAAATGTCAGCAGAAGACAAAACATGGATTCTGCAGAATTTATAAAATAAAGGGCAACTTGTAAATGAACTCACTGGGTGCAATGCCAGAGGGTTTGTTATTGATATTTTTTAATGGAAACTCAGCACAGACATTTATATTTATTTACTTAATTTCATGTTTCTATTTGGAACTTATTTTCAAGACTAGTTCAATATTTATGACGTGGTAGGTGAAAGTGAGCTGCGCCTGATGATCTCTGATCAATGTTTAATTACTGTTACTTTTGTTTGAACAAACAAACGATTGTTATGAGGAAGAAAGGAAAGTTACTGCATTTAGATTGCCTCTCCCCCACCTTGGAGTGTTTCTTCCTCCAGTTGCTTTTAGGTAGGATGAATTAATTAGGTTTTGATTTTGTTTCTTGAAGTGCTCCTTCATTTAAAAATAATGGATTTTTATCCCCGTTTTCTAGATGATAAATATATCCATTGGTAAATTTGCACACTATAAGGAAGTTATGCTTTTATAAGTGAAGACCAATTAAAATAACAAGATTTAGTTTCCATGGAAGTTTTTGAAAAATTAAATGTGTATTTAAATATTTTAAAGTGTGTTCTCTCATCCGTTTGAAAAGGTAACTTATATTACTTCCTTTGCTACTATACTACTAAAATTCTAGACAAGCAGCTAAGTATGTTATATATTCTGAAATGTTTATTTTAAAACATGATGTAGGCTAATTATGACCTACAGGCAAAATCTGGTCTGTAGCCTGTTTTTGTAAATAAAGCTTTATTGCAGCACAGCCACCCCCAATTGTTTGTATTGCCTATGACTGCTTTTATATCACAGATCAGATTTGAGTGGTTACAACAAAGATAGTATGTCCCTCAAAGCTGAAAATGTTTACTATCTGGCAATTTGTAGGAAAAGTCTGTTGACTTTTGTCTTAAAGCATGTAGCGAAATTATTAATTACTAATTCAGATTTCTCGGTTGCTTAAAAAATACCATTTTTGAAGGGTAACTCTCCAGTAAGTTCTTTAATTGCTGCAGGTTGAGCAATAGCGGCTTCATCCAATGCTGCTGGAGCCAACATAACTAAACCCTCTTGGTACTCTTCCAGTAGGGTGGAGTAAAACAACACTTCCTCTCCATCCTCTAGTCCAGAGGAGATTGATCTAATGGGTTTTTAAAAAACAACTTCAAAAACCTTTCAGTATAACTTCAAAATATTATTGAATTTCACAAGTTTGAAAGGTCAGTCATGAAATCAGTCAGAAGGGTGTTGTAACAGACCAGTTCTCTGGGCACTGATTTCTAATTGAACCCATTGTTTCCTAGACTTTCTACATCCCCAGAGAGATGGGTGTTGCTTGCCTTATTCTTTGTTTCTACCTTGGAATTTAGCAGATACCTGCTATGTGGGCAATCAACAATGGCTTATTAAATGACTGAACCTCTGTGTACTTAACCTGGCTAACTGTGGGTTTTGTTTTGTTTTGTTTTGTTTTGTTTGCAGTTCCCTGTAATTTAAAATATTTAAACATTATGTTTTGTACTAATTTTGCCTAAGGTATTAAAAATCTGGGTACTCAGATGTTCCACTCATAAATGCACATGATTATGTCTGCACTTATTTATTTTTTAATTGGGCAGGTACATTTATACTTCAAAATTATTGTAATGACCTGCAAGAGACTTTGGTGGCACAATGTTAGTGGCCATGCATGATGAAAACCACTGTGGCCCTGAGGGCTGCTTCTGTCTTGGATTTGGCTTCCCTCACAAGGAGAATAGCAGCATGTCCACAAGACTGTATCATTCACAGTCAGACTTGACTTAGTTGTTCCAAACCTAAGGAAAATTCTGAAATCATACTGATTTTGGAATGTAATTTTGAGTGTAGATATCTGGTGTTTTAAATGTGAAAATGCTTGAAAAACTTTTTAAAAAAAATTTTATTTTAATCATTGTTCAAGTACAGTTTTCTCCCTTTTACTCCCATTCCAGCCCACCCACCCAACCCTCCCCACTTCCCTCCCATTACCACCCTCCCCCTAGCTTTTGACCATGTGTCCTTTAAATTTGTTCCTGTAAACCCTTCCCATTCTCCCCTGAAATTCCCTCTTCTCTCCCCTCTGGTCACTGTCAGTCTGTCCCCTATTTCAGTGTCTTTGGTTATATTTTGCTTGTTTCTTTGTTTTGTTGTTTAGGTTCCTGTTAAAGGTGAGATCATATGGTATTTGTCTTTCACTGCCTGGCTTGTGAAAAACTTTAAAAAACATTTACAAGAATAGTATTTAAAGACATCTGTAAATACATAGCAAAGAAATTGGAAAGTTTTTTAGCTCCCAGATCTTACTCTTTTCTTGATCCTTCTCTGCTATTTGTTACACCTGTCTGACTGATGATAGGAAAAACTTCTACTATCTTCCTTCACAACCTTGCCAATGAAGTACTTAGCATAGAGCCTGGCACGAGAGAAGCACCCGCTGTTGTTGCTGTAGTTATTTTTATGACTTTGGGGTGGAGGGGAGTTTGCCTTAGAACGTGTTTGGGCATAGGCTGTGAAATAGATAAAAAGGTTGGCAGTTAATGAAGAGAAGCAAGCAGCTAGAGTCAAGTCAACTAAGTAAGACAAGTGTATTTGTCTACCGATGTTTTCACTTACTCATTTTTTTGTGTGCCATACTGAGGTCTGCATGTGTGTAGTTAAAAGCTGATTACACAGAAAAATTATTTGGACTAAGCTGATGGTAACTAAATCAAACATGTCACCTCTTAATTTTGACTTATCCATATTTGAAGATTTGGCATATGTGGCCTTACAGTCTTGAGCCTCTGTGTACTACTTGGTGGATCCTCCTAGGTAAATGAATGAAAGACACCATGAGTCTGTCATGTGAAAGTAGTTTAATGCATTCTCTGTAGGTTACTGTCATAGATAGACTCCTTGGCAATGGAATACTCCATAATTTGTGCATTCCACACACACACATACACATAAGATGTCACTGTGCCACTAAAAAATGGAATCCTTCCTCCTAATAACCTTACTATGTTCCTTATAAGTAGAAGGAAAAACCAAAGGTAAATTTATATCATATTGACTAACAGTTGTAATATTAGTACATACAACGAAAGTATCTCATGGTTCACAGTTTCTGTTCATTTTCATGTTCTAGTAGAGGCCACTACTTCTTAAGAACCAAGTGCTTTTAAGGCAGAAACTGTATGTTGTTATATAAATGTAGCAAGAGGAGGTGAAATTTGTCTCCTATAAAATCTGTTCTCAGATGACAGCTAAGTGGGGAGGGAGGGAGGAGAGACTGAGGAAAAAGGACCCATGACATGGACAACAGTGTGGTGATTGCAAGGCAGAAGGGTAACTAATGGAGACTAAGGAGACTAAATGGTAATGGAAAAAATGCAATTCAAAAAAGGAAAATAATTCTCAAATCATGAATGATGGTAACCTAAAGTGACCCCTGTCCCAGGGGTAATGTTTCAGTGGTTCTTAAGCTTCAGAGGAAACGGTAATGGTGTAATTTTAGGCATGAGAGGGTTAAGGGGAAATTTTTTTTTGATGTTTGTATGGATGTGCATTCATAAACCTTCCTAAACATTCTCTAAAAGTCATCACATTTTTTTTTATTTTTCTCATAAACTTTCTATTTTTTTTATCCCACCCAATAGTGCATCAAAACCTATAACTCCGACTGGCATCTTGTGAAGTATAAATATGAAGATTACTCAGGAGAGTTTCGACAGCTTCCAAAGTGAGTCAATGGTCAGACCACACAAGGTGGTGTTATACACATAGGGAAAATTCTTTGTACTGAAAATGTTTAAGGAGGTATGTGACTGCTATGCAATCAAAGTAATTGGAGAAATACTTCTAGATGGTTTGTGTGTATATGAGGTAGCTATTGTTTACAGGGCATTTGATAATAGGACCCAATCCCAGTACTCTGGGCTTGGCACAGATGGCATGCAATAATTATGTCCAGTGATTCTTTTCAGGGTACCACTGACAAAACACAAACAGGTGAAATTTTTTTCAGTGAGAAATAGAAAACAACAAAAATATAAGATATTGAAAATACTACATTGTGCTTTCTCTTAAATAGAATATATTTAAGAAACATAAAAGTTTTATTTTTTATTTTGTACTGAGCAAATAAAAATTTTTGTTTCATTTTTATTGAATAAATTTTATGTAAAAAGTATATCATAGAACAAGCATTTCCCAGACAAACTTTTTTACCTCCTTTAAAGTATTAACTCATTCTAGAATACACTAAAAGCAGGTGTGTTTAGATTGATTAGTGGTGGTTAAAGTGAACCAGAGATAGGTATGTCTCACCTTGAGAGGATATAAAAGAGTATACCTTTAAATGATGGAGTTAACAAATTTAAGTATAGTTGATCATGAAAATTGAAAGCAAATAATGATGGATTGTTTCAAAAGTAACATTGCCAATGAAAATTTTACTTGAGAACCTATTAATATATTTTCCTTTGTGTTTGTCGCATCTATGGGCTTAATTTGTTTACACTATTCTTAGTGAACCTAGCTATTTGCTTTTTCCATTTTTGTGGTTCAGCCACTCCTTAAGAATGTTTAGCCAACTTCCCAAGTGCCTTTTTTAAACCTCAGCCAAGAATACTCCCTTCCAGCATTATCTTCTCCAGATGGGTATGCCTCTTAGTTCTATATTTATCCAATACTCATGTGGGACTTTTAAAATTCCTCCCATTTGATCAGATCACTTGATAGTCTTGTTTGTACCATTCTCATGGCTAAAAGAGAATAGAATGTGAGATGTATCGTACTTACTATACGATATACTTTTATTGCTGGTAGATTTCACTTTTTGGCATTAATAAGATTTTCTGATTATGGTAACAATGAGAGGGAAGATTGTAATAGTGAATAAGAACATAGATTCTGTTCCATGTCTGCTTATGACATCTACTTGCTCTGCTCTCTCTAAGCCTCAGTTTCACCTATTAAATGATCTTAACACCAGTCCCCACCCTTTAAAGGACTAGAGGAGATGTGCAGTACACAGCACAGTGCTTACCTACATAATAACTATTTAATAAATGGTAGCCGCTACTCTTACTGTCATGTTTTTTGTCGTGAGTGCCATCATCTAAGATTATGGTTCCTAATACATTTAAATGCAGTAACCTCATTTTCTATACTCTCTCTTAAACTTCATATTAAAAGTTATTCTATCAAGACTTTATTTATTAACAACATTCCCATTTTGAAATATCTATATAACTCTGAACAAGCTATGCCATCTTAATTCCACTATGAAAAACAATAGCATTGGTGGTTTTTATTCTTTATATGAGTGGGCCAGCTTTGGATTTGTTAAATGCTGGTTCCTCTTGATGGGAGAAGAAATGCAGCATCTCTTCATGGATTAGGTAATTATAAAACAAGTTTTTTTTCTTTTTTTTTAAAGCAAAGTGGCCAAGTTGGATAAACTTCCTGTTCATGTCTACGAAGTGGATGAGGAGGTTGACAAAGATGAGGTAGGATGATCACTCACAGATTTAAAAATTGATTTATTTTATAGACTTAGAAAATAATTAGAAAATTACCAATATTTAGCCAAAACAGGGATTAGAATGTTTCTTGAAACAGGGGAAGAATTTTTTTTTTAAATGTGTTGGTTGATTGATTGAAATGAGGTTTCTGTTTCAACTTAACTACTTAGCATGAATAGCATGTTCTTCTGGTCTTGTTTATTTGTTCTGAGATCATTTTCAAAGGCCTGGATGAGATTTGGTTATACTGTTATTAGTTAGACCTTAAGTTTATATTGTTTTTTAACAGGATGTTTTAAAACAAACTAGTAGCCAGTAAATTTTAAATGGCTGTTTTTTCAGGGATTGCTTTGAGTGAAGTGTGTAGTAAACAACCCCCCACCCCTGCTATGATGGAGAAATGATTATGGCTAGGGAAGTGTACAAAAAGAGCAGGACGTGAAGGTGACTATGTCCACTGAGCAAGGGAAACCTAATAAAATGTTAGTGGGACCCATCTCTGCGTTTCTCCTTCTCCTCTACTCATTATTGGATACTTCATCATGCGTTCAGTTTTTCTTTTCTTTTTTTTAATTGTCAGCTAAGCCAATAATACCAGCCACTCAAGAACTTTAACAATGTCCTTGGTAGCAAACTATTTTAGAAACCACTTTTAAAATGATTCTAGGAAGAGGAGGTAGTCATTCAAGATGAAAAACAAAATATCAAAAACTTGGTGCTAATTAATAGTAAGAGGAAGACCAATTAAAATAATGCATGTAAGGACACACAAAATAAAACTGTAAAATCCCAGGCAGATAAGTTATTTCTATTATTGCCAGTAATAACAACAATAAAACCACCAGTAGTAATGTTGAGATAGTCTAAAATCAAGCATAAAATGAGTCTTTTTGCCATTATCTGCTTGATTACAAAAATAAGGATTGTAATCAGAGACTAGCTTTAGGAGGTGTGAGCTAGGTCACCTGACGCTGTGTGGCCTTCTCTTCTCAGGGTACCTATGGAACTATGTACTGGGCACAGCCTTAAAGGGGGAAAGCAGTCACAAGGGAGTACTCTTCAGGAGCATGGAAGGGTGTGGTAGAAGACTTGTAGATTGTGTATTCATGTGTGTATATGTTTCATCACTCTGTTTATTAGGTGGGCAAATATATACATATATTTTTGGCAACAGTTGGCAGCACCACTCCCTTAAGCCCAGATCTCAGAGTTTGGGGTTAGACCTTGAAGGATAAAGAGCAACCTGACAGTAACTAGAGGGGAGGGAGGAGGGCAATAATGAGAAGGAAGGGGAAGGATCATCAAAGAACATGTGTTAAAGACCCAATAAAACCAAAGGGGGGAAGGAGTGAGGGTGGGTGGGGTGGGGGGAGAGTGGTGGTGGGAAAATGGAGACTGTACTTGAATAACAATTAAAAATATTTAGTTTGTGAAAAATAGAATAAATTATTTAAAATATTTGGAAAAAATCTTGAAAGAGCTTGTTTCTTTTTATTTTCTAACTCTCCCTTTTTCTTCTCTATTATATTCTTCCCTCCTTTTCCTTCTTTTCTGTTGCCCCATCATGTTACCTCTCCTTTCTTTATTGCCTTACATTTCCTTCCTTCCTTTCTTTATTCACCTTTCCCTGAACTAAGCTTCTGGGAAGTTTTCCAGGAATTTGCTTTTGTTCTTCAACTATAGGGGAGTGTAATTTGAAAATATTTTTTATGAAACCAGGCAAGACCTTACAACTTGAGTAGTCAAGTGTGGTATGTACTTTCTGTGGCTCATTAAACACTTAAAAATAAAAACAAAACGGAACTAGCTTTGCTTTTTAATGGACTAGGGTTTTCAGAAATTTGACTTGTCCTTCTCTTTCCCTGTTAAGTGGACTCTAAAGTGACTTGTAGGTGTTAGGGTCAGATGTAAAGGAGCAAGGGTCAACCTGACACCAAATGAATGATTTTCCCATTAACCAGATTCACATAAAATAACATAGGTAATAATGGGAGATTGAGATGTTTTCCTTCTCTCCTAGGATGCTGCCTCCCTTGGCTCTCAGAAGGGTGGAATCACCAAGCATGGGTGGCTGTACAAGGGCAACATGAACAGTGCGATAAGCGTGACCATGAGGGTAAGGAGACCTGTCACCCTGCTTGTTGTAGGTCTTAGGAATAATGCTTAAAATGAGTGGGCGTGCTGCTTTTCCTGACAAAAGTGACATTGTCTAGTTAATAAGATGCTTCCCTTTGATTAATATGACTGATGTCAATTTGTAGAGACCCTTCCACCCACTTACCCTTGCCACCCTCTCATGACCAGTGTGAAGAGATCATCATTGGGCTGGCATGAAAGTATGAATGCTAACACAGGCTTTCTTCTCTGTGTTAACTATGAAAATGACACCTGGTACCTCATAAAACATCACTGAGAGGCTAAACTAAGCGCTTTTGTAGAGGTCTATGGCAACAAAGTCAAGCAAAGTAAAAATTAAGGACTAAAGGGAAAATGGTTACATTGGAAGAAGGTGGCAAAGAGGAAAGTAAAACCAGTGTAAAATCTACTCAGCAGAAATATTGAGCCAGAGAATAAAGAGGAATAATAATAAAAAGAAAAAACAGTGGTAGGGTAAACAGGGTGATAAAAATTAAATCAGGGAAAAAGCTTACTATCTTAATCCTGAATCTGGAAAATCATTCAGTGTCTTGAGGCAGAGAATAGTTTCTATTCTGTGTGAGCAGAAAACTGGGGATTTGGAAAGTTTCCATCCCTCTGAGTTGCATCCCAAATTGGAGCTCACTGCATTGCTTTTGGATAGTTATGTAAAACCCTAAAATCTGTGGGTGAGAAAAATATTCATAGACGTTAAGTGAACTACCTCATTAGAATTGAAATGCAGTAAAATTATTAGATGTGAAAGAGAGTCTTAACTCACCCAGTTACATAGGGCATTGGCCAGAATTAGATTTGTTTTAGAGAACTAAACTTGTTTTTACACATGTGTCAAATTGTGTGACTTACTGAATTGTAACTCTTTTCATTTTGAGCTTGTGTGTATTTTTCTCTCAGTCATTTAAAAGACGGTTTTTCCACCTAATTCAACTTGGTGATGGATCCTACAATTTGAATTTTTATAAAGATGAAAAGATCTCTAAAGAACCGAAAGGATCGATATTTTTGGATTCCTGTATGGGTGTGGTTCAGGTAAATATCGAAAGAGGCTATCATGTTTCCTTATTTGTAAAGTACCATCTGATTTAATCATAAACTTTCAAAAATGGCAATTTTGTGGTAGAAATATAGTGACTGACTTTAAAACAGGCTTGTTTTTCATCATTTTGGAAGATGTCAAGGAATGATGGAGATGAATTGTAGTGGGCACAAGTGCTCTTATGCACGAGCTCTTGTGTTTAAAACCTAACTAGCCACTTTTTAACTGTGTGACCTTGGATGGACTATTACCTGGAGTTCTTTCATTTGCAAAATTTGGATAGTGATAATGTTTCCTAAATAGACTAAATGAAAGGATTGGATAAGCTAACTTGGAAATATTTAGAACAGTTCTTAACATCTTACTGATAACTTTACCAATGACAGAATAGTATATGGATCAAGAGATTGGGTTTCAGAACCAGACTGACTTCAAATCAACCACTTACCAACTGTGTAACCTCTCTGAGCCTCAGTTTCCTCATTCATTAAGTAAGGATAGTAATAGTACCAAATATGGTTTCTGAGAGGATTAATTAATTAATCTTAAGATGTAACAGCTTATGACAGTGATGGCACATGGTAAATGTTCAGCCAATATTAGGTATTTTTATCCTAGTGCTGTTGCAGGTGTGGAGTTATTCTTAAAAATTATTTTTGATTATAATACATAAGACATGAATACATACATATTATAAATATCAGACAATACAGATTGTGGAAGTCCCTGTTGACTCCAATTGCTCCCTTTCCCAAAGAGCTACTTTTACCAATTTGGTGTTCTCCTTCCATACCTTTATAGAATTGTCTTTGAAAACAGGTTGCCTGTCCATCCAGGCATCCACCCATTCCCCTGCCATTTTTCAGGAAGATCTAAAGTGTGTTGGAAAGCAGAAACATAAACAAGGAGTTAGGGTAGGGAGGAGATAAAGTGGAATTAAGGTACGGAAAAAGTAATATGTTATGAAGACCTAATACCAGTTTTGGGTGGGCAACAAACTGGGCTCTATGCTTTCTAGCTTGGAGACACATTCAGTCACATAGCACACAGATACAGTCTAATTAGAATAAAGATCAGGGATTTTTTTCTCTTGGGGACACTCAGACAGAGAGCACTGTGTGATTAATGAACAGTCTCCTTGACAATTCCTCACAATAGATACAATTACTATTATCAGAGAATCTCTTAAAATGACTCTATGCTAGTCAGTGACATCAGCCTGAAGCTTGATTCTTCAAGAAAGATTGTTTTGTGCCAGTGTGGTTAATGTTAGACACACAGCTCTCTGGTTTGACCCTTAGGTATACTTGTTTATTAGTTATTCGTGTTCACTTAAAATTAAATTACATGTTCATCAGATTGTTCATTGGATTTAAACAAACAGTGCAGAAGGGTAACACTAAAAGTATATTCTTGCCTGCATCACTCCTACTTCACCCACTCCCCACTCTCCTGAAATGATGGTTTTGAACCCTTTTCATGATTTTTTCTGGGATTTGTCTTCATATTCCTAGATAAGCAGTGTGTGTGCTCTTCATTCATCAGTTGTGAACGTTATGTGCTGGTGATAGGATTTTAGCTCCTGTCACTCTCCTTTCTGCTCTAATTTGGACTACAGTTGACCCTTGAACAACCCAGGGATTAGGAGCACCATCCACCTACAGAGTCGAAAATCCATGTATAAATCTTGACTGCCCCCACATTTAACTATTAATAGCCTGCTGTTGACCAGAAGCCTTACTGATAAAAACAGTCGAGCACATATTTTATATGTTACACATAAATATGTTTGTTTTTTTATTCTCGCCTACAAATGATGACATGTCTGGTCTCTAACTGTGTGTATAAATTTTTATAAATTTTAACTTTTATAATAGATTTCTGAATATTTTATGGTAGTAAATGATAAAATAGACTGCTATCTGCATAGATTTTATTCATTTATGACATACCTAACTTTTTCATAATTTTCAATGTTTCTAGGCTATGCAGCTCATCTGCAAATTTTTTCAAGTAGTTACAAATATCAAAAAAATTTCCAAAATACTTATTGAAAAAAATCCATATAAAAGTGAAGTTGGGCAGTTCAAACCCATGTTCAAGCATCAGATGCAATTGCTTTCTTAGCCTCTGCACAGCCACACATCCTGAGAATTCCCTTTTTACCTTCTTTCCTGTGTTGGATTCCTATTTTGAGGATCTTATGTCATCTTCTTGTTTTATTTTCTTGCATATCCTACAGTAGCTTCCTGAGAAATCATGTGTAAGATGTTAATTTTTTGAGGGTTAGTATATCTGCAAATATCTTTATTTTTGCATTTATACTTGACTAGTAGTTTGGCTATATGTAGAAATGCAAGATAAAATTTACCTTAGAATTTGAAGGCATTTTATTGTCTTCTAGGTGCTCATGTTGTTTTGGAGTCTGATGTTATTCTTATCTTCATTCTTTGTGATATTCTCTTTATCTCTATTCAACTGAAATTTAGGTTATTGTGCCTTTTGTTTGTTGTTGTTTTTTTTTGGTAAGCTTTTTACTAAGGCAAAACATATAAATAGAAAATATACATGTAATGAATGTGAGACTATATTTTTACTGTTTGGATCTCTTTTGTGCTGAGAGCTCTGTTCTCATTCTGAAACCTGTCCTGCATGTTCTAGCCACCTGGGCCTCCCTGACCTCCAGTCTCTTCAGCTCAGGGACACTGCAGGACTCTGTTTGGGTTTCCCTCCCCATGCCATGATCCAGTTATTGCCTCTAGGCAAAAAGCTAAGATGGTAGTAGGGCTCACTTCATTTCCTTTCTATCAGGGATCCCAGGCCTGCCCTCCCTGTTGTCCAGTATCTGAAAACAGTTTCATCTAGTTTGTCCAGTTTTCTAGTTGTTATTATGGGAGAGTTAAGTCCAGACTTTACTACTTCATCATGGCCAGCAGTAGAAGTTGGGGGTCCATCCAAACTTAGATGTTTTCAGGGACCAAACAGGTAATTAAGTGAAAGAAGGAGCCTGGTTGTAAAGCAAATAGGGAATACTTGGAAGTGTCACAAACTGGAGGACAGGTGGTCCCATTTAAAGAGGACTGATGCTGCTGGGTGGAAATACCAGCTTAGGGTTGCCAGATCATTGGGTTTTTCAGGAAGGGGAAAAATAGAAAATTGTAGTTAAATCTTAGTGTTCTTAATTATTGGTAATTGATTTAAAAGAAAACCACTGTACCAGATCCAAAAAAGGGGTGTATGTGGAATACATAAAAGTGTATTCAGTGTACTTGGGTCCTGGATCAAGAGTATAGCATCACATAGCATTCACTGAAAATTATTATGCATCAACAGCTAATTGGCACATAGATGTCTCCCCAGATGGTAACCCAACCTCACTTGAAAGCTGCTGCTATAGAAACCAAATTATATCGAAAAGTATGTTTATTCACAGTATGAAGTAAGGACTACCAGAGTGAATTGTCAATGATGGCAAACTAACTTCTTGTGTGGGATTCCTAAATAGGAGTTTGATTTATATTTTTAAGTTGAGACACTTTTTAAGTTACCTTTTAGTTGAATTTTCTAGCATTTGGAAAGTAGGACGTGATTATTTTGTTTGTAAGAGGTCTTTTTTGTCAGTCGTCAACACAGGGTATAGGTAATTTATAAGTATAGACTGGGTGGTCTATTATTCAGTCTCTGGAGTACATTTTAAAATCTAAGGTTCTGACGTCAGTGGATGCCTCATCCTTCTTCTTTTTTTTTTTTTTGCAGATATTGCTGATGGCATTTTTTATTTAATGAATTGTATCTAAGGCACCAAAAGTTTAAAATTATTTGTTTTTATCCATGTCCATTTGTAAGCTAAGATCCAAAAGTTGTGGTTTAAGTGTTTTGGGATTTTTTAAAAATATATTGCTATTGGACATTACTAAAGATTTAGTTGATTAACACTGTGAGTTCAAAGAAATACCTAAACTAAAATTTTAAAGTAGATCTGACTTGAATCCAGTTTAGAATGTTAAGCTCTAAAAGTATTTTAGGAGATTGAAGTGATTATACTTATTTTGTAAAAAAGGAAATAGGAATAATTCAGAATTGAGACCTAATGTTCTTTCCCTTCCCCCCTTTAACTTTTACTTTCATAATTGTGAGTATGTGAGGAATGTAGGGGAAAGAAAACTCATTTCACTTCTAAACTTTGATTCTTTCCTTGATGTAAAGTGAAGTTTAAGTGAGGTCCAAGGCTGCAATTAGGGCACCCACACTAGGTCGTCTGTATACAGTAGATTTTGTGGCTTTGCCGGGAGCAGCACATTCCTTCATGTTTCTGAGAAGTACACAGAGATGCATGCCTTTGGAAGTGTGGCCCTGTCCTTGAGACCTGCATTGAGGAGCCCTCATGGGGACAGCTAACCCGCTAGAATTTTAGTGGACAAGGGGTCTGCTTTGTCATCTGCAGGTTGGCAGGAGTTGGTGATATTATGTCCCTTAGCCTGTACCTACAAAGAATCTTGTACCATGGTCTTTTGAGCTTAACTTCTATCTAATGTAGTCACTGGGGGTGATTTTAGCCCCAGGAGATAGTTGGTAATATCTAGAGACATGCTTTGATCTTCACAAGTGGAGGGAATGCTACTGGTATCTAGTGGATAAGGCCAGGGATGCTACTAAACCACCTATACTGCACAGGATATCCCCTCAGAACAAAATTATCAGCCCAAACATCAGTAGTGCAGAGGTTGAGAAAGCCTGCTCTAGGGCATGTTCATCTTTCATCATTTAATGCACATGGACGACACCCTTCCCCAGTCATAAAAACCACAGGCATGAGAGAAGGGGAAGGTAGACACAGTGTCCTAATATATTTTGGGACTCATAAATGAAAAATTTTGAAGGAAGGAAGTCAAACATATTGATAGATAATGATTTGCTTTTAAAAATGTTATACCACACACTAGTTCATTAAAAAAATAGGAGCTAGGGGAAATGAAAATTTTCATGAAATTTCATTCATTCAAGTGTTTTTCAAGAGCCTGTTATTTGCCAGGCAGTGTTCTACAAATGGGGACGTAGCATTGAATAAAAGAAATCTCTGCCCTGAGGAGCTTCCATTCCATTGGAGGGGACAGCAAATAAGATGACTACATACAATATGTAGTGTGTCAGTTGGAAAAACAAAGCTATGGAGAAAATAAAGCAGGGGAGGTAGATAGTGATGGGTTTTATGTGAAGGGGACTTGTTCCAAAATGCCAGTGTGATAGCACCCATCAGCAAATAATAAAGAGAAAAACTTTAACGGCCATTCTAATTCTTTTAAATATGTCTTGTTACCCCTTTTCCATTTCAGAACAACAAAGTCAGGCGTTTTGCTTTTGAGCTCAAAATGCAGGACAAAAGTAGTTATCTTTTGGCAGCAGACAGTGAAGTGGAAATGGAAGAATGGATCACAACTCTAAACAAGATTCTCCAGCTCAACTTTGAAGCTGCAATGCAAGAAAAGCGAAATGGAGACTCTCATGAAGGTAGGTAGGTCTAGTTTTCCCTACATGCAGCCACACTCTGCAGGTGTCCATTATTTTTGCCAGAGGGTATAGAAAATAGATGTACATTGCATATGTACATGAGAGGTGAGACAGATGTGAGCTTTTTACAGACAGCCTGTCAAAAAAAGATTTTGTCACATTATGATTTATTACCCTAACATCATTTTTATATGGAAATCATGTAATTGGAAGAACCATAGCTTTGGAGACAGAAAGGAAGACCTGAGATATTGAATCCCAACAATAAACATTATCTTTCAGCTGTGAGAACTTAGGTAGGATGTTTACATTTTCTGAGTGTTGGTTTACTCACCTGTAAAACAGGAATTAAAAAAATGGAATGTGCTGGTCAATGGAAAGATTAAGTATGATAATGTATATCTAGTACCTAGCATAGAGTCAATGCTTAAAATACTAATTATAGTTATTACTGTTGTTATTAATCATATCCTTTGGAATGTCCAAAGCAAAGGTAGAGGGCAGAAGCCTCAGATGAAATTGGTGGGAAAATCTGGCTATTTTCTTGATAATTCATGTGTGGGTTTGGGTTTTTTTATTTTATTTTATTATTTTAGTTCTCTAGACAGGTGAATTCTCAATTCTGTCTCTTAGAAATGCCTAGAAACTTTAAAAAAATATTTTTCTTGCCCTGGCCTGCGTGGCTCAGTTGTTTGAAGTGTTGTCCTGTAACTAAAAGGTAGCAAGTTTGGTCTCTGGTCCTTGCGTGTATGGGAGGCAACCAGTCGGTGTTTTTCTCTCACATCAATGATTCTCTCTTTCCTATCCTGTCTCCCTTCCTCTCTCTCTAAAAGCAATGAATAAATGTTGTTGGCTGAGGAGATACATATATTCTTTGCTTGTCCCACCAAAGATTCTGAAGACTCTGACTGAGTTGTTCTGGGGAGGCCTGACTATTAGCACATCTGATGGATGTGGCCCTGTGGGATGGTGTTCATGCCTAGTGCCAGTTCTAATCAGACAGTATCAATGCTGTACCAGCTATCAAACGTTGAATTCTCACCATTGGGCCTGGGCATCAGAGTATTTTTTTAAAGCTCCAAGGTATTTCTAAAGAGCATTCAGAGTTGAAATCCAATGTGTTCAAGGGCACATAAGAGAACTGACCTTCTTCCTGTTTTTAAAAAAATTTGTTCAACTATAAGTGACTCAGGTGATCTGTTTTGCCATTTTAGATGATGAACAAAGCAAATTGGAAGGTTCTGGTTCCAGTTTAGATAGCTACCTGCCTGAACTAGTCAAGGTAACATCATTTTAAATCTTCTGCTCTTCATAGAATGATATTGAAATATGAGGAGGGGCCCCCAAAAGCCCTCATTTATTTATAAAAAGTTGTGTATTTATTTTTACATGTTTAAACTTAAGTCACATTCAAAGTATTCTCCATTTGATGCAATACACCTATCAAGAAGTTTTTTCCACTGCTCAAAACAGTTTTTGAATTCATTGATTTTGATTCCTTTTAGTCCTTCTTCTGTTTTTTTTTTTTTGTTTCACCTTTTCCATAGTAGTGAAACATTTCCCTTTGAGGACTTTTTTCATCTCAGAAAACAAAAAGTTGCTCCAAGAGAGATTAGGTGAATGGGGAGAGTGGGACACAGGGGTCATGTCATTTTTAATCAAAAACTTAGCTGAATACTCAGCTAGGAGTGGGCAGGTGCACTTGTAAATCACCCATCATGAAATGGACAAACATGTTGAAAGAGTCTTCAAAAAAAATTCACTGAAGCCGAATGCAGCCTCTCACAACACCACCAGCTGGTACACTGATAGAGATGGGTTCCTAGAACAATCACCTAGTGGGGAAGCCTGTACTACAAGGACTCCTCGCTTCAGAAGATAATTTCAGGTGTTTTGGCACCCCCCTCTCCTATTTCTCGTTTCATCTGTTGAAATGATTAGCAGTAGTTACCTTGCAGTAAATAACATTGTAGTTACTGCTCTTTCTTTTCTAACTTGAATATGTGCTGAGGTGAAATGACCAGAATAGAATTTCAGTCTGTTTCCCAGAAAGTGCCTTATAAAGTATTGTTTTGTTGTTATTTTTTATGTCAGCAATTTTCATCCAATGTGCTGCAAGAATTTTTAAAACATGCAATACCTTACTATTTAGTCAGGGGCATGGACCTCTTTTCCCTTAGATTGTCAAAATAAAAAAAAAATGGCAACAGCAAACACAACGCTGGCCAGTTGGTGTGAATGAATCAAAATTATAGGTATTTTTGTGTCAGATCAGCAAAAAATATATTTTTGTCACCTGCAGAATTTTAGTAGTTCCTTTGTTATGCCATGAAATAAAAAAGTTGAAAAACACTTTAAGTGTTTTTCCCTCCATAATATTAATACCATATTACAAGTATTAAAGAAATAACCAAAATACACAGGTAAATGTTCCCATGGTAACATAATGCTTACTGTGTTCACATATATACAGCCCTAATTCAAGTCAGTAAACACAATTTAAAAGATGATGGGTCCATGTGAATCTTGCCACGAAACCTAAGAGGGGTTGCCTGTATTATATAAATTGTTTGTGGGTTATTTGGAATGGGAAAAAAAGTTACATCTGGTATTTTGTATAATTTTGAGAAACTTATAAGTTACTGAAAAGCACAGAGAACAAAACAACCATGTTCCTATCACCCAGATTCAACACTTGTTACTATATTGTTAGCGTTTTTTTTTTTTAAGGAAAAAAATCACCAGTTTTAAAGTTCTTTTTAAACATCATCCTTATTCCATTCCCTTCTTTTCTTGCAACCTCTATCAGACACAACCACTATTAAGAGTTTTCTGGGATTACTTCCATTTAATTTTTATATCGTTACCAATATATCTGATATAATGGTTGTGTTTTGTATGTTTAAACATGTTGTATAAATAGTAATGTATCATTCTGCACTTGCTTTTATTTTTAATTCAGCATTGTTTTTGAGATTTATCCAAGTTGGTATATAGATCTAGTTCAACCCTTTCATTGCATTGTGTAAGCATTTTATATTAGCTATTGTGTTATTTCCAATTTTTTTCTCTTACATTGTCACAGTGAATATTCTTGTACTTGTCTCCTTATGTGCATCTATAATGATTTCTTTTTCAAATGAGAGAAATATCTTTGTCTTCTCTAGATCTTTATATTCTTACTCTGCTACTGCCTTTCTATTCTTTTTTTCCCCTAGTACAATGAAATAGAGACTGTACACACCCACATCTTAAACACTGTAATAGAAGACATGGTTTCTCTATATACAATTATAAATAGACTAGCATTCAGCATTGACCTTTACTTTAAATAACATGGTTCTTATAAAATATAAAATCTCCTTCCCAGGCTAGGTCTTTAGAATATTGTTTTTCTTAGGACTTGACTCTTACCACAGTATCTTTTTAGCACCTGCCTATTATAGCTAATTTTAGTGCTACCATTGTAACCACTTTTTAGGCTGGGAAGAGTTTTGGTGTATGTGTTTGCATTTTTGTATTATGAAGTTTTGTGTATCATAGTTTACGTTGAGATTTTTTTATTTCTGCATGTTTGGGGGTTCATAATTTCTCAAAGCAAAAGATTTGAATCAGATAATATATGCAATAGCAATCTAGAATTCAAAAAGTAACTTTCTATGCTTACTCGGTGAACAAGGGATACCTAGGAGAAGACCCATTATTTGAGCCTAATGTTGTTTAATTAGTAATCTGGTTTTTTTTTTCCCCTGTGAAGACATCCAGGAGTGGTCTCTTTTTCCTTTTGTCATTGCCTACTATTATCTAGCCAGCATAACTCAGAATTCCTTGATTCTGACACCTAGGGAGATTTCAAAAATAAAAAAAGAAAAACCACGTACACATTTTTAAAAAAAATCTGGCTCACATAATGTTGAGCTAAAGAAGTCTGATACAAAGCCTGACACGAATACACACACACATGTGAATGTATATATGTATATGTGTGTATATATTCTTTTAAAAATTTATATGCATAACATATTTGGAGCTGTTTTCAAATTTTGAGTAACCATCATGCTAGCTGAAGCTGTTTTAGTTGGTAAAATCAATTTAATTGATTTCAACCACCATTTCTTACTTTTCAATTTTTTATTCTTTCTTTATTGAAATAGAACTAACAGAGTAAAATGCTCAAGTATAATACTAATTATACAGCTTGATGGATTTCACATTTGTGCACCTACATAACCACCACTCAGATCTCAATATATAAAACATTTCCAGCATCTTAGAAGACTGCCCTGAAACCCCTTCCAAGCTGATATTCTCATTCTTTTGACCACTATCATTGTAGATTAACCTCAGCTATTCTAGACCTTCCTATAAATGGAATCATTTAGCATGCACTATCTGTCGGACTTCTTTAGTTCAACATTACATGACCCAGATTTTTTTAAAAGGATAGAATTTAGTAGAGAATATTAAAGTACACTACTCTTAATGATGATGAATATTACTTTATAGTTATAGATATAGATACAGATATTGTGTGTGCATTGGGATGTGATGTAAATGTATGTTTTACTGTGGGTCATGGTGAAAGCCAGACAAATGCAGTGTTGTAAGGGACTAAACTGTTTTTCCCCTTGACTCTCAGGTGTTTTAAAGATAATTTGATTTAGGAAGGCAGGAATAGGCAGAAAATCATTTTTCAAAGGAAAAAAGAATAAAGCAAATTAAGATGTATTATTGTTCACTCATTGTGCAGTCATCGTGCTTGTAGGTGGCAGGTGTCCATCAGTGATGTCTTTGTGGTGTGCGGTTAAGGGGCCCAGGGTCTTTCTGTGTCTGACTCTCAGGTCTTTCACAATCCAAGGCTTCTAATGTGACTGTGATTTTGGCTGTTTCCAGCCCTATCCAGTGTATCTGGGGTGGTAATTATTTGTATCTATTAAGAAAGCAGGGATAACTGGTCATCCTGATTATACAAAGGATGGATTCAGAATGGAAGGGAGAGGGGAGAGTCCAGAGACACAAAGCTGTGCAAGGAGGGGAGTTTAATCAGGGATGAAGAATAAAGAGGTCAATACCAGGGAAGGAGGGTATAAGAAAGGGTCCAGCAGGTGATCAGGTCACAGTTAAGATTTTGGAGAAAAGAACAGAACATGAGGGACAGGCAGAAGTTTGTTAAAGGTATAACTCCTCTTTCTGCTTCATTTATCTCATTACCCTAGTGTTTGTTTTCCACTGTGACTGAGATATGATCAAACAGGATGCAAGTGACAAGAAGTTGTTTAGTACAAAAATAACTAAAGTCTCATTTTGGAATATAATGGAGAGGCCCTTTATATGCGGTAGGGATGACATGGACTTCGGTTTTCAGAACATTTTGTATATTCTTAGCCCTTATGTTGTTTGTATATTTACTATTGAACATCATTATTATTTTATTAAGCAACATGCTGTATTTACCCTAAAACTTGTTGTTTTCTTCCAGTTGTCTAATATGGAATTTAAATATATTTGTTGTGAATTTAACAGCATTTAATAGTATCAGAATACTTACTCTTATAAACATTTTCATTGACTATGTAAACTATAAAATTAGTCAACCCTTCAAAGTCTATGGTTAATATGATCAGATTATAAACCCGATTATTATTTAATAACTTCTTTCTCTGGTTGCACTTAGGTAATATTGGGATGTATATCATTTCCATCTGTAAAGACAGTATTAAGAAAATCCTCACGTTTACAATTTATACTTTTCTCCTCCACAGCTTTTCTAGTTTTTGAGCTTTTTTAAAGTATGTTTTATTGATTATGCTATTACATTGTTGATCCAATTTTTTTTCTCCCTTTTCTCCCCCTCCTCCCACACACACTCCAGCATTCCCCCATCCTTGGTTCATGTCCAGGGGTTGTACATATAAGTTCTTGGGCTTTTCCATTTTCTATACTATTCTTAACCTCCCACTGTCTATTTTCTTCCTACCTATTGTGCTTCTTATTCCCTGTACCTTTTCCCCACATTCTCCCTCTCCCTGCTGATAACCCTCCATGTGATCTCCATTTCGGTGATTCCGTTCCTGTTTTAGCTGTTTGCTTAGTTTTTGTTTTTTAGGTTCATCTGCTGATAGTTGTGAGTTTGTTGTCATTGTAATGTTCATAGTTTTGATCTTCCTTTTTTTTCTTAAATAAGTCCCTTAAACATTTCATATAATAAGGGCTTGGTGATGATGAATTCCTTGAACTTGACCTTATCTGGGGAGCACTTTATCTGCCCTTCAATTCTAAATGATAGCTTTGCTGGATAGAGTCATCTTGGATCCCCTTCTTTGCCTGTAAGTTTTCTTTTGAGAAATCAACTGATAGTCTTATGGGAACTCCTTTGTAGGTAACCATCTTCTTTTCTCTTGCTATTAAGACTCTCTCATCTATAATGTTGGGTAACTTAATTATGATGTGCCTTGGTGTAGTCCTCCTTGGGTCCAACTTCTTTGGGACTCTCTGAGCTTCCTGGACTTGCATGTCTATTTCCTTCACCAAACTAGGGAAGTTTTCTTTCATTATTTTTTCAAATAGATTTCCAATTTCTTGCTCTTTTTATTGTGGAAAATCCACCCACACGCGGGGAGATAATGAAGCACGAACTTTATTACCTGGGGGCCCAGAGGGGGTGGCTAACATCCAAATCCTCTGAGCACCGATCCTCACTCTCCCGGGGTTTAAATAGTCTCGGGCTTCCTACCTACGTGGCGAAGCAAGGTTACAGAAGCCGAATTCAGAAGTTAGGTCCAGCTACCTTATATGGGAGACAAAGAGAAAACTCAGGAGGAATTTGCAGAAGCTACAGAGCACAGGAACTTATCATGGGAGTCTGTGTACGACCTTGAGTAACTGGCCGTTTGCTTTGGTTACGACTTGTCAGCTTCTACAGTCCTGTGTGAAACTTTGCAAGTGTTACAATTACAGAGCATAAGAAACCTTTGGAGTTTTCTTTTCCTGCCACATTTTCTCCTTCTGGCACCCCTATAATGTGAAAGTTGGACCTCTTGAAGTTGTCCAGAGGCTCCTTAAACTATCCTCATTTTTTTTATATTCTCTTCTTTTTGCTCTGTGTGGTGTTTGTTTGTTTGTTTGTTTGTTTTTTGCTTCCTTATGTTCTAAATCATTGATTTGATGCTTGACCTCATTTGCTCTATTGTTGTTTCCCTGTAAATTGTTCTGTATTTTTATTAGTTTATCCTTCAATTCTGACTGGATCTTTTTTATGCTGTTGAGGTCCTCACTAAGTTCCTTTAGCATCCTTATACCAGCATTTTGAACTCTGCATCTGATAGATTGCTTATCTTCCTCTGTTTAGTTCTTTTTCTGCAGTTTTAATCTGTTCTTTTATTTGTACCATGTTTCTTTGTCTCCTCATTTTGGCAGCCTCCCTGGGTTTGTTTCTATGTATCAGGTAGAGCTGCTATGGCTCCCTGTCTTGGTAGTGTGGCCTAATGTAGTAGGTGTCCTGTAGGGTTCAGTGGCCCCTGTCACCCAAGCTGAGTACTCGAGATGTGCCCTTTTTTTGGACTGAGTACATTTCTCCTCTTGCAGCTGGGCCCTGGTTACTGTTGATTGGTCAATGGGAGGGATTTAGCCAGGCCAGTCAGCTGCAAGGCCTGGCTTTGACCACTTACCACCAACCTCTGCCCCCTGTGGAGGTTTAGCTATGCAGCAACAGGGTTATGGTGCTCCTGCATGGTCTGTAGTTGTCCACTGTGTTAGCAGGCCTTGGCATTTCCTGGGTGGTGCAGGTCAAGGTCAACCCCCACCTGTGTTTTGCCTGGGAAACTCTGCCTGAACTATAAAGCAATCTGAGAATACTGTTGCTTGTTCTGGGCTTAGAGATTCCCAGATGAAGCCAAGCTTGAACTTAGGCTGGCTGCTGCTAGTGCCAGGCCTATGACGACTTAGCAAGAGATATAGGGTCTAGGGGCTCACTGAAGCCAGCTGTTGCTTGTTTGAAAGGGTTTAGGAAGTTGTGAAGCAGGAGCCTGAGACCAACCTTTCATATGGAAAAGTCTCTGTTAACAGCTGTGAGTTGGGTGGGATGGAGCCTCAGGGTACTTACTCCAGGGTGGGGCAGTGTTAGCTATGTTGATGGAGTCTCAGATATGGCACCCACCTGCCAGTTCCATGGCTCTGTCAGGGGTGCTGTTCCTCAGCTCTCACCTTGATGCCAGACACTTCAGTTCCTTTCTATATGCCACTGGTGACTTTTAAGCTTCTACTCCGTGCCGCAGCTCAGAGAGAGTGAGTCTGAGTAAGTCTGTGTGTGGGTTCTTTTAGAGGAATATCTTGGGATTCCAGGAGTTTCTTCCACTGATTTCTGCTGCGTTTTGAAGCCAGAACATACCTGAATTTATCTTCCTGGCACCTGAATGCTGTGCCCGGGCGGCGGGGAGCCTGGTGTGGAGCTGGGACTCCTTACTCCCAAAATACCCCTCCCGAATTTTTATCCACAATATGTGGTTGTGGGACCAGATTGTTCCACATCTGTGCCTCTTCTACTAGTCTGGAGAGATGTGGTTTCTTTTAATTTGTAGTTGTCAGACTTCCATTGAATTAAATTTCTGACATTTCTGAGTGATGGTTGTTTGATGTGGTTGTGCTAGCAGTTGAGCCGTGTTTACCTACGCCAGCAGCTTGATTGGAAGTTTAACTTATATCCCTTTGCTAACTTTTTAAATCAAGTCTGTAAAAGATGCTTCCTTCCCCATATCCTGATCCAGAAAATTATGCAAATGTATTATGATACAAAGGTATTGGTAGGGTTGTGTTTGTGAGGTCATTGGGTGTTCTGTTTCTTAGGCCTCCTTGTTCTATAATGCTTATTATGGCTTTGTGACTCAGAGGATTAGATGATCATCCCAGGGAGTTAGATATGTTGGAGGGAGTGGAAACAAATCATGACACTTTATATTAAAAAGTATATATTCTGACCTCAGAGTATTTTGCTAAATCTTCCTATTGCAGCCCTTCTGTTTAAATCAGCCAATAGTCAAAATGGTGTAATTCTGATAACTCATTCTCAAAATGAAATGTTGTAGGCCATAGTCGTTGACCTTCGATTGTTTTGTCTACTTAAGATAAACTTAAGACACAAACAAAGCAGGCCTATAGCAGTCCTTCTGTAAACTCTGAAATGTTTGGTTCATAATTGCCCTTTAAGAAAAGGGAGAAAACATTATCAGGGTATGTCATTAGTAATTTAACTTGGGGTTTACAGAAGTGAGGTGAGCAGCCCTTTTTTAAAACAAATTATTCTTTGACTTCTAAGCAAGTGTCAGTTTTACTGAGGAAAGTTCTTTCATTGTCCATTTTCTTCACTTTTTTCTCCTATTCTATAGTGAACCCAAAGTATTAGATGTGCTATGGGAAGGACGGCAGTGACAGGGTGTGGTGAAATGCCAGTCCAGTTCTTCATACCTCCACAATGTGAACTGACCACAGGTTGTTTTAATAGCAGAGCCAGTTTCTGTCACTTTGAGAAGTGCTGAATGGCGTAGTCTGGCATAATATATTTTTTTACAGCTATGATTTGTGGGCCTTTATATTGTGAGAGTATATTACAGGAACTTATTCATCTTTACAAAAATTTAAATAAAAATAAATGTGCTTGCTACATTTATTTTTAAATGTAAGTAAAGATATCCCAAGTTATATGAAGAAAAGTTAGTCCTTTATCTTATCTCCATTGCCACATTCTTGAGAACACTGATGTTATTAACCTGTTGTAATTCCTCTTTCACCAAACCAATTACTCATAGAAGTATACACGCACATGTAATGTTTTTAATTACTTTTTAAAAACATGCTCATGATACATGCATTACTCTACAACTTGTTCTTTTTTAATGTATTACAGTTGTCCTGATTATTTCCCAGATTTCCCCCTCCACCCAGCCCACCACCCACTTCAGTACTCAGTCCCCACCCTGTTGTCCATGTCTGTGGGTCCTTCATATATGTTCCGTGACCAATCCCTTCAACTTCTTTCAAGTGTCCTCCCTCCCTCCTCCACTCTTTCTGCTGTCAGTCTATTCTGTGATTTTATGCCTTTGGTTCTATTTTGCTGATTATATTGTTCATTATATTCTTGTAAGCGAGATCATATGGTATATGTCTTTCACTGACTAGCTTCTTTTACTTAGCATGATAGTCTCCATTTCCAGCCATCTGTTGCAAAAAATAGGAATTCTTTCTTTCTGCTGTGTAGCATTCTATTGTGTAAATGTGCCACAGTTATTTGATCCACTCATCTACTCATGGACACATAGGCTGTTTCCAGCTATTGGCTATTGTAAATAGTGCTGCTATGAATATAGAGGTGCATAAGTTCTTTTGAATTGGTGTTTTCCGATTTTGGGGGTATATTCCCAGCAGCGGAGTTGCTCGGTCAAAAGGTAGTTCCATTTTTAGTTTTTCTAAGGAAATGTGCCATATAGTTTTCCACAGTGGCTGCACTAGTCTATATTTCCACAAATAGTACACTAGTGTTCTCTTTTCTCTAATTCATTTCTAGCACACATTCTTTGTTGACTTATTAAAGACAGCCATTTTAATAGATATGAAGTGGTATCTCATTGTGGTTTTAAATTGCATCTTTCTGATAAGTAGTGATGTTGAGCATTTTTTTATATATCTATGGGCCCTCTATATGTTCCCCTTGGAGAAGGGTCTATACAGGTCCTTTGCCTGTTTTTTAATTGGATTGTTTGTCTTCCTGGTATTGAATTGTATGAGTTCTTTATATATTTTGGAGATTAAACCCTGGTTTGATGGATCATTGGCAAATATGTTCTCACACACAGTCAGTTCCCTTTTCATTTTAATGATAGTTTCATTAGCTGTGCAGAAGCTTTCATTTGGGTGTAGTCCCATTCATTTATTTTTCCCTTTATTTCCCTTGCTCTAGGAGATATGTCAGCTAAAATATTGCTATGTGAGATATATGAGATTTTACTGCCTATGTTTTCTACTAGGATTTTTATGGGATCACAACTTAACAGTTTTTTATCTATTTTGAGTTTATTCTGGTATATGATGTGAGTTGGCAATCTAGTTTCAGTTTTTCACCTCTACCAGTCCAGTTCTGCCAAAACGATTTATTATAGAGACTATTTTTACTTCATTGTATGCTCATGCTCCCTTTGTTAAATATTAATTGACCATAGACACATGGGTTTATTTCTGGGCCTTGTGTTCTCTTCCATTGATCTATGTGTCTGTTCTTATACTAGTACCAGACTGTTTTGGTGATAGTGGCCTTGTAGTATAGTTTGATATCGGGTATTGTGATCCCTCCAACTTTGTTCTTCTTTCTTAAGATTGCTGAGGCTATCTAGGGTCTTTTTTTGGTTCCATATAAATATTTTTTAGTATTTTTTCTATATTTGTGAAATATGCCATTGATATTTGAATAGGAGTAGTGTTGATTCAATAGGTTGCTTTGGGTGGTATGGACATTTTAATGGTCCTAATTCTTCCAGCTCATCAGTACAATATATGCTTCCATTTATTTGTATGTTCCTCAATTTCTTTCTATAGTGTTCTACAGTTTTCCAAGTACAGGTTTTTTACTTTCTTGGTTAAATTTATTTCTAGGTACTTAATTTTTTTGTTGTTGTTGCTATGGTATATGGCATTTTTTTTCTTAGTTTCTCTTTCTGATAGTTCATTGTTGGTGGACAAAAGTGCCTTCAACTTCTGAATATTGACTTTGTATCTTGCTACTTTGCTGAATTAACTTTTATTAGGTGGAGTAGTTTTTTGGTAGAATCTATAGGGTTGTCTGTGTACACTGTCATGTCATCTGCAAATAATGACAATTTTACTTCTTTCCAATTTAGATGCCTTTCATTTCTTCTTGTCTGATTGCTGTGACTAGAAATTCCAATACTATGTTGAATGAGTGGTGAAAGAGGACACCCTTCTCTGTTCCTGATCTTATGGGAAATGTTTTTAGTTTTTTTCCCATTGAGTATAATGTTGGCAGTACATTTCCTGTATATGGCCTTTATTATGTTGAGGAATTCTCCCTCTAGTCCCACTTCGCTGAGTGTTTTTAATAATAAATGGATGCTGGATTTTATCAAATGCTTTTTAGCATCTATTGATAAGATCATGTGTTTTTTGTCTTTCCTTTTATTTATGTGATGTATTATGTTTATTGATTTGTGAATATTATACCATCCTTGCATCCCTGGAATAAATCCCACTTGATCATGGCCTATGGTCTTTTTAATGTATTGCTTGATCCAGTTTGCCAATATTTGGTTGAGGATTTTAGCATCTATGTTGATCATAGATATTGGCCTGTAATTTTCTTTCTTTGTTGTGGCTTAATCTGCTTTTGGAATTAGGGTAATACTGGCTTTGTAAAAAGAGTTTGGTAGTCTTCCTTCTTCTTGAATTTTTTTATAATAGTTTGAGAAGGATAGGTGTTAGTTCTTTGAATGTTTATTAAAATTTGCCTGTGAAGCCATCTGAGCCAGGGCTTTTATTTGTTGGGAGTTTTTGATTACTGCTTCAGTTTCACTGGTTGTTACAGGTTTATTCAGGTTTTCTGCTTCTTCATTTGTTTCTGGAAGATTGTATGTTTCTAGAAATGTATCAATTTCCCTCTATTTGTGCAATTTGTTAGCATGTAGTTGTTCATAATAATTGTTTACAATCCTTTTTATCTTTGTCCTATCAGTTTTTACTTCTCCTCTTTCATTTCTGATTTTATTTATTTAGGTTCTCTCTTTTTTTCTTCATGAGTCTCGTTAAAGGTTTGTTAATTTTGTTTATCTTTTCTAAGAACCAGTTCTGAGATTCATTAATTTTTTGAATTATTTTTTAGTCTCTTTGTTATTTAATTCTGCTCTGATTTTGATTATTTCCTCCCTTCTACTCATTCTGGACTTTGTTTGTTGTTGTTCCTCTAGTTTACAGGTGGCAAACACAAGGCCCATGGGTCGAATCCAGCCTACCACCTTGTTTTATCTGTCTTGGTACCTTGTTTCTACCTGGCAGCAGCACCAGGCTCCTTTCCCCTAGTTAAGGAGTAGTTACATTTATACAGTCCTAAAATTACATTCGGCCCTTTGAAGGCAACTGCAAGGCTGATGTGGCCCCCGGGAAAAATAAGTTTGACACCCCTGGGCTAGTTCTTTTATATGTAGGGTTACGTTGTTTGGTTCAGATTGTTCTGTCTTCTTTAGGTAGGTCTTTGTTGCTATGAACTTCCCTCCCAGTACTGCCTGTGCTGTGTCCCATAAGTTTGGGGTTGTTGTGTGTTCATTTTCATTTTTTTCTGTGTACTTTTTAATTTTTTCCTCGATCTCTTTGTTAACTTATTTGTAATTTAATGACATGTTACTTAGCCTCCATGTATTTGAATGTTTTTGAATTTTTTCCTTGAAGTTGGTATCTGCTCTCAAGACATTGTGATCCAAGAGGATGCTTGATGTGATTTCAATTTTCTTGATTTTGTAAGGCTTGTTTTGTGTCCTACCATGTGGTCTGTTTTCGAATGTGATCCATGTGTGTTTGAGAAGTATGTATATTTTGCTTCTTTGGGGTGAAATATTCTATCAATATGAATTAGGTCCATTTGATCTACAGTGTCATTCAGTGCCACTATGTACTTGATTCTTTGTTTGGAAGAGTTGTCCATTGTTGACAATGTGGTGTTAAAATCCCCTACAACACTGTACTGCTGTCAGTCTCTTTCTTAAAAGTCCTCCTGGATTTTCCTTATATATTAAGGTGCTCCTCTGTTGTGTGCATATATGTTTATAAGAATTACATCTTCTTGCTGGACTACTCCCTTAAGTATTTTGTAGTGACCTTTTTTGTTTCTTGTTATGGCCTTTGTTTTGAAGTCTATTTTGCCTGATGTGAGAATTGCTACCCCAGCTTTTTTTTCCTTGTCTATTTGCATAGAATGTTTTTTCCATCCCTTCACTTTCACCCTGTGTGAATCTTTTGTTCTGAGGCGGGTGTCTTGTAGATAGCATATATGCAGGTCCTATTTTCATATCAGTTCAGCTATCCTATGTCTTTTGATTGAGGCATGTAATCCATTTACATTTAAGGTTATTATTGATAGGTATTTGTTCATTGCCATTTTTTTCCTTTGTAACTGTGTTCCTCTTTCTCTTTCATCTTCTTCTTCAAGCAGTCCCTTTAGCATCTCTTGTAATCCTGGTTTAGTGGAGCTGTATTCTTTTAGCCTTTTTTGTGTGTGTCTTGTCTAGAAAGTTCTTTATTTCTCCTTCCATTTTGAGGGAGAGCATCACTGGCTAGAGTAGTTTTGGTTGCAGGCCCTTGCTTTTCATTACTTGGATTATTTCTTGCCATACCCTCTGGCTTGCAGTGTTTCTGTTGGGAAATCAGCTGATAGCCTTACCGGAGCTTCCTTGTATGTTACTAGCTATTTCTCCTGTGTTGCTTTTAAGATTCTCTCATCGTTAAATTTTTATTGTGATGTGTATTGGAGTGGACCTCTTGGGGTTCATCTTGATTAGGAAGACCCTCTTTGCTTCCTAAACTTGTGTGGCTTTTTCTCTCACCAAGTTAGGGAACTTTTCTGTCATTATTTTTTCAAACAAGTTTTTCTATCTCTTGTTACTTTTTTCTCTTCCTGGTATCCTTATGATGTGACTGTTGTTACATTTTATTGTCCCAAAACTCCCTTAAACTATCCTCATTCTGTGTGTGTGTGTGTGTGTGTGTGTGTGTGTGTGTGTTTCATTTTATTGCTCTGACTTACTGCTTTTTTTCTACCTTGTCTTCTAACTTGCTGATTCGATCCTCTGCTTCATATAGCCTGCTTTTAATTCCTTCTAGTGTATTCTTTATTTCCGAAATTGTATTCTTCATTTCCAGCTGGTTCTTGTACATATTTTCTATGTCCTTTTTCATGCTGATGTAGTTCCACTGAGTTCCTCATAGTTCTCACTGAGTTCCTTTAGCATCCTTATAACCATTTCCTTGAACTCTATGTCTGATAAATTGCTAGCCTAAATTTCATTTAGCACTCTTTCTGGGGATTCCTCCTTTTCTTTCAGTTGGGTGTTTCTTTGCCTCTCTGTTTTAGGCGACTCTTCTTGTTTATTTCTACACATTAGCTTGATCTGCTTTGACTCCCTATCCTCTTGGACCTCCTACCCAGGTGGCCTTCTATGGTAGGAGTCCTGTTGGACTCAGTGGTGCTGCCTCCTTGAACTCCTATGCTGTTTTACCAGTTGCTGACAGAACTAAACTACACAGAATACAAAACCCACACCAGCAAAAATACCCCTCCCTGCAACAACAGCAATATCAGTGACAAATGAGCAGAGATTAGTAAAGTGGAAAGTGAATAAGAATATTATAAGAAAAGTAAAAAAGAATATGAAATGACTAAAGGAAAGAAAAATGATTTCGAGAAGATAGAGGGAGGGTAAGGAGTAAGTAAAGAACTGAAATGAGGTGAAGAAAGGGAAAATATAAATTTTAGAGTAAAAATAAGAACATATGGGAAGGCAGAAAGCAAAATGTAGTAAGAAAAGGGAAGAATAGAATATGAAATTTGAAATAAAAAATTACATAGTGAACTAATGGGAACAAAATTGAAGAAAAAGAAAAGAATGTTAAAAAGCTATATGAAAGAAAAAAACATTCAAACAATGAAAAAGAACAAGGTAGAATTCATCTCAGCAGAGATTGGTCTTTGGCTGCAGACCTCTTCTTCGGTATCCTGCTCTGGCAGTGTCAGACGCCATCCCTCTCTAGCTCTAGGCAGCCTGTTCTAGGCTGTAAACGATCAGTAGTCTGTGACTGTCTCCTTCAGGATTGGCTGTGTCTGGGATGTTCCTTGCTGCTCTGCCCTGCTGGCTTTTCACCAGCACAAGGCCTAGGAGTTGGTCATCCAACATATGAAATCACTGCAGTTACCACCTCCACCTGCATTTTTCTGCAGTCTTGCCATTAGTCTTAGCCTTATCACTGACCTGTTTATGAGAGGGCTTCTGGTGCTATTGAGAGGATGGGGACCCTGGATCTCCCCTTGGAAACACTGTTCAGACTTCAGGGAAGATGGTGGGCGTTTTTCCCCGGCCCCTGCACCACATGTCTTGGTCTGTCCAGGGTTATTTTCAATAATGTATAGTTTCTGATTAGTTAGCTGTCAGTTTCACATGAGGGGCCAATTTGTGTAAAGGGATTAGCTCTTTCCTGCCTGGTGCTGATGACAACTCTGTATATAAGCCAAGGCTGAGCAGGCCCCTGATTTCCCCTTGCTGTGCCATTTCTGCATAGCTGGTTTTGGTGGAATAGGGCCTAAGGAACCAATGTGTCTTGTTGTGGCTGAGAACATTTCTGAAGGGGCCCCCTTGATGTCTCCCTTTCTTTTCCCTGCAGATATGTGCCTAGCAGGGGGCTCCTAAGCTTGGCTGCACTACTTTGCAGGAGGGGGATAGCCATGCCTTTCCTTCCTAGATTTTTTTACTCTGTGGGGGTGGATGGGTTCTGCTTGGCTGCAAAGCATCTCTGGTGCTCAGCTCTTGCTTGTCTAACTCCCAGGCTAATGTCTTCACAGGAGACACAATCCAGAACTGTTCTCTGCAACCCCTGGAATGCTAGCTGAGCTGGGTGGGACCCAGCAAACCCCTTGTTGTGCAACTTTCTGAGCTCCCTGCCCAGCTGTATTCAGTGGGAACAAACTGTGCTCTCAGTCTAGTCTCTTTGCTGGCAGAACAGCTGTGTGCATGGTCTTTGCCTAGCCACTTTTCAGCTCCTTTTTAAAAAGACTCTATGTGCTACCCATACCACAGTTCTGTGTTACTGTCTAGTTCTCTGCACAGATCCCCTCCTCAAAAAGCAAAATGTCTCTCATGGTCACAGCTGGCTGCAGTCTGACGGTGTGTGTATGTGTGTGGCCTGGGTCTCCCATATATCTTCCTGAGTCTCTCCCAGTTAGGGTTGGGATCTGTGTGCAGGACTAAGCCCCCCTGCTCTGAGACAGGAGGGAGCTCCAAAGCTATGATTTCTGTCTGGCCTTTCTGCTGCTGCCAGGCACCATGCATAGGGTATTTCCCTTTCAATTTTTGACATCCCCATATTGAACAGTATGAAGTGTCTTCTGTATTCCTTGGCTTCAAAACTTCCTGTCAGCTAAGATTCCATTTATTGTTGGGGTTAACTGTTGGAAGATCAGCCAAACATCTGAGTTGGGGGCAAGATCAAGTGGACTCAGCTTCTACCTGCTCGGCCACCATCTTCAACCTCTACAACATTTCTGTTAGTTAAAATATTTCATAGCTGACCCTGGATTAGTTTACTCATTTTCATAGCTATATAATATTCCAGATGTGGGTATTGCAGACTTTATTTCACCATCTCCCTATTTATGAGCATTTAGGTTACTTTCAAACAGTATACACTAAACATAGTAAGATGTTTGTAAGCTTGAATACATGTGCTTTTATTTCAATAGGAGAAATTCCCCAAAGTGGGATTTCTAAGTCAGAAGTTATTGTTTTTTTTAAAATATTTCAAATAGTGACAGGTTACTCTCCCAGTAGGTTATAACAGTTCACATTATCATTTTTCTGCATCCTCACCAGAGAAGTGAAAAATGGTATTTCACTGCCTTAATTTATATTTCACTGCTTAACAGTAATATTTTTCATGTTTTTATATATTTATTTGCCATTTGAGTTTCTTCCTCTCTGGTTGGCCTGTTCATTATCTAATAAGAATCTGGGTTTTAAAGACAGACAGCCTTAGATGCCAGGCTCCTGTTTAATGTTATGAGTTCCTAGCCAAAGTGTTTACCACTCATGCCTCAGTGTTTTCTCTTCTAAACAAGGATAATAATAGTATTTGCCTCCTAAGTTCATACAAAATGTAAATGTGCATTTAGAATGATACCCAGCATAATAGAGATATTGGTTGTTATCAATATTCATTTTTATCATTATGATGCTTTCAGATGTTTATTATTCCCTGGCTCTGGGAGCTGGTCCTGAGCCTCATTTTCTTACACTTTAGATTTACTTGGTTATTTCTTCAAACACTATTTATTGAGCATACCCTATGTTTAATGTAGCCTACGCTTTTTGGAGAGATGGGAGGAACATTAAGAAGCTGAGCTTGCTTTTTATTTCATAGCAGAGCTGTCAGTGTATGTAAGGTGTATTGTAAGTGTTTCCATTATTTTTAGCCTAAAGTTGTCCCTTCTTTCCCCTTAAATGGCTTGTCCAGGGAAGACAGTATCTCTTGGATATTAGTGGATATTAGTAGCAACATCAGGATGAGTCTCTTTTGGCTAGTTGTTGAATTTTTTTTCTTTTTATGTGTCTGCATCCCTGTTTGTTTTCTGTCTGTAGGGAGATCATAGCAGTCATTTTTGCTTATTCATTTCTCATCTCCTAGCACAGTCAGCTTGAGACAACAAGCATTTTTCAGAAAGGCACAAGGAATTGCCTCTACATTAAGAACCTATTGCTCTGCTTCAGTGTCTGAGACCATAGTATTCACCTTTGTTGAAGGACTCAACAGAATTCATGAGTAGAATGCATTACTGTTGGTAGTGGCTCACAACACTTCATACTGATGTTTTTGTCAGGAAACATTATGGCTCTGTACAAAGTAAAACAAATTCCTTGATTTCAATAAAGTAGATTCTATGTACACATGTCCTGGCTCTTTTTTATTTACTTTTTTATTGTCACCCAGGGATTTTTTTTTTTCATTTCTTTTAGAGAGAGAAGAAGGGAGAAAGAAAGAGAGAAACAGCAATGTGAGAGAGAAACATCGATTAGTTGCCTCCTGTACATGCCCAGGCTGGGGTTCATTTGTACCTGGACAGGGGATTAGACTGCTGCCTAGACATGTGCCCTCACAGGGAATTGAACCCACAATTTCTTCAGTTATAGGATGATGCTCCAACCAACTCAGCCATAGTGGCCAGGACTGTTCTGGCTATTTTGATGTGAAAAAAATAGGAAAGATGATAGGAACCTGCTTCAGCCATAGGGGTATGTTCCTTGTAAGCATGAACAGATGATTTGTAGGAATCTTCCTTAACCTCCAGAAGCCTGAAAGATCTCGTAGATAGCATCAAGATAAACTTTGTTGTGGCAAGAGACTTGAGCTATCATCTTGTTCACTATTTTTACTCAAATGAAAATGGAGTCCAGGGAGGCAGAGTGGCTTGATCAAGTTCACACCACTAGTCAATGACTGAACTACAACTAGAATCCAGTTTGTTAGTATCCTGGTGGTCATTTCATTTTGCTAGACCTGTAGACAGTTGGTAAAATAGTTATGATAGAATTTGGTCCATTGCTAAGAACTTGTTATAATAACTGCATGCCTGAGAAAATTAAGACAACGCTCAGTTTCTCATTAGCCATGATTGGAACTGTAATATTAGGCCTAGGTCAGCCACCAGCAGAGAGGTCAAAATACCCTCTGCTGACCCATCACATGCTGAGATGTGACAGATGTGACTTGTGGTCTTTGCAGAAAGCATGTGAGAGAGGACATTCTATTCTGACTCTATAAATTTAACCACTGAGAGTGCGAGTAACAAGAACAGCATATAGATTAGGGGCACCAGGGGTGAGAAATAATGCAGTTGGAGATGACATCTGTCTTGTGAATATCTTAGAACAAGGGTGTCAAACTCATTTTCACCGGGTGCCACATCAGCCTCGTGGTTGCCTTCAAAGGGCCAAGTGTAATTTCAACTCCTTAACAATTAAGTAGTAGTTACATTTATACAGTCCTAAAATTATTTTGTCCCTTTGAACATAACTGCAAGGTTGATGTGGCCCTTGGTGAAAATGAGTTTGATACCCCTGTCTTAGAAGCTGCTTCTTTCTGTTCCCAAATCCCACTTCTCCATTCTCCTGCTTGCCACCATATATCTCTTTCCTTCAAAGGCTTCTCTTCTCCAAGTCTGTGATTCCAGCCTTCATCCCTACCTTGTGCTCAAGTTGTTTCTCTAGCTGTATACCAGATGTTTCTAGTTGGAAATCCCACAGGCATCTCCAGACTGTAATGTATCACCTACTGTATAGACTTGTTCTTCTCCTTAATTACCTGTCTCAGTTAATGGATTGACCAGTCAGCAGGCTACTCAAGCTAGGAATGCGGAATGTATTATGGGCCTTGCTATGAAATGGAGAGGCAGTTTTGATAACCCAGGAGAAACCATGGGCCTCCTAGTCTTTCTTCCAATCCATTTCTTCAGCCCTATCCAAGTGATGCTTCTCAAGTGCATAACTTGTTATTTTATTCTTTTGCTTAAAATACTGCAGGATTTTTTGGGGGGTGGCAGGGGGTGGCAGGGGGTGAGGGGATGGATTTCAAATGAAGTTCTAGTCCTTCACATATATCCCAAACTCATTTTCCTTTACTTTTTCCACTATGCCCAAACATTCAGTCATAGCAAATGATTTAGTAATTTCTCAGATGTAATTTTCACCTTTGTGTCGGCAGTACCTCCTCCTAGAATGTCCTTCTCTCCTTTTTTGGCCAAATGTTCTGGTACTTCAATGTAGGCCTTCCTCTGAGAGCTTTTTCCTGACTGCCCCTCTTGATCCAGGTTAGCACTCACTGTATCTTATGTTTTCTTTTGCCATTGTTATTGCCTGTTTATATTGTCTTCCCAACCAGTGTTCCTTGGGAGCAGGAACTTCATATCATTCATGTTTGTGTCCCTAGTGCCCAGCACATAATAGGTGCTCAGTAAATGTTTATTTAATGAATCAGCAATGCCCGCTCCGTGCCCCAGACACCTATGGCTGTCCTTCAGTGTCTGCCATGGTTTTCTCTCTCCTGACATTCAAAACATATTCCTTTCTCTTCTGTGACTTGTACCCTCAGTCTTAAGTGGACCCTAAATTTTTCTACTGTCTGGGCTCATATTCATATTCAGTGTCTATCTGTTCATGCTATGGGTATGCATCTTATTCATTCAACATAAAATGTTTGTTTTCCTCCTTTTTGCTGTCTAAATTCCACCATTTCTTTCCAAGCCTGGTCCCTATTCCATTAATTATGAAGTCTTTGTTGAGAGGAATAATTCTTCTCTTTTACTTTCTTTGTATTGGTATTGACTCTCCAGTTGATTGTCAACATCATTGGCCAGGTATGAGGTATCACTAAACTCTGTTTCTTCCCCGAGCAGTGTCACTGTGTGCCATACTTGACAGTCTGTCCTTATTCATTGACATGAAGCTGACTCCCCAAGCTGAGGGCAGAGTCATTTAGCAACCTGGCTTTTCAGGATTGGGCAGCTTTCAGACATACTTAGACATGCCTGTAAGAAAAGGGGTCATGCTTTAATATAATTTGTATTTTTTGTTTATCTTGTTATCAGAGTACCCGAGAAGCAGAAATCAAACTGAAAAGTGAAAGCAGAGTTAAACTTTTTTACTTGGATCCAGATGCCCAGGTAGGAACTATGTTAATGTTTAAAATTTAAAACTAAGTTTGGGAAAGAAAACCTTTGACAGGTTATTTGTTTCTTTGTTTGTTTATTTTGGATTTACAAGCAATATAGCAACAAGATGGGAAATTCAGGGGGAGTAGGAAAAATAAAAGCCTATAATTTTATCCCCATAGTACAACCATTGTGAATATTTAATTTTCAGTAGATTGTTGAAAATTGAGACAGATTTATCTAGAGACATAGTCAAGAGCACAGAGAACATACAATTTACCCATGAAATAATAGTCAGAAAATAACAAGCAGCATTGCAGATGCCCAACAGACAGTGCTATTTTCTGACTAGCAGTTCTGACTTTTCCCCCCACTTAACGTTTTTTGTTTCTTCACAGAATTCATAGCCATATATACTTTTTGCTTTTTGACAATGTTTTAGTTGAGATAAAGTGTGTGTAACATGAAATTTACATTTTAATCCTTTTTAAGTGCGCAATTTAGTGGTTAAGAACATTTACAATGTTGTGCATCCATCACCAGTATTCATTTCTAGAATTTTTCATCATCCCAAACAGAAACTCGTTATCTACTAGACAGTAATTTCCCCATTCTTCTTTCCCCTCAACCTAGAGGCCTCCATTCTACTTTCTTTTTTTATTTTTTGCATTTTAAAGTATATTTTATTGATTATCTTTGTGAATCTGCCTATTTTAGGAACTTCATATAATGTGAAATCATATAATATTTGTCTTATGGGTTAGGCTTGTTCCACGTATTATAATGCTTTTGAAGTCCTTCCATGTTCTAGTGTGTGTAAGAATTTTATTTTACTGTGGCTGAATAATATTCCATTGTGTGTGTGTGTGTGTGTGTGTGTGTGTGTGTGTGTGTACATATATATATATATATCATATTTAGTTTATTCATTCATCTGTTCATAGATACTGAGTTACTCATAAGCATAATTTTTAAGTTCTGTATGATAACACATTAAGTAGATATATCATCATTTTTGATCATTTTTATAAACTATATAAATTTATAAAATACTAACACTATTGTGAGTAATGAGTGTTATATGGCTTCTCCATATGGCAGTTTCCTTAGGATACTGTACATTGATAATGGGATTTTTTTAAATGTTAGCGTAATGTACTTATATGTTTACTTTTTTTTTTAAGAAGTCTGACTTCTCATCAGGTGAGCCAGAAGCGAAACCATTTGAAGAGAAGTTTGGAAAAAGAATTCTTGTCAAGTGCAATGACTTATCTTTCAATTTGCAATGCTGTGTTGCTGAAAATGAAGAAGGACCTACTACAAATGTAATTTTTAAAAAAAGTTTTTAAAAAAGTTTTTTAAAAAATAGAGATTTCACATGTGCCTATTGCAATGCAGTCTGGACATGAAATTCTAATCCTGGTATCAACAAGGTACAATGTTTAGATCAGGATGTGGGGGGGTTGTTTAGCCAGTAGGAACAGGATGTTTGTGACAAAGGATAAGGATCAAGTTTATTTCTCTTTAGCAGTAATTTATAGCAGCAATCATAAATAAGTCCAATAATTTCTTCTTTGATAGCAGCATTCTACTTTTCCCCAAGAGTCTGAGCCATAGCAATGGTCTGGATTGTTTTGTTTTGTTTAGGTAGAGCCTTTCTTCGTTACTCTATCCCTGTTTGACATAAAGTGCAACCGAAAGATTTCTGCTGATTTCCACGTGGACCTGAACCATTTCTCAGTGAGGCAGATGCTGGCCACCATGTCCCCAGCTTTGTTGAATGGCAGCGGGCAGAGCTCACCTGCCCTTCAGGACATCCTTCATGAAGCCGCCATACAATATCCAAAGCAGGTGGGGGGCCTGAGCCCAGTACTCATACTACTGAGACTTATCTTACACATGCTATGTATGTACATAGAAACTTTGTCATGCATAATGGAGGTGAGATATTGATTATATTGACAGCTTATTTAATTAGACAGTAAAAGCAAGCTGAGGGAAGAAGTGGGTATGGATTTCTCATTTCTTTTTTCTAAAAAAAGAAATGAGAAATCCATTTCCCATCCCTTCCCCATCAAATAGCTTATTTGAGTAGATGATAAACTACTGAGCAGTTAACCAGTTTGGCACTAGGTACTTTTTTATTTTTATATTTTTTTAAGATTTTATTTATTTATTTTTAGAGTGAGGGGAAGGGAGGGAGAAAGAAGGAGGGGGAAACATCAGTCTGTTGTCTCGTATACACATCCCTATCTGGGACCAAACCTGCAACCCAGGCACGTGCCCTGACTAGGAATCAAACAGGCAACCTTTTGCTTTGCTGGATGATGCCCAACTAACTGAGCCACACCAGTCAGGACAGCACTGTGTGCTTCTTAATAGCTAAACAGGTTCACCACTCTTTGCTGCTTTAGAACCTTTAATATTCATGGGAATTGTTTAATGTGGCTCTACTTACTGAATGTGTGTTATACATACTGAAGAAAATCATTTGTTCCTTAGGGAATATTTTCAGTCACATGTCCTCATCCAGATATATTTCTTGTGGCTAGAATTGAAAAAGTCCTTCAGGGGAGCATCACACATGGTGCTGAGCCATACATGAAAAGTTCAGACTCTTCTAAGGTAAGATGACTTCTGTGCTTTGTGATGGTAATAGCAATTGGGAGAAAGGGATCCCTGTTGAAGTAGAAATGCTTAAAGAAATCAAAGTAAATCATATTTATATTTCAACAGATGTAGACTACTGTACATAGACTTACTCTTATATTTAACCTTATGTATCCCATTTTCAATGAAAAGTAGTCCTTTGTGTAAATATAATGCTTCATTTAGTTGCAGTGTCCTGATATCTTGAAATAATTTGCAGAGGAATTATCAGCTTAATAGTAAACCTTTTGTCATTATAAAGTTCATACATTATATTCAAATAGAGTTCTTTTCACTTGTTGATATCTCTCAGGTTCTGGAAATATATTTGGGTCCATTTACACTTAAATATGAGACAGACTAGGAGATGATCCAGCTCAGATGGTATGGCCAGTAGGATTGGTGGTTCAGGTCTACTTGTGTTTTGTCAGATGGGGCAGGATTATGGTGGCAGAGGTAGTGTGACCTTAGGTAGAAGAGGGAAGGAAAATACACAAGATGTGTGTTTGGTTTATGTGCAATTTACTGTTTATTACCTGGGACATATCTAGATGTGGACATAACATAGAATTATTGAATATTAGAAGTCATTTAGTCTAACACCTTCTTTCCACTCAGGAAACTGAGGTTTACAAAAGTCTAGTTACCTGCTTAGTGTCCCACAGATGGAGTGGCCAAAGTACGCTTGACTATCATTTGCTAGCACATTGAGCTATCTGGTTAGAGTAAGCTGTTCAGTGCTGTCCCTGCCAGTTTTGCAGTACTTTTATTTAAAAGAAATTTATAAGTGATAATTTGAAGGTTGCCCCAATACATTGCCAAGGACTGGTCAACAGTAGGAGGGGTCGCCCAGAGGCTCTAAAGTGAGGTTTGCTGAGCTGACTCAGTTTCCTGTCTTCCTTTCTGTGACCACCCATACATCATGTGTCCATTAAGACACAGGATATTCCTTAAAGAACAGGTTCTAGGAGTCAGACACATATTGCTGAGCACCTAACTAGCCTCAGTACTTTACATAAATTATGTCAACTCTCTGGGCCCAGACGTTTCATCTGTAGTTGAAGGATAGTATTGCTATCTGCCCCTACCTTCCTCTCAGGGACAATGCTAGGATCAAACAGATAATGTACAAGACAAGCTGATATAGACTCCACAAATCACTGACACATGTAGGACATCGTTATCATGTATTACAGCCCCAGTCAAGTAAAAACCCATTTACCTAGGCACATTGTTTCAAACAGTATTCCTTTCTGGTTGATAAAAGCTGAGTAAAGTTTGGTCTCTGGAGAGCTGTTTTATTTTTTAAATCAAGTCTGTAAAACCATGGATGAGAGCTCTTTTAGCTCTTTGATGTTTTCTTTGATAATCAGTGAAGGCCCAAGATAAGATCTACTCCTCTGACTGTGTATGCCAACATGTTTCCAATGTACCACCTTTGCTACTTCTGCCTGCCTGCTACATGCATGCTTTGAAACGTGGCAGCTTCTGTTGGTGCAAAAATCATGTATCACTGTACGATAGACGTTACACTCCACCCTCCCAGTGCCCATTGAGCATCTGCTGACGTCTGCTCTTTTTTCGTCACTTATGTGATGGAAAGCTCAACCATGTGCTCATTGCTCTATTAATTCCCATCTCTACCATAGTAAGTTAAAGCAGATATTAAGATTCAGCCCTCTTACATCGGGATTTTTGACAGAGGTATAACAGACAGATTATTTTTTTTCTGTATATAAAAATTGTCTCTTCATGTTTTCCAAGATGGTGTAGAACATCTTTTAGAGTAAATTTTTGTTTTGGACCAAATTTTTGTGAAGTCTCTGTGGATGACCACCATGAACAGATTTTTTTTAAAGAAAGAAAAGCAATAAACAAACCCAAAGGGCAAATACAAGTTTTTCACCCTGACTCTCACATACATTATGTTCCATTTGCACCCTTGGGAAGTTCGAGAGCTCACTCCTTGTTCACTGCAGCGAAGAGTGAAACTTATTTGAAGCCTTGTGTTTTAGCTTTAAATTTTATGCAAATATTGCATTTTACTCAACAACATAGTCATTATTGTTAAACTTTTAAATAATAGTTGCTACCAAAATTGCCAGTCTAGGAAAGTAGTCCATTTTACCCTATGCCTGTGTATCCCCAAGTCCCCACATGAATGGATCCCACTTAGAAGAAAGGGAGGGACTACATGAGCTCCTGACATATGTTTTGAACAAGATGTGTTTTCCAATTCACTCATGAAGGCAGCAATTCCCACAGCATGATTAGGTAGAATCATAATGTTTTGTAATGAAATATATAAACCAAACCCTATGCTTTTAAGGTATGGAAAGTGGAACCTAGAGAGTTATAATGGCCTATCGGTTCACACAGCTGATTTCAATTTGACTTAAAGAAAGGAGATTCTATTATTTTACTTCTGAGCCTTCTAGATGGACATGTCTCAAACCCAGTGCACTCAGGTCACCAGGGATCTGGTCAGATACAGGTTCAGACCCAGGAGCTCTGGAGTGGGGCCTGAGACTCTGCATTCCTTACAGATTCCAGGTGTTGCTAATACTGCAGCTCTTCAGAGCACATACTGGTTCATAGGAGCTAGATTACTTCCCAAAATTGGTTTGTCTTTGATGTACTTAAGTAATGTAAAAGACCTTTCAAACCCATCTCTCTGACTGAATCAAGCTTTGCATTGGTAACAAAGCAAAATCCCAGTACAAGCAAATTTGGGATAATAAATGTCATCTGCTTTAGCAATAAGAGCATACTTGATTAATAGACCTGCCATGCATACATCTTAATCCAAAGCAGATATGCTTCACTGTGCACTATAGGGTTAATCGGTCAACCCACAAAAAGTTAAAAATGGTCATTTGGAAGTGAAAATAGCAGAGTTTATACTTAGAAAGCAAAAATAAAGCAATTGAAAGCCTTGCCCTAACAAGTCAACACCTATAATGTCCTAATAATGAAAATTTACCCCCAAATTGTGGGATTCTGCATAAACTAGTACATATTAGAGGCATATTAGAGTTTAGTATTTTCATTAGTGTTCTCACTTAAACTCTGTTAATGCTTGGTATGAATACCAAGTATTACTAATTATTATTAACCCAGTGAACTTATAATATGTAGCCCTTAGTCATAAAAAACTGTGAAAGCCTGTGATATAGCATGGTTGTTGACCTGCAAAAGCAACATTTTAGGTAAGAAAAGACAGTCCTCATTCTATTTTGTTGAAAATTGCTGCTAGAGAATTTGTTAAACAGAATACTCTGTGCTGAGTATAAATCCAACCATATTTATTATAACATAGTGTGCTTTTTGCATCTAATACTACAGTAGGATGATATTCTTCTGTCAGTGGGAAGCAGCCTTTTATGGCTTTGTTCTAATGTCTTCAAGGTTGCTCAGAAGGTGCTAAAGAATGCCAAGCAGGCATGCCAAAGACTAGGACAGTACAGGATGCCATTTGCTTGGGCAGCAAGGTAAGGGGAATATCCTTAATACCTTTGATATGGATATAGACACGTATGTGGGGGGCAGCAGGGAGGAGACAGACAGACTGACTTATAAACCTACAAACCTATTCTGCTTTATCGCCCAGAGACAAAGAGGATTTAAATGTGTAAAGCTGGAAAATAAATAAGCCCCATATTTGAATAATCATTTATTAGAGTCATAGAAAGGAAAGATGCTGGTTGGAGGGTAGCTGTGTGGCATTGGCAGGGTGAACAGGAATGTTGGCTGTAGAGCTGATATTCCAGGTTCCAGCCACATCTTCAGCTTGAAGTGGGGTGATAGCCCAATAAGGTCTGCAGATCTTATTTGTTTTGTGATCTCTACTTCTTAAGCATTTGATTGTGTATGTTGTTTCTGAAGCACAGGCCATTTGCTAGAAATGTTTTCTATGTAAATTGATTTAGTTGTGTTCATCCTCATAAATATTTTCCATGTTTTTAGGTGAGATTTTTGTTGACTACAGTAAGTGGAATAATAAATAGTCTTCAAGTTGAGGATTTATTTTGGTCTGTTGGAAACTCAATTTAGAAGTGCTGTTTTGCTATTTCAGGACATTGTTTAAGGATACATCTGGAAACCTTGACAGAAATGCCAGATTCTCTGCTCTCTACAAGCAAGACAGCAATAAGCTCTCCAATGATGATATGCTCAAGTTACTTGCAGACTTTCGGAAGTGAGTCTCAAGGCCTTATTTATTTTCCCATCTGAAAAATAGAAGTTGTTTGGTAGGGAGGGAAGAAGTGGGCGCAGTCTTTCAAATTGCTCATTTTAACATCATGGGGCATATTGGATGGGCATGGGGCTTAACCTCAAGTCCTTGGGAAGGAAGAGAGTATTTGTAATTGGAAGAGTAACCTGGTTAATTTGAATTCTATAAAGGATGTTTTTGCTGGTTCAGTGAAGGGTGGATTGGAGTTAGAACCTGTGGAAGAAGGAGACAGTTGAAAAACTTTTGCAGGAGGTGGAAAGGGACTCAGCAAAGCCACTGCAAGTGGAAATAGGAAGAACAAAACTAATTCAAGTTATGTCAGAGAGGCTCAGTTACTGGGTCCTGGTTTCCTGACTGGGTATTAGGGTGGGAGGAGAGAGAAATGGGTGATAGTCTTAGTTAGATAAATAAATCCCAGGTTTCTGATTTACACAGTGGAGTGACTTATGGTACTATTAACTGAATGGGTGATGGGGGCATGGTGAAGATAACTTATATAGTACTATTTATAAGCATAGTTCTAAATACTTTACATATTTATATTAATGACTATAGTAGTTTCCTAGGGCTGCCGTGACAAAGGACCACAAACTGGGTGGTGTGAAACAATGAAAATTTGTTTTCTCATATTTCTGGAGGCTAGAGCCCAAAATCAAGGTGTTGCCAGGGCCCACTGCCTCCCAAGATTTCTAGGGGAGGATCCTTCCTTGCCTCTGGGAGCTACCAGCTCCCAGTAGCCCTAGGCATTCCTTGGCCTGTGGAAGCATAACCCCAAACTCTGCCTCTGCCGTCACATGGCTGTTTTCCTCTGTGTCTGTCTACATTTCCTCCTTATAAAACACGTTATGTTGGATTAGGGCCAACCCTAGTAACCTTGTTTCCTTGATTACATCTATTGTGTTGGTGAAAAAGTAAGTATGTTTTTTCCCATAAAAAAAGACTCATTTTTCATTTTCACCTATTACTTTATTGACTTAGATATTTTGAGTATGTCAGCTATCTCCTGTATGGTATAATGTTGATTGTTCTCAATTAATGTCTCAATTTGATCACTATCAATTTCAGCTGGTCTATGCAACTGTGGAGGTGTCGCAATACAATCTAACAAAATTGTTTGAAATGAAGTTAAAGACAGCTAAGTACTACTAGAGCTATCTTATGAGGAAAAAAAACCCAACAAACTTTTTGGTCAACTCATACAAAGATCCTATTTCCAATAAGGTCACATTTATAGGTACTAGGCTTAGGACTTAAACATATCTTTTTGGGAATACAACTCAACCCATACAATATGGTAAAGAGGCTGAGGAGTGGTGGAAGTCATTCTGGCTGAGAATCTGCTCTTATCCACTCTATCATAAGGAATTGATTTCTAAACTTATAAAAACTGATTTTCTTTCCTAGGGATATAGGTTTTAGAATTTTTCTGGGAGAATTCCCACAGTGAGAAAGAATTGAGGGTATTAAAAGACAATGAAATGAAAGAATGGCCAAGAGCCATAGGGACCTTTCAGTTTTGGAATTTTGGCGGGGGGATGGGGGGGATATATATCAAAGTAATTATTAGTTTGCCTAGAACTTAAGAATGGCTGGTTAGCTTTCTTTTGCTTCATTTGCACCATTTTCTTGCTTCCCTCTCTTCTGATTTCTCAGAATTCTAAATACAGCTTTAATTAACATCTCTTAAAAACCTTTACTTAGTTATAGCAAGAACTATACTATCATAGATAATGTGTTACACAGTAATTAGTGTCATGTTTTTATTTGAGTTCCAGGAAACTTTTAGCCTTTTTTGTAGAAAAAAAGTTGTTTCTTTGGAAACTCCACTCACCCTTAGTTGAATAGATCCCAGTTTTCCCTCACTGTACTGCCATGCAATTCTCAGTAATCATCATGTAGGTCTGAATGTACTCACTTAGGAGGGTGTACACACTATGTTGTTAAGGAGGAGAAGTATATCTGTATGACCTCATGTTTTTAAAGAAAACATTTTATATATACTTTCATATATAAATAAAGAAATGGATAGCCAGTTAGATGGAAAGATAGACTGGCATAAAAATAGTTATATAGGCTGGACACCAAAATGTGAGTCATGGTCATCTCTGAGAGATAGGTTTATGAATGACTTTCTACTTCATAGCTTTTCACAATCTTTTAAGAATATTTATTTATTTTTATAGAGAGGGGAAGGGAGGGAGAAAGAGAGGGAGAGAAACAGCAATGTGAAATATATTGATTGTTTGCCCCTCGTGTGTGCTGCAAACAGGGACTGAACCTGCAGGCCAGGTACATGCCCTGACCCGGAATCAAACTAGCAACCTTTTTGCTTTGCGGAACAATGCCCTACCAAGCCACACCAGGCAGGGCAATTTTCATGATTTTATGTGGACAGTTTTTATAACTAACATTTACTTTTATATTCCTACAAAGCAAGCACGGAAGTTTTTTTAATATGTGATGGAGGCTGGAAGCCATGTCTCAGAAGTTGCCTCCTAGCTGAGAGCTTAAAGCTTCCCCTGCAGTGGCAGCTCTTCGAGAGTAGCCGTAGCTCTTGGATCTGGCTTCCTCAGTGGAGGACAAAGGGTGGGACTTTACAGGGCCTTTAGTTAACAAGTGATCTGAGCTGAGAGCCTGCAGCCAGGCAGCGAACAGCACAGACCTTCACTGGTTCAGAGCATGGGACAGGTCCCCCCAGCCCCAGCATGCACACCAGGTCTTCGGTAGGAGGGACTTTGTGGGTAGAGTGTGCTCCAGATGGCCGTGGGAGATGCACAAGCATGATAATAAGGATCCAGTGCTACTGGCATCAGAAGGTATGAAGGCACTGGGGGAGCAATGGTCCTGCTCAACAAGAATCCAGAGAACTGCCAGTGTCTGCTGCCTGTGTTCTTCACAGTGGAGTTAGCGAAGTGAAGGTTTCCTTTTCATTTTTTTTAAACCTTATCATTGTACCTTTTCTCTCCTCTTTGTTTTTTTCACAAAGAAGAATCTCATGTCAGTGGTTTAGGCACCAGCTGGAATCCAGAGGAACTGTTTCTGTTCCCATGATTGTCTCAAAATGTCATTTAATAATGGATGAGAAAAGTTTTCTCAAGCTGCCCCAGCTTTAGAAAACAGCTGCTAAAGCTCAGAAGCCACTTCCCCCTCCATCCCTTGTAATCATTACCAGAGGATACTGTCCGAGATTTAGAGAGAAAATAATTCTGTCAGATGGTATTGCTGGCATATATGCTTTAACAAGTATTTATCTAGGAAAAGAGACTTGGTATGTATTTTACACTTTGATTTGCTCGTGGTGATATCTTTTCTCACTTCTGTAAGAAATCTGAAGGCATGAAGGCAAAGAATAAAAATAGAGTATTTCCTTTACATGTAGACCTTTTTAATGCTACCACATTGGGTAACACTGTCAGGGCTCTTGCATGAGACTGATATATGTGTTTATACCTTTATGTTCTTTGTCTCCAAGTTTGAAATTTCTCTCTAGTTAACACTGAACACAAGCCAGGTGGGGCTACTTGCCTTTCTGTGAACCCACTGTGAACTTTCACTCCATCATGTTTTGCCTTCTGCCTGAATTGTGTCACTTTCTGCCCCCTCAAGCAGTAGCACACAAGTGACAAATACATACAGCATACACATTCCCCTTCTACTTTTTGTCTCTCCAAGGCAAACTTACTCATCATTCAAAACCCCATCCATATCTCACTTCCACGTTGGGATACCTGGGCCAGGTCACTTGGCTTCTCTGCTTGAGTCTCCTCTTCTTTTTAAGGGGGATTGTAATGGCTCTGCCTCCTAGAACTGTGGAGGGAATAAATGAATATATTCATTTATAAATATGAATGAATATATTATAAGGGTGATTTTCTCAAACTGTGAATGGTAGTTTCATCCCCTGTTCTCTCTCAGTACCTTACACATCTGCCTTCTGGTAGAGGTTTATGCAGACTCTTTGGAGTAGTTATCATGTGTCTACTGAATTTTTGGCTTCTTGAGGCTAGGAATCATACCTTGTTTGTCTTCTATCCATGGTGCTTAATGTGATGTTGTATCACATCATGCGCACTTAATAAATGCAAATTGAAATTTCTCTAACGCATACATTCAGTGATTTTATTTAAACAAAAATATCTCATATTTCTTTCAATGGCATATAAATTGTTTAAGTGACACCAAAAAATAGGAAATATTTCTCTTTACAATAGGGACCATTTCCCTTTACAAAATGCATTTAGAAGATTAGACTCACCACCAACAACAGATCCAAGCATGCCTACACTGCTAGTTAATCACATTGATGTGTCAGCACAGGAGGTAGAATCAAGAGGACTGGGTACAAAAACACAGATGTAGGGACACCAAACCTGTTGGCATCAGATGACTACTAGTTTGCGATACCATCCCTCTTCCCTCTGTGGGAATTGTTGAGTCAGTAGGAATGTATGGGCAGTGGGGAAAGAACACCTTTCCCTTTCCTGAGAGAGAGAGAGAGAGTTTGAGCCTCATTCTTAGGTTTATACACAGACATAAGCTTTGCCCAAATTCCAGTCACTTTATGTGTTTCTACATTATACATTTGTTTAATCAATGCATTTTTAGGATGGGTTTTCCTTCTCAACTATTGTAAGTTTTGCATAGAACATATGCACTTTGTAGCATTAAAAAAACAATCCCTGTCATGAGAGAATTCATTTTATATAACATGTTGTCATTGTCATCATCACCATCTCTTTGCAAATAAAAAAAAGGGAGTGGAATTTTTGTTGTGTGAGGTTTTGCTGTCTAAAAAGCCAGGTTCAATAAAAAACCTTGAACTTTTATAATAGGTTTAAGATTACATTTTTAAAAATAATTTAAATTGGTAGAAATACCTTCCACAAAACCAAGGTGCTATGTGGTATGGAATTAAAATCAGATCTGTGCTTGCTTGGAAATGTTGTACTTGGACATTATAATGCCTCTATGGAAGTAGCAACTAGAAGTAAAAGTTCCCAGCAGAAGGAGGAACCTGAATAAGAAACAAGTATAAGAAACAAGTTAGAAATAGAAGTATATAATACTTTGTACAAAGAGTTCTAGTGAAGAATGTTTAAAATTTGTTGCTTAGAAATCCAACTCTCAAAAGTTTATAGGTGGATAATCTCAGTGTGATTGAAAAAGTGGTGAAGAAAGTACATATTTATTCACAGGTGAAAATAATTAGGAAGGAGTGAAATATTATACTCTTGGGTAGTTACATGTAAAACTATTATTTGTAGTAAGCAGAGTATTTCTGACTCAGGGGAGCAGATGCAGTTTCATAGGTGTCTATAAGATTTTGTGGAATGCAGTGTTTTGTAGTATGTTGCAGGGTTAAATTGTTCAAATGAAGAGGTGGGGCAAGGCATTACGTCAAGAAAATTTATACCTGTGTAGAAACCCATGGGTCACAGGGTTGATGCCCCTAAAGAGCTTTGTTAAAGCTGAGAGAAGCTCCAATAGTGCATCATGGTTGGAGCATACAGTGCTTGAGTAGCCATTGGTAGCTCTCTGCAAATGATTGTTCAAGGCACAAGTTTCTGGTAGTAGAAAAGGATATTGAGTTTGTGAGCAAATCACAGAATGGGCACAAAATGTAGGGGTAATGCTGTACCATGCCTGGAAATCTTTGGGCTATAAATCGTTTAACTGAAGGTAGAATATGTGAAAATTGTTGACTTGCCTTCCGGACAGTTATATCTTAGGATTTCAAATTGTTGTTCATTTAAATGCAGATGTGGAAATGAGAAGGAACCCTGAGAGAAAGTGATTCTGCAGGTTGGAGCTGCTGGTGGGCACAGATGAATATGCTCAGGGTACTCTGTAGTCATTATTAGGCAAGAATTTAGAACTATTAGGGAAATCTGATTCAGATTAACAGTACCCCAGGGTATGCTGACAAGTTATGTGTGACTCTGCTTAATAGATAACAGTAACATCAGAGGAATCTTAAAAACAGAATTTAGGAACTTTTCAAAAATTGGAACAAAACCAAATGCTGAATCTATTGGCCAGTGAGGCCAGTGTGCTTTGATATTCTTGGCAGTGTCTGAAAGACATCATTAGTAAACTGGTGACTTACAAAGAAACATGAGACTGTCCCGTTTTTTAAGAGTAAGTCATGTCATGTCAAACTAGTCATCCTAATCACATTTCTGCTTCTCTCTTTTCAATTGGATTGCTAAATTTGTATGACAGAGGCATGCCTTTGACAAGTGTATATTCCAAGATGGCCTGTGAACAAGCCAGAGAAGTGTAGTACACTTGAGTAGACAAGTTGTTCAGCTGCTGGAGTAACCAGATACCAGGGAGGGTGATAAATGGGCTAGTATCATTCTGGCTATGGGCATCTAGAGATTTGAGAAGAAACCTGTTCATGCCAATATTCTGTGCACTATCTTCATCAATGACTTTTATAAGAGAATATAACATGCTGGTGAAATGTCTTCACAACATAAAGCTATTAGGAATACCTTAATACATTAGATGTTATAACCTGGATTTAAGAGGGTTTTGATCAACTAGAAAAGGCTCAAGTATACAAAGATGGCATTTCATAAAGATAAAAATCAAATTCTTTTCTGATTTCCAAAAACATAATTATATAAAATATAGACTAGAGAAATGTAGCATGAGAGTAAAGCATATGAAAAAAGATTTAAGGATTTTAGGTAGTTGTAAATTTCATGTACATCACTAGCTGTGGCTACCTAAAAGTAATAGCATTAATTGATGGGTGTATTGTTCAAAACCAGACAGCTGTGGCCTTGGGTGGTTAGAGCATTGTCAGGATATGACAAGATTGCGGGTTCGATCCCCAGTCAGAGCACATACAAGAATCAACCAATGAACACATAAATAAGTGAAACAACATCTTGCACTCTCTTTTTCTCCCCCCACCCCACCAATTTAAAACACACACACACACACACACACACACACACACACACACACACACATATTCTATCTTCATCTGGTCAGGCCATACTGGGCCTGATTTGTGCAGTTCTAGGTGCCACATATAAATGGGATGTTCTTCTAGGAGTAAAATGGCATTGGAGGAAGATGCAAAAGGACTGAAAATGGAAGACTTCAGAAAGCTGTTTATAGATGATTGAAAGGTGTTACATTGGGAAACATAATAACTAAGCCCCTTGAGGAGTGGAAGTTTCAGAGAGGTGAATTTTACCTTGCTGCGTTGAAATGGCTATGTTGAAAGTTTTCTTGTCACTAAGTAAGTAGTGTTTGTCAGGCATATTACAGAAGAGATTTCTGTATTGGATTGAGTCAGACCAAATACAAACCTCAGATACTTCAGTATTTACTTTGTGCCCAGCATTTTGCTAGACACTAGAAACTAAGATGACTTCTAGTTCTGAATTTTCATAGTTCTAAGTGAGCCAAGAATATATGTTGAGGTTGCTGTCCAACTCATTAGGCACTAGCCACATGTAGCTGTTTAGCACCTGAAATATAGCAAGTCCCAACTGAAATGAGCTGTGAGTGTAAAAGATACAGCTTGTTTTGAATGATTAGAATGAACTTTTTATATTGATCACATATTGAAAAAACAATATTTTGCATATACTGGGTTAAATAAATGTATTTTTCAAACTAATTTTACCTGTTACTTTAAAACTACTTTTGTGTCATGCATTATATTTCTCTGAGAAGTGCTCTCTAGAATTTAGATTTTAGAGTTAACCTAACTTACAAATGTTTGATTTTTCTCTTTGTAGACCTGAGAAGATGGCTAAGCTCCCAGTGATTTTGGGCAATCTAGACATTACCATTGATAATGTTTCCTCAGACTTTCCTAGTAAGTGTAAGTTCTGTATAAAAACGGACAAAATTTTGTTTGGTTTTTACTTCAATTTGTTTGTTTTTAATTTTTCAGATTATATCAATTCATCATACATTCCCGTAAAGCAATTTGAAACCTGTACTAAAACTCCAATCACATTTGAAGTAGAGGAATTTGTGCCGTGCATACCAAAACACACTCAGCCTTACACCATCTACAACAATCACCTCTATGTTTATCCTAAGTACTTGAAATATGACAGTCAAAAGTCTTTTGCCAAGGTGAGTGTAAAGATTGAGGTTTCATTTTTAGTATCAAACTCATTTAGGTTTTGGCTTGTCATGTTCTTTTATAAATATCAAATATTTTGGCTGTTTGTTTTCTTTTCTTTTTTTTTCTTTAAATATTGTTGCAGGCCAGAAATATTGCTATTTGTATTGAATTCAAAGATTCAGATGAGGAAGACTCTCAGCCTTTGAAGGTTTGTTTTTTAAATGTATTTACATTTTCCCATTTTAATAATGTAATTGCATGATATTACACAACTAAAGTAATTTAGCACATTTTAATTGACACAGACACAAAAATATGTAATATATTATGTAACCACATATGGTGAACTTTACAGAATATGGAATAATTGAGCTCTTACTCCTAATTGACTGTTTGTTTTGTTATACTTTTTAGGGATGAAGATTTCTTATGCATGTTCTATTCAGTAAACTTAATCATGGATCTACTGTAAGCCAGGCATTGAATGGTTGCTAAGAATTATATTACCAACATTAATAATAGAAATAATAATAATAATGGATTGGCATCTATCAAATGTTTATTATAGTATGGCAATAATAGTAGTAGTAGATTGTTGATATTCCAGGCTCTGCTTTTAGAGCCTCATAGGAATTATTAAACTCCTTTAATTTTCATAACAGTCTTTTGAGTTAAGTACTATTATTTTCCTGCATTTTTTAGATTAGGTTAATGCACCAAATTTAAATAAATTGATTAGGGTCATACATTAGAGGAACTGATGTTCAAATCCAAGCAGTCTGGCTCCAGAGCTCAAATCCTTTACTGATAAACTATGTGAAAATGACTTTGCAAGAAGGAAGGAGACAAAATGGCAAAGAACAATGCAGTGTAGTTTTTGCCCTCAAGAAATTTATTAGCTTTCTGGGAAAGACAGTTATGGGAGAAAAAAGCTTTGAGCATACAAAAGGTACTGAAATGGTTTACTTACAAAACTGGAAAATTAGAACGGAAAAATACTGAAGGGACACAGAGGGAGAAATTAATCCTTTCTTGAAGGGTGCATGAGAATTTGCTTGGGGCACATAGAAAGGAAGTTCATTGGGACAGAGGGCTTGCATAGCATAGACGTGGAAGTGTGAAAGGGCACAGTGAGCAGGGTCTGATTCGGAGCGACAACTTGGAGGGGTGGGAGGGAGAGTGGTGGGAGGAACAGAGAGGTGAGCTGGAAGGTAAGTTGGGCCCAGGAGTAAGGGGGTTTGCAGGTCTGTAGTCTCACAGGCAGAAGAAAGCCATCAGGGATAGTTAAGTTTATGCTGTAGGAGTGTTCTTTACATCACTTCTGAGTTTAATTTCTTACTCTAATAATTGAATGCTGGTGTTTCCCATTGCTAATTCTTACTTTAGTGCATTTATGGCAGACCTGGTGGGCCGGTGTTCACAAGAAGCGCCCTTGCTGCAGTTTTACACCATCACCAAAACCCAGAATTTTATGATGAAGTAAGTAAGGTTTTCAAGGCTAAACCCAGTTTAACCAGTTTTAAGGAAAACTCTTAAGTTCTTTGCTTAGTATAGCAAAATTCAAGAGAAACTGCATACTATACTGAGAACACAATGATAGAACTAAATGTTGAATTATTTATTTTACATATTTTTTTAAATTATAGAAGTAATGTATTTATTGTAAAAAATAAAAACTTGGAAAATGCAGATAATATAGAAAATAAAAAGTTAAACTCCCTCTTCTATCACAACCACAGTTAATAATTTTGACTTTTTTTTTCAAATTCATATTTTATATAGTTATGTTTGTTAGACCTTTCTTTTTTTATAAAGATTTCATTTATTTTTTATTTTTAGAGAGGGAAGGGAAGGAGAAAGAGAGAGAGAGAAACATCAATGTGCGGTTGCTGGGGGTCATGGTCTGCAATCCAGGCACATACCCTGACTGGGAATTGAACTTGCAACACTTTGGTTTGCAGCCCACGCTCAATCCACTGAGCTATGTCAGCCAGGGCCATTAGACCTTTCTTACTAGGTTTCCTTATGTAAAATTATATGTAGTTCTTTAAAACTACTAAATGAATTCTACTTAGAAGTGTTTTACCCTGTTTTTTTGTCATGGCTTGGCTGTGTTAAGTTAATGTAGTAGTGTCTCTCATGTGTTTTCCAGTTCCTTCTAGAATTGGAATATCAACTCTCTTATTTTTGGTTAGTAATGTCTTAGTCTGTTCATGATGCTATAACACAATACCACAGACTGAGTGGCTATAAACAGCAAATACTTATTTCTTGTAGTTCTGGAGGCTGGAAGTCTGAAATGAGATTGGCAGCATGGTCATGCAAGGGCCATCTCTCAGGTCGCAAGTTCTCAGTTGTATTTTCACGTGGTGGAGAGGGCGAGGGAGCTCTGTAGCATCTCTTTTATGTAAGAGCACTAATCCCATTTATGAGGGTTCCACTCTCATAACCTAATCACCTCCAAAGGCCCCTAATAACCATCACCTTCGATGTTAGAATTTCAACATGTGAATTTGAACACAAATTCTCGGGGGTGAATTTGCAGGGGGAAACACAAACATTCAGACCAAAATAGTATAATATTGTATTAAGAATCCCTTTCTTCCAGCCCTGGCTGGTGTAGCTCAGTGGATTGAGCGTGGGCTGCGAACCACACATCACAGGTTCGATTCCCAGTCAGGGCACATGCCTAGGTTGCAAGCCATGGCCCCCAACAACTGCACATTGATGTACTGATGTTTCTCTCTCCCCCCTCTTCCCTCTCTAAAAATAAATAAATAAAATCTTTAAAGAAAAAAAAAGAATCCCTTTCTTCCTTATCACAATTTACAATCTCAGATTTCTTTTGACCAGAGACCAAATGTACACGTATGCATTGGGTGATACATTGTGTGTCTGCTTTCACCAAGAAATTTTGTTGCTTTTTGCCCTAGCCGGTATGGGTCAGTTGGATGAGAGTCATTCCACAAACCAGAAGGTTGTCAGTTTGATTCCTAGTTAGGGCACATGCTTGCGTGGCAGGTTCAGTCCCTGGTTGTTGGGGCGTGTACTAAAGTCTACTAATCGATGTTTCTCTCCCTATCTTCCTCCCTTCCCATCTTTCTAAAGATAAATGAAAATATCTTTTAAAAAAAGAAATTTTGTTGTTTTGGAATATTTGAAAAATTGTTGTCTCCCTTCCTTATAGATTAAAATAGAATTACCCACCCAGCTACATGAAAAGCACCACTTGTTGTTCACATTTTTCCATGTCAGCTGCGATAATTCAAGTAAAGGAAGCACAAAGAAGAAGGATGTTGTTGAAACACAAGGTCTGAAATTTCATCATTCCTTTGATTGTTTATAACTTACATGTTAGGTTCTTAAATTTTATTTTGATCTGAATTTACATCCTTTTTGCAAAGGAGTTTTTACATGACCTTTGTGAAGGTAGCATGCCTGGCTTGTATATGTAAATTTCCATAAAAGATAATTTTAGAATTCTAATCCCAAAACATTCAGAGTACATTGTAGACAGTGTTCTGCAGAGACTATATTCAGGGTCTTTTCAGTTTCTTAACCCTGGTTGATAGTGACAGTTTTTAAAGATCAGGCAATTTAGTAATATTGGCTTTCTTTCATAAGTTTTTGTACATTTACAGTGAATTTTTTTGTGCTTTGTTTCAACAGTTGGATATTCCTGGCTTCCTCTCCTGAAAGATGGAAGGGTGGTGACTAATGAGCAGCACATTCCTGTCTCAGCTAATCTCCCATCTGGCTACCTTGGCTACCAGGAGCTTGGGATGGGCAGGGTATAAGACTTTAAGATTGTTAATCCCAATTCCTTCAGAAAACATTAAAGACCAATTAAAGCAGCAATAACACAGAAAAGCACATAGTATTTTTTGCCAGTTCCAACATTTTGGTTTTAACTATTCATTTTCAAGTAAACTTAGACCATTGGAAGGCAGTGCTATTAACAATATCATGATCTAGAATTACAGTTATAATTTTAGTATAAGTCCAGAAGTAACAGTGCCTCAACGGAGAGGTGGAGACTTGGAGATAATAGATGCGGTAGAAATTTGGAGATGCTGGATCAGCTAGAAAATCTCTGTAAACTAGCCATGCTCAAATAAAGGTGTGTTCTTAGTGTCATGCAAATGATTAGGAATTGTCTTCCAACTTAACATAATAAGTCAAGTAAGCAAATCTCTTATCCACGTGCTATCTCATTCTGATACCTTTCTGATTCATTAAAGCCTGGATTGTCTCAGATTTCTCCAGTTGGTTTGTGGGTTTTACATTCTTTTTAATTATCTTAGATTTTATAGACATGCTTAGATAAGCCATTTCATTTCAAATGGCTTTTAGTGTTTCTCTACATTTTAAATAGTGCCAAATGTGGACCCATGTTATGGACAAATAGTTAAAATATTCCAAAATAAGGGTAAATCAAATAACATTCAGTTATAATTCCTCATCTGAACATGAGAAAAATGGAAGTTTTTGAAACTAAATTAAGTACAGACAGATGTTGACCCTTTGTGTCAGGAAAACTAACTGTCTTATTGGCTCTACCTGGCACCTTGTGCCATCACTTTCAGAATCTCAGACTCAAGTTTGGTTAAGTTGCTGGTGAAATAGGATTTTTTTCCCTCTCAAATGGATAGTAATTCTCATAGCTGCAACTAAACAGAAAAGATAACTTAGAAGATCCAATAAGAAGAGCATTGTAGCCTGGCTGGCATAGCTCAGTGGATTGAGCACAGGCTGCGAACCAGAGTGCCGCAGGTTCAATTCCCAGCCAGGGCACATGCCAGGGATGCAGGCCACAGTCCCCAGCAACCGCACATTCATGTTTCTCTCTGTCTCTTTCTTCCTCCCTTCCCTCTCTAAAAATAAATAAATAAATCTTAAAAAAAAAAAGTCTTTAAAAAAAAAAAAGAAGAGCATTGTACTTGGAGACAGAAAGTGGGCAGAAATTAGGGTTTGTTGCATTTCTGCTGTGAGCCAGGCATAGCCATGACTGTCAGGCCCCAGAGCTGTTTGGGTCTTCCGTACCTCATCAATGCCCTCATTCAAGATGAGGATTGAAACCAGGATCACTCATGTGTCGGGATGTTTCTTCCCTCCATGTTTTTCAGCATTGTGGTCCTGAAATTAAATGGGTAGATGGAAGCAAGCCACTGCTGAAAGTTTCAACTCATCTGGTTTCCACAGTGTATACTCAGGTACACGCTCTTCTATTAAAATTAGCAGTGGTTGCTCTGTGAATGAGTTTGTATGAGTTTTGGGCGAAACAAAAGTCTAATTGATATGTTATATGGATATATTTTTACTCCGTAAGTCTCTTGTGAAGAAAAGAAGTACATACAAGGTACTCATGTACTGAAATAAATGAAGAGTAACAAGTAACATTTCTTAACAGTCTTCCTCTTTTGTTGGAAGATCTTTTGAAACCTTTTTTAAAATTTATTTTTATCTCTTTGATGTTTTCATTTTTTATGGAATTAGTTTCATAGTCTAAATAAAACATGCCTACCGCAAGAAACGGATGCTACTATTTTCACAGCCAATATGTTAATGAGCTTTCATTTTCTTTTCTTTATTCCTTCCCCCAGGATCAGCATTTGCATAATTTTTTCCAGTACTGTCAGAAAACTGAATCTGGAGCCCAAGCCTTAGGGAATGAACTTGTAAAATATCTTAAGGTATCAGAAGGCTTTCTTAATAACCCCTTTTTAAGGAGTTTGGAGTTGATTGGGTTTTCTGTTGGTGGTGAGTGTTGTAAGAATGCTTTTTGGTAGAAGCTCTCACACCAACAGCTTCTATATGGTTTTAGATAGTGTCAAGAAGGAGACTCAGAAATAGTGCTTCTCCTAGCTTCGTCCTCATCCCATGTATACTTTTCTCATGCCAGACCCAAAACATACTGTTTCCTGCACAGAAAACCACTCACTTACAGAGGCTCCTCATGTGGAGTTCTCACAGGCACAGAGCACAGGAACAGAAACAACAGGAGCAGTGACTTTAGTCCCACAATTTAGGAACTTCTAGTTCATTGTAGGAGAAAACATAAGCTTCATGAGCACATACTAGGTGGGTTAAAAAAATACACCAAATAATATATTTCACCATCCCAGCTTTGTGCAGGGTTAGGGAGACTTTTAGAGTCATTGAACAATGGGAGCAAGGAGGGTTTGTCTAAGGGAATTTCACCTAGAACACGATTCAAGGGGGACACTTTTTAAAAGGAGAGTAGTTAAAAGGACATTCTAGGCATGGGGACAAAATATAAGAAATGTGAGAAATGGAATAGAAGTTTGTTTGATTTAAGCAAGGAAAGTGGAATGGGGATCCTGAATTATTGCTGTGCCAAATCCCCTTTCAGCTGTATGACTTGAAGAAGAGCTTTTATATATGTTGACTTGAAAAACAGTCCTTCTATTAGTTTTCTATTGCTCCTGTAAGAAATTACCACAGCCTCGGTGGCTCAAAACAACACACATTTATTATCTTACGCTTCTGTAGGTCCGAAGTCTGGCATGAGCTTCACTGAGCTAAAATCAAGGTGTTATTAATAGGAAGTTTCCTTTCTGGAAACTAGGGGTGAATCTCTTTTCTTACTCTTTTCATCTTCTAAACACTGCCTTCCTTCCTTGGCTTGTAGCCACTTTGTCCATCTCAAAGCCAACAGATTTTCACCTCGGGCCATTTTTCCTTAGACACGTGCCCCCCGACTCTTCTCTTTTGCCTCCCTCTTCCCCTTTTAAGGACCCTGTGATCACATCAGGCCCACCTGGGTAAATCCAGGAGCATCCCCCATCTTAAGGCCACCTGGTTAGCTTCCTTAATTTCCCTTTGCTGTGTAACATATTCACAGATTCTGCGGATTAAAACATGAACATCTCAGTCCCTTTTTTTGCTTGCCACTGCCTTCCATTTGTTTTAGATGGACTTCTTCCATCCTTCTTTGAAATTGAGTGGAAGTTGCATAGGCTTGGTTTACTTAAAAAAGGATAACTTGAACTTTGGTATTCCATGTCTGTAGAGCCTACATGCAATGGAAGGCCATGTGATGATTGCCTTCTTGCCCACCATCCTAAACCAGCTATTTCGTGTCCTCACCAGAGCAACTCATGAGGAAGTCGCCGTCAACGTGACACGGTGAGAACATGGAATGGAAAGGTGGATACTCTTCTTCCCTTCAGTCTGTCCATATGTGCAGCACAGTCATACATTTCTGGGATGCTAGTATGTGTTGAACATTATATTTAAGATATTTCTTTTGATCCCATATGTAGAGATCCCATCTAATGCCTTATTTCCTGTGGTGCCAATAGGATCATCATTGTTCTAGTACTGTGATGATAATGAAATGTTTCCATTTTCACATTACTATTCATTGCTTTATTCATTCCTATGGTGTGTAGGGTCATTATTCATGTGGTTGCCCAGTGCCATGAGGAAGGATTGGAGAGCCACTTGAGGTCATATGTTAAGGTATGTAAAATAAATTGTCCCAATCATTTATATCTGTGGCTCTCCAATTTTCCTTCTAGAACTTTTTTTTTTAATCTAGTTATTTTTGGATATATGTTGGGATAAAACTTAATACCTGTGCTTTTTCTTCTATATCACATAGCCAGTGCTTGCACTTACACGAGAGGAAGTCCAAAGAGGGGCAATTATTCATCTATTTACTTAATATCATTTGTCAACTGCATTTCTTGTTTTAATGGGTTTTGCAAATAATGTGACCCAAATGATGTGGAAGTTTAAAGAAAGCTATTATCTCACTCTTAGCTAGGCCTCTGGTATAGCTTGTTGTCTTCATTTTTCTTTTCTCCATCCAAAATTCCCAGGAAAACTGCTTCTCCCAAGACAGTAAGGTTAGCTCTGGCCACCATCTAAGTAGATGACTACATGGGACAGCAAGAGATGTTGTTGGGACAAATATCAACAAGTTCTCCATTTTTATACAATATTTAGTAAACATAATGCCAGTCACTGTTCTAAACAGTTACACACACACATTCCATTTAGTCTTTGATACTCTGAATTATAGCTATGTGTTCATTTAAAAAATAAAGTTCGGTTGTTTAGAATATCAGTTACCCAGTGTTGTGTGAGATATTTAATGAAGTCCTTAGGAGGAGGATCTATGGGCTACACAACCATTGACCTGAGTCAGGTGATTCACAATATTTCAATAAAGTTCCTCAAAAACATACTGAACTGCCTCTTTCTGTCACATGACAACGACCCTTCTCACCTTCTGTTTCCACACCTTCCTCTCCCACCCATGCAATTGTATCTCAGTCCCCGATCTTATCCTTTGGAGCCTTTTCAGCATTCAGCTCATCTTGGAGAACCAGTGCATTAAATCATCTTTCCCTTTTCTTCAAAGTATGCTTATAAGGCTGAGCCATATATTGCCTCCGAATATAAGACAGTGCATGAAGAACTGACCAAATCCATGACCACAATTCTCAAGCCTTCTGCTGACTTTCTCACCAGCAACAAATTACTTAAGGTATGTTGGGAGAGCTGGTGTGACTCTGCAGTATTTAAATTGATTTAAAAAAATTCATACTTCTCAGCTTGATCAGTTTACCTTGTGTGGTTTTGGAGACAATCACCAACTCCTAAAAAGTGGTAACAGAGTCAGTTCTTAAATACCAATTTTGCTACTTGTACTAGTGACTCTACAGAAGCTGCAGATTATTATTATACTCAAAGTTTTGTGGCATGCAGCTATTAATAAGTCATTATATTTAAATCACTGGGGGATTGTGAGTTACAGATTATACAAGCAAGTGTCATCAGGCAAGACTTACCCAAGAGGAAAGATTGTGTATCTAATCGAGTAGCGCCACTTGTGTGGGTTGTGCCATGCTGAGCTTATGCGCCCTATATCCTAGAGGTATGAAGTCATGTACGGTCAGACACCTGAAAGCATGAGAGCACCTGCCATATACCTCCAGTCTGATCATTCACCAAGAGGTGCAGCCATGTTTTTTGGTCACATCTGTCTTATGTCAGTAACATTGCCAGCCTAAGAGAATAAACATCTCATCTAACTGATTGTTTTTCTTACTGGAATCTTTTTTTTTCTTTCAGTATTCATGGTTTTTCTTTGATGTTTTGATAAAATCCATGGCTCAGCATTTGATAGAGAACTCCAAAGTTAAGGTATGTCACCTTATATCAGGGCTTGTATGATAGTTTTTAGGGGAAAACATAATTCATTGTGTTTGTAGCTAACATTTATTAACACTTTCTGTGTTCCACTTACAAGTATTGTTTTAAGTGCTTTCCAGCAGTAAAGCATTTTAGCTTTATGACAACTCTATAGGGGAAGTATTAGTCTTACTCCTCATTTTATAGATGAAGAAACTGAAGTCAGGATGCTTGAGTTATTTGCCTAAGGCCATGCTGCTAGTGAGTGGAGGGAGCCAGGTTTTGAGACCCCTCTGGCTAAGAAAAATGTGTCTTTTCCTTTGACTAGCTTAGAAATCTTCAAGTTTGTTGAAATGGGGATAATAGTTTAAGCATTCATTTAAATTGCATTTACCTGGTGTTTTTTAAGTGTCTTGTACATCTTAGACATTTCTCTAGGACTTAGATGGGTTTCTGGTGCTATCATGTCCTGTGTAACCAATGAATTGACTCTGAGATAACTTAGTCTCCTCTCTGAGGTGCCTGGGTATGTGCCATGCTCATTTCTGGATTGATGCCTATTGAGGTATGACTGGTTGTTACTGGCTGTCTGAGCTTAATTTTTTTTTAAAATTCCAAGGCAGTGAACACAGGTAGATGTATCACAGAGCTCCTTCTGAAATGCAGTCTTGGAGTTGCCATTATGACTCTGAATTCTCACTACATTATAGTTGTACAGAAGTGGGAGCTTAAAGAGCCTGGGTGAGAGCTGGAGGCACTGGTGCAGGGAGCAGTCGTGGTGCCTGGCAGCCTCTCTCAGTGAATGTGGGAAGAAGGGCAGAGTCACAGGCAGGGAGGCTCAGCATGTTGGCCATCTGGCTCTGGGAGGAAGGCTTGGGAAAGGCCGATGGATTCTGTCAAGCAGAAGGGTGGTGGTTCAGAACCTAAAGCCATAGTTTCTCTAGTAGAGTGGGCACTGGTGCCTGGCCAGATGGTTTCCGTTTTTTCTCTCTTTTCAATCCAGTTTTAGCACACAGAGATGCCAGATGGAGGCGGGCCCTGCCTTTCACAGAGTAATACACCATCTAAATCATGCCAGAATAGCCTGCCAAGGAAAAAGTATAGCAGACTTCCTACCTGTCAGTGCAGCTAGTGTATGAGCATACACGTGTGTGTGTGTGTGCATACAAAGGGCACGGACACGCACATATGCAGGTTCTTTGGATATATTATATTTCTGTTAAGAATGTTGTCATATGCAGGCTAGACTTGAGGCCTATATTAGTTTGTTAAGGCTGCCATAACAACTAGATGGCTTGAAAACAGAAATTTATTTTCTCACAATTCTGGAGACTGAAAGTTCAAAATCAAGATGTTTGTAGGGTTGATTTGCCTCTCCTTGGCTTGTGGATGGCTATCTTCTTCTTGTGTCATTATATTGTCTTCCTTCTTTGCATGTCTGTGTCCTAATCTCTTATCTCGTAAGGACACCCAGCCCTGTTGGATTAAGGCCCATTTAATGACCTTGTTTTAACTTAATTACATCTTTAAAGACTCTGTCTCCAAACACCATCGTATTCTGAGGTATAAGACATTAACATAAGAATTTTGAGGGGACCCAATTCAGTCCATAACAAGTTCCCACTGGATTTTTAAAATTATTTTTGGTTCTAAATAAATATAATCACTTCAGAGAGATTAATGACTCCCTTATATTCTAAAATGTAACTGATTTGTTTATACAGAATTCGATTAGCCCTTATTATATTGCAGGCTCAAGGGTTACAAAGTTAACTGTAGTGTGGTTTTTGCCCTCAGGGAATTTAGGTGGGAAAGTATACAATTAGACCATGGAAACAAAGGTGAAGGAAGTGCTGAAACACCCACAAGAAGTATATATAAAATCAAGGATCAATGACATCTTTCTGAGACCTGTGATAGAAGATTAATAAAGGAACTCAATTGCAAGCATTCTTTTCTCCAGAGGCCAAATTAAACCATAAACCTTTAGGGATGATAGAGACCTGAAAGATACTTTCTGGTACAGCTCTTCTCTTATGTCACAGAGGTTGAGATGGAACTATGGACCCGTGAAGTAACCTGCCCAGGGTCAAACAACTGAGCAGAGCCAAGAACTCCTGCTAGAGTCAGAACCAGCCTCTCAGATGCTCTGCCATTTCCAGTCTTATAACCTAATTTTCTTACAGCCTCTGGGAATTGCTTTTGGAACTCCGGAAAAAAAACTATTCAAGTGCTACCGTGTACAACTTTTTCTGGAAATTAATTGTGTCTTGGTCCTAAAACAATATTCAGCACGTTTTTAGAAGTAGCTTATTTTAAAATTGTTATCCAGTTTAAAAATAAACACTGACATCCAAAAGGAGAAAACTCAACTGTAACGTAATTTACTATAAAAAGACATTCAAAATACCTACTTAGCACCTGGGAGAACTGCACATTTCCATGTAATGCCAGAAACCACGCCACTGTTTCCCTAAATCACATATTACTGGTCTAGGAACTTCTCCTACATTTTTTGAAGCCTTCATTTAGTTTGCCTTATATCTTAGGAGTAATGAGTTTTCTGTGTTTGAATTAGTTATTTTTATGTTCATCTTATACTTAAATCTTAAGGATGTTTTGAATTTAAGGAACAAATTCATGTTTACCATTGCTATACCATCAGTGATTTCCAGAATCATGATCAAATCCTGTTAGAGTTTTAATATTTTTTGACTGAAGATTATTAATATTATCCATTGTGTTTATAATTGTGACCTGATTTCCTTCCTCACTGGTTTTTCTTCAAATGTCATGACCAGGCACATGCCTGGATTCATATCAGACCAGATAATGCTTTTGGTGTTGCTGAATGTGTTTTTCCCAAAACACATTCCTGGCATTGATCAGAATTTGGGGACATTGTGTATGTTGAGCTGAGGCCTTCCATGCACACTCCCTGTGTTAGTGGGGCCATTCCATCTGGTGCATATTTATGTGAAGGGATAAATTTGCGTGCTGTTCTGCTTGTTTCTGATGTTACACTCTTCTGAAAATGGAGGTGGCCACATGTATCCACCTTCCTATCCCCAGCCAGTCAAGTCAAACTACACTGTATAACATTTGCTGAGAAAGGCTGTGCATCAGAGCCTCTCTTGGAACTAACATCTAAAATAAGCATTTCCTTCCTAGGCTTGAGTGTTTCATAAGTGACATGTGCTTGGAATTTAAAGTAAGTGGTTTTTGAGTAGACCTCATGGAGGCCTGCTAAGTTTGTAACCCTCAACCCCAATCTGCCTCAATAAGTAATATATTGTAGGTGTTTCTTCTGTATCATTTATATTTAGCAGCTATAATTTCAGCAGACTTATTTTGAATATCCTGCCCTCCCACACTGAATCAAGCAAATTGCTGGCATTAAACAGGTGTACTTCAAGGAAGTTGGAAAACCTGGCATAGCATAAGATGAATAGATAAGATGAATATATACCCTTAAGAGTCACTTATTTAACCTACAACCATTTTCTGGCTTAACTGAGCAAAGAAAGTTTTTATTTGAAAAGTGGAAGGAAGATGATATGATTCATGTTCCAAGTGGACTGTTTGGACTTCTCCTAAATTATATTTGTAAACCATGTACATAGGTCATGGCAGAAGGTTTATATCCTTACTTTCATCCATGGATAAGTGCTTTGAACAGTTGTTTGCTATGTACAGAACATTGAGGAGAAATGCATGTGGAGTAGAGGATGTATCCTCAACCTTGAAATTGACAGAGTCCTTGGAGAAAGAAGACATTCAGCTTGCAACAGTTGGAGAATAGTGCAGGAAGGTGTATATGTGAGCTCTAAAATGATAGGAGATTAATGAGGAGATAGAGATGGAACTTTACCTGGGCCTAGAAAGATGCCAAATTTAGAGAGAAAAGAAGAAGCATTGGGAACGGGAGAGAACTCATGCACAGGTAAGGCTTCTGTGGTGGGCCTCAGGCTGAGAGTAGAGGGAAAGAGTGAAAAATAAGATCGACAGCCCTGGCTAGTGTGGCTCAGTGGACTGAGTGCCAGCTTGTCAACCAAAGGCTCACAGATTTGATTCCCATTCAGGACACATGCCTGGGTTGCAGTCTAGGTCCGCAGTTGGGGGCATGCGAGAAAGGCAGCCAAGTGATGTTTCTCTCCCTCTCTTTTATACCTCCCTTCCCCTCTCTCTAAAAATAAATAAATAAAATCTTTTTAAAAATGCATGAGATTTAAAAAACAGAAAACAAGATCAACATAGAAATAACAACGAGATAATTGGGAGCTTTGAGGCCAAGCAGCCTATGATTTGATAAAGACCATAGAGAGGTAGAGTAGGTTCTTCAGCAGGAATGACAAGATGGAAGAGCATATAAATGTTAGCAGAGTGGCTTGCGAACTTTATATCAATGGATCTATCTTCCCCCTGGAGTTTAACCTGTGGAACAGATTAACATACCTGTCATTTTTTATATGTCTGGATTTGTTTGTTTGTTTGTTTGTTTTTTAGCTCTCTCACTGGGTGAAAGAGGTGGGGTTGGGGATGAGAATGGAAAGCATGAATGAATAAGAGAAAATATTAAGTCGACTAATTATTTGACCCAGCAATTCTAAGTATTTACTGAATAGAAATGAAAACATATTCACAGAGAGATTTGCATGTGAATGTTCATAGCAGCTTTACTCGTAATAGCCCCAAACTGGAAACAACCAAATGTCCACTAACAAATGGACAAATGTGGTAACTCCATACAATGGAATACTATACAGTAATAAAAAGGAAAAAACTACTAATTTGTTCAACAACATGGGTAAACCTCAAAAGCATTGTGTTAAGTGGGGGAAGTCACTGTGGCCATGCAGACTTTATATTCTGTGAATTCATTTTATGGCATTCTAGGAAAAGAAAGTATTCTAGGGATAGAAAACAGAGCAGTGGTCTCCAGAGGCTAGGGGGTGGGAGAAGAAATTCAAAGGGACATGAGGGAACTTTTATGGTGAAAGAAATGTACTATATTGTGGTTGTCGTGGTGGTTACACAACTGTATTCATTGTCAAGACTTACCAAACTGTATGCCTTAAAAGGGTGAATTTTGCTATATGTAACAAATATCAATAAACCTGACTTAACAAACAGAATGTAATAAAGTTAGTTTTTAGTGGGGATGAAAAGGCCAGTTAGATATTACGTTTGAGAGCATAGAAGAGTAGAGCATTTGGGAGAGATAATTAGGATGTAGTTTACCAGGCAAGACAGGACGTGATGAGTTTTGTTTGAGATATACCTCTTAAGCTTCAGGGCCATGGGTTCAGCTCCTGTCACAGAGATCTAAAATAACAGTAACTAAAGAAAAAAATGTTATTTCTTCTCACATGAAAGTACAAGCTAGTATGGGAGTTCTATTCGACAAAGTTTATCTGAGACCAAGACTTTTTCCATCTCACTGCTTTGTATACCTAGAGTGCTGCTCATAGTTCTGATCTGACTGGGTTCACCACCATGCCCATGTAGAGCCAGCAGGAAGAAGATAAATATTTTCCTGGATGGGACCTGTTGCTGCCTCAATGACCAATTTTGGTCACATACTAGTTAGTCACATACCTGCAAGGGATTCTGGTAAATGTAGTCTTTATTCTGAGTGTTCATGCCCTCAGTTAAAATGTTGAGGTTCTATTACCATGAAAGAGAAGAGAGAACAGATATTGGGAAGCAACCAGCAGTTGTTGCCACAAGGTTCAGTGGCACAGCCCAAGGAAGGATTCAGGCGTAGGCAAGGAAGAAAATAGACACAGCTGGAGAAATAGATCTGTGAGCCCCAGTCTGCTAAAATCATCTAAGCTTTTCACTGGGAAAAGCACCGTGTTAGTGTGGAGTCATCAGATAAGTTTATCTATATAAGATTTATTAGGAGCAATGACTGTGAGAAAAAATGGGAAAGAAGCCCAGGAGAGAGTGGGAAAACCATCAGATGGCAGAAGGAGAGAGAGAAGGAAGGAAAAATCTTAAGACTGCAGTGCAATTCTAAGAGCATTGAGCGAGGCCACTGGAAAGTCCTTGAGCTCAGGTTGACCATCAGAGGACTCTGGTGTTCCCCAGGAACAAACCTCCCTTGGTATTCCTGCCACCCTTGGTCAGTGGCAGGGAGCAGCCCATGCAAGATGTGGCCATGGTGTAAATGCAGTAGCAGAATTCAGAGCACAGCACCTGGGCCATGGGTTACTTATGCTCCCTGCAGTTGGAGATCTGAGTGACCATTTTCATGGCACCAGCAGGGTAGAGAGACTGATTTTGTGAATGAAAATAATGAAGAGCTTGGAGAAAGAAAAGATGTTTTAGAAAAAAAGAAACAGAAAAAATAATTTAGGAATTCCAATAATAGGGAGTAGCTTCAGACTTCTGGAAAATGTCACTGGAAAATTTCTTGTCTACACCATTACTTTTGTGCTTGCTAAGCCAGAAAAAATGAAGTTTGTTAGTTAATGAACTTCTTTCTTATATATCACTGAGCAGTAAACCTTACAAGAGCGTAGAACACAGTATGGAACAAAAGATGAACATTTGAAGACTGCTGGAAAGTTTTGTAGTTTTGTATGCAAAGCCATATTTTTGGCCACAGCGTTTTTATGTATTTTATAAGATTATGTATTTTTAGCGGGGGAGGGAGAGAGAAAGAAAGGGAGAAAAACATCGATGTATGAGAGAAACATTGATGTGTGAGAGAAACATCAATGGACTGAGAAACATCAATTGACTGCCTGTTGCATACCCCAACCAAGGAGCTAGCCCACAACCCAGAAATGTGCCCTGACCAGGAATCAAACTGGTGACCTTCCTGTTCACAGGCCAGCATTCATGCCACTAAGCCACACCAGCCATGGCTATTACAGAAATTTTTAAATAAAAATAAAAAGAAAGGGAATAGTTTAACAATGTCCTGTTGTCCTTACCCAACGTCAACAGTGAACCAGCATGCTGCCATTCTTACTTTATATATCCAACTTCACACAATTTTTTTACTAGAGTATTTAAAAGCAACTCCCAGATGTTTTATCATTTCATTGGTAAGCACTTTAGTGTATCATCTTTAATAGACAAAGCCTTTAAAATAAAGATAAGTACCTACTACACTACTGTTGCACTCATCAAAGTTAGCAGTATTTCTTTATTATCATCTAACACCCAGTCTGTGTTCTATTTCTCCCCTAGGTGTCTCAAAAATGTCATTTTACTATTGGCTTGTTTGAATCAGGATGTAACATAGTCTTTTGTTGATGTGTTCCCAAAGGTTCTAAAATTCTCAAACAATCCCCTCTCCATTTGTTTGGGTTTTTTTGACACAGTGTATTTGTTGAAGAAAGTGGGGCATTTGCCTCTTAGAATTTCCCACATTCTAGATTTGACTGGTCATAACTTCACAGTTTTCTCAGACATGGCTCTGTGTCCCATGTCTTTCCTATAAACTTATACCGATATCTAGAAACTCAAGTTCTTTCAGGTTTGATTTGTTTTTGGTAAAGGATGCTTTGTATCCAACACTACTGCATCACATCAGGAGGCATACAATGTCTGGTTATCTTATTTTTTGTTATGATGATATGGACTAATACAGTGATTTTCAACTGGTGTGCCACAGTAATATTTAAAATGTAAAATATCACTCCAGGACTTCTGGTTAAGATGGAGGCATGGGTAGATAAATTTTGCCTCTTCACACAACCAAAAGAAAGACAACAAATTTAAAAACAAAAAAATAACCAGAACTTACTGCCATAAAAACAGGCACATAGACCAGTGGAACAGAACAGAGAGCTCAGAAATAAACCTAAATCTCCGCGGTCAATTAATATTTGATAAAGAGGGCAGCAACATAAAATGGAGTAAAATAGCCTCTTCAACAAATGGTGTTGGGAGAGCTAGACAGCTACATGCAAAAAAGTGAAACTTGAGCACCAATTTACACCATACACAAAAATAAATTCAAGGTGAATAAAAGATTTAAATATAAGTCGTGACACCATTAAAGTCCTAGAGGAAAACATAGGCAGGAAGATCTCAGATATTTCACTCAGCAACATTTTCAGATATGTACCCTAGAGCAAGGAACATAAAGGAAAGAATAAACAAATAGCATGTTATCAAAATAAAAAGCTTCTGTGTACCTAAAGAAAATAGTATTAAAATAAAAAGAGAACTAACTGTATGGGAAAACATATTTGTCAGTGATACCCCAGACGAGGGTTTAATCTCCAAAATACATAAAGAACTTACACAACTCCACTCTAAGAAGACAAGCAACCCAATTTAAAAATGGGCAAAGGACTTGAACAGACACTTCTCCAAGGTGGACATACAGACGATCCAGAGACACATGAAAAGATGCTCAATATCTGCTAGCTATCAGAGCGATGCAAATTAAAACCACAATGAGATACCACTTCACACCAGTCACAATGGCCATCAGAAACAAAGCAACAAACAGCAGTGTTGGAGAGGTTGTGTAGAAAAGGGGACTCTGGTGTACAGTTGATGGGATTGCAGACTGGTACAACCACTATGGAAAACATTATGGAATTTTCTCAGAAAACTAAAAATGGATCTGCCTTTTGACCCAGCAGTTCCACTGCTTAGGATTATATCCTAAGAACCCTGAAACACCAATGCAAAAGAACCTATGCACCCCAATGTTCACAGCAGCACAATTTACAATAGCCAAGTGCTGGAAGCAACCTAGGTGCCCATCAGTAAATGAATGGATCAAAAAACTATGGCACATTTACACAATGGAATTTTATGCAGCAGAAAGAAAGAAGGAGCTTCTACCCTTTGCAACAGCATGGGTGCAACTGGAAAGCATTATGTTAAGAGAAATAAGCCAGGTGGTGAAAGACAAACAGCATATGATCTCACCTTTAACAGGAACCTAATCAACAAAACAAACAAACAAGCAAAATATAACCAAAGACACTGAAATAGAGAATAGGCTGACAGAGTTCAGAGGGGAGAGGGGAGGGACTTTCAGGGGAAAAGAGGAAGCATTTGCAGGAACAAGTATAAAAAGCACATGGACAAAAACAAGGGGGGTGGAAATGGGAGGGAGGTGAGGAGGGCTGGGGGGTGGGCTGGGATAGGAGTAAAAGGCAGAAAACTGTATTGAACAATTAAAAATTAAAAAAAAACAAACAGAACTGCCAGAAAACCAAACTGTATGGAAGTCCAACAGCCAAGGAATTACAGAAGAAACATTTATTCAGACTGTTAGTAGGGATGGAGAAGGGCAGCAGGGGTGGAGAGGACACATGGCAAAGCAGCGGCTGGCAGACCAGCCCAGGTGGTCCCACATTTGCGTGCGGATAAACCAGGAGGAACAACTGAGGAATGAGATGGACCAAGAAACTCAGGGTTCCTGTGTGGGAAAATAAGACTCAAAATCTCTGGCTGTGAAAACCTACAGGTGCTGTGGCAGTGGGAGAAACTCCCAGCCTCACATGAGTTTTCACTGCAGAGACCCACAGGGTCCTAGAACATCCACAAGCCCACCCACCCAGGAATCGGCACCAGAATGGCCCAATTTGCTTGTGGGTAGTGAGGGAAATGACTGAAAGCTGGCCAATATCCAAGCAAGCAGCATTGTTCCCTCTTATACCCCTCCCCTACAAACAGTGCCATAATGCAGCAACATGTGTTGCCCTCGCTGGAAAATACCTAAGGCTCCTCCCCTCATTATATAAACAGGCATACCAAGACAAAAAATATAGTCCAAATGAAAGAGCAGATCAAAGCTCCAAAAACAGAACTAAGCAATGAGGACATAGCCAACCTATCAGATGCCGAGTTCAAATTACTGGTAATCAGGATGCATACAGAAATGGTAGAGTATGGTCACAAAGTAGAGGAAAAAGTGAAGGCTATGCAAGGTGAAATAAAGAAAAATGTACAGGGAATCAGTGAAAGGAAGAAACTGGGACTCAAATCAACAATCTGGAGCAGAGGGAAGAAATAAACATTCAACCAGAACAGAATGAAGAAACAAGAATTCAAAACAATGAGGAGAGGCTTAGGAACCTCTGGGACAACTTTTAACATTCCAATATTCGAATTATGGGGGTCCCAGAAGGAGAAGAGGAAGAGCAAGAAATAGAAAAATTACTTGAAAAAATAATGTAGGAGCACTTTCCTGATCTGTCAAAGGATATAGACTTCCAGAAAGTCCAGGAAACTCGGAGGGTCCCAAAGAAGGCAGACCCAAGGAAGCACACACCAAGGCACATCATAATTACATCAGCCAAGATTAAAGAGGAGAGAATCTTAAAAGCAGCAAGAGAGAAGGAGTCAGTTACCTACAAAGGAGTGCCCATTAGACTATCAGCTGATTTCTCAAAAGAAACCTTGCAGGCAAGAAGGGGCTGGAAAGAAGTATTTGAAGTCATGAAAGGCAAGGACCTACATCCAAGATGACTCTATCCAGCAAAACTATTATTTAGAATGGAAGGACAGCTAAAGTGCTTTCCAGATAAGGTCAAGTTCAAGGAGTTCATCATCACCAAGCCCTTATTATATGTAATGTTAAAGGGACTTACCTAAGAATAAGAAGATGACCAAAAATACAAATAGTAAAATGACAACAAACTCACAACTATCAAAAAGTGAACCTAAAAAAACAAAACAAAACAAAAAAACTTAAGCAAATAACTAGAACAGGAACAGAACCAGAGAAAAGAAGATCACATGGAGGGTTATCAGTGGAGAGCAGGAGCAGGTAGAATGGGGGAAAGGGTGCAGAGAATAAGAAGCATAATTGGTAGGTACAAAATAGACAGTGGGAGGTTAAGAATAGTATAGGAAATGGAGAAGCCAAAGCACTTAGATGTACGACCCATAAACATGACCTAAGTGGGAGGAATGCTACAGAGTGGAGGGAAACAAAGGGGAGGAAAAAATGGGACAACTGTAATAGCATAATCAATAAAATATATTTTTAAAAAGAAAAATAAAATGTACAATATCTGACTACTGGTCAGGGGCACTGATCTCTTTACCTCAGATTGTTAAATTAAAAAATTACAAGAGCCAACACAATAGCCTTCCATTGTGAGTGAATCAAAATTACACCTATTTTTTGTCAGATCGTCAAAAATGCAAATTTTTTTGTGCTGCTGAACTTTAGTATTAGTTTATGACATGAAAATTTTGAAAGCCGCTGGACTAATAGATTTATGTGGTGTTCTACCCCTTCCATTCATTATAGGGTTCCCCATCCACTTTTCATGGTTTTAGCATTCATTGACTTGGACACATGCTAAAGGCCACAAGCATTTCTTGGGAGACCTATTTTTTATCTTGGGCAGCTGGCTGTCATGTCTGGTGGTCAGAGTTGGCCTTACCTGAGTATTGAGTTATTGGTTGTATGTATTGAACAAAATCCCTTTGTACTTTCAGATTTTACTGTATTGTTTTTGAAAGTAGGTGAACTTGAAATTCTTATCACTTGATCCCTACCTCACTGAACTCCCAAGTTTATATAAATTTACAAAGATTTTTTTGTTACTGGTTTGATAATTAAGATTATTATAAAGCTAGTGTTTCTAAATTTTAAAATAAATTCTGGTATTTAATGCATAAACATAAAGCATGCTTTCCTGTCAGAAACAATTGGGTTCCAGTTCTCATTTTACAAAATACTATTTGTTTCATATTGGAATACTGGTTTGGTTGCTCCAAAGCAGGCCAAAATAATAGTGCCTTAAATAAGATGAAGGGTTCATCTCTTACTTTTGGAAATTTATGAGCCAGTAGGCAGTTGGGAGAGTGGGGGAACTTGTCCCCCAAGGGCATTCAGGGACTTGGGCTCCTTATAGCCAATTATCCAGCCCAGGTGTTATCTTTATCCACATGATTAAGAAACTGACTCACTACCACCACACATTCCAGGCAATGGTAAAGAAGAGAATTCAGAAAACAAGCCACTCGTTTTATGGGAATGGCTGGAAGAGGCATGTGTCTCTTCCCTTTTATGACCCATTGGCCAGAACTCAGTCATATGGCCCTTATCTAGCAACAAATTAGGCTGTGAAATGTAGTCTTTAGCTGGACAGCTGTGAGCTTCTGTAAAACCTGAGGGTTTCACAGCTAAAAAGGAGAAGGAAAGTAGGAATATTAAAGGTCAGTTAGTACTTGGTTACTGGATCTCTCTACACTTGTTTCCTTGTCTGTAAAATGGAAATGAAAATACCTCCCTGTTGTGGCTGTTAGAATCACATGCATGAGTGGATAAATGCATGGAGCATTTTATTCAGACTCCACCACATTTAAGGCCTTATTAAATGGTTCCATTTATTTCAGGCAGGGAGGGGCAACAGGTGTCACAAAATAGAAATAGCAGGGGCCTTGAACTGATGGTAGATCTGGACTTGAATCTTTGTTAGTTGATAGTGGTGTGGCTGAGGACACATTTGCTTAAGCTCTCTGACCCTCAGTGAAGTGAGGGTTAAACTCATAAGATATCTTATAATAATTCAATGAAAAAGCACATAAACATATCTCATGCAGTTCCTGACATGTAAAAGATATATATACAGTAAGTGGAACCCAGCTAATTTTTTAGTGGCCTGAGTATAATTTCTTAAGTATTCCTATTGAGGAAAAATTACTATATAAAATTAATTTAAAGAGAACTGCTCTAAGGAGTTTCAACTGGTAATGTACAATCACCAATCTATATGTTTTTAGTTTGAATACTTGAAGCTTAAACCTAAGGTGGTGTTTTCTAAAGAGATCTCTGATAGGCACAGGCACTAGAATCACCAAACATACTCGGTAAAAATGCAGCTCTTGGTCAGCATCTCTGTGACTACAGGCTCATGTCTACACTTTTATAAACGTCTCCAGGGTGACCTTTATCATGCTGAAGTTTGAAATTTCAGGTCTAATCCTTAGCACTCATTTAAGTATTAGATTACTTGTAATGTACTTTGAGAGATGGAATTCATTTATCTTTTCTGATTTCAGATAAATAAGCTTAGAATGTTGAGTTTTTAAAATGAATTCAGAGATGAGATATTTTCCCCCAAAAAGATGCAACTTAAAAAAGTAATGAATGTTGGCTCTAAATTCTTTTTTAGGTATTGAGAAACCAGAGATTCCCTGCATCCTATCATCATGCAGTGGAAACTGTTGTGAATATGCTGATGCCACACATCACTCAGAAGTTTCGAGATAACCCAGAGGCATCTAAGAATGCAAATCATAGCCTTGCTGTCTTCATCAAGGTGAGGATCTCCAGGCCAGAGAGTGCTGGCTAAGTTACTGAAGTGTCCTTTCTAGCAGAGTAGTATATAGTAGTTTATAGTTAGTTGCTCAGTGTCAACGACATGTTTGTATGCTAAAAGATAAACTTATTAACAATAAAGACTGTTTAGAACCCAACTTTCTAAAAAGTTTGGGCCTAAATACTTACCTTTGTGGGTTCTGGTTGTCCACAGAGATGTTTCACCTTCATGGACCGGGGCTTCGTCTTTAAGCAGATCAACAACTACATCAGCTGCTTTGCTCCTGGAGATCCGAAGGTAGTGTGTATGTTACACGCTGTTTTTTTTCCCTCACTGATACATGACCAGCAACCCACCCAGTTCTCTTTGTTCACATCAGAGCTTTCTTTCAGTCTCAGAGGCACTACTTACTCCCCTTTCGTGAAGATACTAACTAGTACTTACTTGTGTTAACATGTGCGATGTTAGGGAAGCTAGAATCCCGGATGTAAAAGAAACATTTACTTGATTTTCTTATAAACACCTGAAATGACTTCTCAACTGCAAAACTAAAAGTATATGTGTTGGGAGTCATAGTTTATTTAGCAAGGTAATAGAAGTAACTGTGCCCTTCCTCTTACTCATTTTTCTATTGTATTCAGTCTGTGTCCATAATTATAAACTGCCTGAAGTCCTTTATTGCAGTAAGAGGAGCATAAATAATAAAAGCTCTGAAAGTTAGTGGAGAATATTGTTTAATGAAATGTGTTCTCAATTTTCAAACAAATCCCTGCAGCCATTTTAAAATCTAAAATACCACAGAACATGCATTTCTTTTTTTTCTTCTCAATTTCTCCCCCTTTGTCTGCCCCCCGTCCCCTGCGCTGCAGCATTCCCCCCTTAGTTCATGTCCATGGATTATACAAATAAGTCCTTTGAGTTCTCTGTTTCCCATACCATTTTTTACCTCTCCCCAACTATTTTATGCCTACCAATTATGCTTCTTCTTCCCTCTACCTTTTCCCCCCTATTCCTCCCTTCCCCCTCCCCAGTGAAATCTCTCCATGTGATATCCATTTCTCTGATTCTGTTCCTGCCCTAGTATTTTGCTTAGTTTTTGTTTCGTTGTTTGTCTTTTCTTTTAGGTTCATTTGTTGATAGTTGTGACTTTGTTGTCATTTTGCTGTTCATATATTTTATCATCGTCTTTTTCTTAGCTAAGTCCCTTTAACATTTCATTTAATAAGGGCTTGCTGATGATGAACTCCTTGAATTTGACCTTATCTGGAAAGCACTTTAGCTGCCCTTCCATTCTAAATAATAGCTTTGCTGGATAGAGTCATCTTGGATGTAGGTCTTTGCCTTTCATGACTTCAAATACTTCTTTCCAGCCCCTTCTTGACTGCAAGGTTTCTTTTGAGGAATCAGCTAATAGTCTAACGGGCACTCCTTTGTAGGTAACTGACTCCTTCTCTCTTGCTGCTTTTAAGATTCTCTCCTTCTCTTTAATCTTGGCTGATGTAATTATGATGTGCCTTGGTGTGTGCTTCCTTGGGTCTTCCTTCTTTGGGAGTCTCTGAGCTTCTTGGACTTCCTGTAAGCCTATTTCCTTTGCCAGATTGGGAAGTTAGTTTTCTTTCATTATTTTTTCAAATAAGTTTTCAATTTCTTGCTGCTGTTCTCCTTCTGGCACCCCTATAATTTGGATATTGGAACGTTTCGGGTTGTCTCAGAGATTCCTCAGCCTCTCTTCATTTTTTTGGATTCTTGTTTCTTCATTCTGTTCTGGTTGGATGTTTATTTCTTCATTTTGTCCCAAATTATTGTTTTGAGTCCTGGTTTCCTTCCTGTCACTGTTGGTTCCCTGAATATTTTGCTTTATTTTATTTTGGGTATCTTTCATTTGCTCTTTCATTTTTCAACCAAGCTCAATCAGTTCTGTGATCATTTTGATTACCAGGGCTTTAAATTCTCCATCAGATAGGTTGGCTATCTCATCGTTTAGCTCTTTCTGAAGCTTTACTCTGTTCTTTCATTTGGGCCATATTTCTTTATCTTGGCACATTAATTACGTTGCTAGGGGGCAGGGCCTTAGGTATTCCCCAGGGCAGGGCAACTCTTCTTGTTGCACTACAGTGCTGCCTGTGGGGGAGGGGCCAGAGAGGGAACAGTGCAGCTCACACACTCGTCTCTAGCCCCCCTTTCCAATTAACTCTCATGTGAGACTGGGAGTTTTTCCCACCTTGGCAACTGCAATAGTCCACAGTCCATTGTGAATCTCAGTTTCCCGTTCAGGCAGCCCTGTGCACGTGGTCTGCTCTCCTGCCGCAGCCATTTTTAAAACCTCAGTTGAAAGTACTTCTGGGTAATGCCATGTATGTTTTTAAGAAATAAAGAAAATTGGCCTATTGAAGGTTACCAAAAGGTGCCAGCTGCGCACCATTCCAGGTAGTCCTCTGAGGACCAAATTTTTAGAGGTTGGCAAGTCCAAAAGAGGTGGGCCAGGCAGGAGGCTGGAGACCCAGGAAAGGGCTGATCTTGCTAGTTGAGCCCAAGGACAATCTGCTGGTAGCTCTCCCCAGAGCATGTAGTTCTAAGAAGGTCAAGAAGCTAAAGGCTGGGTCTCTTATTTCTTACACACTTTTAGGATGCTGTATAAAATATCCAGTGTGGTATTTAACTTAAGACTAAACATTTTTTTCCTGCAGACCCTCTTTGAATACAAGTTTGAATTTCTCCGTGTGGTGTGCAATCATGAACATTATATTCCATTGAATTTACCAATGCCATTTGGAAAAGGCAGGATTCAAAGATATCAAGGTAATCTTAACTTTATATATATATATACTTAGTCTCTTCACAAAGAGAGTCATTTACTTTTAATAAGATGAGAGAATTGATTCCAACATGACATGAGATTTTTTTGTTTGTTTTTTTCATAGATGGGTTAATTTTTTTCTAGTTAAATTTCCATGTTAAAAATATTGATTAAATGCTCTATGGGAACTTACTTTTCAGCAAACTTACCAGACTACATTTCATGTTAGTGTGACTCTTCTTCATTGAAACATTCCTTTGCTTAAACAATAGAAATCCATTTTACTTCCTGTGGTTTATTTTTATTTGTTTCACTTTTTCTTTTTTCTCATGAATTAGCTTTTCTTTCACCAACTGTGGAGTCAAATGAAACTCCTATAGGTAGGTGTGGGGTATGATGCTTGCTTTCTTGCATTTTCCTCCTTTAAAAGAAAAAGAATGCAAGTGATTGCTGAAATGCTTTTGTATGCTATTTATCTAGGCATTTCCCATATACTTTGGTCAGTTTTTAAACTCATGATAAACCAGCGAATGTGTTCTTTCTGTAGCTAAGAGATTGCATTAACATCTCAGGGAGGCATCTTGCTTTTTGCTCATGGGTTCTCTAGGATATTTCTTTAGAAGTAAAACAAACAAAATTCCTGCCTTACTCTAAAAATGTATTATTCCACCATTTTCATAGCCCTTGTCTATAGTGGTGGCAGTAACCTAAATCACTAGCAACACGGCTTTTCACATGCTTTTTATGTTTGCATGTTGAGTCTTTTTTAACTTTCCTTTATCCTCTTTAATTCAGCTCATAGTGATTTCTTTATCTTTACTGAGTCAGTCAAGGTAGGATGCTAGGTCTGTTGAGTGGTCTTTACTAGTTTTAGTGCCTTGTATGTGCTCAGAATTGTTTTAGCTAAAGGAGAGAAAAAGTGAAAGGATGCCACCAAACTATTAATAACACCTAAATCAACTGATTCTGAAGTTCAGAGAGAAATATACAAAGGCCTTCATTCAGAGACATAAAAATATGACTCAGACTGATTTTTAAGGAATAGAAGAGGGACTGTGTCCTGGAATGGGTATTCATGCATTCAACAAATATTTACCCAGTACCAACTGTGTTTAGCCACAGGATACAGTCGTGGACAAGTGTCCACATAAAAAATGTCCAATCCTGTTAAGAATTTTTGTAAAATTTTATTTGAGCCAAACTGATAACAATTGTGAGGAAAGCAAGATCTCAAATACTTCTTAGAATGGCAGTCAGCATCTTCGTTTATGATTACATGAAGGTGGAAGAAAGCAAGGTAGAGATGAGATTACAGGATAATTAACAAGAATATATGCTTTCTTAAGGATATTTACCCTTATTTAGAAGGAGTGTAACCTTTGAAGGAATGTAACCTAGATACACAAAAACAATGGATAGATGTTGCTTAAGGCAAAGAAAAATCTTTTACTAAAGAAAGTTATAAGGCTCTGGCTGGTGTGGCTCGATGGATTGAGTTCTGTACTGCGATGCAAAGGGTTCCCGGTTCAATTCCCAGTCAGGGCACATGCCTGGGTTGTGGCCAGGTGCCCAGTAGGGGACATGTGAGAGGCAACCACACATTAATGTTTCTCTCCCTCTTTCTGCCTTCCTCTCTAAAAATAAATAAGTAAATAAAATCTTCAAAAAAATTTATAGGCATAGGGCATCATTACCCACCATGACCTGCCCAATTAGGAATTTATGATCAGATCACCTGTGAGGTTACTTTCCATAGAACCCCTTTTCATCCACACGAGGATGATAATCCTTGGCTGTTTTACCTAAGGGAAATCTTTAGAATGTTAGAGAGTGATAATTGCTAAGGACAGAAAAACAAAGCAAGGAAAGGAGATATGAAATGAGGTGATGTTTGAGATAGGGTGACCAGAAATTGGTAATCTGAAGAAAGCGAGGTATTGAGCCATGAACACTCATGGGGGGGGAACATTCTGGGCCAAGGTAATAGTCATTTATTCAGCATTCCCTGGTCCAACCCTGGCCCAGCTATCTGGTCTCACTACCCCCTATCCCGCACATTTCAGAAACACCTGCTACTCCCAGCTCCTCAAACATGACATGCGTACCCCTGACACACCTCAACCTCAAACTCTCCTGGGTTGTTCTCATCTTCCTCCCCAGCCAAACCCTCAGCACCTCCTATGTGGACCCTGCCAGGTCTCCTCCTCACCCTCTCCCAGTACCCCAACTGAAATTAATTGCTCTCCACCCTGCACTTAAAACCTTGTCACACCCTCACCTCACAGTCTTACCAGGTCCCTTGTACTTGGTAACTGTGACTGTCTTTTCCTTTCACCTGTCAGGGTACTGAGGATAGCTCTTTATACCTACTTGTTGAGCAGTGAACGTGTGCTAATGCCCATCTTCCGCTCTGACCCAGCAAGGCCCAATTGCTTATTGAGCAAAGTAGAAATCCTTCAGGTGTCCAGGAGACTGACACAAACTCTTAGTAGAATGCTAGGTATTTGGTGACAAGAGGGACTGCCCCAGGCAGATGGGTGTCTGTCACTTAGTGATAATTTAAATATTTTAATCATTTTTTTCCTCTCTCCATTTCACTGTCCCTCCTTTGCCCTGCATTTGCACATGCACACACGCATGGTTAAACCTATCAACAGTTTTCTTCTAAGTGGTTTATCTGAATTCAAGCTATGAGCTGTTGTTTGGGTAAACTGGGCTTAATGTAAAGAGTGGACACTATTATTCTGGAAATAATCTTTCTCTTGCTGCTGCTAAAGGGTTTTGTTATCAATGGAAAATGAGTTCTTGTGGTATCACATGGAAAAGAATTTCCTAAGACTACATAGGAGAATGTGGCTCTGTGGTAAACTTTACCAATGATGAAAAATTAACTGGGTTTCCCTCCTGCTTCCAGTGTTCCATCTCTATCCATCTTGCCATGAAAAGTTCCAGTCTTGTCTTCAGCAGGGCCACGATGAAAGTCAGTGCCAGAATTTCTGTTCCATATCAGTGTGCAGTCCACTCCAACATCTGGCTAGCTTACCATGTGTTTCTAGCTGCAGTCTATTGCTTGGCTGTGGTATTCAGGCTCTCTCCTGGAGCCTGTGTGTGTAGCCTGCATGGCCATAGGCCATGTAGCTGCCAAGGCCACATGGCTATGGAGAAAGGACATGCAAGTACATGGGGTGAGTGTGAGTCACAAGTAACAGAGAGAGAGAGAGACAGAGAGTGAGACAGAGAGAGAGCGAGAGCGGGTGTTTCTTTGTCTCCCTGGAATTATATTAGTTTGGGCTTGGGACTGACCTGGTGCTTTTTACCAAATGACCAATTTCCCAGGGTTTAGCACGTCCCCCACGCTGGACCCCAGGGTTAGGTCCATGCCCCCCAGTTAGACTGACAGGCTTCTATAGTCAAGCACCTCCCCCTGGACCCCTTAACAATCCACTTCCAGACAAGGAAAGGGAGGAGTGTTAATCTCCTTGGGAGAGTAATGGTATAATCCCCTTGGGTGTAAAGCTGTAGCTTTGTCGATAAGCAAGCAGGTTTATGTTTCCCATTTTATTAACCTCAATGTCCAAGTACCTTTGTTCCTCCTTTCCCATCAATAATTTGCTAAATACGGTAACAGTATCATGAGATTTGAGTCAGTGTTTTCGATAAGTTTAGGAGTAATAATAGGAGATTAAACTCAAATGAGGGGCATATACATTTTCCTCTAATAATGCATTCAGTATAAGAATTAAAATCCTTGAACTTCTGGCCAAGATGGAGACATAGGTAGATATACTTTGCCTCCTTGCTCAACCAAAACAAGGACAACAACAAATTTAGAAACAAAAAAATAACCAGAACTACCAGAAATTCAAACTGTATAGAAATCCAACAACCAAGGAGTTAAAGGAACATTCATTCAGACTTGTAGGAGCAGTGGAGACAGGCAGCCAGACAGAGAGGACGCACAGCAAGGTGGTGGCTGGTGGATCTGGTAATCCCACATTTTCCTGTGGATAAACCAGGAGGAACAATTGGGGAGTGAGACACACCATGCAGCCCAGGGTTCCAGTGCAGGAAAAGAACCTCAAAACCTCTGGCTGTAAAAACCTGTGGGGGTTGTGGCGATGGGAGAAACACCCAGCCTCACAGGAGAGAACCACAGGGTCCTAAAATGTACATACACAAACTCACCCACCCGCCCAGAATCAGGACCAGAATGGCCCAATTTGCTTGTGGGTAGTGGGGAAAGTGACTAAAAGCCAGCTGAGAACCCAGCAAGTGGCATTGTTCCCTTGTGGACCCCTCCCACACATACAGTGCCACAACCAGGGATGTGGTTTGCCCTGCCTTGGTGAATACCTAAGGCTCCAACCCTTACTCCATAACAGTTGTGCTAAGACAAAGACAGTATGGTCGCAAAATAGAGGGAAAAGTGAAGGATATGAAGAAAAACATACAGGGAAACAACAGTGAAGGGAAGGAAGCTGGGACTCAAAACAATGATTTGGAATAGAAGGAAGAAATAAACATTCAACCAGAACAGAATAAAGAAACGAGAATTCAAAACAATGATGAAAGGCTTAGGAACCTCTGGGACAACTTGAAATGTTCCAAGATCCAAATCACAGGAGTGTCAGAAGGAGAACAGGAAGAACAAGAGATTGAAAACTTATTTGAAAAAATAAGGGAGTATTTCCCCAATCAGGCATTGCAAGCAAAATAGACTTCCAGGAAGTCCAGGAAGCTCAGAGTCCCAAAGAAGTTGGACCCACTTTGGACCCAAGGAAGCACACACCAAGGAACATAATTAAGTTACCCAAGATTGAATATGAGAGAATCTGAAAAGCAGCAAGAGAAAAGGAGACGATTACCTACAAAGGAGTTCCCATAAGACTATCCACTGATTTCTGAAAAGAAATCTTGTAGGCAAGAAGGGGGTGGAGAGAAGTAGTCAAAATCATGAAAGGCAAGGGCCTACATCCAAGATGACTCTATCCAGTAAAGCTGTCATTTAGAATGGAAGGGCAGCTAAAGTGCTTCCCAGATAAGGTCAAGTTCAAGAAGTTCATCATCACCAAGCCCTTATTAAATGAAATGTTAAAGGGACTTATCTAAGAAAAAGAAGATGATAAAATATATGAGCAGCAAAATGACAACAAACTCACAAGTGTCAACAACTGAACCTAAAAAAAAAAAAAAAAAAAACAAAACCCCGAAAAACAACTAAGCAAACAACTAGAACAGGAACAGAATCACAGAAATGGAGATCACATGGAGGGTTATTGGGTGGGGGAGGGGGAAGAATGGGGGAAAAGGTACAGGGTTAAGAAGCATAAATGGTAGGTACAAAATAGACAGTGGGAGGTTAAAAATAGTATAGGAAATGGAGATACTAGGAAATAGTGTAGGAAATATAATACTAGGAAATGGAGAAGCCAAAGAACTTATATGTACAACCCATGGACATGAACTAAAGGGGGAGAATGCTGGTGGCAGGTGGAGTACAGGGCGGAGAGGAATAAAGGGGAGGAAAAAATGGGACAAATGTAATAGCATAATAAATAAAATACATTTTAAAAAATAAATTGTTTTGAAATCTCACAGCCACCAAGAATATTAAAAAATTTTTAATTTGAATTAAAATCCTTGTTACAGCTTACTGAAAATGTGTATTTCAGCTTCAGAGTGATGTTTTTACGTTTTTATTTGCCTTCTCTAAGTAGATTTTGCATTTACTAGTATATCTTCTCCAGAAGAGCTTTAATTTTGTCATTTAGTTTGATGATGATTTACCAGTTTGAGTTGGTGTTTTGTTCATGTTCATTTTAGTTTATATTAGTTTTTTTATTTGCTTTTAGAGGTGCAGAAGTATTAAGATTATATTTTTTAAAAATCTACATTAAGTTTTTTTATTCAGCGATAATGAAGTAAATAGGTTATATGCTAACTTGTTAATTTTAAACATATTGTTTTTAATGGACATATATAAGTATTAATGACCAGGTAATGAACTCATTTAGTAAAGAACATTTCACTAGACCATGTATTTTTATTCTTTCTTTTATTACATGTTTGTTATCCATAGACCACTTCTCTCTATAATACTATCAATTAGCATGATAACTGTCTAAATTTCATTTCAATAGCAAAATTATATTTGTAATGTAATATATGTTCTATATTCTAAAAATTGGTTCTAAAACTATTCACTAACTTAATTATATAGGACGTAATATGCTTTAAAATCCACTGCAGTTATTTGTATTTAAATTTTGTTTTCATTAAGAGCTCCATGTGTTAAGCAGAGCTCTTTTAGATAGTCAAACTTTTCCAGTTGGAAGCCAAGTCTTGTCATCTGTTGATACACCCAGGGTGGGTTTGGTTTTTATTTTATTCAAAGAGTGGTATATTCTCTTTAACTAAAGTAGTTTTTATCCTCATTTCAGATCTCCAGCTTGACTACTCATTAACAGATGAGTTCTGCAGAAACCACTTCTTGGTAGGACTGTTACTGAGGGAGGTGGGAACTGCCCTCCAGGAGTTCAGGGAGGTTCGACTGATCGCCATCAGCATGCTCAAGAATCTGCTGATAAAACATTCTTTTGATGACAGATATGCTTCAAGAGTGAGTGGTCCCTAATGCACGGAAATAGGGTTTGACAAATGTCCTTTATTTCAAGTAATATAAAGAAACTAACAGTTAGAAAATTAGTGGTGACAGCACTAAGACTTTTCTTTGTTTATGCAATAAAATCTAATAGTCTTTATAGGAAGTATCTGAATACAGGAGATGGCTAATACTGGCTCAGTCTGTCATTAAATTCTCAGAGCCTGGGATAAACTTATAATGTGTGCCTTTGTTTCAGAGCCATCAAGCAAGGATAGCCACTCTCTACCTGCCTCTGTTTGGTCTGCTGATTGAAAATGTCCAGCGGATCAATGTGAGAGATGTATCACCCTTCCCCGTGAATGCTGGCAGTGTACGTAAGCGTATTCACATATATACAGCCTGTATTTGTTTCCTGGGGCTGCCCTAACAAAGTACCACAAACTAGGTGGCCAAAACAACAGAAATTTCTTCTCTCATAGGCAGGAGGTTGTACCTCCAAAATGAAAGTGTCAACAGGGTTGGTTCCTTCTGGAGGCTCTGGGTCTATTCCCTGCCTCTATCCTAGCTTCTGGTGGTTGCCTAAAATCCTCACATTCTTTGGCTTGTGGCTGCATCATTCTGATCTTGTCCTTTGTCTTCACATGACCTTCTCTCCCTTGTGTGTCTGTTGTACTCTTCCTTTTCTTATAAAGACACCAGTAATTGATTGGATTTAGGATCCAGGGTGACCTCATCTCACCTTACGTCTTTGTATCTGCAAAGACCCTATTTCCAAAGATCACATTCTGAGGTTCTAGATGGATATGAATTGGGCGGTGGGGAGGGGGACACTATTTAACACAGTACATACCTGTTCTGTCTCTGTCTCTCTCTGTCTCTCTCTCCCCTACTCCCTCCGCGCACGTGCGCACGTGTGTGTGTGCGCGTTGCCACTAAAACAATAATATTGCACAGTACTAGTAAACTGTATTTCTGGCTAAGATGAGGTCAATCGGTAAACCTTCAACTCTTGTTAAAAATCATTATAAAATCATGCTTTTCTAATGCCCCAATATCTTGTAAAACATCAGGATCTTCTTTATGTCGTCTACAAATCTTTAGACCCAGTTCTGGTTGTAACATACAACAGTCTTGGAAAAACCACCTCTTTGGGCTAAAGTCTCTCTCTAAAAGTAGAAAATCAAGCTGGATGTCAGAGAGCCAAGGTGAGTGACATAGGTCCCACCTTCAAGAACTGAGCACCTTAATTTATATTATCTTCATGCAGTCATTTAAAAATATTTTGGAAATTAAGTTGACTAAAGGATGATCCCAGAAATTTAAAATTTTCCCAGAAATTTGATCCTCAAAACTTTAAAATTAGGAACCACCTGCCATTAATTTGGGTAGATGTTACCAGCTCAGCAATTTCCTTTTCCCTTTCATTTTGGATCCATGAACCAGCTCAGCTATTAATCTTGCCACTTTGTCATCTAGCGTACATTTGGGGAGTTTCTTTTGATCTTTCTGTCCCTTTTCCAGAAATTAAGATGCATTATTCCATTTTTTTTACTCTCCACCTCCGAATATGTCTAAATAGTAATACACTGAGATGAGCCATATTTATTGAATGTTTTTTTTTTCAGTTCCAAAGGGCATAAACTTTCACTGCCCTTAAATGAATTGCCACACTAATCTCACCCTGTACAACACTGTGTTTCCCATGTGTATTCTCTAAACCTTTTTTAATCAGAACAGGTAATTCAGGGCATAATGTAACCTCTCTGTACTGCTTCAGTCCTGAGAAAAAGGAACAAAGTTCTTTCCTTGGCTTACACCAAGTTAAATCTCTTTTGTGATATCACTTCAAAATTAACATGGTTTCTTCACTGATTGGGAGTTCTTTATGAAGCTCCAAATTTGCAGAGATTTTTCACTGCTGCTCTTATAAACCACTGTTGCTCATGTAGGAGGGTTTCTGATGTGAGAGAAAAACTAGTGTCCTGGTTAGAAAGAACACATGAGGCTTTTTCTAAAGGAAAAGAAACATACCAAAATAATTTAAAGCAATGTTGGACGTTAGAGCTCTGGAAAGGGAGAGGTGCCAGATCTTCTGGGGAAAGAAATGACTTTATGGCCAAGATTTCTCTGCCCACCCTATCCCTACTTTAAATATCTATGCTCACTTCTCTTTACTCTTCCTCTGATTTACCTGCCATCTTCCTCTCTCTCATATCCTGTGCCTGCTTCTCCTACTCAGGCACATTTAACTTGTCAGGCTGTTCTGTCTTGTTCTAACGTTTGACACTTCCAAAATCAGTTGATGCCTTTTTAATCATCTTTGTTTCTTCTTTTTCTCCCCTTTGGCAGACTGTGAAGGAGGAATCACTTATTTTACCAGCTGTAAATCCATTGGTGACACCACAGAAGTCTGGAAACACGCTGGATAACAATCTGCACAAAGATCTCTTTGGTGCTATTTCTGGCATTGGTAAGGCTTTGGGACCTTATCTGCTTGTCTGTAGTTTAATTCTGAAAGGGTCTTGAATCTGATAGTTTGTAGCTTTCATATTTTGAAGTCTCAGTTTCTGCTTGGACTATTTCTTTCCTGGTTTTGATAGTTAACAACCAAAATCCCTCAGCTCTTCACTGAAATAAAGACTCCTAGGTTCTCTTGAATTCTGAATATAGCACGCTTAATCCCATATTTGTACTGTTGGCTTTTTGTTAATGCATAAGTTAATTTATCATTTTAAATCTATAAATTGGAGTGCTTATGCTTTTAGAAAATACATATCTTTGCAGGTATATGGAAGGAGTATGGTAGGATATATTTGTAGTGTTAGCAATTTAGATGAAATGTGACAAAGTAATTCCTGAAGGGGGTAGTGGTTTATGGCTAGAATGCAATCCTAAAATTGATTTTCTAAAATCTTCTTTCCTGGAATATTTTTTTGTATCTGAAATAAAGCAAGAGCAGCCCCCATGAGGAGGAAAACAGATGGCATAAATCAAGATCCAAATGGAGTGGTTTTCAAAATGAAATGCCTGAGAAATATGCTTATTAGTTTCCTGTGTAATTGAGCCCCTGTGCCAACTCCTTCATAAAGAAAATGATACAAAAAATGTTTTCACAGAATTGTCACAGAAATATTTTTGTTCTGTCTTTATCCCTTTCTCTTAAACAACACTTGGAATAAATGAAATCAGGACAGAATAAAGGGCAGCCCTCTTAGCTGATTAGTTTACAGAACTGTTATTCATGCTAAGTTTATGTCCTTAATTTTTGTGTTCTTGTTGTTAACATGCTATTTCATGTAAGTGATGAAACTGGGAAGAATATAAAACTGGAAATCTCATATTTTAATACCTGAATTTATCCTACCATACCAATAGCAATCCTTAATCTTATTTAGTTCATACATATTTTTCAAAGTTACACCTACTGAATTTTGTGTCATAAAGACTAAATGAGTTAATTCATACACAGTGCTCATACAGTGTTTGCATTAGCCATTCTCCTGGGATATTTGCTCTGTCTTCTTTGTCTTGCTCTGCCCATGTGTCCCGCCACTGCTGTGGGATTAGAGGAGGGGCTGTCTTCTAGGATCTGGTCTGTAATGGTTCACAGCAGTGGTTTTAAGTCAGACAGATTACGGCTTTAGAACCAGACTCCACCATTTACTAACTAGCATAAGCAGAATTTCTCTCCTCTTCAACCTGTGTCCGCATTGCCAAAAATAAGTCACAGTGACAGACAAAGAGCTAATATGATGTGTGCAGTCCTTGGCTTGGTAAATACTCAGTGTTAATATTTGACTGGTATTATAAAAAGCATAATTAACATTATTCATGTTTGTAGTATACTCTCAGTTGCCAATTAAACAAGTCCAAGAGCGTAGGAATGTGTTGAAATATTAACTCCCTGACCAAGTTATCTGTAGGATTCAACACTGTGGAAATGCCCAAGTGAGACAATAGGACATGGAGTTATGAGAGATCTAGAAACAGATCCAAAGGGAGAGCACAAGGCTAACCATAAAAACTGAGAAACTGAGACAAATGTCACTTTGCTGTCCCATAGCGCTGGCATTTTATTCTTTATGTGTATTATTATTTTTTTCATTATTTTACCGCTTTTATTTTATTAGTATTTTTCTTATTTCTCTTATGTTTAGTTTTCTTCATTTTATTTCTCTATTTAATTGCATTGTTTGACTGGTTTTCCTTATTCTCTCTGTATTGTATTTTAATATTTCTTCTTTCACTTCACTCATGTTCTAGTAATACACTACTCTTTTTTTTTAAGATTTTATTTATTTATTTTTAGAGAGGGGGGAGAGAGAGAGAGAGAGAGAGAGAGAGAGAGAGAGAGAGAGAGAGAGAGAGAATGTGGGAGAGAAACATCAATGTGTGGTTGCTGGGGGTCATGGCCTGCAACCCAGGCATGTGCCCTGACTGGGAATCAAACCTGCGACGCTTTGGTTCGCAGCCCACACTCAATCCACTGAGCTATACCAGCCAGGGCCGTAATACACTACTCTTGATCATGTACTTTTTATTCTGATTATCCAAATCATATATTTCTTGTCATATTATTGTTGTTCCAGTGTTATTGTAAATAATTGTTCTTCCATACAATTGTACATACCAGACAACAACCCTCCCTGATCTTAGCCGACTTCACTTCATTCCTGAGCTTTATTATTGTTGCAGTTAACTCTGTTCTTTTGCACATTACGCCTACTTTCTATCCTTAACTCTCACTATATGTCATCATCTGACCTTGCACAAGCTCTCTGTTTTCTGGATTCAGCTCACAGACTTCCTCCCCTCTAACAAGAGTCTTCTCTTTCTTTCACTTTCCATAAAAAGTGGCTAGTTGGGTGAAATAACACAGTTAATGCTATACTTATCCAAAAGATCTCCTATCTCTTCTTTATCTGTTGGTACTTTAAATGCTATAAAATATTTTCCCTCTGTCTTAATCCATTTTGCCTTACCCCCTGCCACCGATCACATATAAGATTAGGTGGGAGCTGTGAACATCAATATGCCCACTGGAGGAGAGAATCCACCAACAAAGAAATAACCAAAAGGTAAAAACCCGAGTACATCAAAAGAACTCACACAAACAGAAGAAAGGTCAAACCTAGAGTGTTCAGACAAGGATATCAAAGAGACCATACCACTGAACCCCACAAAATTCCTATCATAGAAGTTCACACTACAAAGAGAGCTAGCAAAGCAAAACATCAGGAAGTGCAGAAACACACAGAAAGACTCATCTAAAATGGGGAGACAAAAAAAGAACATGCATTCAAAAGGAAGGGAAGACTCCCGACTGAAAGAGCTAAATGAAATGGAGGTAAGCAAACTATCAGATACAGAATTCAAATTAATGGTTATAAAGATTCTCAAGGAACTCACAGACAACTACAAGGAACTGAGAACTACAACAGTATGAAAAAGGAAATAGAAACTATAAACAAAAACCAGGAAGAAATGAAGAACACAATTTCTGAATTGAAGAACACAGTAGAAGGAATTAGAAGCAGGCTGGATGAAACACAGGATCGAATCAGCAAGCTGCAGGACAAAGTAGAAAAAAACACCCAAAAAGAGCAAGAAAAGGAAAAGAGTCTCAGAAAGAGCAAAGAGGTGTTAAGAGAACTGCAGAACAACATGAAACCTAATAATATCCATGTAATAGGGATACCAGAAGGAGAAGAAGAAGAGCAAGGGATAGAATACCTGTTTGAAAAAGTAACGATGGAAAACTTCCCTAATTTGATGAGAGAAAAAGTCACACAAATCCAGGAAACACAAAGAGTCCCAGTCAGGAGGAACTAAGAGAGACCCACTTCAAGACATATCAAAATTGAAATGGCAAAATTCCATGACAAAGAGAGAATCTTAAGGGCACCAAGAGAGAAACAGGAAGTGGCATACAAGGGAGCCCCTATAAGACTGGCAGCTGACTTCTCAATGGAAACACTCCCAGCCAGAAGAGAATGCCAAGGGATATTCCAAGTAATGAAAACAGGGGCCTGAAACTGAGACTACTCCAACCAGCAAGGCTCTCAATTAAAATGGAAGGTGAGATGAGTTTCCCAGACAAAAGAAGCCTCAAAGAATATACCTCCTCTAAACCACCTCTGCAACAGATGCTAAAGGGTCTGCTTTAAGAAAAGGAAAAGAAAAAGTGAGAGAGAGGGGCACACGAGTACAAAACAATGGCAGTGCATAAGTACCTATCAATAATAACCTTTAACGTAAATAGATTAAATGCTCTAATCAAAAGACATAGAATAGCTGAATGGATAAGAAATCATGACCCACACATATGCTGCCTATAAGAGACCCACCTCAGAATAAAAGGTGGGTCTCTTATAGGCAGCATGATGTGTGGGTCACCATTCCATACACAGAATGGAAGTGAAATGTTGGATAATATATTCCAAGCAAATGGACAGGGGAAAAAAGCCATGGTAGCAATACTCATACCAAGCAAAACAAACTTCAAAAAACGGGCCATAAAAATAGACCCAGAAGGTCACTTCATAATACTCAAGGGAAGAATCCACCAAGAAGACATAAATATTTTAAATATATATGCACCCAACATAGGAACACCCAAATACATAAAGAAAATCTTCGGGGACTTCAAGAAATATATTGACAGCAACACAATTATAGTAGAAGTGTTTAACACCCCACTGTCAAAAATGGATAGATCTTCCAAACAAAATATCAACAAAGATATTGTGACATTGAACAATGCCCTAGATCAAATCAGCTTAACTGATACATATAGAGAGCCTTTCTTCCCAAAGAAGCAAAATACACAGTCTTTTCAAATGCACATGGGATATTTTTAAAGATAGACTACATGATAGGACACAAAACAAGCCTCAACAAATTCAAGAAAATTAAAATCATATCAAACATTTTCTCTGACCACAAGGATCTGAAACTAGAAACTATCCTCAAGGAAAAAACCCAAAATGCTCAAAGTCATGGAGATGGAATAGCATGCTATTAACCAATGAATGGGTCAAGAATGAGATGAAGGAAGAAATCAAAAAGTTTTTATAAACAAATGAACATGAACTCAGAACAGTCCAACCAAACCTGAAGGGACACAGTGAAGGCAGTCCTGAGAGGGAAGTTCCTAGTGATACAGGCCTACCTAAAAAAGATAGAAACATTTCAAATAAACAGCCTAACCCTACACCTACAAGAACTTGAGGAACAACAACAAAGACAGCCCAGAGCAAGTAGAAGGAAGGAAATAACCAAGACCACAGCAGAATTAAATGACACAGAGACTAAAAGCACAATTCTAAGGACCAGTAAACCCAGGAGCTGGTTCTTTGAAAAGATAAACAAAATCGACAAGCCTTTAAGCAGGCTTATCAAGAAAAAAAGAGAGAGGACCCAAATAAACACAATCAGAAATGAAAGAGGAGAGACTACAACAGGTACCACAGAAATACAAAGGATTGTAAGAAATTACTATGAAGAACTATATGCCACAAAATTTGAAAACCTATGTGAAATGGACAGATTTCTAGAAAAATATAATCTTCCAAAACTCAATGAAGAAAAAGCAGAAAGTTCGAACAGACTGATAATAGCTGACAAAATTGAAGCAGTAATCAAAAAACCTCCGACAACCAAAAGCCCTGCACCAGTTTCACAGGAGAATTTTCCAAAGCATTTAAAGAATAGCTAACCCCCATTCTTCACAGATTATTCCAAAAAATTCAAGAAGACGGAATTCTCCCAAACTCTTTTTATGAAGGCAGCACCATCCTAATCTCAAAACCAGATAAAGACACAAAAAAAGACAGAAAACTTCAGGCCAGTATCGCTGATGAACATAGATGCTAAATCCTCCAACAAAATATTAGCAAACTGCATCCAGCAACATACTGAAAAGATCATAAACCATGATCAAGTGGGATTAATCCCAGGGATGCAAGAATGGTGCAATATTCACAAATCAATGAACATAATACATCACATAAACAAAAGCAAATACAAAAATCACATGATCATATCAATACATGTGGGAAAAAAACATTTGATGAGTTACAGCACCCATTTATGATCAAAATATTCAGCAAAGTTGGGAATAGAGGGAGTGTTCCTCAACAGAATAAAGGCCATATATGAGAGACCTACAGCCAACATCATACTTAATGGGCAAAGACTTTCAGCTTTCCCACTAAGATCCGGAACAAGACAAGGTTATCCACTTTTACCACTTCTGTTCAACACAGTATTGGAAGTTTTAGCCACAGCAATCAGACAAGGAAAGGAAATGAAAGACATTCCAATTGGAGAAGAGGAAACAAAACTGTCAGTGGTTGCAGACATGATAGTGCATGTAGAAAATCCTATAGGCTCCACCAAAAATCTGGTCAACCTAATAAATGAATTTGTCAGAACAGCAGGATACAATGTCAATATCTAGAAGTCAAAGGCATTCTTGTATACTAACAATGACATATGAGAAACAGAAATCAAGAAAAAATTTCATTTGTTATAGCAAAAAGAAAAATAAAGTACCTAGGAATAAACCTAACCAAGGAGGTAAAATATAAGACCTGTGCTTGGAGAACTAAACAACACTGAAGAAACAAACTAAGGAAGACACAAACAAATGGAAGCATGTACTTTGTTCACAGAGTGGAAGAATTATCATCAAAAGGTCTGTATTACCCAATGCAATTTATAGATTCAGTGCAAAACTTTTCAAGTACCAATGGCATATTTCACAGATATAGAATAAACATGTCAAAGATTTTTATGGAACCATAAACAACCCCAAATAGCTGCAGCAATTTTGAGAAAGAAGAACAAAGCAGGAGGGATCACAATACCTGATACCAAACTGTATTACAAGGTCATTATAATCAAAACTGCCCAATACTGTTATAAGAACAGACATATGGACCAATGGAACAGAACAGAGAGCCCAGAAATAAACCCAAGTGTCTATGGTCAATTAATATTTGACAAAGAGGGCAGCAACATAAAATGGAATAAATCTAGCCTCTTCAACAAATGGTGTTGGGAGAACTGGACAGCTACATGCAAAAAAATGAAACTCGATCACCAACTTACACCATACTCAAAAATAAATTCAAGGTGTATATAAGACTTAATGAAGTCCTGACACCATTAAAGTCCTAGAGAAGAACATAGGCAGGAAAATCTCAGATATTCCACATAGCAACATTTTCACTGATATGTCCCCTAGAGCAAGGGACGTAAAGGAAAGAATAAAGAAATGGGATTCCATCAAAATAAAAATCTTCTGCATGGCTAAAGGAAACAGCATTAAAATGAAAAGAGAACCAACTGTATGGGAAAACATATTTGCCAATGATACCTCAGACAATGGTTTGATCTCCAAAATATATAAATAACTCACACAACACCATTCCAGGAAGACAAACAACCCAATTAAAAAATGGGCAAAGGATTTGAACAGACACTTCTCCAAGGAGGACGTGCAGTGGGCCGAGACATACGAAAAGATGCTGAGCATCACTAGCCATCAGAGAGATGCAAATTTAAACCACAATGAGATGCCACTTCACACCAGTCAGGATGGCCATCATAAACAAAGCAACAAACACGTGTTGGAGAGGTTATGGTGAAAAGGGAACCCTAGTGCTTTGTTGGTGGGAATACAGACTGGTGCAGCCACTATGGAAAAAAGTATGGAATTTCCTCAGAAAACCAAAAATGGAACTGCCTTTTGACCCTGCAATTTCACTGCTAGTATTATACCCGAAGAACACTGAAACACCAGTCCAAAAGAACCTATGCACCCCAATGTTCATAGCAGCACAATTTACAATAGCCAGGTGCTAGAATGAACCTAAGTTCCCATCAGTAAATGAATGAATCAAGAAACTATGGTACATTTACACAATGGAATACTACACAGTGGAGTGAAAAAAGCTCCTACCCTTTATGACATCATGGATGGAACTGGAGAGCATTATACTAAGTTAAAGAAGCCAGGCTGTGAGGGACAAATACCATATGATCTCACCTTCAACTGGAACCTAATCAACAAAACAAAAAAAGCAAGCAAAATGTAACCAGAGACATTGAAATTAAGAACAATGTGACAGTAACCAGAGGGTAGGTGCCAGGGGACAATTAGGAGAAGGGGAACAGTTTTCAGGAACAAGTATAAAGGATGCATAGACAAAACCAAGGGAGGGTGGGATCAGGGGAGGGAGGGCAGATGGCTGGGGCGAGGGGGAGAGATGAAGGGAAAAGGCAGAAATCTTTACTTGAACAATAAAAAAAAAGTAACTGTGGAAATGATCACCCTGTTGGATAAAAAGTCCTTTTTTTCCCCATAAAATAAAAGACAAACTTTTATTTCTGCTAGTAATTTTTCATTTTCATGAGTAACTATTGATTTGGATATTTTGAGTATATCAGCTATTCCCCATATGGTATAATGTTGATTGTTCCCAATGTCTTGATTTGATTGCCATCAACTTTAAGTGGTCTAGCCAACTGTGAATCATTGTCGCAGAAGAAATTTCCCGGATGAAACTTCGCAAACCACTTTTGACATGTTTCATCAATCACAGCACCTTTTCCATACACTAGAAATCTTTTTTTTTGCGTTTCAGTTGCGTTTTTACCTTTCTCGAAATAATAAAACATAGTATGTTGGAAATGATGCTTATTTTCTTCCATCTTCAATATTAAAATGGCTACATGAATATTCACCAAGTTTTTTTAATGTACACTGATATGACAGCTGTCACAATACAATTTAACAATTTATTTGAATGAAGTTAAACACAACTAAGTACTACTAGAGCATTCTAATGGAAAAAAACCAAATGAACTTTTTGGTCAACCCAATAGAATGAGGTGATGTTTTGGTTTTGCCTTTATTCTCCAATTCCCCTTTTACCTTGTTAGTGTTTGGAATGCACTAAGAATATAAAGATGAACCATTCAGCATGACTTGAACGGCATGACCTTCAATACTCCATGTTCATGGTGAAGTCATGAAAAGTGCTTAAGACTGACTTAGTGTCTTTTCACTTGCTTGCATTTCCAGACCTGAATACACTTTTCATAGGAATTCACCACAACAGACATTTATACCCAGGCTTATCTGTGTTTCCCCTCATCTTTAAAGACTTAGATCCTTGTTCCCTTTTAGGAATGCGTTTCAGGGAAGCTCCACCTGGAAGTGAGTTTATTAGTAGTTTTCTGGTAGCAACTCTTGTTTTATTCAGCAAGGAGTTTTCAGTTAACTTTAGTCCCAGTGCTTATCTTTTAAGAGCAGACTTTCTCCTTATGTCTCCATTTAGAAGAAATCCTGTTTCTCTGCATATTGAGAATGTGCCCTGAGCAGGTTTATTTTAAGTGTCTTTGGAACAGGGCACATGAAAATTTGTGAAACTGATTTATTGCTGGATACAGATTACATTCATTTTAAGTCATACATTCTTAGGCTCAGAGTTCCTTTTATCATCTACACAGTATATTGTGTTGGGATGTCTAACACATCCCAACGAGAGGAAAAGAAGTGAACTATGCTTCTTCATATTTTACTTACATCTTGTATAATATTTTTAAGGGTATACAGTAGGCCAGGATATTAAATATAAACACACACCATATATAGGAACATAATTCTACTAAGTGTGTTGATTTTGATTTATTGCATGTCCATCTGTTTACCTTGGATTGGGCCCATAGTTTTGGAATTGAGCCTACAACCCTGAGAATTTAAGATCAAATTTTACTAAAAGACCTCTTTTTCTTGAGCTCTGTGTTCTACATTAAATATGAAGTCCATGATTATTAAGAGATAATTATAGATAATTAGATAGTTATAATTTGCTTATAATATGTTCTTTTCTGAGTATAGAATAAAGCTCATAGTTTTTTCATAGGGTTTACACCTGGTCCTTGTGACAGTCTATCACATACTTTCTGTTCTGGGGAATGCAGCATGTGGCCAATAGTTTACATGTTCCATCCTTTACTTATATTTTCAAATTCCTCTGGCTCTTGTTTTCTTGGTTTTAATAGACTGAATTGGTTTCAGGGATAGTGGTGCATAAACCTGAATATTAGGTAGGGGGAGGGATTAATTTAGAAGTATCTAGGCCCATGGCAGCTGATTTGCATGCTGAAACCTGAAAACGGCTAGCCTGTTCTGTTGTGAGGTGCCAGGTAAAGGCACCTTCAGCTTAGGCATGGGGGGCTGTGCTTACAGCTTGTTAGAGCACATGCCAAAGTCATCCTGTGCCATCTGCACAACCAGCCAGGCCTTTGTATTGGAGGCATGTGTTTTGGTTCAACACAAAATGTACGAGTCTGAGAGTCATTTTAATCATGTGATTTACGTACATCTTATGTAAGCAGGAAGTAAATCTGTTACATCGAAAAATTCCACAGTACCAGGGTAGGTACTGATTTCTGCCTTCAAATGCTGTTTATTCACAGATGTCACAAATTTTGTCTTTGTTGGATTTCCTTTCTGCTTTTAACTGCTTATTGCAGCTCTTCCCAAACTCGGTTCACATCACTCATTATTGTTCCAGCAGTTTTTTCATTGAGTCCCCAGGCCAAAAGTAACACCTATCAGCTCTGTTTATTAGGTACTTAGGGCCAAATAACTTAAGTACTTATATTCTAACAACTAGCAATTGAAAAATATGTTAATTTAAAGAAAAACATTTGTATTTTATTTTTTAATAACCATAACTCTCAGTAATAGAATGTGTGTGCGTATTGGCTTTTCCAATTTGGAATCAGGTTGCTCAAAGCCCTTTTCATTTTGTTCCACTTTGATTTTTGCCCAACTTTATATCATAGCAACTATCAAATGCCCAGTTTTACAAAGATACAACACCATCAAAAGGCATGTAGCACAATCTAATATTGAAACTACAGTTTCTGACAGATGTCAAGCATCATTGTGTTTTCCTTGAAAATGTAAAATATCCCATGATACCCCTCTTGAGTTTTATAGGGCACCTCAGCATACAGTTTGAATACTGCAGATTTGTTGCATGGTTTAATTTTTTTATTTAATAGTTGTAGGTGGTTTTATCTTTAAAAGTAATTTTAAGTCTTCATTCTATCCCTTTCTGAAATAGTGTGTGCTCCTTCAATTTCAGCAGAGTGGTTTCTTATAAGTTAATCGGTAGCTACATCTGAATGTTTTTTATTAAAGTTTATTTTTAACTATGTTATAGGTTATTAAATGCAACTCTTGAACCAAATTCCTAACAGAAAAAATAAGTGCCATGAAAGTAATTTTTTTTAAGCCCAGTGCTTATCTTTATTTTGTTCTCTCACCTAATCTTTGGTCTTGGCTTAATTTCCCTGTAGCTTCTCCATATACAACTTCAACTCCAAATATCAACAGTGTGAGAAATGCTGATTCAAGAGGATCCCTCATAAGCACAGATTCAGGGAACAGCCTTCCAGAAAGGAATAGTGAGAAAAGCAATTCCCTGGATAAGGTAAATTTTTTTTTACATAACTTGTGTTTCTTTTAATGAATAGATTTAGCCAAAAGTAAGTGTGCTTCATGTTCTAGTGTTCATTGTGTGACCTTAAAAATAAAAATTCAGCTAACCTGGGGTAGATAGTCAGGGTATTAACTAAGGGTGGAGCCCATTCCCTGAAACCCCCTGATTCTTGTTTCCAGAATTCCAGATCAGGGCAGGGTTTACAGTTTGAGTGGCAGGTTGAACAGCTAGGGAAATAAAAATGCCACTCATTTAAAATCCCTGTGTTCTGTCTGCTGGAAAACACCATTTATAACATAGCTATCCATACAAATGGGCATAGGGTCCAAAGCCAGTTCCAGAAAAGATTAATTGAGCACACAGATGATTCAGGGATAAAGCTTTATTTGAAATCATTCTGTTCTCACTGTGCCTCCAACCCTACTCCAACAAATCCTCATATTTAACCTTCTGTCTTAAAATAACTAAGGCTCAGATTATTTGGCACTTTGTGGGAATGGATAAGGCTTGGATTTAAACCTGGAACCATGACGTGCTGGTCTCACCTTGGCCACTGTTGTCCTAATTTATTTCAAGGTATAGGCAAGCACATGTACGAATAAACAGGTGAACCATTTAGGGATATATTCCTAGTACTCAGAAATATGGAAAACGTTCTTCCTCGGTACCAGGTTTGTCATCTTATCATGCTTTTCCATGGCTGGCATTGACATGATTATCCTTAACTGCCAGTTCTTTTGAGTTGCATGTATCCCAGTGTGGGTGTGTGTCATGACATGTTGAACTTTTCCCTTGACCCTGACATGCCTTCGTGTATAGAGGGAGAAGCTGCTCAGAAGGCACTCCGCTTGTGTCATACGCAGTGCTGACGAGGAGGAGAGCTGCCAGTCAGCCACGAAAAACCGGGTCACCGTGGATTTTTCCCTTCTAACAATTCCAACTTTGCCAGAGGAAACATTGCATGCTGCACCTTCCCTCCTGCTGCGGGAAGTGCTGAGTTCTCCTAGTGGCTCTGATGAAGTGCGTGAGCCCGGTGATGCATCTGCACCAGTTTTGCCACTAATTGCTCCTGTATTTGTTCCTCAAATACAAATATTCACAGATGTTACTAAACCTGTTTATTATATATTTTTTTCAATTGGCCTCTAATACCTTGAAGGAAAGATAATTTTTCCCTGATCTCAATTGAAAATATAACTTTAGATTTTTAAATCTTTTGTGTTTTTATCATGAGATAAGATTCTCGTTGTTGTTGTTTTTTTTAAGTTAACCTTTTGAATATGTGAACCTACTTTGTAGTGGCAAAACTGCCCTCACCCTGCACCCTGAGCTTTCTGATGTTTGCTGTGTTGAGCTAAGCTGATGATGGAATGATCTCATCAGTTAGGGTCTTTGGCAATGCTGTGCTGAGGTGTCCCTAGTTGTCTCTATAGGGCACCTGCCCATTGTTTTCACCCTACGATGTAACTGAATAACAGTGATTTAGCTCCAGGTTTTTGTGACTGGTACTCAGAAGTACCATAGATTTCATTTGCTGTTTCAGCCAGTGATGTTTTCCTGAGGATATGGTTGGTTCTGCTGTGCTTCTGAATCATCATTTCTGTGTTTGATCCCAGCACACATACTTTTCTGCATGAGGTATTATTTGACATTTCAGAACTAAGCTGGTAACTAAAACAATGGTTATCCAGTTTGAAAGGTTTGTGCCTTCTGGCTTGTCCCTTAGGAAAGTATGCACAGGAGACAAGCCAGAGCTTCTGTGGAACAGCTTGTGTATATTTGGTGAAGGTGTACTTATAGTTTATCTACAAATTATTTATACTTTCCAATTTGAATGACCAGACTCAATTCTAAGAATGTTTTTCTTCCAAGGGAGAAAGTGAAACTAATTTTCTTTTACCTGTTATTGAAGGAGAAAAATCCACCTCTATTTCCTTTTTTAGCACCAACAAAGTGGCACTTTGGGAAACTCTGTGGTCCGTTGTGACAAACTTGACCAATCTGAGATTAAGAGCCTGCTGATGTGTTTCCTCTACATCTTAAAAAGCATGTCTGATGGTAGGTAAAAGTAAAGATATCTGTTTTACTTTTCCTCATTTCAGTATTTGGTTTATTGTTTTCAAATTGCAATTGGTTGAAAGGCAAAAGGATTTAAAGGGGCTTTTCTCCCTTGTTTTAAAAACATGTTAATTTTCTAAATGAAGTAGAAATAAAAATTTTAATTTGGAAAAGTATCTTTATTAATTACTATAATCTAGAAAATGAGTTCTAAAATGTGAATGGGCCTATTTTCTAAATTTATATTAAACTGAGACCTACCATGTTAACTAAAGGAGGCAGACACAGATAAATAAAGTAGCTTTTGATTTTGTTTTAAATTTCATTTCTCTAAACAAACTTACTGATAACTTGCATAACTTTATTAGTCTATCTCTTGAATTAGAAAATACAGTGTTGAAGAACATCAGCATCTCTTGCATGTAGAGTATGTGACGTCCCTGGCTTTAACTGGAAGCAAAATGTTTTTTTTATTTTCTAATGGAAATGGTAGTACCATAGTAGATCAAGTTTCTGATTAAGGGTTTGACAACCACATTTTTTAATAGAAAGGACCACAATCATTAGTGCTTTATCAGTACCACATAAAGCTTGTAAACATCCATAACAGGATACTTCCAACTCTGGTTTTGTGATATAACCAGTCATGTGAAATTATGCCATGGTACAATTGTCTCATTTCCTATTTTGGTCAAAAATCTTGTCTTATTTTCCCTGCAAAAAATTAGAATGTGTACTGTGAGCTTTGTTAAGGTCAAATGAGTGAAGATGAACTCACCTTTGAAAACAAAATGCCATTTTTTGAGAACCTGAAGACCTCTTGTGCTGCCTGTGTCTGGAGGCAGTAGGTGTGGTCATTGAGCACTCTCGAAGGTATTTCTGGCTGCAAATAGTGTTTCTTTTATATTGAGTTTCCATTTTAGCAGCAAAACAGCCCAACCTTATGACTCAGATGTTAGGAGCAGCATACCTATCCTGAAAGTGCTTCAGGACCAGGTTATTTTAGTCTTCTGTCGATCTGTTACTTTAAAATACTTATTTACAAAAACGAACCAACAAACAGGATTTTCTTTGAATGATGATGACCAAATACATAAGGACTGGACACTTTTTCTGATATTTGGTTTATAAAATTGAAATTCTTTCCATTAAGTCAGAAGTTCTAAAGTCTACATTATGGTAGTTACTTAAAGCCAGCATTATGATCCTGTTTACTTTATTGAAATATTTTTTTAGTATTTTAAGTTTCTAATAATAAATATGATTTATAACTAGAACATAATTGCTTTTTAAAGACAAATATCAGGAATTTTACATCCAGGTGAAAGTTATCCTTTAAAGTCAGCCCTTCAGAAGGTTGTGCCCATATTTTAAGACTACAGCAACCTCTTCAAAAGAGTTTTGTAACTTTTAAAAAATTACCTGAACTTATTAATTTCTTTCCTTCGTAATTAGAATTTTTTGTTTGTCATGTTTAAGAAATCTTTGCCTATCCCCAAGATCATGAAGATATTTTCCTATATTTTCTTTAAAGGTTATGTTATTTACATTTTCACATTTAAATCCTACTATATACCTAGAATGGATTTTTGTGCATGGAATGGGGCGGAGAAGTTGCCTTCAGCCTAGTTTACTGGGCAGATGCCAGACTTGATTGTGTAACTCTGTGGCTACCTTTTCCTTTATCCCATATTTAATGAGCACTTTCTATACACTAGGCCTTTACCCTCTGTGCCTCACTTCTTCATAGAGAATAGCTCTGTTTTTCCCCTTGTCACAGCCAAGTAGCCTGAACTCCAAGTAAGGAAAGGCCAACTTGGTGCCTCTCAGATGGCTGCTGGCTGGCTGGATCTATCTGGCCTGGGCTGGGGTGACCACAGATGTCATCTGTAATTGACCCAGAGAGGCCCACCAGCATTCATTTGCTCCCTGGGATCTCAGCACACCTGGATGACCAGCCTCAAGTAACCCTAGTTTGTCCATTTGGAATCTAAACTCTGAGTCCCTAAAAAATGGAAAGTTCCCTGAACCACCCTTTTTAGTGGCCTACTAGGCTAAATGTGGCTTTAAAAATCAGGTGTACTTCATTTAAATCACCATTCCACCATGATTCTTTAGGTTGTTAACTTGGAGAATTACTTAACTTCCCTGAGCCTTGAGTAGCTTCTCTGTAAATTGAAACTCTCTGCTACTGATTTTGGTGAGAATTCAATGGCATGCTGTATGTGACATCATGAGACCACCTAGTACAGTGCCCACACATAGCAGATTCTTGTTATATACCCCTTGGCTTCCCCGTATGTCACCATTCTTGACAGCATAGAGTAAAAGTTTCTAGCTGTGTATCTTCACAAGCCAGAAGCACCTCTGCAGCCACCTTCTCACTCAGCCTCAGGCCCCCAAAGTCAATGACTTTTTCTCTGATAGAAATCTCTTTGCCTGTTTCTCAACCTCAATGTAAAATATTATATGAATACAAAAATGTTTATGAAGTGATAACAGAGTTGTGCAGTGTGCTAAATGGTAAAGGGTCATACACAGAACATTCTTCCTATAAATAAATTTGTAGGATTTGCTTTAACTACAAATATGCCATGTCCTCTTGATGAAGAGCAAGCGTGAATTTTTCATCATGTGGGGAAACAGGCAGTCCCACACTCCTTATATGGAGAGCTATTTGACCTTATCTGTGAAAATTTTAAATGTACATACCATTTGACACAACTATTTCACTTCAAGAATTTATCCTCTAGATGTAGTTGGATAGGTGTGCAAAGACCCATGTAAAAGGATGTTCATCAAAGCATAATTCATAATAGCAAAAGATTAGGGGTAAAACAAGGAAATATCTATCAGTAAGGGACTGACTACCGGTAAATAATAGTGCATCCATGGTTTGTTTCATGGAGTGGAATATTATGTAGCTTGAAAAAGATTGAGAGAGAGCTAAGCTGCATTGTTGAATTAAAACTCAGAGTGCAAAACAGTGTGTATAGTATGCATGCTTCCATTTTGGAGTATGTGCATGTGTGTGTGCGTGTGTGTCAGGAAGGGAGTAATTATGCACATGCAAGACTTTTCAACAGATTTCCTACTGGTGAGGGATTCTGTAGTAGGTAAAGAGAGAACCTGACTTTAAATTTTATGCCCACTTTTATTCTTGGAATATTCTAGTCCACTTAAGAGCACATTATATATGTTAAATACGTATTATATAGCATTAGATATTGTATGATAAAATTAAAGTTCAAGTGTTCAAATGTAGCTTCTTTAAATTGAATAAGACCATTGTATTTGTTATCCACTGTAGATTGGTCACTGTAGTTTGTCCTTTCATTAGCTATAAGAGGGAGCAGGGTTTGGAGGACTACACTGTAAGATCTCATGTTATAATGTACAGAAGACACATCATGGTTCTAACCAGATAAATGTTTACTTTCTAGATGCTTTGTTTACATATTGGAACAAGGCTTCAACATCTGAACTTATGGATTTTTTTACAATATCTGAGTGAGTAGTTTTGTTTTGCTAATTGCCTCTTGATTTTTCTTGGCTAGTCAAGAGATATGAAGAATACTATGTGGTTGAACCAGGAAGGTAGCATATTCAGATCCATACCTACTCTTAAGTTGTTTTTCCTGGGCCAGCACCTGCTCTCAGGAGCTTGTGACTTAGCAGTCAGTGACCAACCTTAAATTGTTAGATATATGGTTGTTATAAGAGGTAACTACTTATGTATATAAGCCATTTTAATAAAATAACAGAAAATGTATTAGCTGAATTGGGTGGATCCTGCATTCCTAAGTTAAATCTAACTTAACTCAAGTAGATGCAGAAACTGAGATGGAAAAATTGCTATAATAAGTAAAATTTTACCTGTTACCTATATTATCTTATTTTATCCCTTCAGTTTAACTTTCTTATTTCCTTTAAGCTCATTGGTTTTGGAATCCACAATTTATTACCCAAAACTGCTGGGGCCAGATGATTTTCCAAATTCAGAATTTTTTGGATTTTTGAAAAATATACATATTAAGTAAACTCCATAAGACCCCAGCAGGTTCTCAGGCAACACCCCATAGTCAAACACATTATTGTTTCTGCAGTAAAAAAATTATTTCTGGAGTACTATGATTATTCACAGTCATTGGGTAAGTCATAACTATAAGTAGCTTTATGTTTGTTAGTGGGGTCATCATTTGCTGCAAATGTATTTGCACAAACTCAGGTGAAAACCTGTGGTGTTCTGAGCTTTGTGCGTTCAGTTCATAGTCTCATGACTGTTCTCTCTGCTGAGTTAAGGTGGGAGTTGTCACACGGTAAGGTGAGATTCAGCATCAGAAGAACTTACTGGACATTATTTTAACTGCCTCTTATTAAATATATGCTGGGTTTGTTTGTTTTTTTACCAAAAAAAGAAATCAATGTTATGGATACTCTAAAACAAAACAGAAAACTACATACTTGGGACCAGTCTTTTTACTTAAGCCAAAAGAGAGAGTTCCTTATTAAATAGATTTGAATGAAGTTGAATAAGCAACTCAGAATAATGCAGCAGTGCATATGGTTTCCATCGTGGTTTCCAAGGCAAACTGCCTAGAGTCAATGTCTAAACCCTGAGTGGATGGACAGTCCTATGGTTCCTAGGCCTTTCTTCTGTGTGGCTTTAACTGCCCACCACAGTACTGACAAGCACATAATATGGGGCCTCCTTTGCACATAAGTAATTTTCTCTTGGTGTAGAGGGGCCTTCCAGAGAATTTCAGAAAACCAGAAAAGGCTAGTAAGAATTTATTGAATGTTTCATTTTATTATTCATGGGTTTATATAAAATAATACATTGAAAATAATTTTATCTTCATGTTTCTCTAATAACCCTTCATCCTGTCTGCAGAGTCTGCTTGCACCAGTTCCAGTACATGGGAAAGCGCTATATAGCCAGGTACTGTGGGGATTTTATCTTAAAGTGTTGTGTCATTTTCTGTATTACTTGGATCTAAATGTGGGGGAATTGTCATCTGTGGTGATTGGCAGTTGGAATTCTCATAAACAGCCATGAAGACAGTTGGCAGGTCTTTGGATTGCTACCATAAAATCTGTTAGCATCTTTTGCCTACAATCCTGTCTTTTTTGTCTCATGCATATCTGTTGAAAGATCTTCCTCTCGCTACCCTTCTACCCTTGCTTCTAAATTCTCCCTCATGATCTGTTCCTTCTGTCTTCTCTTTCTCTTCTTTTCCTCTTGATGTGTCTTCTGGCTCTTTTCTCCTTTCCCAATTATTTATCTTTCCCTATTTTACTTTGAAAGTTCATTTTTACCCATTTTACCTCCCAGCTACAGAGATACTAATTTCTTATCTAACCATTTTTCTTCTTCCTTAATGAAAGGATGTTTTTAGTCCATCTCAAGTTTGGACTTACACAAAACCTCTTAAAATTTAGCTTTTTCTCCTTCACTTCTAAGTAATCTATCCATGCCCTTTGTTTTTATCTAACCAGAACTCTTTGTGGAGTATCATAAATCCACACTGCCCTGTCCCACAATATACTCTTGATCATCTGCATTAAGTTTGAGGAGAGTTAAAAACTCATTGCTGACGGGCACCCAAGCAGCTCCTTCTTTGGAGGTATTTCCCCAGAGCATATCTTGTCCTCACCACATACCTACTCCTGCTCTGTAGCCATGTAGTGTGTCTGTATTTGTTTTTTTCCATGTTGTGTATTCCGTGATAATGTATTTATGGGGTCCTGGTCTAGATATATTTTTCTAATGCTATTGTTTTTAATAGTGTAATTATAAGTAAACATTGGTTTTAAGAAAAACTTTAGTTGTAATTGAGATTTTTCTCTATAATTTTGTTTTATAGTAATGAAATACGAAAGATTTTTAATACACTTTCTGTTTGAATGTGAAGATTTTGCTTTTTATGTTAATATCGTTCTTTTCTTGGGCTATTTGAGAAATTGTCAGAATTATATTTTATGTTAAATAAAAGTATATGTTTTCTTTTAAAAAGAGCAAATTTAGAAAGACTGTTTTATGCTTTCCTCCTATTAATATTTTCTATTTTTAATTGAAATGTGGTAGCACTTAAAGTTCTCTGATCTTAATTTTTTTTATTTTCATCAGTAATTTTTACATTTGAGATTTTGAGTGCCAAATACAACTATACACAAGGTATCCTTATAGGATATATTTGCTTTGACTTTGTCTTGTGAAGATGGGCAAACAGTGTGTTTGTAATAGAAACACACTGAACTGGGCAACTTTATACCCTTCTTACAGTAATTGTCACCTACATCACAAGATGGCATTTGGAAAATGTGCAAAGTAGAATAAAATGCCACAGAGCTGAACATGGTATATGTGGGAGGCTGAAATTCTCTGCTCCAACAAAATATTTTAAAATTGGGTTTTGTGAAACTTAACTCATTTTTTAATGACTACATATTTAATTTTTTTAAAGAAAATCTTCCATCTTTATAAGTACCTTATATGTATTTGCACACAAAACTATACAACCTTTGACCATCTTAAAAATAGATGAGTATAGGAAAGTGGGAGTAGAGAGTGATGTTTCTTTGTTATGTGCGCTATGGAAAGTCACACCATACTTTATAGAAAATTGTCATGGTCTCTGCTGCATGTGAAAAAGATTCTGAATGATAATTCAAACATTGTCAGAGTTTACCATTTATAATGGTTCAGTTTTATGAATACTGCGCCTTCTCATTGTGTCACTTTAAAAACAGCCAGCAGCATGTTACCGGATGATATTTCATGCATGCCCTATTCTACTCCACACAATAAATAACTCAAGGAGGAGGTGGTTGGCCAAGGGATGGGGACAGGTGTTTTTCCAGCACTGGCCTCGTTTTTCCTCTGCTCTGGTGGTGGTACAGATAGGAAGTTAGCTGTTTGATTGCTAACCCAGATCACTTTTCTATTTTCTTTACTTGACTGCTGACAAGTTTAACAAAGTGTATGGCTCTTCTCCTTCCTGCTTGGGTAAGAATAAAGGTGCTAAAACCACTTCATATAATCCCTTCCATTGCATGTTTGTTTTGTTTCTTCCAAAGCATTATTTTAATTAAAATTTTTTTTTGCTCTTTAATAACATATAATTCAAAAAGATGTGTGGTGTTTTGGCAGTTGTCAAAATGCTAACTTAAGCACCACATTGGACTGATGCTCAAATTCTTTTTTAAGTGGCATCTCTAAAGTATTTTCTAAACCTGAAAAGTTCTCTGCTTTGGCTTCATCTTTGCTTCTGTGTCATTGCCAGTGCTTTGCTGCCTGTATGTCTCTGGCTCACAGACAGGCTTCTATGCTGGGTCCTCATGTGGCCAGTCTCCTCTCTGCTCTGTCCTCTCCTTACTAATGCTTCCTGTTTCTCTGCAGTGTAACAAGTCTAACTTTTGCTTCTATTCCATTTCACTCATGTTGCAGGAACCAGGAAGGGTTGGGACCCATAGTTCATGATCGAAAGTCTCAGACATTGCCTGTTTCCCATATCAGAACAGGAATGATGCATGCCAGATTGCAGCAGCTGGGCAGCCTGGATAACTCTCTCACTTTTAACCACAGTAAGTCCCATGACATACCATCGTAACAGCCAGCCATCTCATGTGACATCTCAGAGGGGAGAGCCCCAAGCCACACCACACCACTTCACCAACTTGACTTTTCTTCCAGCTTACATCAAGTAGGATGAAGAGCTCGTGGCGCAGTTCCCCTTCCTTGGAGGAGAATGACATAATGTGGACCATAGTCAACTACAATACCAGACCTAAAGTGTTAGACCTTTTGTCCCAACTTCTCTGCTTGGTATTTTTAAAACAAAATTTGGCAAGTTCAATCAGTCTCTGATATTTTTAATGTAATATTTGGATTCATTGCCTGGTGCCAAAATTCTCATTGATTTTTCCCTTGCTACTTCTGAGAACATCTGGGACAGACTTCTTCGCCCTGATCCCGTGCATGTAATTGACCATAGTCCATATTCTGACATTCAAGCTTAGAATGTATGTTAAACTGTTGTGAAAACGTAAAGCCCATGAATTAATTTGTGAGGGTGTGGAAAAGCCAATAACAAAGTGACTTTTTCTGTGTTTTCAGTGTGAGAAAGATATCAAGTGTGCTTGGAATTTCTGTAGACAATGGTAAGATTTAATCAGGTTGAAGTCTGCTTTATGAGGCTGCTTCACTTGCAAATCGAGACCTTTTGTTCATCTTGCCTTCCTAACTTTGGTGCTTTCTAACTTCACAGTAGAGATTCTGCCAAAATGTGGGTGCATATTTTTAATAGACTTTTTTCAGTCACCAGAGGGGATGTGGCATCATGTGCTGTTCCTAAAATCTAAGTGTTTCATCTTCTTAAGGGTTTCTCAAAGCAGAAAAGCTAAAAGATATCAACCATGCAGCACTTTGAAAACTAATGTGATCATATATGATAAATACCATTTCTGTTGGTGGTGTGTTCTCTAATTGTTCCACCTTTTCTCCAAGCATGACATAGTAGTTATTGTTTTGTCTAGACAATTAGTCGTTTTCATTGTAAGTAATGTCTTTACTACATGATTATTAATATCTCCTCATCATTTCTAATCATAAGGACTCCATTCACTGTGATTTCTATACCTCTTTCTTAATGTAGGCCAAGAGTAAAGACAATATTCCCATCACATTAAGTTAGTAATACAGTTGACACTTGAACAACACAGGCACTAGGACCGCCAACCACCCTTGCAGTAAGAAATTCACATGTAACTTCTGACCCCAAAATTTAACTACTAATAGCCCATGGTTGACTGGAAGCCTTATCAGTAACACAAACAGTTGATTAATGAATGTTTTTGTATGTTATGTGTATTATATACTGTATTCTTGCAGTAGGTTATCTAGAAAAAGGAAATGTTATCCATATTAAAATCATAAGCAAAGAAAAATACATTTACAGTACTTATTGAAAAAAAATCTGCCTATAAGTGAACCCACACATTTCAAACCCATATTATTCAAGGGTCACCTGTAGTTCAGGATAAGAAAGCTGAGGAATCAAAACACAACAGCTGCTCATTCTTCCACCCCAACAACAGTAAATGTAATGGGCATAGTCTCTCTTTATAAAATCCAGGATTAATTTAAATCAGTATGATGTCTGCCACATACTGAATTGGTAACTTGCAAATGCTAGTTCTGAGCTGTATACTTAGCTGTAAAGTGTATATTAGTGACACATCTAAGGCTAATATACTTGATTTTTCAACATCTTCTCTATTAGGGCTTTTTCTAGTTCTGCAGACAAGGGGTTGAAACAAACAAAACAAGGAGTTTTGTTATTTTTAGTTTTCATTCCCTGATTAACAAACAGAAATTAAAGTCCCACTAAGCTGCAGGACCTGCTACATTGCCTTAGCCCAGATAATTTGTAACACAGGAACTGTCTCACTGTCAATTGACACAAATACTTAAAGAACTTAAAAAAAATAAGTAGACTGAGGCCACACCTCCAAAGATAATTATTTAGGAAACACAGAAAACAAAGAAAAATAAAATAAATGATCAACAGCCAAATTAATAACTGTAATCCACTAAGATATGCAGCAGCCCCTCCCACTGCAAATAGATTTTTGTGGTGGTGGTTTAAATTGGAAGAGAGAAGCAGCTGGCTGTGTTCCACTGCCAAAAACCATATTGTTTACATGGTTGATTTCCATTCTGTATTCTTGCTACCTACACAGAGAACCCATCCTTCTTGCCTTTCTCCTCCTTCATCCTGGAGGTTTTTTTTTTCTTTAGTAAGTTTTCTGTGGCACTATCCTCAATCAAAGTTTCTCCTTCTGCCTTCCCTGTAAACAGTACATAGCTGTTTCTTTTAGCCTTCTCCTGTGTTGCTACAATTCCTGACCATTCCACATTGGTCTTGATGTCTTGTAGTCCTTGCATCTTCCCCTAGAACTTACAGCTCTAATTATACAGCTCTAATTCTCATTATGTGTATTTGGGTGGCTTCGGCCCTTCCCTTTGTTAGCATTTGGGCTTCAAATCGTCAACTCAGCCAAAAACCACAGGGAAAGGAGTGTATACTGTGTGTATGCATGTATGTGTATGATCATATATATGTATTTGTACACACATGATTGTTTACATCTGTATGTAGGCATTTATGGGAGACTTATAGCCATATATGTCTCTTTTAAAAAAATTCCTATTTAACTATGAATACAATACCTTCTGTTAGGTCAAACCAATATGACATAGATCCAATATATGAGATATTTGCTGGGATGCCAGACTCTAAAATGAATTTATTTTTGAGAAGACTCAAAATAGGAAGAGTCCCCTACATTTTTTATTTTCTCTTCTGTCCCAGTAGGAAAGGCTTTGTCAGACCTCATCTTGACCAGCAGGGAGCAGCAGAGGACTGTAAGGAACTTAATCCAATATGTGCTAAACTGTATCATCTCCATCACCCTTTAACAGAACATGGGAAAAGACATCATATACACTACACAGGGTACTCTAGCAGGGACTTATCTATACTCTCAGATTTTAATAGGAAATAATGAAAATGACAATTCTCCCCATGGCCAATAGTTTTTATCCATTTCAAAAACACTCACATGGTAGAGGCTTGTTGTTTGGGTCATTACCCAGAAATTATATGAAAAGTAAATGTTTAAAACATTAAGACAATGACTTATTTACTGTAAAGTGCACTCACTGTGTATCATTAGAAGAGATCTGTGCCAAGTGACACATTGAGAAATAGCTACATGCAGAATATTTTATATAAACCAAGTTATGAGGGGGAAACTATGTGAAACATGTTTGCAAATAAGTGATACATTCCCAAAAAATATAACATAACACTTTGTATTATTTTGATGTTATGCATTATCTAGGAATATATTAAATTAATTTGTATAGTAATTCATATTTCCCACTGGTGTGAGAAAAACCAGCCAAGAGGTAAATATGCTTGAAGAAAACCTGTATTTCATATAATTCAGTATAAGAGTTTAAGATCACTGGATTAAGTTGCAGAGAATTAGATTTCAGGTCAACTCGGGGAGTCATTTTCTACCTGAAATGCCCATTAGATAGTGAAGGCACGTGCAGCTAGAGTTGTGAAAACAGAGACTGGGCAAGGACCCAGTGGGGCTATTATCTGGTTCGCTGACACATGGTATAAGGAGTTGGAAGAGATGGCTTGTACAATCCCATCTCACTCTGAAATTCTTTCATGACTATGAATCAAGAGTAAGAAAGTTAATATAGGTGATAATTAAATTCCTTATTGTACATACTACTGAATTAATATGAAAAATGTAGAGAATGCATGTATTCTCTGAAGTAAAATTAATATTTTTCAAAAGTTTAAGCATGCACAATATATATTTTAAAATAGGTGAAGTAGGCTTGTAGCTTTAAATGTCTGTACTCAAATAGTAATTAAAAATGCTGTAAAGCCACGTTTCCTTGATTCTCAGACATGTTTCCTTGTTTAGAAATAATACTTTTGCACATTCGCCAGTATTTCCAAAATCAGGTAAATTATGTGGGGACTTTCAGTGTATAAGCCACCTTATCTATAATAATCACCTGGGTACACTTTGCCAGTAAGTTATCTAGAAATAGAAAGGGCACCAATAAAGTTAATAAAAATTAAATTTAAAATGATAACTTTTACAAAATAATTGTAACTTAGTGCATTTGGGGGAATACATCAATGAGACAACGTGCCACTTATCTTTAGTGTGATTACTACTTTCTGTAGAATTTAACTCTAAATGTAAATATTAACATATCATTTGAATATTATATCTCCACCTTTAAAGAAAAGAGAAAGAAAGGGCAATTTCACGCAGAGAAAAAATTAAAAGAATCACCAAAGCAAGTTCATTGTTATAATTTAACCCAGACTCTAAAACTTTAAATTTGGTGTAAATGGCCACCCTCAGTAAAGGGTCCTCCCGCCTGTGTGATAGTTTTCGTTGGTCTAATAAAAAGTATGGTTTTTTGCCCTTTGCTCCATTTTGTGTTCACTGTAACAATAATCATAAATCTGTTTTCCTCTTTCGTTGTCTCTGTATCTTACCAAACAAATCTCACTGAATGAGGAAATGCCTTGACTTACAAAGGCAGTACAATGAATATTAGTACCAAAAATATCCATCTTTCTTTCCTCTAAGAGATTTTTTTTACCAAAAAAGCTGAAATAAAAAGAAGTAGAACTAGCATGATGCCAAATGTGTTATGTGCATCACTAAAATATGTAGCATTCATTATGTACCCTTGGTCACAAGGACTCTGCCACATGCACATGGACTATGTACATGGACTCTGTCACAATCTGAAAACTCACAGTCCACAAACACAGAGCTTCAGAACCACCTTTTAAAAGCCAAACAAAATTATATGAAAACACATGATAGGGTTCTTATCATATTTTAAAAAGCAACTGACAAAAACAGCTTTTTTGTAGCCTTTTAAAAATCCTCCTGTAATTGACATTTATTAGTCAAAATAGACAGATTCATACTAATTACTTTCTTTTGTCCTAATAATAGGTAGTATGATGCAGTGACCCAAATAAGAAATTTGGAGCGTAGTTTCTTTTTTTTCCCACTTCTGGCCTCAAGAAAATTTTCTGTGTTTTCTGTACTTCATTTTCATGATCTGTGTACAAAATGTCCTCCTCTCTGGAGTATTATGAAAATTACCTGCATAGTAAGTGTTGATTTGTTTTTGCTCCTTGGAGAAAGACATTACATGATGTTTTATTATAATGCCATCTTTCTTTGTAATCTAGATCAATACTGTAACATCTTTGCATCCCTATATATATTTTGCTAATGCATACTGTTTCATAACTTCACATTTCAAATTGTATGTCAAGCTACATTTTTCTTAGTACTAAGTTGATTTTACAGCCACATAAGAAGATACCAGTTTGTACTTAAATTATGATACTTCAGGTTCTTTCCTTTTCTTAAATATTTCTTTTGACATACTGGCTTTTGTGCTTTTATTAAAGCAAGTAGAATATTATTAGCAGTACAGTCAACTCTTGATTATCATTCATTATTGTAGGTGATATTACAGCTCTACATTATTGACTTAAGACTTACCTGGCATGTAGCATCATGTACAAGGCACTGTTTTAGGAGCTTCACAAATATTAGTGATTTAATACTCAATACAGCCTCTGAGATAGATACTATTATTATTCCCTTTCTCCAGATGAGGAAACTGAGGTATAAAGAGGTCAAATGACTTGCCCTCGGTCACACAGCTAGTAGGTGGCCAGGCTGGATTCAATGACCAGCAGTGCGACCCTTGGCTCGTCTTCTTAACCCCTGTGCTGTGCTGCTGCCTCTTTCTGTGTGGGAAGCTTTGGAAATCTCAACCTGCTTCACCACTCTCACCATCCTAACAGCTTGGCCAAGTGGCTAGATTGAGTGACTCCTGTCCAGGTGCCTCCTAGCTCCCTGTTTACTAACTGTGTGACTTAAGATAAGTTGTTTAGTCTTTCTGTGCCTCTATTTCCTCATCTGTGAAGAGGGTCTAATAATGTACATATTTCATAGGGCTGTTGAGGGTTTAAATGAAGTAAAACATGTAAAGTTCTTAGAATTATGGCTGGCACATAGCTAGCACACAATAAATGTTTGCTGCAATTACTTTCCTTCTAAGGTTAAAAAATAATCATAATATGAATGGAAACCTTATTAACTACCAACCCCTCCCCCCCAATAAAAGTAAGCCTTCTATTAATAATCAAAAGTTGACTGTGACTCTACTACGCTGCCAGCCTCTCTGTCTGCAGCCACTTGGCAGTAACCTGGTGTTATAATTCATGCAGGCTATGGCCACTCGGATGCAGATGTTCTTCACCAGTCATTACTTGAAGCCAACATTGCTACTGAGGTGTGCCTCACGGTTCTGGATACTCTCTCTCTATTTACATTGGCATTTAAGGTTAGTATTGAACATCTGTTCATGGTTAGAGCTTTACCTTTTGAATTCATCCTGCTTTTTCAGCTGAGCCAGCAAGAACTTTTCGTGTTTTCTTTTTACTATGGCAATTGTTTTTGCCCCCATAAGGAAACCATTATTCCTTAAATTTCCTTAATGAAATTACCTAACAGTTACCAACTTACATTCCCTGAAATATAAGAAAGCTTAACAGGTCAGGGTGAGCCACAGGCATGTAAGTGGTGAAAACAGTTTCTCAGGGCGGTTAACTCTTGGCTAGAAGACAGTATTTAACTGGAAAAAAAAGGCTTTGTTATGCCCTCAAGGGTGACAAATATGAAAATATAATCAGGTATTTCTGCCTCTACTCTCTTTAAACATGTCTAAATGTGGTAGCAATTGAAATATATATATTTATCCATAGAGAAGCATTAAGTACAAACACATTCACCTTCTTAAATTTTTAAAAATCTGTTATTAAATTAAATGGTAGAAGCATTTTAGGGATAGAAAATAAAAGTTGTTTTGGTCTAATTTAGCTTTTAGGAGATATTCAAGTAGGTAGAGATGGCCTTTTTAGGCACTCCCTTGTTTTTAGGAACCTAATACTTCCTATTCTTGATAAATGATTTCCTCCATTTCTAGCATAGAAAGAGAAATTGAATGAATATTAATATGCTATGAATATTGAAACAGTAAACATAACCTAAGTCACTCTCTGCTAATAAAGCACTAATCTCCACTAATAAAGCACATCTCTTTATTAGACTAAAAATATTTACCCTGGTCTCATGTCACTTTATTATAATATACCTTTATTCTTCATAGAAGCCAAGCTATACTCATGTGCCCTGAACTATTATTACTAGGAACCTGCTGAGAGACAAGGAAATACAGATCCTAATACAGTGAGTGTGAGGGCAGCAGTGTCCTACTGCAAAGAGTCACTGTTCTGGTGAAACTGAGTGTGGTTCCCAGGCTCCCAGAACTGCAGACCCTGGGAACTTGTTATAAACACCAGTTCTCAGGACCTACCCCAGACGGACTAAATCAAACTCAGGATGAGGTCTGAATACTGTTGCTCTACTGGAACCGCGTTTGGAACGCCTTTCTGTGTTCTTTTGGATATTTTTAGTTAAAAATGCTTATGTAAATAGGCAGTCAAGTTTTTGGTTTGTTTGTTTGTTTTTAATTGTTGTTCAAGTACAGTTTTCTGCTCTTTACCCCCATTCCAGCCCACCTGGCAATCAAGTTTTTCTTTTTTTCTTTCTTTTTTTTTTTTTTAAGATTTTATTTATTTATTTTTGGGGAGGGAAGGGAGGGAGAGAGAGAGAGAGAAACATTAATGTGCAGTTCCTGGGGGTTATGGCCTGCAACCCAGGAATGTACCCTGGCTGGGAATCGAACCTGGGACACTTTGGTTCCCAGCCCGTGCTCAATCCACTGAGCTACGCCAGCCAGGGCTCGCAGTCAAGTTTTTCATGTGAGTAGTTGCACCTGCATCACTGCTAACCATGAATCCTTAAGTTCAGGACAGTAGTCACAACACTTTTCCTCTACTCTCTGGCGGGCCTCACTGTGTAACTGAGCAGGAAGCCCTGGAGCTACAAGGCAGTTGCAGACCTGGCCTGACAGATGGGGGAAGGGCACATGCAGCACAGGCATGGTTTGGCAGTACCATGAGAATAGTGATAGTTTCCTTACTAAACAGCCTCTAGTTCTTATCCACCCCCCTTTAAATTGTTTGCTTCATAGTAAAGAAGAGTAATGGTCAGAGTTCCTAGATATTCAAATGACTGGCCAGCAAATAGGTTCTGACTTTTGAGAGAGAAACATCTGATAAACTGGTTGTAACATTTATTAGCTGAATATCTTTAGGAAGATTACTTCCTTCATGTCTCCAGACCTAAGATTTCTCATTTGTAAGATTGGAAGAATAGTATCTGCCTCACATTTAAGTGAAATGACCCTTGAAAGGGCCTACCACCAGCTATAATACACATGGGAGACAGCCATGTATACAGATATACCATAGGTTTAAGTTCGAACTCCACCATTAGCCAGATTTTAAGCCTTGGGCAGGTCAACCTGACATCTCTAAGCCCTGATTTCCTTATGTAGAACATGGCAATTATGCCTGCTGTGTCATGGATTGATTCTGTGTCAAAGTTTATATGCCTGTGTGCAAAAATTGTTTCAAGTTTAACACCCCTACCCCATTAAAAAGTGGAAGATGGGCAAATGTTATGGCATCAACGGAAGTCACACAAAGCTGTGGGCTCACCTATCCCGGATTCACAGGTTCATGACACTTACTGGCACAGCAGCCACTGGGATCTTTGCAAATTTTTAGTCAGCTGAGGCATCAGTTGGAGCATATCAGAAAAATTAAATTATAACATTGATTTAGCTGACATAATTGTTTGCAGAAAAATCATCTTCCACAGATATTGCCCCATCATTTCTGAGTTTCTTAATTTTTATATGTTAATTTTCTTATATGTTTCTTAACATATAAGAAGTTACCAAAGGCAATCAGAAATTGCATTCTTAATGAGTGAAAACATTTGAAAAAACTTAATCCCTGAATTCTGACTGTTATTATTATAGTAACTTCCTACTATTTATTGAGCACCTTCCAAGGCTCAAGCATGCATCTTCATGACAGTCTGGCCTAGTAGATATCCTTACCTCTCATGTTGTCGACGAGAAGATAGAGACTGGGACAGGTTACAAAATTTGCCCAAGATCACTATATAACTGGCCTATCAAAGCCCTTGTTCTCCGTTAAGGAGGGTGTGTGTGTGTGTGTGTGTGTGTTTGTGTGTGTGTGTGTGTGAAGGTAGTTGAACAGTCTCTCATAGGAGAAAAAAAAGAAAATTACCAAGTACTCAGCAGATGCTGGTACCAGGCTAGGCATTTTCACATATGTTACCTCATTTAATAAATTAAGGTTGTGTTTGTTAACCAAGATAGTAACATTCAGAAAAATACAGTTCTTCTCTGGCTGTTTTCTAATGCCTATCAACATCACCCCAAAACAATGCTGGCCTTTAAATAGCTGATAATATTTTTAATGTGTCCACAAATTTAACCTGAAAATGTATTTTTAGAAATACCATGCAGTGCCTTTTCTTGATTTGAGCTGTGTGGTGAGAACCAGGACATGATGATAAAGAGCTAGGAATGACCAGAGTGAGGAGCACTCGGATACTTGGGGTCTTCCTAAGGAGCTTGGGATCTGATTTATACAACCATGAGCCTTGTCTGCAAAGACACATGAGGTTTGGGTCATCTTAGCAATGGGTGAGCATCTACAACTGAAAGAGCTCTTCTTAAACTAGACTTGTAGCGTTATTTTTAAATTAGTGCCTAAATAAAAATAAATGCCATATGCCTAAGAAACATGTACCTGTCTTGAATAGTGTAGTTCCAGATATCTTACTTTGGCACCCAAGATTTAAGTTTTTCTTTTGTTCTTGGATCTTTAAAAATTACTTATAATGTGTGCTTTTCTCTGAAAGACCCATTTCCTGAGGAGGCCATGTTCAGCAGTCAAAACTGAATCCACATCAGACAATTCCTGAGAGTTATATGTAACCTGTTCTCTATCTTATTGGTTGAAATATCATACCTTTAATATTATTCTGTCTTAATTTCCTGAATGAAATTCTTCCATACTCAGTAAAAGTCTATAAAGAGCCCTGGCTGGTGTGATTCAGAGGGTTGAGTGCCAGCCTGTGAACTGAAAGGTCGCCGGTTCAATTCCCAGTCAGGGCATGTGCCTGGGTTGTCAGCCAGGTCCCCAGTTGGGGGAGTGCAAGAGGCAACTAATTGATGTATGTATATATCTCACATTGATGTTTCTCTCCATGTCTTCTTCTTTTCCCCTCTCTCTAAAGATAAATAAAAAAATTAAAAAGTATCCCTTCCTTTCAAAAAAAGTCTATAAAGAAAAAAAGTGGAAATAATGAACACTCCATTGTTACCTGTGGTTATTTCTGAGTGCAAAAGTGAAGGGTGATTTTTGTTTTTCTTTTTTCCCCCTGTGAGCCTTAGTGAATGTTTAAAAGTTTTTTTATGTTTAGTGTCTATGACTTTCTAATTAATGAGAGAGAGAGAGACACACACACACACACAGACACAGGGAGAGAGCAAATTGATTAGAAAATTAAGGAAATCAGTTGGTAAATTAGGATGCGCCCAGTATTAAAGGTCCTTTACCCCTTTAAATGAGAGCTTATTTATATCTCAGTGTAAGTGAGTGCTAACTCCATTCTTGCAAGCAGATTTTGGGATCGGAGCCTAAGAGGCTAAGTCCTGAAAATGAGAAGCAAAACCTTGCCAGAGAGGTGGAAGGAAAAAGAATTCAATTCCAGAGGGAAGAACTTAAGAGACAGGTCAATTCAGATAGCAGGACGAGGGGTTCAAAATTTTGTGAACCGTGTCTTCTGGATCTCACCAGCAAAGAGCTCTAAGAAAAATAAAAGCTTACATCCAGATTCACCCAAACCTTAATCCATTCATAATTAGGAAGGACTGTGTTTTCTGGGAAAGTGATTTTCACAGACAATAAAACATGTTGGCAGTTCCCAAAACATTGGAAACAGCTCCCTCCCTTTTTTTTGGTTGCTGAACAGCTGCTCGTGGTTGAGAATTATTCAGTTATTTTAATCATATTTTCTGCTCATTAAATTCCTTCTCTTACCCATGGTGGAATTCAATACTGTACCTCAGTGTTTCATGATATAAAGGTTACTGTGTATTCCAGGTGTCTGACCAGCTGTGAACACATCTGTGAATCACTAAAAAAACAAAACTTACTCCTTGAGTAAATTTTTTCCCAACAATAAGATGCAGTAACTCTTATTACTATTACTCCAGCCGTACCTTGCTGTGTAACAAAATTATTTGTATATATGTTATCTTTGTTCATTTGGCTAAATTGTAAGATTGGTTTGAGATACTGGCCTCCTGACATTTTTTTATTATAGTCATTTTTGCCTACTTGTACCAATTTCTCTTTCCCAAACACACCTTTGTTCAGAGAGGTTTGTCTGTATTTGAAGATGCAGGTCTTTATTGCCACACATGTTTAAATGTGATGGCTGTATGCTGGCCTCCAGCTGGACTACACCTCTGTCTACTGTGTATGAACAGCAGTCAATGGGCATTTTAGCCAACCAGATTTACAATGTGTTTAATAAGTGTGAATTTGCTGCTGGTGTGAGGAAGTCTTGAAGAATGAAGAGAAATAATTAATTGTGATCCTCTTATTTTTATTTTTTTATCAAGTAAAAATCCCTGGCATGTTAAAATCCTTCTAGCAACCATTTACTGAGCTAGACCAAAGTATGTGTCAGATGTTGCCTATACTTGACCTCAGGTCTTCACAGCAGCTGTGCAAGGTCAATTTTTAGGGCCATCTGTTTTACAGGTGAGAATGGTCAGACTCGGTTTACTTGCCAAATCCATACAAATGATAAATGGTGCCTGAGCAAAGCCTGTACGTTTTCCACCTTACCAAACTGATTATTCATAGCTTAACAGAGTGCCTGAGAAGCGTGGGGGTGGGGGAACCTCGCTTTTGGAAGACGAGTTTCATATACATCACGTCAGTGTTTTTTCCAGCCCTTAAATTAGCCAACACCTGTAATGACACTCCTTTGTTGGAATTAAGGTGTCACAAACATTACCTTTGTATTAGTTGCTGGTATACAGTAAAAATAAGGAAATAAATAGAAGCCAAATCAGTAATAGGGAACAGTGCCCTTTTAAACCATCTTACAGTTTGCCAGGAGATTTTATAATTAGTCCTTCTTTTTATAGGAAAAAGTACTTTCTCCAAATCAAAAATTTATTATTAGGCTTATTTGTAATATAAGAGGATTCTGTTGCTTTCCTAGAGGATTCATGGCAGAATTTGTTTAAGTTATAAGTTGTCTTATTTAGTACCTGGAAATTTAACTTTTGAGCTTCAAAATTGTGTGAAACGTATTGTAGATCTCCAGTGTGTCTCACTAATCAAGCCATCCTTGTGTGTTTTAAGAACCAACTCCTGACTGACCATGGACATAATCCTCTCATGAAAAAAGTTTTTGACGTCTACCTTTGTTTTCTTCAAAAACATCAGTCTGAAACAGCTTTAAAAAATGTCTTCACTGCCTTAAGGTCATTAATTTATAAGGTAAGTTGTTTCATCAGGGAAAGTCATCATTGATTGTCATGTTTCCTCTTTATACCTGGAATTGAAGGGAGCACTGACCTTTATTTGGTTATTTCCTTTCTTGTGTTTTATTTAGTTTCCCTCAACGTTCTATGAAGGGAGAGCTGACATGTGCGCTGCACTGTGCTATGAGATTCTGAAGTTCTGTAACTCCAAACTGAGCTCCATCAGAAGTGAGGCCTCCCAGCTGCTCTATTTCCTGATGAGGAACAACTTCGACTACACTGGAAAAAAGTCCTTTGTCCGGACACATTTGCAAGTGAGTGTAGTTCAGCTTTCCAAACATAATTTCATAGAAATTATGCTCTCAAATGTTTAATGCTCTCAGGAAAACTTTAAGTGTTACATCTATTGATTCACCTCTGTGTGAGTACTACAAGATCTGGCATCAAGGTGGAAAATTCAAAAGTCACATAGACTAGTTTGGTTTTTTTCATCCTCCACCTTGTAAGATTTAGGCTCAGGATATGTTTCTGTTGGTAAATTAACATTTACATATTGATTTAATATGGGACTGACTAAAATTCCATTGATTCAAGATATATTCGAATCTGTGTAAGGCTGCTTCATCGTAAATATCATAGGTGAGACACAAAAAGTCCAAAGTGGTTCTTTTCCTTCTTCCATCTACTGGTACACACCTGTCTCTCCAGAGTTAAAATGTCCCAAGCTCTCTGCTCTGGGAACCATGCAAGATACTGAAAAGTCATATGTATTTTTATAGACTCTTCTGCAAATATGTATAAGAGTGCCCTTTTCATCCCAGTAATTTTTTAACAAGTATGTATTTTTTTTTTTTTTTGCAAACTACATACTAGGATCCATGGATCCAACCATGAACAAAACAGTACTTTCTCTTGGCCCCCATGGAGTTTGTATCCAACTGGAGAAGAGATAAACTCTGTAGCTCTTGTGACACAGTGTGCCCAGGGCTGTAATAAAGGAACTTTTTTGCATCAAGGAGGGGCATCTGGCTGAGGGGCCAAGGAGGCCTCTCAGAGGATGTGACAGTTGAATGGGGCTTAGCAACCCATAGGAAAGGGCCCATCCAGGGAACCAGAGAAGATACTTATAATGGAGTTGAGAACATGAGTGAAAACAAGTTGAGGAAGCATCAGTGCCTATTTGGAGGGATTGCCTAGATTCCAGTGCTGAGAATAGATTGGAGGAGTCGAGACCTTATCTAGGGAGACCTTGGGGAAACCACAGTCAAATCTAGGCCAGAGAGGATGGCATTCTAGACCAGTCATGGTAAGATTAGAAGGAGGAAGAGGTTGAGTTGACAGTACTTTGTGACTGGTTGCACTTGGATTTGGTGAAGGAAAAAGAGGGAATAGAATAACATCCATACATTTTAGCTTGAGTAACTGGGTAAAGACAGTGCTGTTCACTGACCCCTAAAAAGAAAGAGTCCCCTCACTGCAGAGTTAATGTGTATGCATCTTAGCAAAAAATGCAAAGGACAGTCCACTTATTGAAAGTTCAAACCAAAAACAGAGGAGGTAAATAATAAGGTCTCTCTTTTTGTTAGAGAAAGCAATAAATAACAATCCAAGTGACACCGGCTTACTCTGATTTTCATTCTTCTACACTTTCCGATGACCATTTTCCTATGTGAATAAAACACTTAAAAGATAGCGTAATTACCTTGTGCAATAGTTCTTGAAGGGAAGAAAAATGACTTGTACGTTGTTTCCAAATACTGGAGTGATCCCTGCTCAAAACTTCCCCTTTGCCTTCGTGCACATCCTAACTGAAGGTAGGAGCTGAGCCAGAGAAGTCATTTGAAAGTTAACTGATTTGCTCACATTTGTGTTTCCCCAAGGTCATTATTTCTGTCAGCCAGCTGATAGCAGATGTTGTGGGAATCGGGGGAACCAGATTCCAGCAGTCTTTGTCTATCATCAACAACTGTGCCAACAGTGACAGGCTCATCAAGGTGGGTGGCCTAGCCCCACTTTCTTTTTTATCCCTGAGACTCTGCCTCATATCTACTATGTTGTGGACAGACAGAACACAGCTGAAAGCAATGTGTCCTTCTTCCACCTTTGTTTTAGCACACCACATTCTCCTCGGATGTGAAGGACTTGACCAAAAGGATACGCACTGTTCTGATGGCCACCGCCCAGATGAAGGAGCACGAGAATGACCCAGAGATGCTGGTGGACCTGCAGTACAGTCTGGCCAAGTCCTATGCCAGCACCCCTGAGCTCAGGAAGACGTGGCTGGACAGCATGGCCAGGATCCACGTCAAAAATGGGGATCTCTCAGAGGTAGTCCTGCTAGCCTAGTCAGCAAGGTTTTTGAGAAAACCACACCCCATTCACTAGAAGTCAGTTTTGAGAAGAATTTCCCAGTTATTAAAAGAAGCCAATTAAAAATATATAATACTTTAAACAGTGTTAGGCTCAGAGTTTCTTCATAGTCAGCAAATCATTTTAATAATTTATCAAACTATAAGGGGATATTTATATTTTCTAAGAGCACTGTTTGAAAGCTCTTAGAAAACATTCATGTTCATATAAATGCCTGCTAATTGAGGTGCACTCAGTTTCTGCAACAAAAATCCTCTCTGGTTCTAAAATTCCTCTACTTATGATACAATTAGATTTTTCTGTCATTAAAGTAATGATAGGGCCTAGCTTTTTCCTTTTGATGTCATCCATCTCCATCTGTGAACGTGGTAGATGTCAGAGTGCCATTTGTGTACCGAGCTGCCATGTTTCAGGAGGTGGCAGTGTAGGAGAGTTGGGTGTGTGGGCTCCAGAGATGTACTGAATCCCAGATCCAACATTTATTAATTTTGTGATACTGAGCTAGTTTTTATCTGTAAAATGGGGGAAATAAGGGAAACAGCAGCCTGTAAGGCAATTCTGGGTTCCCATGAAAACTCTCTCCAGGGTCTGTGCCTAAGGCATTTAGGAATGATCAACAGTGTTACCAAAAAGGCATGCTTTTACTTTTAAACTTCTATAATTGCTTAAATTAGTAAAATTATACTCTACATTGAAAAATTTATATAACTATTTTTACATATTTATTATTCATGGAGTCCATTCTGTTTGACCATAACTTTCACTGTAAATTAGCTGTAATAAGAAATCAACTACAGCCCTGGCTGGCATAGCTCAGTGAATTGAGCACAGGCTGCAAACCAAAGCATCGCAGGTTCGATTCCCAGTCAGGGCACATGCCTGGGTTGCAGGCCACGGCCCCCAGCAACTGCACATTGATGTTTCTCTCTCTCTCTCTTCCTCCCTCCCTTCCCTCTCTAAAAAATAAATAAATAAAATCTTTAAAAAAAAAGAAACTATTTTAAAAAAATCAACTACATATTATTAGTAGATGTAATTTTTCTCTAATTCTGACAAGAACCAGAGACTCATGCATTAGAACTTATAGTAGGTTCATTGCCAACAGCTATCTGAATTTTATAAGACTGTGGTGACTTTATTTTTTCTTTCATTTTAAGGTGTTCATAATGTTATCCTTTCAAAATGAATTATAATTTTGGTTTATAATTTTATGTTTGGAAAAAGTTAAAACTTCATTTTTAAATGCAGAGAAAACTGTGTTAGTCCCTGAAATTTGAGTTGTTCTCTCAGAATCTAGAAAGGTACATGCCTTTTCTTTAAATGGTTTTCTTTCCACTTTATGATGTGGAAATCTAAGAGTAAGAAAAATGTTTTTTTTCTTTTACATCAAAATTTAATAACTCTAAATAGAAATGAGCCTTAGCAAATTTATTGCCATTTGTCTCAATGTGCAGTTTCTTTCTTTTTTAAATTATATTTTATTCTTTATGGTATTATAGTTGTACCAGTCTTTTGCCCCCTTCTACCCAGTGCCCCCTCCCCAATCCCTCAGGCAATTCCCACACTCTTGTCCATATCCATGGGTCATGGGTATATGTTCTTTGGCTACTCTATTCCCTGTGCTATACTTTACAGCCCCATGGCTGTTCTGTAACTACCAACTTGTACTTAATTCTTCACCTTTTTTTACCCATTCCCCTGACCCCCTCCTACCTGGCAACCATCAAAATGTTATCTATCTAAGATTCCTATTCTGTTCTGCTTTCTGTTTATTTTGTTTTTTAGAATCAATTGTTGATAGATATCATGTATGTGCTGCCTTTTTATTATTCGTATTTTTTTCTTTTAAGAAGAAAAAATTTTATTGTTGTTTAAGCAGTTGTCTCCAGTTCCCTTACCTCCCCGGCCCCCCAGCCATCCCCACCTCCCACCCCTGATTCTTATTCTTAAAGAAGACCCTTTAACATTTTATATAATACTAGTTTGGTGTTGATGAACTCCTTTAGCTTTTTCTTGTTTGGGAAACTCTTTATCTGTCCTTCAATTCTAAATGATTGCTTTGCTCAGTAGAGTAATCTTGGTTGTAGGTCCTTGCTTTTCATAACTTTGAGTATTTCTTGCCAATCTCTTCTAGCCTGCAGTTTCTTTTGAGAAATCAGCTGTTTTATGAGAACTCCCTTGTAGGTAGCCAAATCCTTTTCTCCTGCTGCTTTTAAGGTTCTCTCTTTGTATTTAACCTTTGGCATTTTAATTATGATGTGTCTTGGTGTTGGCCTTTTTTGGGTTTATCTTGTTTGGGACTCTGTACTTCTTGGACTTTTATGTCTATTTCCTTCACCAAGTTAGGGAATTTATCTGTCATTATGTTTTTCAAATAGGTTTCTAATTCCTTGCACTGTTTCTCTCCTCACATCCCCATGATACAAATGTTGGTATGCTTGTGGTTGTTCAGAGGCTCCTTACACTATCCTCATTTTTTTGGATTCCTTTTTCTTCTTGCTGTTCTGATTGGTTGTTTTTGCTTCCTGTACTCCAAATCACTGATCTGATTCTCAGCTTCATCCACTCAAATCACTGATTTGATTCTCAGCTTCATCCATTCTACTGTTGATTCCCTGTAAATTGTTCTTATTTCAATAAGCATGTCCTTTATTTCTGATTGGATTATTTTTATGCTCTGGAGGTCCTCACTAAGTTCCTTGAGCATCCTTATAACCAGTGTTTTGAACTCTGCATCTAATAAATTGCTTGTCTCCATTTTATTTAGTTCTTTTTCTGGAGTTTTATTGTGTTCTTTCATTTGGACCATGTTTGTTTGTCTCCTCATTTTGGCAGTTTCCTTGTGTATATTTCTGTGTAGAGCTACTACATCTCCCATGCACAGTCTCCCCTATTAGTCAAACTGGGTACTCAAGGTGCACCCACCATGTAGGCTGTGTTGTAGTTGGGCCTTGATTGCTCTTGGCACATCCAAGGTCAGCATTGCCTATGTTCTGTCTGTGATCACACAGCCTAAGCTACAAAGCAATCTGCAAATGGCTGCTACTTGTGCTGGGCTTAGAGGTGCCCAGGTGAGTACATGCTATGAACTAAGGCCAGTTGCTACTAGTGCCAGGCCTTGGGGTTCTTAGTGAGAGGTACAGGGCTCACTGAAACCAGATGCTGCTTGTTTGAGAGAATTTAGAAAAATGTGAATCATGGGTTAAGACAGACCATTTGTATGGAAAAGCCACTGGAAACACCTTGGGTGCACCTGTAAGTTTGGTGAGCAGGGCCTCAGGGAAACCAAGGTGTGGGGCAAACAGTGTGAGCTAGGCTGGAGTGTCAGATATGGTTCCTGTCTGCTAGTTCTTTGGCTCTGTTGGGGGAGGACTCAGAAAAAGAAGAATGACCTCTTCCAGTGCTTCTTTCTGGAAGAAAGCTGTCCCCTAGCTCTTGCCCTGATGCTGGACAATTCAATTTTCATCCCTATGTCTCTGATGTCTTTCAGTCTACTGACCCTGTGCTGGAGCTCAGAGTGAGTGAGTCTGAATAAGTCTGTGTATGGTCCCTTTAAGAGGAAGTGCCTGGGACTCTAGCAGTTTGTCTTCCACAGCCTCAATTCCCGCTGGTTTTTATAGCCAAAAGTTGTAGGGACTTCTCTTCTTGGCTTGAACCCTGGGCCTAGAAAGCCTAGTGTATGGCTGGAACCTCTCATTCATGTATATCTCTCCTGATTTTTATCTGCCACATGTGGGTATTGATCTAGCCCATTCTGCATGTCCACCCCTCCTACCGGTCTCAGTGTGGTTTCTTTTTTAATTCTGTAGTTGTTGGACTTCTGTTCAGCTTGATTTCTGACAGTTTTGAATGATGGTTATTCTATAGTTTAGTTGTAATTTTGATGTGGTTGTACAAGGAGATGAGCCATGTTTACCTGCACTGCCATCTTGACCAGATGTCTACAGCTTATTTAAAAATTTCAGTTTATGTGAATTGTTCCACTTTTTTCCAAAAGGTATGATGTCAGCTATTAGAAATGCTAGTTGGTTCCTTGATCTAATGTAAGTACATACAACCAGTAGATTTCAGTCATGTTTTGACAAGCTTTATAAATGGTGATTCTGAGGCATGTGTCTTTTATTACAGGCAGCAATGTGCTATGTCCATGTCACAGCCCTGGTGGCAGAATATCTCACACGTAAAGGTGAGGAATGATTCCTGTGTTTTGAAAAATGAATATAAAACTGTATAAAGCAGCAAACACAAGCAAGAGCCATTCAGAAAGATTTGGAGGTGGGGGATTTTGTGTGTGTGTGTACAAAAATACTTGTGTACTGTAGTCATTGTTTTGTTCACTGGCATGACATTAGCTTGACTTGGTAGGCACAGCAGAAATGTCAATATCAAAAAGAAAAATGGATGACATGTTGTCATATAACCTCTTACTGATGGCTCCCTCTCCTAAGAATTAGTTAATGAGCTTTGCATCTGGGTATCTCTGACCAGCCAATCTTAAGATGAAAAGATTTTACTTTTCCCTTATGATAGCTCCCACAAAAACTGTTTATCAATCAAAAGACAGTTGTAACAGATCATCAGACAGCATTTCCTGGAATGCAGCCCAGCTGGCTTTATTTTGTTAGAAGGCAGCCTCGCTGGCTGGAAACCTTGCCTTTCAGTGGAAGGAGAGGGCAGGAAGTAAATGGTGCCTGTTTGCATTTCACAAATTAGCAGGCCATGAACTCTTCACAGGAACCTTTAGTTAGACACTAGTTGCTCATTTCCATTTTAAAATCAGTGCAGGCTAAAAGAGCTTTTCTTTTTGGAACATGGAGTTCTTAGAAAAGCTGGCCCATGTGCACATGTGGACTGGAGCACGGCAGCACCAGATCTGGCTAATGAGGAGCACATTTACAAAGTGAGAAATGATAGAAAGTCACAGGTGCCCAGGCCAAGGAATTTCTATATTCTGGTACAGCTGGCTATTTGGAATGAAATTTAAGGGAATCTAGGCTTGTCATACATAAGAGCCTTAAAGAGGAAGAAATTCAGAAAGGGCTCCATAATCTCTCATTACCACCACAATTTCCTATTAAGACCTATATTATCAGGTAATACATTTCCTCATATTTAGAAGCAGACAAAGCCCCTCAAAGGGAGCCAGCCCTCTTCCCCTACAGCCACAGCACCTGCCAGAGGAGGCATCCCCTACAGCCACAGCACCTGCCAGAGGAGGCACCAGGGAGGCACCTGGTCCCAAGGGCCCCGGCTGCCCCATCCACGTGACACTCAGAGATGTGGGGATTTTCTTTTTCAGCTCTGCATGGATGGCCTTGGCCTTGGCCTTTGCCTTGGCTCTTCTTCCTCCCTTCATTTCCTTGTCCCTCTGGTTCAATGGGCAATGAGAGAAAAGCACTTTGGCCACCCTTGCAGTTGTTCCACTAGAGTTAAGCTGCATATTTAAATGTACTCTGTAGCCTAAAATTAGTGGTTGGATTTTATAATCTTGCTTTGTGTTCATTAATGTCAAGCTCCTAAATTAATGCTTTTTATTTGTCTACATAAAATAAAACAAGGCTAAACTAGGATAGTGGCAGAGACATTAGACAACCCATGATAGGCTTGGAAACCTTGACCAATATTCAGTAGGAAAATCTCTGACTTTAGGACCTACTCCTTTAAGACCTGGTATTAAAATTCACTGTGTTCCTTTTTCCCCAAAATGTGGGAGGTCTCAATTCAAATTTTGATGTCTGTTTTGTATTATTGTAAATAATGATCACAAAATAAAGTAACAAGATATTTCAAGTCCTTCATTTGATTATTTTTTCCCAGCTGAAATTATCCAGCTAACATAAAACTTTTCCCATTGTCTCCAAGATGTGTAGAGGCCCCAAATTGGCCATTATTGTCATCATCTTATCCCAGGTATTTGTCTCAGTTCCAACCTTACACCATTCCCCCCCCAGAGAACTGAGTGTTTGTGCCCCTAAACTATTCATGCTTTCTATGCTCCAGCTCAACAGCTGTGGGGAGGACAGAAGTCTCTCTTTACCTTAGACAGCCCATTGGAACCAGCTAAGGTGCCCTCTCAGTTCATCGCAGTGGCTGTTGAGTACATCTTGGTTTTGTAGACTGCTTCATGAAGGAAAAGGGCAAGTTCTAATCTGAGTTCTGGATTAACCACAACCAGACTGGGTGAGATGACACCTTGAAGGAAACAGTTATTTTTGAGTCCTATATTTTGCTTTGATTGGCTTTTGCTTCTTTATTTTTCTTTGTGTCTGAGCAAATGTCATCTGACCAAATCAAATTATTGTTTATTGGTTATTTTATAATTAATTTGATTCAGTACCCATTTCACTTCATTTACAGTGTAAAGATTACATACATTTTAATAAAGGTGGGTGAATGAAAAGGGGTGAGAAAAAGAAACAAATTGAAGGAAGCAAAGGTTAAATATGAGGAAGCAAATGAATGAAAGCACACAGTGGGCCCCAGGCTCCCATGGGAATTCTGGTCTGAGAAATAGGGTATTTCAAAATCAGTTATTTCATGTAATACAAAAGCATACAGGGCACGAGGAACCCTCAAGATTGATCCACTTACAGGTTAATAACTCCCTCCTTTTTCTTTTGATTCTAGGCATGTTTAGACAAGGATGCACAGCCTTCAGGATGATTACCCCAAACATAGATGAGGAGGCTTCCATGATGGAAGATGTCGGAATGCAGGATGTCCATTTCAACGAGGTGAGTGCTCCAGCCCCTATAGGTTTTCAGTTACTTGAATATCTCAGAATCCACTGTTTACCCTGTCAGTGTATCAAACAAAGGCTTTTCTCTCTGCATCTGCTGTTGACATACTTTCTCTAATTAAAATAATGCTCCAGACAACTGAAACAGAGCAGCCAAAGATACTGCCCTTCTCCCTTTCTAGGAATCCCTCCTATACTCTGAGAGTTTGAGGAGCTACTTAGTAGTGAAGTGAGGCTGAAGGTTCAGACTCTTGTGGTGAAAGGCCTAGTATTTTGGCCATAAAGTTTCTCATGATTTCCAGCAATTTATTTCTCCAGTTCTTGGGTTTTGTTGCTATTTTCACCTGACTTTTAAATCAGTGTGTCTGACAGTAGATGTATTCCCAGTGTCCCCAAACAGTCAAACACATGGGTGGCCAGACGGCTTGGAACAGGACAGCCCATCGGGTTCTGGTTCGTGCCTCCACTTGTGCTCTGTAGCCCAGGTTCTGGCAACACTAAGAAATAAGATCACCCTGTCCCACCCCCAGTAGAGAACAAAAAGTTTGACATTAGATCTTTGAAGCAATTTCTGTGTTTTGCCAAAACAGAAATATGCATTGTTTACTATTGTTATTTTAATTAAATTAATAAATAAGTATTTTTACCTTGAAACACCTGGACAGGTGGTAATTTTTTAATATTTTACTGTGAAATGTGAAGCCTGCCACTGAGGTAAAGCAACAGAGCACATGTGCTCTTGGCTTTGAACCCCTCACTACAAGGCCACCTTGCAGTTACTTATCTATAACGAGAGAGTTTTGAAATAAAGCTAGAAATTTGAATAAATGCCAGTTATCTGCTTATGTTCCCTGAATTTCCTCTTCCTTGAATATATGCCAGTAGGGTTTTTCATGTGAGCCTGCCTCTCCTCAACTCAGGGCAGAATGGGACAGTCACGGGAAAGCTTTTCTTTTTCTCTTTTTTTTTTTATAAATATATTTTATTGATTATGCTATTACAGCTGTCCCATTACCCCCCCTTCATTCCCCTTGACCCTGCATATCCTCTCCCACCCACATTCCCCCTCTTTAGTTCATGTCCATGTGTCATAAGTTCTTTAGCTTCTACATTTCCCATACTATTCTTGCCCTCCCCTGTCTATTTTCTACCTACTATCTGTGCTACTTATTCTCCGTATCTTTTCCCCCTCTCTCTTCCTCCCACTCCCCTGTTGCTAACCCTCCATGTGATCTCCATTTCTGTGGTTCTGTTCCTGTTCTAGTTGTTTGCTTAGTTTGTTTTTGTTTTTGTTTTTGTTTTAGGTGTGGTTGTTAATAATTGTGAGTTTGCTGTCTTTTTACTATACATGTTTTCTATCTTTTTCTTAGATAAGTCCCTTTAACATTTCATATAATAAGGGCTTGGTGATGATGAACTCCTTTAACTTGACCTTATGTGAGAAGCACTGTATCTGCCCTTCCATTCTAAATGAAAGCTTTGCTGGATAGAGCAATCTGGGATGTAGATCCTTGCCTTTCATGACTTCGAATACTTTTTTCCAGCCCCTTCTTGCCTGCAAGGTCTCTTTTGAGAAACCAGCTGACAGTCTGATGGGAACTCCGTTGTAGATTACTGTCTCCTTATCTCTTGCTGCTTCTAGGATTCTCTCCTTCATTTTTACCTTGCCTAATGTAATTATGATGTGCCTTGGTATGTTCCTCCCTGGGTCCAACTTCTTTGGGATTCTCTGAGCTTCCTGGACTTCCTGAAAGTCTATTTCCTTTGCCAGATTGAGGAAGTTCTTTATTATTTGTTCAAATAAGTTTTCCACTTGTTGCTCTTCTTCTTCTCCTTCAGGTGCCCCTGTAATTAGGATTTTGGAATGTTTAAAGATGCCCTGGAGGTTCTTAAGCCTCTTCTCATTTTTTTGAATTCTTATTTGTTCATTCTTTTCTGATTGTATGTTCTTTTCTTCCTTCTGGTCCACTGCATTGATGTGAGACCCAGCTTTCTTTCCATCACTATTGGTTCCCTGCACATTTTCTTCATTTCACTTATTGTAGCCTTCATTTTTTCATCTAATTCACAACCAAAATCAACCAATTCTGTGAGCTTCCTGATCACCAGTGTTTTTAATTGTGCATCTGATAGGTTGGCTATCTCTCGGTCACTTAAACTTATTGGTTCTGGAGCTTTCATTTGTTCTTCTATTTGAGTCATCTTTTTTTTTTTTTGTCTTGTCTGGTGCGCCTGTTACGTATGAGGGGTGGAGCCTTAGGTGTTCACCAGGGTGGGGCAACCCAGTGGCTGGATTGTGGCGCTGTATGTGGGGGCAGGGTCTGAGAGGGAACGATGGTGTTTGCTCCAATCTCCATCAGACTTCAGTCCCTTCTGCTGCTTTCCCCAAGCAAACTGGACCTTGCTGGTGCTAATTCCCGTGTGGGTGGGCTTGTACACTCCATGGGTCTTTCCAGTGCCCTCTCCGGTGAGGCTGGGAGTCTCTCCCTGTGCCTCAACCTCCACAGGTGTTTTCAATCAGTGCCCCAAGGCTCTTATTTCCAGCGCTGGGATCCTCGGTTGCGTACAGCGTCTTGCTTTACAATCGCCACCTCTCTGGGACTGCCAGTCACCACCCCTTGGTCGGCGTCTGCCCGCTGTAGTCTTGCGCACCCAGGATGCTCAACGTGCCCAGTCCCAACACTGCCACCCAGCTGTCTGACTCCACCCCTCCTAACAGTCTGGATGAACAGGTCTATTTTAACTCATTGGTTGTCCAACTTCCATACAGTTCAATTTTCTGTCAGTTCTGGTTGTATTCTATTTCTAAATTGTTGTTGTCCCTGTCTTGGTTGTGCGAGGAGGCACAGTGTGTCTACTTATGCCTCCATCTTGGCCAGAAGTCCACGGGAAAGCTTTTCAGTCCTGCCCTTCTTTTAGAGAAAATGAAATTGTTTTTTTCTTCATGTTGTAAGAAAGAACAGAGAAAGGAGTTATTATCTATTGTTATACTTCTTTTTATGGTGTGGAGTCCTACAATTAATATGAAAACTTTTAATCACGTTCTTGCCAATAGGTACGTAGCGCCTATGCACAGACATCCTGCCCTGGGCTAAGGAAGTCTTTGAGGTCCTTACTTTTTCAACTGAGTGTCTGTGTGAGTCTGGATTTTTTTTGTATGTACATGTCATTCAAAACAGCACATAGAACAGATTGAATGGAGAAAGCAGCTATGAGAATCCAGGTTTCTCCCATGATAAAGTCAGACATTAAAGAGAATCACAAAAACATAAAACAATGCCATTCTTCTCTAAATTTTTTTGGAAATGAAATTTTTAAATGTTATTTTCTTAACATGCATTAAGTTTACTATTGTTATTTTAATTAAATTAATAAGTAAGTATTTTTACCTTGAAACACCTGGACAGGTGGTAATTTTTTAATTTTTTACTGTGAAATGTGAAACCTGCCACTGAGGTAAAGCAACAGAGCACATGTGCTCTTGGCTTTAAACCCCTCACTTCAAGGCCAATTGCAACTGGTTTTTTTCTTGAGAAGAGGCTTGATGGATCTTCTTGCAGAAACCATCTTTGACCTCCATGCCAAGTCAGACCTTTGGAGTACAGCACTTTGTTTAGAATTCAGTAAGGAAAAAAAATCAGTGATGTTAAGAATTAAAGATTTGAAAGTAAACAGTTCTCAGAAACCTGTCCCACAGGGATCATAAAATGAAGCTCAAGTTTGCTCATCTGATTAAATAATAGCCTGGAATAATTACTACAGCCTAGAGATTTAGCCTGTGAAATCACAGGCTAATTTTATTGGGAAATTGGTGAATGGCACCCACTCTGAGCAATAGCTAAACATGTGATAGAGATTAACTTTATCAGTTATTTTCAGAATATGGATTTTCCACCCTGACCTTGAAGCATAAAGTTGGAAAATCTTTAACAAGGTCCATAGTACATAACAATCTATAATGATTAGGATGTTCCACAGCAGGGTTATAAACTCCTGAGCAAGCCCTGCACATCAAGATTGAAACCAGCCAGGAATGAAAACAATAACACATGTTCTAAAAGCCAGGAAAACAGAAATTGTCATGTACGTTTTTGCTTTAGCTATCAGGATATCTTAAGAAAAAGAGAAAGTTGAAAATCTCTGCCAGAGAAGGGAATACACAAATATTAATAAAAATCATTATCCATTTAATTTGGATTATTAGATATATTTAAATGCTTTTAATATTCCCCTAAATGATTTTAGAGAAGCTACCCAAAAATACAGAATTCTTCTCTCAGCAGGCTTCAGTGAGTTCATATTGGTTGCAGTTTATCTTTCCTAACTCTAATCTGAAGGACAGACTCCCTCCAACTACTTTTGATTAGATGAAAAGGAACATCCCTCCCTGGCCAGGTGGCTCAGTTGGCTGCAGCATCATCCCATATACCAAAAGGTTTCAGTTCAATTCCCAGTCAGGGCATGTACCTAGGTTGCGTGTTTGATTTGGGGTCAGGGTGCATATGGGAGGCAACTGATTGATGTTTCATTCTGTCTCTCTTTTTGTCTCTTTCTCCCTCCTTCTCCCTCCAGAATCAGTTAAAAAACATACTATGGTGAGGATTTTATTTTTTTTTCTAATTTTTTTTATTTTAATCATTGTTCAAGTACAGTTTTCTCCCTTTTACTCCCATTCCAGCCCACCTACCCAAACCTCCCCACTTCCCTCCCATTACCACCCTCCCCCTAGTTTTTGTCCATGTGTCCTTTAAATTTGTTCCTATAAACCCTTCCCATTCTCCCCTAAAATTCCCTCTTCCTTCCCCTCTGGTGACTCTCAGTCTGTCCTCTATTTCAGTGTCTTTGGTTGTATTTTGCTTGTTTCTTTGTTTTGTTGTTTAGGTTCCTATTAAAGGTGAGATCATATGGTATTTGCCTTTCACTGCCTGGGTTATTTTGCTTAGCATAATGCTTTCCAGCTCCATCCAAGCTGTTGCAAAGGGTAGGAGCTCCTTCTTTCTTTCTGCTGCATAGAATTCCATTGTGTAAATGTACCATAGTTTTTTGATCCATTCATTTACTGATGGGCGTCTAGGTTGCTTCCAGAACCTAGCTATTGTAAATTGTGCTGCTATGAACATTGGGGTGCATAGGTTCTTTTGGATTGGTGTTTCATGGTTCTTAGGATATACTCCCAGCAGTGGAATTGCTGGGTCAAAAGGCAGTTCCATTTTTAGTTTTCTAAGGAAGTTCCATACTGCTTTCCATAGTGGTTGTACGAGTCTGCAGTCCCACCAACAGTGCACTAGGGTCCTCTTTTCTCCACAACCTCTCCAACACTTGTTGTTTGTTGCTTTGTTTATGATGGCCATGCTGACTGGTATGAAGTGGAATCTCATTATGGTTTTAATTTGCATCTCCCTGATAGCTAGCGATATTGAACATCGTTTCATGTGTCTTTGGATTTTCTATATGTCCTCCTTGGAGAAGTGTCTGTTCAAGTCCTTTGCCCATTTTTTAATTGGGTTGCTTGTCTTCTTAGAGTGGAATTGTGTAAGTTCTTTATATATTTTGGAGATTAAACCCTTGTCTGTGGTATCATTGGCAAATATGTTTTCCCATAGAGTTGGTTCTCTTTTTATTTTGATACTATTTTCTTTAGCTGTGCAAAAGCTTTTAATTTTGATGAGGTCCCATTTGTTTATTCTTTTCTTTATGTCCCTTGCTCTGGGGGACATGTCAATAAAAAAGTTTCTGCGGGAAATATCTGAAGTTTCCCTATCTACATTTTCTTCTATGACTTTAATGGTGTCACGGTTTATATTTAAGTCTTTTATCCACCTTGAATTTATTTTTGTATATGGTGTAAGTTGGTGCTTGAGTTTCATTTTTTTGCACGTAGCTGTCCAGTTCTTCCAACACCATTTCTTGAAGAGGCTATTTTTATTCCATTTTATGTTCCTTTGTCCAATTATTAATTGTCAAATATTAATTGTCAAATATTAATTGACTGTAGAAACTTGGGTTTCTTTCTGGGCTCTCTGTTCTGTTCCATTGGTCCATGTGCCTGTTTTCATGCCAGTACCAGGCTGTTTTGATTACAATTGCCTTGTAGTATAGTTTAGTGTCAGGTACTGTGATCCCTCCTACTTTACTCTTCTTTCTCAAAATTGCAGCAGCTATTCGGGGTCATTTATGGTTCCATATAAATTTTTGAAGTGTTTGTTCTATGTCTGTGAACTAAGTCATTGGTACTTTAATAGGTATTGCATTGAATGTGTAAATTGCTTTGGGTAGTATGGACCTTTTGGTAATGTTAATTCTTCCAATCTATGGACACGGTATATGTTTCCATTTGTTTGTGTCTTCCTTAGTTTTTTTTCCTCAGTGTTACGTAGTTTTCTGAATACTGGTCTTTTACCTACTTGGTTAGGCTTATTCCTTGGTATTTTATTTTTCTTTTTGCTATTTCAAATGGGATTTTTTTTTCTTGATTTCTGCTTCTGCTGTTTCATTGTTGGTGTACAGAAATGTCCTTGATTTCTGGATATTGACTTTGTATCTTGCTGTTTTGCCAAATTCATTTATTAGGTCAAGCAGTTTTTTTGGTGGAGTCTATAGGATTTTCCATGTATACTATCATGTCGTCTGCAAACAGTGACAGTTTTGTTTCCTCCTTTCTGATTTGGATGCCTTTTATTTCTTTTTCCTGTCTGATCGCTGTGGCTAAAACTTCCAGTACTATATGAATAGACGTGGTGAAAGTGGACAGCCTTGTCTTGTTCCTGATCTTAGTGGAAAAGATTTTAGTTTTTCCCATTGAAAATGATGTGGGCTATAGGTCTCTCATTATGGCCTTTATTATGTTGAGGAGTGCTCCCTCTATTCACACTTTCCTGAGTGTTTTTTATCATAAATGGATGCTGTACCTTATCAAATGCTTTTCCTGCATCTATTGATATGATCATTTGGTTTTTGTCTTTGCTTTTATTTATGTGATGTATTACATTTACTGATTTGTAAATATTGTACCATCCTTGCATCCCTGGAATGAATCCCACTTGGTCATGCTGTATGATCTTTTTAATGTACTGTTGGATGCAGTTTGCCAGTATTTTGTTGAGGATTTTAGCGTCAATGTTCATCGGCGATATTGGCCTGAATTTTTCTTTATTTGTTGTGTCTTTATCTGGTTTTGGAATTAGGATGATGTTGGCCTCATAAAAAGAGTTTGGGAGTCTTCCATCTTCTTGGATTTTTTGGAATAGTCTGTGAAGGATAGGGGTTATCTCTTCCTTAAATGCTTGGTAGAATTCTCCTGTGAAACCATCTGGTCCAGGGCTTTTGTGTGTTGGGAGTTTTTTGATTGCTGCTTCAAGTTCTTTTGCTGTTATTGGTCTGTTCAGGCTTTCTGCTTCTTTTTCATTGAGTTTTGGAAGATTATATTTTTCTAGAAATTTGTCCATTTCACCTAGGTTTTCACATTTCTTGGCATACAGTTCTTTGTAGTAATTTCTTACAATCCTTTGTATTTCTGTGGTATCTGTTGTAATCTCTCCTCTTTCATTTCTGATTGTGTTTATTTGGGTTTTCTCTCTTTTTTACTTGATGAGTCTGCTTAAAGGCTTGTCAGTTTTGTTTATCTTTTCAAGGAAACAGCTCTTGGATTCATTGATCCTTAGAATTGTGCTTTTAGTCTCTATGTCATTTAATTCTGCTCTGATTTTGGTTATTTCCTTCCTTCTGCTTGCTCTGGGCTGTCTTTGTTGTTGTTCCTCGAGTTCTCGTAGAGTAGGGTTAGGTTGTTTGTTTGGAATGTTTCTAACTTTTTTAGGTGGGCCTGTATCACTATGAACTTCCCTCTCAGGATTGCCTTGGCTGTGTCCCATAAATTTTGGGTTGTTGTGAGTTCATTTTCATTTGTTTCCAGAAACCTTTTGATTTCTTCTGTAATATCATTTTTGACCCATTCATTATTTAATCTCCATGATTTTGAGTGTTTTGGGGTTTTTTTTCCTTGGAGTTGGTTTCTAGTTTCAGTCCCTTGTGGTCCAAGAAAATGCATGGTATGATTTCAATTTTCTTGAAACTCTGGAGGCTTGTTTTGTGTCCTATCATGTGGTGAATCTTTGAAAATGTTCCATGTACATTTGAAAAGAATGTGTATTTAGCTTCTTTTGGATGGAGGGCTCTGTATATATCAGTAAAGTCCATTTCATCTACGGTATTGTTCAATGCCACAATATCTTTGTTGATATTTTGTTTGGACGATCTGTCCATTTTTGATAGTGGAGTGTTAAAATCTCCCACTATAATTGTGTGGCTGTCCATATCTTTCTTGAAGTCCTCTAAGATTTTCTTTATGTATTTGGGTGCTCCTATGTTGGGTGTATGTATATTTACAATTTTTATGTCTTCTTGCTGGATTCCTCCCTTGAGTATTATCAAGTGACCTTCTGGGTCTCTCTTTATGGACCTTTTTTGGAAGTCTGTTTTGTCTGATAAGAGTATTGCTCCCCCAGCTTTTTTTTCCTGTCCATTTGCTTGGAAGATTTGTTTCCAGCCTTTCACTTTCAGCCTGTGTAGGTCTTTTATCCTGAGGTGGGTCTCTTGTAGACAGCAGATATGTGGGTCATTTCTTTTATCCATTCAGCTATTCTATGTCTTTTGATGGGAGCATTTAATCCATTTACGTTTAAGGTTATTATTGATAGGTACTTATTCATTGTCTTTTATGTACGTGTGTTCCTCTCTCTCTCTCTCTCTTTTCTCTCCCTTCCTTAAAGCAGTCCCTTTAGCATCTCTTGCAGAGTTGGTTTGGTGGAGGTGTATTCTTTTAGACTTCTTTTGTCTGGGAAGCTTCTTATTTGGCCTTCTATCTTGATGGGAGCCTTGCTGGATAAAGTAGCCTTGGTTGCAGACCTCTGGTTCTCATTACCTGGAATATGTCTTGCCATTCTCTTCTGGCTTGAAGTGTTTCCATTGAGAAGTCAGCTGTTAGCCTTATTGGGGCTCCCTTGTATGTTACTTCCTGTTTTCCCCTTGCTGCCTTTAATATTCTCTCTTTGTCTTGAAATTTTGCCATTTTAACTATCATGTGTCTTGAGGTGTGCCTCTTTGGGTTCCTCTTGATTGGGACTCTGTGTGTTTCCTGGATTTGTGTGACTTTTTCTCTCATCAAATTAGGGAAGTTTTCCATCATTATTTTTTCAAACAGGTTTTCTATCCCTTGCTCTTCTTCTTCTCCTTCTTGTAGCCCTATTATACGGATATTATTACATTTCATATTGTTTTGCATTTCTCTTAATCCCTCTTCATTGTTTCTGAGCCTCTTTTCTTTTTCTTGCACTTTCTGGGTGTTTTCTTGTACTTTGTCCTCTAGCTCGCTGATCCGATCTTCTCCTTCATCGATCCAACTTTTCATTCCTTCTACTGTGTTCTTCAGTTCAGAAATTGTATTCTTCATTTCCTCTTGGCCCTTGGTGATAGTTTCTATTTCCTTTTTCATGTTGATGTAGTTTTCAGTGAGTTCCTTGTAGCTTCCCTGTAGTTTCTGGTAGCTCATTGTGAACTCATTGAGCTTCCTGACAATTATTGCTTTGAACTCAATATCTGATCGTTGAATTGCCTCTATTTCCTTTAGCATTCTTTCTGAGGCTTCCTCCTTTCCTTTCATTTGGGGATTGGTCCTTTGTCTTCCCATTGTTTGTGAGACTCTTCTTGTTAGCCTCAGCTTCTTAAATTGATCTGTTCTGGCTCCCTGGGTTTGTGGTGTGAGCTTCTTTAGTAGAATACCAGTGAGTTTCAGTGGTGCAGTTTCCTTGATCTCCCAAGCTCACTGGTCTTGGGCTGTAATTTAAGTTGGGTTTGTGTTTCCCTTTAGGTTTTGATTGTTGTTGGGTCTTTCTTTGCTGGTTCCTTCCCACCAGCTGGTTAAATGAGGGTCACTCTGTCCACCACCTCTTGTATTTTGTTGTGCTGGTGAGGGAAGGTTGTGTTGAAGCTGCTTCTTAAGTGTGTATAAGGTTTAAAGAATTCTCTCTTGCTCTTGTTCAGTTGTTCGTATTGGGTACTGTCTCTACTGTTTAGTTGTATTTCCAGATAGGTCCTGGATTGAGGTTTGTGTGGTTACCACTCCCTCCTTCACCTTCTTCTGTTGTTATCTTTAGTGGTTCCTTTGTTGTTGGGTTCCCTCTTCTAGTGGGTATCGTGGTGTTCACTGCCTCCACCTATTCTTTTTTGTCATCAGTTGGAGGTGGAAGGCAAAATGGTTTAAGACAACAACAGAGTATTCTATGATATTTACAGTAGCAGCAAGTAGAGAAGAGATAGGAGATCCTTTGACTATGTATAGTGTTAACCATGATCTTCCACCAAGCTAGCTGATTTTTAGAAAGGATGGAAAGAAGATAAGACTCTTGTTGGGCAAGGAAGGATTGTGAGTTGGATCTATAAAGCAGGGACGTTGTGGGAGGTCAGATTCTGAGGTAAGGTGAGAGTAAAGGATAGTAAATAGGTGTAGTGTGTGAGAGAATAGAGTTAACCACTACAGTAATAGAGTTCAGGAAACTTTGAAATGGGCTAAGATCTGGGAGGGGTGTTGTGAAGTAATTACAATTGCATGGAACAGCAATTATTTACAATAATATTAGGGCAACAATCATATAACAGAATCTATGAGATCTACGTAACAAGAATAGGGAGTACAGAACCTCGAGTAGTGTGCTAATGGGATACAGGTGAGTCAAAGGACAGTAGATTAGCAATACACTATGGAGAGAGATATCAGGGGAAAGCTCTCAGGTCATACAATATATCCAGCCTAGCAAAGCAGACTATACAAAAAGAAGAGGGATACAAAAATACTATTAAAAAAAGATGTAAGGATACTGGAAAAATAATACTAATACAATTTGCAATAACTTGCAGGTTCTCACTTGTAGGTATTTAGAAAAAATTTTAAAAAGTAAAAATAGAAAAGGCAGACACAGGAAGGAAGAAGAGATAAAATTGGAGGAAAGGAAGGAGGAAGGAATAAAACAAGAAATCATGAAATAAAGGAAAAAATCAAAATAAAAACAATAAAAATTTAAAATTTAAGAATTGTTAAAAAAATAGAATCAAATTAAAAAGTCTCTTGGTGTCAAAGTGGCCAAACTGGTTCTTCTGCTCTTGCTGGCTGCGGCAGGCTGAGGGGTGATTGTGTATGGCTTTTCTTCCTTGGTCAGCAGTGCTCGCACTGGCTCCCGCACTGTCTGGGAAGCTAATGTGGCTCCTCAGCCTTTTGCCCTGGTTGTGGGAATCAGGTCTTTCCCCAGGGTTACTCCTGTGGACTGGGGTGCGGGTATGCTCTCCCTGCACGCGTGCCCTTGGCTGGGTAGCAGGGAGGCTGGAGCGATTGATCACTTTAGGAGAATTCCCCAAACAGTGTCTGTCTATTCACTCCTTCCTCTTGAGAAATTCCTCCTGTTCAAGCCTGCTGCTCCACACAGTGGCCTGGCTTCTCCAACAGCCCAACTCTTCAGCCAGACCAGTGACTGTGGGGATCAGGGCCTGCTGCGTGACCTAGCCCCTCCAGTGTCCACAGCCTCCACAGGTGCTTACAGCCCTTGTGTGTTTGCTAGCACCTGGATTCCTCCCAGTGCTGCTCAGACCTTGTTTGGCTGGGGAGGGAGCAGTTGTCCTGGCTCTCTCCCAAGGACTCTGTGGCAAACCCAGCAGTGAGCACTGGGCCTGGGGCAGCAGCCCCCGGACCACACACTGGTCCCTGGGACCCTACCTTTTTGCAGCACTCTTCCTAGGGTCCGGTTTTTCAGTTCTGCCACAATCCTTGGTCCCCTATTTTCACATATGCTGAAGTATGTTGGTTGCTTGCTTCTGTACTCCATAGATCGGTCAGGATTTTCTCTCCGGAGCAGAGGGAAGCCGAATCTGCTCCTTCCTACTCCAACACCATCTTAGCCCCAGAGTGAGGATTTAAAAAAAAAAAAAGGAACATTCCATTTCTGTTTGTAATTTCGTTTATAATTCACAAGTTGGATCCTGTGCAGACAGAACAACTCTGAGTCTGCTGTGGTATAAAAATTCTACACAGTCCAAGTGGTTTGAGATCCCTCCCTCATTATGCCAGTCAGGGTTCTAGGAGGAAATAGGTGTCATGCTTGGGAAAGTGACAAATCCCTAAGAAGAGACTACTTTTAAAAGTTTGGACAGGGCTTGGGAAAACCAACAAGAAATACTGCAATTTCCTTGAGGTTAACAGCAGCTGGGTTACCACCCTTCAACCTCTGGACTCAGGTTGGGGAGAGAGAGAGTACACAGAGGCACAGCCTGATAGGACCTGTGGGCTTTGTTTAGGGGAGAGTGCAATCCTAGAACCCTTGTAGGGAGGGAGCCATCAAGAAACCATCCTACCCTCACTCTCCTCCTGATCCCCAGACTCCCCCTGGGCCTTCCATTGGCCAACTCAGCCAGGATCTAGAGGACAGGGAGCAGGCCACTAGTACTGAGCATCCACCTCCTGAAGCACAGAGTGAGGGACGACAGGGCTGAGAGGGCTGAGAGGGACTGTAGAGGGGAAATTCGAAAATGCAGTCCGTCCTCATTATCTGGCTACTTGCTAAAATTTCTTTGTAACCCCCCAAATCAGTACTCATCAAGGTACTTTTGTGGTCATTGGGGACATACGCAGAATGGCAAAAAAACATGAGCTCACCTATTCCTAACTGAGGTGGAACAGGGTAACATTCTGCTTTCTTGGTACAGCTCTCATGCTGTAAACAGGTGTCCTTTTCTATTTACTGCCATGTTTTTCACATCATTGCACTTTTAAGCTAGTGATTTTGCTGTTTCAAATGGCCCCCAAGTATAGTGTTATCTAGTGTTTCTAAGCACAGGAACTCTGTGATGTACCTTACAGAGAAAATACTTGTGTTAGATAAGCTTTGTTTAGTCATGAGTGCTTTTGGCCATGGGTTCAGTGTTAGTGAATCAACAGTATATACTAAATTAAGTTTCTTTTAACAGAAACACATGTAAAACAAAGTTATGTACTTTGGTCCGCCATAATTTTGTAACAGGAGGCTCTCAGGAACCTACCCTCTGTTTCCCCAAGGAGTGGTTCAGTATTCACCAATTTATTGTTCATGGTGTCTTTATACAATGTAACTACCATGAAGCATGAGATTGAGAATCAACTGTGTCAAACACACTCAGCTGGTGTTTCGCAGAGTAGCAACTATCACCATTGCATATAGCAAACATATGAAGTTAACCAGGCAAGTCTCGCTTATATTAGCCAAATCGTTTCTATTTAGAAACAGCTGCCAGTAACAAACATAAAATGTTTACATCTGCAGAACATCTCAAGAGATAGATGTAGTAGCAGAATATATTGGATGATTCCTCTGTAATCAATAAAGTTTTGTATCAATAAAATCAGTAAAGTTGTCTAACCATCCACTTTTCCTTGACTGAGAGTTGTGTAGTGTATTCTCACTATTAGAATGATTCCCCAAAACAAGAGCAGTAGTGAGTAGTGAGCTTGATGCATGGAACTTGTGTAATGCTCCACCTTGGCTCAAATCAGGACATACCCCTGCTTCAGTTTGCAAATATTTGCTAAGCTTCTTTGGCCCTCAGCTAGGTGCTAGAAATACGAGGATGTGCAAGATGTTGTCACTGTCCTACCAAGCTATACTGCTTTTGATTCTTTCTTTCTTTCAAGGAGAAACACATAAGCCACTCTCTCTTTGAATATGAATTCCAAGTTGTCTGAGCTCTTTGTGGCCTGGACATTTCTGTATTAATATAAGTTGATGCATTCTGTGAACTAGCTGTGTGTCATGTGCTAACTTAGGGATGTATAAATGAGGTGCCTGCCTCAGAAAGTTTCACTTAGCGCAGTAGTCCTCAAACTTCAGTGTGCTTAGAAATTACTTGTATTCTTACTACAAGTATAGATGCCCATTCTCCCCCAACACACACACACAAACACACACATCCCCAGATTCATTTGGGTGGGTGTGGCACCTAAGATTCTGAATTTTAACAAGCATCCCAGGTGCTTATTTTAATGCCAGGGATTCTCAGATGTGTCTTGAGAAACACTGGTGGTAATTTGGATTATGCCATGAAGTATAGCATTTGCCCAAGCCACGTTGCACATTCACAGTTATTCCCAAATGGCAGATAATAGAGACAATATCTAGCTTTATACTATAAAGGTGAAATTAAACTAATCCTGAAATGGAGCAAATGGCATTTAAATGAAAACATTTTAAATATCCTGCATAGCACAGCATCAGTGTGCTATTTCCACAGACAGCTGCGAAGTACCCTCGTTGTATCAGTGTGGCACACTTAAAACTAGCACTGGCTAATTACATTTAAACAGCTTCCTCAATGATTATGAGCCTAGTGCACTGAGGTCTTTTTAAGACTACTCATAAAATGTGTATTTTTCAGATGCATACATTTCACTGAGGGTTTTTCCCCCAACCAGTAATTACTTACAATTCCTTGTGTATATCAGCAATTTAGAAAAAGATATCTTGGCATTTAAATTTTAAACAGAGTGGTAAAACCATGAGGTTTTCTGTATGGTTGCCTTTCAAAGTCACTACTATCTGACCATTGTCTGGATTAGTTTTGGTTTTGATATGAAATGCTTCCTGGGAATTCTAAGTCAATTAATACATGGAGTTTCTACTGATTTATATGCTCCAATATTTAGTTACTATGATGTCTTAGTTTTCATGACACCAGATAATTTTGTGTTTTTTACATATATTCTCTCAAACTTAACTACCAATAGTCACCATTTTTTTTTTTTGCTTTTTGTTTTTTGCTTTTGTTTTTTTCTTTTCAAAGAATCATTATTTGATGTACCAGCTGTAAAGGTCTAGGTATGGAGTTGACATTATCTTGAATAATTTACCTTTGCAGATTTAGCTCAGATGTTTAGTAATCTATACTCTATTTTTCTGAGAAAAGAATTTACCTTTCATGAAAGCCATTTTTAGTGTGTTAAAATCTGCATGGACTCTTCTGTTCATATTATATTGCCATTTCTTTATGAAAAAGTGATTTTAGACTGATAAACTATAGATTCTATAAATGTTTCCTGAATTAGAAAAAAGATAAAGTCCAGTAGAGTATAAAAGTTGATGATGTGTTATTTACTAAGTTTTTATTACGATCAAATTATAATATTTACTTATTTTTCTTTTCTTTTAAACACTTTATTGTTGTTCAATTACATTTCCCCCCTCTAGTCCCCCCAACCCCAGCCAAACCAACCTCCCTCCCTTGCTTCCACCCTCCCCCTTGGTTTTGTCCATGTGTCCTGTTTTTAGGGTTCCTGAAAACCCTTCCCCTCATTATCCCCTCCCCATTCCCCTCTGGCTACTGTCAGATTGTTCTTAATTTCAATTTCTCTGGTTATAGTATGCTTCCTTTTTTCTTTTGTTGACTAGGTTCCAGTTAAAGGTGAGATCATATGGTATTTGTCCCTCACTGCCTGGCTTATTTCACTTAGCATAATGTTTTCCAGTTCCATCCATGCTGTTGCAAAGGGTAGAAGCTCCTTCTTTCTCTCTGCTACATACTACTCCATTGTGTAAATGTACCATAGTTTTTTGATCTGTTCATTTATTGATGGGCACTTAGGTTCATTCTAGCACTTGGCTATTATAAATTCTGCTACTATGAACATTGGGGTGCATAGGTGCTTTTGGGTTGATGTTTCAGGGTTCTTAGGGTATAATCCTAGCAGTGAAACTGCAGGGTCAAAAGGCAGTTCCATTTCTAGTTTTCTGAGGAACTTCCATACTGTTTTCCACAGTGGCTGCACCAGTCTGCATCCCCACCAACAGTGAACTAGGGTTACTTTTTCTCCACATCCTCTCCAACACTTGTTTATTTCTTTGTTTATGATGGCCATTCTGACGGGTGTGAGGTGGTATCTCACTGCGGTTTTAATTTGCATCTCTCTGATGGCTAGTGATGCTGAGCATCTTTTCATATGTCTCTGGGCCCTCCGTGTGTCCTCCTTGGAGAAGTATCTATTCAAGTCTTTTGCTCATTTTTTCTTGTTTTTTTTTGTGTTCTTAGAGTGGAGTCATATGAGTTCTTCATATATTTTGGAGTTCAAACCCTTGTCCAAGGTATTATTGCTAAATATGTTTTCCCATATAGTCGGTTCTCTTTTCATTTTATTGCTGTTTTCTTTAGCCATGCAGAAGCTTTTTAATTCGATGAGGTCCCATTTGCTTATCCTTTCCTTTATGTCCCTTGCTTTAGAGGACATATCAGTGAAGATGTTGCTCTGTGGAATGTCTGAGATTTTTCTGCCAATGTTCTTCTCTAGGACTTTAATGGTATCACGACTTATATTTAAATCTTTTATCCATCTTGAATTTTTGTGTATGGTGTAAATTGGTGCTCGAGTTTCACCTTTTTGCATGTAGCTGTCCAGATCTCCCAACACCATTTGTTGAAAAGGCTATTTTTACTCCATTTTATGTTGCTGCCCCCTTTGTCAAATATTAATTGACCATAGAGACTTGGGTTTATTTCTGGGTTCTCTGTTCTGTTCCATTGACCCATGTGTCTGTTCTTATGCCAGTACCAGGCTGTTTTGATTACAGTGGCCCTGTAATACAATTTGATGTCAGGTACTGTGATACCTCCTACTTTCTTCTTCTTTCTCAAAATTGCTGCAGCTATTTAGGATTGCCCATATAAATTTTTGAAGTATTTATTCTATATCTGAAATATGCATTTGGTACTTGAATAGGTATTGCTTTGAATCTATAAATTGCTTTTGGTAGTACGGATATTTTGATGATGTTAATTCATCCAATCCATGAACACAGTATATGTTTCCACTTGTTTCAGTCTTCCTTAATTTCTTTCTTCAGGGTTGTATAGTTTTCTGAGTACAGGTCCTTTACCTCCAATGTTAGGTTAATTTCTAGGTATTTTATTTTTCTTGTTGCTATATCAAATGAGATTTTTTCCACTGATTTCTATTTCTGATGTTTCATTATTGGTATACACAAATGCCATTAATTTCTGAATATTGACTTTGTATCCAGCTGTTTTGCCAAATTCACTTATTAGGTTGACCAGTTTTTTGTTGGAGTCTATAGGATTTTCTATGTATACTCTCAGTCATCTGCAAATAATTACAGTTTTGCTTTCTCCTTCCCAATTTGGATTCCTTTTATTTCTCTTCCTTGTCTGATTGCTGTGGCTAGGACTTCTAATACTATGTTGAGTAGGAGTGCTGAAAGTGGACATCCTTGTCTTCCTGATCTTAGTGGGAAAGTCCTAAGTTTCTGTCCATTGAGTTTGATATTGGCTGTAGGTCTCTCATACATGGCCTTCATTATGTTAAGGAATGCTTCCTCTATTCCCACTTCACTGAGTGTTTTGATCATAAATGGGTGCTATACCTTATCAAATGCTTTTTCCACATCTATTGATATGATCATTTGGTTTTTGTATTTGCTTTTGTTTATGTGATGTATTACATTTATTGATTTGCAAGTATTGTACCATTCTTGCATCCCTGGGATGAATCCCACTTGGTCATGCTGTATGATCTTTTAATGTATTGTTGGATGCAGTTTGCCAATATTTTGTTGAGGATTTTAGCATCTATGTTCATCAGCAATATTGGCCTAAAGTTTTCTTTCTTTCTTATGTCTTTATCTGGTTTGGGGATTAGGATGATGCTCGCTTCATAAAAAGAGTTTGGGAGTCTTCCATCTTCTTGGATTTTTTGGAATAATCTGTAAAGGATAGGGATTAGCTCTACTTTAAATGCTTTGGAAGATTTTCATGTGAAACCATCTGGTCCAGGGCTTTTGGTTGTTGGAAGCTTTTTGATTACTGATTCAGTTTTGTCAGCCATTATTGGTCTGTTCAGGCTTTCTGCTTCTTCATTCAATTTTGGGAGATTATATTTTTCCAGAAATCTGCCCATTTCACATAGGTTTTCAGATTCCGTGGCATTCAGTTCTTTGTAGTAATTTCTTACAATCCTTTGTATTTCTGTGGTATCAGTTGTAATCTCTCCTCTTTCACTTCTGATTGTGTTTATTTGGGTCCTCTCTTTTTTTCTTGATGAGTCTGCTTAAAGGGTTGTCGATTTTGTTTATCCTTTCAAATAACAAGCTCCTCAATTTACTGGTCCTTAGAATTGTGCTTTTAGTCTCTATGTCATTTACTTCTGCTTTGATCTTGGTTATTTCCTTCCTTCTACTTACTCTAGGCTGTCTTTGTTGTTGTTCTTCGAGTTCTTGTAGGCGTAGTGTTAGGTTGTTTATTTGAAATGTTTCTATTTTTTTAGGTAGTCCTGTATCACTAGGAACTTCCCTCTCAGGACTGCCTTGGCTGTGTCCCATAAGTTTTGGGTTGTTGTGAGTTCATTTTCATTTGTTTCCAGAAACTCTTTTATTTCTTCCCTAATCTCATTCTTAACCCATTCATTGTTAAATAGCATGCTATTCAATCTCCATGAGTTTGAGTGTTTGGGGGTTTTTAACTTGTGGTTGGTTTTTAGTTTTAGACCTTTGTGGTCAGAGAAAATGTTTGATATGATTTAAATTTTTTTGAATGTGTTGGTTTGTTTTGTGTCCTATCATGTGGTCTATCTTTGAAATTGTTCCATGCACATTTGAAAAGAATGTGTATTTTTGCTTCTTTGGGATGAAGGGCTCTATATATACCAGTTAAATGCATTTCATCTAGGGCATTGTTCAATGCCACAGTATCACTGTTGATATTTTGTTTGGAGGATCTCTCCATTTTTGACAGTGGGGTGTTAAAATCCCATACTATAATTCTTTTGCTGTTAATATCTTTCTTTAAGCCCTCCAAGATTTTCTTTGTGTATTTGGGTGCTCCTATATTGGGTGCATATATATTTACAATGTCTATGTCTTCTTGATGGATTCTTCCCTTGAGTATTATGATATTATGAAGTGACCTTCTGGGTCTCTCTTTATGGCCCTTTTTTTTGAAGTCTATTTTGTCTGATATGAGTATTTCTACCCCAGCTTTTTTTTTTGTCCTGTCTGTTTGCTTGCAAAATTTGTTTGCAGCCCTTCACTTTTACTCTGTGTAGGTCTTTTGTCCTGAGGTGGGTCTCTTGTAGGCAGCATATGTGTGGGTCATGCTTTCGTATCTATTCAGCTACCCTATGTCTTTGATTTGAGCATTTAAACTGTTTACATTAAAGGTTATTATTGACAGGTGTTTATTCATTGTGATTTTTTCATACCTATGTTCCTCTCCCTCTCACTCTTTTCCCTCCTTTCCTTAAAGCAGTCCCTTTAGCATCTCTTGCAGAGCTGATTTGGTGGGGATGTATTCTTTTAGACTTCTTGTGTCTGGAAAGCTCCTTATTTGGACTTGCATCTTAATTGAGAGCCTTGCTGGCTAAAGTAGCCATGGTTGCAGGCCTCTGTTCTCATTACTTAAAAATATCTCTTGCCATTCACTTCTGGCTTGGAGCATTTCCCTTGAGAATTTAGCTGCTAGCCTTATCAGGTCTCCCTTGTATGTTACTTCCTGTTTCTCCTTTGCTGCCTTTAAGATTCTCTCTTTGTCTTGGAATTTTGCCATTTTAATTTTGATGTGTCTTGAAATGGGCTTCTTTGGGTTCCTTTTGATTGGGATTCTCTGTGTTTCCTGGATTACTGTGACTTTTTCTCTCATAAAATTAAGGAAATTTTCTATCATTACCTTTTCATACAGGTTTTCTATCTTTGTTCTTCTTCTCCTTCTGGTATCCCTGTTATACAGATATTATTTTGTTTCCTGTTATTCTGCATTTCCTTTAACTCCTCTTCATTGTTTCTGAGCCTCTTTTCCTTTTCTTGCCTTATCTGGGTGTTTTTTTTCCTGCCTTGTCCTCCAGCCTCCTGATATGATCCTCTGCTTCATCAAGCCTGCTTCTGATTCCTTCTGCTGTGTTCTTCAGTTCAGAAACTGTATTCTTCATTTCTTCTTGGCCTTGTTTATAGTTTCTATTTCCTTTTTCACGTTGATATAGTTTGCAGTAATTTCATTGTAGTTTCCCTGTAGTTTTTGGTAATCTTCTGAGATCACTGAGCTTCCTGATAACCATTGCTTTGAATTCAATATTTGATAGTTGACCTGCCTCTGTTTCATTTAGCATTCTTTCTGAGTTTCCTCCTTTCCTTTAATTTGGGGATTGGTTCTTTGTCTTCCCATCGTTTGTGAGACTCTTCTTGTTAGCCTCAGCTTCTTAAATTGATCTGTTCTGGCTCCCTGGGTTTGTGGTGTGACCTTCTGTGGTAGAATACCTGTGAGATCCATTGGTGCAGTCTCCTTGATCTCCTGAGCTTGCAGGTCTTGGGCTGTTATTTGTGTTGGCTCTGTGTATGTCTTTGTGTTTTGATTGTTGTTGGGTCTTTCTTTGGTGGGTCATCCCTTCCATCTGGTTAACTGAGGGTCACTCTGTCCACCACATCTTGTATTCTATTGTGCAGGTGTGGACAGGTTTTGTTGAAGCTGGTTCTTCTCTCTGTACGTAGTTTGAGGTTTCTCTCTCACTGTTGTTTAGTTGTTTGTTCTGGGTAATTTCTCCACCATTTAGTTGTGTTTCTGAGTTGGTCCTGGGTTGAGGTTAGTGTGGCTTCCACTCCCTCCTTCATCTTCTTGTGTTGATACCTGTTGGTGGTTCCTTTGTTGGTGGGTTTCCTCTTCCAGCAGGTATACTGGTGTTCATAGCTCCCACCTATTCTTTTTTGTGATCAATTCGAGGGGGAAGGCAAAATGGCTTAACACAGTGGGAATGTATTCTATGGTATTTAATATACCAACCCATAGCAAAGAGATAGGAGACCTTTGGACATGTATAGTTTTAACCATGATATTTCACCCAACTAGCCACTTTTTAGAAAGGGCAGAAAAAAGATAAGATCTTATTAGGGGTGGGGAATGATTGTGAGTTGGATCTAGAAAGCAGTGAGCTTGTGGAGGTCAGATTATGAGGTAAAGTGAGAGTAAAGGATACAAAATAGGTGTAGTTTGCAAGAGAATAGAGTTAAGCACCACAGTAATAAAGTAATTAAAATTAAAATTTTAATTTAAAATTAAAATTCACTGTGAAAGAGAGAACAGGGAAAACCAGTCAAACCATGTAATTTAACAAATGAAGCGAGGAAGACTAAACTGAAAAAGAAGAGAAATAAAAAATACTAATAAAATAAAAGATGTAAGAATAATGAAAAAATAGTAATACAGATATACAATAACTTGCAATTTCTCTGGAGTAGCAAAGTGAAATTTGTCTGACTGTCTCAGTTGTTGGGATGATCCCTCTTTTGTCTAACTCTGTTCTTTTCACAGCTCTATGTTTTATTGTCAATAATTATTTAATTCACTTGTGGGAATTTTAAAAAAGGGATGAAAGGAAGAAGGAATAAAAAAAGAAAGGAAGAATGGAAGGAAGAAGGAATAAAAAAAGAAAGAAGGAAGGAAAGGAAGAGGGAATTAAAAGTTATTAAAAAAAAACAAAACGCTGCCTACTGGCCTTAAACTGGCCAAGCCAATTCTGCTGGTATTCCTGGCTGCAGCAGGCTGAAGAGGGATTGGTTTTGCTTTTCTTCCTTCCTGAGCCACACTCTTAGCGGTTACCCAGACTCCAGCCCAGTCCCTCAGTTCGCTGCCAAGCCCCCAGTCCCCTTCTGCACCCGGCTTACGCCTTCAGCCCACCAGTTGTGCTGTCCTTGAGGTGTACAGTTAGGGGCAGCTCACACACCACCTTGTTCTTTGCTGTGCTAGATGCTAGGGACTCTGAGAGTCCCTTCAGGGTAGTTCAGCCCTCCTACTGAGTTAAGTCTTTCTGGGAATTGCTAACTCCCGGAGCCCTGCAGCTCTCCTCTGCGGGAGCATCTCCACCTTCCTCTTAGAGAGCCAGTCAGCCCTGCAAGTCCCTGGCACAGGGGCAGGGTGGGAGGTGCCGCTGGGCAGAGGGGTCAAGTGCTTGCAGTTTCCAGGGCTTCAGGTGTCAGTGCTCAGCCTCTGCTGCTGGGACAGGATGGGTAACTGCTGGGCTTCGGGATCGGGTAGGGTTTCAGGTGTAAGTGTAAGCCCGGACGACGGGGTAGGGAGTGGGGGCATAGGAGACAGGGTGGCTGCTGTGGAGAATTCCCCAAACAGCTGCAGAGTGCCTTTTTTTCTCTTTTTCTTTTTGAAAAAAATCCTCCTATTTAAGCCTGCCACTCTAAACAAGGGCCTGGCCTCTCAGCCCAATTGTCCAACCAGACCGGGGACTGACCAGGTCCAGGGTCTGTCACTGCACAGTTCTTCCCAGTCAGCATCCACAGTCTCAGTGGGTGCATATCTCCCCTGTGTGTTTGCCACTTCATCCTTATTCCCCTGCTGTGACTTCAAGCATCCAGGTCCCTCCTGGTGCTGCTCAAACCTTATTTGGCAGGGGAGGGAGCCATTGACCTGGCACTTTTCCTAGAATCCTGCAACAGACACAGTTGGCGCCAGGCCTGTGGCTGCAGCTGCCCTGGTCCCTGCACTGGTCCTGGGGACCTTATTTGTCCCAAAGCACTCTCCTTACTGTCTGATTTTTCGATGTCCTCTGCAGTTTTGGCCTCCAGTCTTCATATATGCTCGGATATCATTGGCTGTTCACACTGTTCCTCAGAAGATCGGCTAGGTGCTCCACCTGTGCACAGGGGAAGTGAACTCTGCTCCCACCTATCTCGCCGCCATCTTCTCTTCTCCCAAATTATAATATTTATTGCATAATTATTTATAAAAATCAGTTCAGTTCATCAAATTTTCCCATTTTCCAACCATTCTGGTTGAAGTCCATCATTTTGTACCAAATACAACAGATTTTTTTCATGACCTCAATTATCTATAGTATTGACATGCTACTTGAATTCAGGCTTCACTTTATTAACTTTCCATGTGGTTTTGGTTTGACTAAGCAAGAGTAAAAATAATATTCAAATTTTAGTCTCCCATTTATGAGCATTTGGCCCAGGAAATTACTCATAAACTCTATTTTATATATATTCATTAAGTGAGTAAAATCCAGGACCATTTAAAAATTTACCTGAAAGGCTGCTATATACAAATGCCTTACATGGATAGACAGAACATCTTTTTTTTTATATTTTATTGATTATGCTATTAAGTTTTCTTGATTTTTCCCCCTTTGCCTCCTCCATCCAGCACCACCAGCTCCCTCAGGCAACCATTCCCCCCACCAGTGTTCATGACCATGGGTCATGTGTATAAATTCTTTGGCTACTCCATGTCCTATACTGTACTTTATATTCCCATGGCTACTCTGTAACTACCTATTTGTACTTGCTAATCCTCTCACCTCTTCACCTATTTTTCCACAACCCCTTCCATCGGGCAAATATCAAAATGCTCTCTGTATCCATAATTCTGTCTCTGTTCTTCTTGTTTGCTTAGTTTATTTTTTAGATTCAATTGTTGATAGATATTTATTTTTGCCATTTTATTGTTCATAGTTTTTATCTTTTTTTCATAAATAAGTTCTTTTAACAGTGCATATAATAATGATTTGGTGGTGATGAACTCCTTTAGTATTTTCTTGTTTGGGAAACGCTTTATCTGCTGTTCAATTCTTTCTTTTTTTAAGGTTTTATTTATTTATTTTTAGAGAGAGGGGAAAGGAGCGAGAGAGAGAGAGACATCAATGTGTGGTTGCCTGCCATTTGGCCCCTACTGGGACCTGACCCGCAACCCAGGCATGTGCCCTGACTGGGAATCAAACTGGTGACCCTTTGGTTCACAGCCCACACTTAATCCACTGAGCTACACTAGCCAGGGCTGCTCTCCCATTCTAAATGATAGCTTTGCTTGGTAGAGCAATCTTGGCTATAGGTCTCTGCTTTTCATCACTTTGAATATTTCTTGGCAATCCCTTCTACCCCTCAAAGTTTCTTTTGAGAAATCACCCGACAGTCTTATGGGAACTCCCCTGTAGGTAACTAACTTCTTTTCTCTCATTGCTTTTCAGATTCTCTCTTTAGCTTTAATCTTTGGCATTTTAATTATGATGTGTCTTGGTGTGGGCCTCTGTGCATCCATCTTGTTTGGGACTCTCTCTACTTCCTGGACTTACATATCTATTTCCTTCACCAAATTAGGAAAGTTTTCTTTCATTATTTTTTCAAATAGAGTTCCAATTTCTTTTTCTCTTCTCCTTATGACACCGCTATGATGTGAATATTGGACCTCTTGAAGTTGTCCTAGAATCTCCTTAAACTATCAATGTTTTGGAGGGAGTGAGGGTTGGATTCTTTTTTCTTCTTGTTGTTCTGATTGGTTGTTTTTTGCTTCCTTATGTTCTGAATCATTGATTTGATTCTTGGCTTCAATCACTGTACTGTTGTTTCCTCATAAATTGTTCTTTATTTCAATTAGTGTATTCTTTGTTTCTGATCTTTTTTATGCTGTTGAGGTTCTCACTAATAAGTTCCTTGAGCATCCTTATAACCAGTGTTTTGAACTCTGCATCTGCTAGAAACTCTGTCCATTTCCTTTAGTTCTTTTCCTGGAGTTTTAATCTGTTCTTTTATTTGGGCCATGTTTCTTTGTGTTCTTGTTTTGGCAGCCTCCCTGTGTTTGTTTCTATGTATTAGGTAGAGCCGCTTTGAGTCCATTTCTTGGTAGTGTGGCCTAATGTAGGTGTCCTGAGGGGTCCAGTGCCACAGCATCCCTTATCACCCAAGCTGGGTACTCGAGGTGTGCCCTTTGTGTGGGCTGAGTATACCTTCCTCTTGTAGTTGAGCTGTAGTTACTGTTGGCAGGTCAATGGGAGGGATTTACCCCAGCCAGTTATCTGCAAGGACTGGCTGTGACCACTTACCACCAACCTCTGCCTTCTGTCAGCTGTACAGGGGCAGGTCGTGGTGCTCTGCACAGTCTGTGGCTATCCACTGGGTTTGCTGGCCCTAGGATTTCCTGGGTGGTGTAGGCCAAAGTCAACCCCCACCTGTGTTTTGCCCTGGGCCACCCTGCCTGAGCTATAAAACAATCTGAGATGGCTGCTACTTGTGCTGGGCTTGGAGATATCCAGGTAAAGCCAAGCTGTGAAACTAATCTAGTTGCTATTAGTGCTGGTCCTGGGCCTCACTGAGGCCAGCTGTTGTTTATTTGATAGGATTTAGGAAGTTGTGAAGCATGAGCCAAGACCAACTGTTCATATAGAAAAGCAGCTCAGGTGAGTCAGAGTCTGGCCCATAAGTTGGGTGCGGCAGAGTCTGTTGGGATCTCCAAAGAGGGACGCACAGTATTAGCCAGGTTGATGGAGTGTCAGATATGGCACCAGCTTGCCAGCACTGTAGCGCTGTGGCTCTGTGGAGGGAGGGCTCAGAAAAGGGACACTAGTCTCTGCTTGCCCCAATGCCAGGCTGACTTCAGTCTCTCCCAGTATGCCACTGGTGCACTTCAAGCTGTCAACCCATTGCTGCAGCTCAGAGGGAGCCTGAGTAGGTGAGTCTATGTGTGGGTTCTTTAAGAGGAATTGCTTAGGGTTCCCGCAGTTTCTTCTACCGACTCAATCTCTGCTGGTTTTTGTGGGGACTTATCTTTCTGATACTGGAATACTGGTGGGACACTGGTGGGGCTGGGACCCCTTGCTCTGAAGATATCTTTCCTGAATTTTTATCCACCACACATGAGTGTGGGACCAGCCTGTTCCATGTCTGCATCCTTCCTACCAGTCTGGATGAATATGGTTTCCTTTATTTCATAGTTGTCAGACTTCCATTCAACTTGATTTCTGACAGTTCTGAGTGATGGTTGTTCTATATTTTAGTTGTAATTTTGATATGTTTGTACAAAGAGGTAAGCCATGTCTACCTACACTGTCATCTTGACTGGAAGTCTCAGAACATTATTTTAAAATCAACTAACATCTACATTATATATTACTTCATTGTTGTGATAGTTGTATGTCTTTATGCATTTTCATGCCTCATAAAATTATCAACATTTAATTACTAATTTATGTTTGACACATAGAACACTTTGAGTGGGATGATGTAGTACTTTTTTAATCTTTTTCACATCTCCAACCTCATCTCTAGCCACTCTTTGATTCAAATTTTATAATCCATTCCCTCAAACTACTTGCAAATCCCCTCCACAGCATGCTGCCATCTTCCCCAGGTCTGCCTATGCTGTTCTCCCTCCCTGGAATGTCTCCCCTTTCATCCTTTCTGCATCCATTTCTACCTTTTACCTTTGCCTCCTAAATCCTGATCATTTTTAAGGCTCAGTCAGTCATCACCTTCTTCAGCCTTCTATGCCCCCCACCTTTCCTCATCACTGATGGATGCCACTCCTTTGCATCCCTGATACCCTGTACATTTCTTCATCATCACACTTACCACCATCTTTTATAATCCCCTTATGGATCTGTCTCCACAATCTCAGCTCTATGAGAGCAGGAAGTGCTTTTTTCACTTGATCACTGGCCTTCCCAGCACTCACCCAGAGATCCACTGACTACTGTTAAATAAATAAATCTTTGCTGCTCTTAATTCAGAGTATTTACCTTTATGACAGGCCCTACTCTTCATTTACAGTATGACAGAGGATCAAACATGTTTAAAGGCAACTATAAAAAGCCTTAAAAATATATTAGCAAATTGAATCTAACAGTATATGAAAAAGAGAAATGCAGCATGACCAAGTAGGGTTTTCCCTGGAACTGTACTGTTGGTTCAACATTGGAAAACCAACGAATATAATTCAACATATTAACAGAATAAATAAGAAAAAACATATGACCATTTCAATACATGCAGAAAAGTCATTTGAAAAAATTCAACATCTATTCATGTTGAAAAACTAAGAATAGAAAGGAACTCCCTCAACCTGAGAAAGATTATATACAAAAAATCTACAGCTAATATTACACTTAATGGTGAAAGACTGAATACTTCCACCCTAAAATTGGGAATAATACAGGAATATCTGCTTTCACCATTCCTATTCAACAGTGTGCTAGAAGGTCCAGCAAATGCTATAAGGCAAGAAAAAGAAATAATACTGTTTGTATTAACACCAGATGCAGTTGTCTTTTGTGACCGAAAGTCTCGAGGAATTTACAGAAGAAACCACTAAAACTAATAAGTGAGTTTGGCAAGATCACAGGATATAAGATCAATATATAAAACCAATCAACTTTCTTTTTAGAGACCCTTGTACTATAACTTCATTATATTCTTGTTTATTTTGTATAATTTTTGCAAACAAATACACTTGATGACATTCAGTGTTATCCCAAACTTACTTCCTTGAAAAAATAATTTATCAGAATTTATAAATACTATTCATAATAACATCAAAAAATGCAAAACTTAGGTATGAATCTGCATAGATCTCTATGGTAAAAAATACAAGACACTGATGAAAGTAATCAAAGAACTAAATATAGGGAGTAGAGATTCAATATTGTTAAGATGTCCATTATCTAGATTGACTTATAGATTCAAAGCAGGCCCAATCAAACTCCCATCTGGACTTTTGGTAGAAATGGACAAACTGACTCTAAATAGAAAAGCAAAGGAACTAGACTAGCCAAAGTAATTTTGAAAAAGTTGGAAGACTCACACTACCTGATTACAAGATTACTATAAAGCAGTTGTCCTCACTGAGGATAATTTTCCCACCCAGGGAACATTTTGCAACATCTGGAAATGATTTTTATTGTCACAATTTGGGGGGTTGGGGATGCTCCTGCTACTGGCATCTACTTGGTGGAGGCCAAGGATGCTGCTAGACATTCTGTAATGCACAGGACAGCCTCCCAAAGCAAAGAGTTATTTGGCCCAACAGATTAGAAATATCACTGCAGAGAAACCCTTCTATAAATGTACAGTAGTAATGAAGACAGTGTGGTATTGGCACAAGGATCGAGGTGTATGTTGATGGAAAAAATAGAGAAGCCAGAAATAGACCTGCACACATACGGTGAGTTGATTTTTTAATACAATTCAAAGACAATGCCATGAAAAAAGGAGAGTCTTTCATCAAATGTTGATGGAAAAATTGGGCATACCTATGGAAAAAGTAGATGTTGACCTATACTTTATAGTATATTTAAAAGTAATGAACTATAGACTTAAATGTAAAATGTGAAACTATGAAATTTCTGGAAGAAATTTCAGAAAATTTCTGACATAGGAAAAAGGACAAGGAATAGGACATAGGAAAAAGTCTGTGAGCTTGGATTAAATAAAGATTTCTTAGATATAATTTATAAAGCACAATCCAGAACATAAAAACTTGATATATTGAACTTCATCAAAATCAAAAACTTCTCTCTTCAAAAAATAATGTTAAACTCCAGAGGCAAGCTACAAGTTGGAAGAAAATTACAACTCACATGTCTGGTAAAGAACTTTTATATAAAATATATAAAGAACTCTCAAAACCCAATAATAAGAAAATCAACTACCCAATAGAGAAGTGAGCAAAAGATTTGAATAGACACTTCACCAGAGCTATACGTATGGCAGGTAGTCACATGAAAATTGACTCAGCATCATTAGTGAAGCCCCATTCAAAAGGGCTTAAATAGAAAGGTCAAATAAGTTAGTTTTCATTAGAAAATTCCAGAGAGATTGACAATGGTCAGTCCAAACGTTTAATGATACAGTTGCTTTGGGAGGAAGGGCAGACAAGCCCTGGCTATTAATAAGATGGATGCCAGCTCCAGTCAAGCTACATTCTGCCTCTCTTATGTCCAATCTAGCAACAGCACTTCTGTCTCTGAATTCCAAGCTGAGGTCCAAAAATTACCCTGAGTGGCCTATTTAGCTCATGTGTCTGCCCATGATGTAACAATGCCAGTGGCCAGTAAATAGATTTATGCTGATTACTTTAAACCTGAGCCATATGCCCCAACCCTGGAGTCATAGATAATGTTAGCTTTCCTCCAAAGTTTACGGATTTTATTTATTTTTAAGTATATTTTATTGATTATGCTATGGCAGTTGTCCCATTATTTTTCTCCCCTTTATCCCCCTGCTCCTTGCATCCTCCTCACCCACCTTGGTTCATATCCATAGGTCATACATTTAAGTTCTTTGGCTTCTCCACTTCCTGTACTATTCTTTTAACTAAAAGATTTTATTTATTTATTTTTAGAGAGAGGGGAAGGGAGGGAGAAAGAGAAGGAGAGAAACATCAATGTGTGGTTACCTCTCACATGCCCCGCACTGGGGGACCTGGCCCACAACCCAGGCATGTGCCCTGACTGGGAATTGAAGCAGTGACTTTTTGGTTCACAGGCTGGCACTCAATCCACGGAGCCACACCAGCCAGGACTCCTGTACTATTTGTAACCTCCTTCTGTCTATTTTGTACCTACCAAGTATGCATCTTATTCCCTGTAACTTCCCCCCCATTTTCTCCCTTCCCCTTCCCCACTAACAACCCACCATGTGATCTCCATTTCTGTTATTCTATTCTAGTTTTTCCCTTGGTTTGTTTTTGTGGTTGTTTTGGGGGGGTTTAGGTTCAGTTGTTGATAGTTGTGAGTTTGCTGTCATTTTACTGTTCATAGCTTTGATCTTCTTTTTCTTAGATAAGTTCCTTTAACATTTCATATAATAAGGACTTGGTGATGGAACTGTATGGAAGTGTATGGAAAGATGAACTCTTTTAACTTTACATTGTCTGGAAAACACTTTATCTGCCCTTCCATTCTAAATGATAACTTTGCTGGATAGATTAATCTTGGATTAATCTAGGTTCTTGCTTTTCATGACTTTGAATACTTCTTTCCAGCCCTTCTTGCCTATAAGGTTTCTTATGAGAAAGAAATCAACTGATAGACTTATGTGAACTCCTTTATAGGTAACTGTCTCCTTGTCTCTTGCTGCATTTAATATTCTGTCCTGCCCTGGCTGGCGTAGCTCAGTGTGGGCTGGGAACTAAAGTGTCCCAGGTTCGATTCCCCACCAGGGTACATTCCTGGATTGCAGGCCATAACCCCCATAACCCCCAGCAACCGCACACTGATGTTTCTCTCTCTCTCTCTCTCTCTCTCTCTCTCTCTCTCTCTCTCTCTCCCCTCCTTTCCCTCCCTAAAAATGGATGAATAAAATCTTAAAAAAAAAAAAAAGATTCTGCCCTTATCTTCAATCTTGGGGAATTTAATTATGATGTGTCTTTATGTGGTCCTGTTTGGATCCAGCTTCTTTGGGACTCTCTGAGCTTCCTGGACTTATATGTCAGTTTCCTTTGCCAGATTGCGGAGGTTTTCTTTCATCATTTTTTCAAATAAGTTTTTAATTTCTTGCTATTCTTCTTCTTCTGGCACCTCTGTGATTCAGATGTTATAATGTTTGAAGTTGTCCTGGAGGTTCCTAAGCCTCTCCTCATTTTTTGGAATTCTGGTTTCTTCATTCTGTTCCAGTTGAATGTTTATTTCTTCCTTTTGTTCCAAATTGTTGATTTGAGTCCTGGTTTCCTTCCCTTCACTGTTGGTTACCTGCATATTTTCCTTTATTTCACTTTGTATAGCCTTCACTTCTACTTTTTTTTTTTTTTTGGAACTATACTCAATCATTTCTGTGAGCATCCTGATTACCATTATTTTGAACTCTGCATCTGATAGGTTGTCTCCTCGTCACTTAGATTCTTTTCTGGAGTTTTGATGTGTTCTCTCATTTGGGCCATTTTTCTTTCTCTCAGCTCACCTGTTATGTTGTAAGGGGAGACACCTAGGTATTCACCAGAGCGGGGCAACCCACATCACTGGGTTGTGATACTGTATGTGAGGTGGGGTCATAGAGGGAACAAGACTGCTTGCTTGGCTCCTGCCCTGCTTTCAAGAGACTAGCAGCTTCTTCTACTACCACAACCCTCCAGGTTTCTACAGCCAGAGGTTCTGGGACTTTATTTTGACCATGCTGGAACTCTGGGTTGTGCAGTCTGCCTCTCTTCCCAGTGGTTCCTCCCAGTTTATCTGCACAAAAATATGGAACCTCCCAGTCCATCAGCTGCCAGCTTGCCTGCCTGGTCCACCAGCACCTCTTGCTGATCATCCTCTCCACCCCAGCTGCCTGTCTCCACCTCTTCTACCAGTATGGATGAATATTTCTTCTTTAATTCCTTGGTTGTCGGACTTCCATACAGTTTGATTTTCTGGCAGTTCTCGTTCTTTTTTGTTTTTTAATTTGTTGTTGTCTTTCTTTTAGCTGTGCAAGGATGTGGAGCATTATCTACCTACACCTCCATCTTGGCCAGATCTAGTTTAAAGATTTTAATAGAGGCAGGCTGACTACCCAAACTTCAGTAAATAGAAATCTCCAAGGGAAGGTGAAAAGGATTTTGGTGAGGCAGGCCTAATGCCTCCCACACACCATCGCTGAATTATTCTGGGATTTATAATTTGCATTAGCCATGCTTAGTAACTCTCCATGTCTCAGCATTGCAATCAGTCCTCAGAAAGGAAAAAAAATTTTTTTAATTATATTTATAAAAAGAGAACTAAGATCAAATATTGAGAGCCTACATGAGGCTATCAGTGTCAGTTTTTTCCTTGCAGTTAACTACTACAGACTTGTACAATGTGACCCTTCATTTCTGCTTGCAAACATGTTTGGAAAATGGCTCATTAAAAAGAACATAGTGCCCTGGCTGGTATGGCTTAGTTGGTTGGGTGTCATCCTACAAAGCAAAATGTAGCTAGTTCTATTCCTTGCCAGGACACATGCTTAGGTTGCAGGCTCAGTCCCTAACTGGGGCACGTAAGGAAGGCAGTCAATCGATGTTTCTCTCACATTGATGCTTCTCTCCTCTTTCTCCCTTCCCCTATCTCTAAAAATAAAAAATTAAAATTAAATGTAAATAAAAGAACATAGTGATGAGTTGTTAACAAGTGTGGAAATTAATTTAAAAAAATACTTCATATTTTGAAATTTTCCTCCTAGCCATCTTAGTTATTCATTCTGCAAGTAATACAATGTCATGTTCCTTATATAATACTCTTTTCTGGCTTATGGCCTTCTTCTTTGATCAGGATGTGCTCATGGAGCTCCTAGAACAGTGTGCAGATGGACTCTGGAAAGCTGAACGCTATGAGCTGATTGCTGACATCTATAAACTCATCATCCCCATTTATGAGAAGCGAAGAGATTTTGAGGTATCTGAGTGGTTTGTTTTTTCCAGTTTATAGGACAGTGGAGTGACATATATCCCCAGACTTTCTTACGTGCAAGAGAGCAGACAGACTACTGTCAGAGATAAGCAAGTGGTCTCTGACCATCCACTTGGTGATGGCGGTACCAACCTCAGAGCCAATCAGGCATTGTACACACAGGCCCCACCTCTACACAGACCCAAAATCTCCAACAACAAAGATTGGTAGTTTTGGCACTCCACTTTTGAAAGGTTGCCAGGAAAAATTTTATAATCACCAGGTGCCTTTTTTTCTTGTAACGCTTTGTTGCTCTACCTGCATGGGAAAATAGTGTCCCTTCCAGTCTTCCTGGGCTGGGAGATATTCCAGTTTCTCTTAGCATATTAAATGCAGTGGGAAAATAAAGGACTAAGAACATCATGGTAAGACTTTATCATCTCTGACATTTCATGTTAACTTGAAAGCAGAATTTGCTTACCACATTGTGGAAATTTGATGGGTCCTTATATGCAAGCTGGCCCTTTCAATAGGAAACATTACAACTCAGAGATGATCACTAACATTTGTGCAATCAAAATATATTCTTGATTTTTTAAAAAACTCAAGTTTAAGGATTTTTCACCCACATGATCTCATTTGTTATTTTTAAATTGATTTTATTAGTTACAAGTAGTAAGATACAGGTTTTGTTCTGCTTTCCAGAGGCTAGCCCATCTGTATGACACTCTACACCAGGCCTACAGCAAAGTAACTGAGGTCATGCACTCAGGCCGCAGGCTCCTGGGGACCTACTTCCGAGTGGCCTTCTTTGGACAGGTGAGCCTCCTCTCTGCTCTGTAGGCTGTCCCAAGTCCTTTTTTATTTTTTTAACTACATAAAATTGTATTTTGTAAATTTTCTTCTGCTTAATAAATGCTAATTTGATGAATTTGTCATATTTAGTATGACTCTTATCTTCCTCAGTAGTAAACTTTCTGCTTGTTTTTCTTCCTGTCTTTTCTTTATTACTTTCTTAAGGCAGCGGTAAGTTCTCCCTCCATAAGACTTTCTTAGCAGCATCTTTGATACTTCATGTGGTTTGCAAGTTTCTTTTCCAAGTCTGTATGTATATCTGTCCAGTCATTACAGACTTCAAAATAATTAACAGTTTATTTCATTTATAGAAATAAATCATCTGTGTGCTCATACATCTATACTGCATGTTTTAAACCAAAATTAAGACTGTTTCTTTTATCCCTGTGCATTTCTATGAATTGTAATATAATATCTCCACAAGTATATTTACCATTGTAATATTTCAGAAACCCTATATGAATGGGTTAATTTAAATTTAACTGAACATTTAACCTCCAACTCTCTAACATAACTAAATGATATAAATTATAATCCATTTATTTAGAATGTGTGGTTTTCTGTGAGCATTATGTAACCTTAAATTTATCCTGTTATTGTCTTTTATAACTTCATAGCAATACCAGTTTACAGACAGTGAAACAGATGTGGAGGTAATTACAGTAAATGCTTAATAAGCAAATAATGTAGTGAAATTACTGCATCTAAACTCCTATTTTGATGTGGGTTTTTTTGGTTTAATATTAGCCTGCTTTTTTAAAACACATACTGTAGTTTTGGCACCCTTTTTCCTCTTTCATTTTAGATGAGAAATGTTTTGTTTTAATTTATTTCAAATATTAACCCCAATCTGCACTTACAAATTTTCAACCTTTTTCACTTCCCATGCAGTTCTAAGCCTTGTTTTTATTCAGACATGATTGGTACTAAAGCATGATGATAATGAAAATGTTGGTGATATGATACCAGATATGACTAGTAATAATGAAAATATTTTCTGATATGCTACAGCCCTTGAATATTTTTCTCATCAGTATAGCAAAATAGAATTTATACAAACTTTACATAGCTTTTGCTGAACCTATTCCAGACCTATTTATGCCATAAAATCCTCCATAAGTGGGAACATTCAGGAGAAGGGATGTGTGTGTATTTCTGAGGCCTGTGTGAGCAGGCTTCCGAGTTCTGTTTCTTGGGAATGTGAAACAGGCTTGAATCCCATCATCAGACTTCACCGAGAGAATACAGTCTTAAATCTCCAGTCTTTCATTTCACTCAACACTTAATGACAGCATTTTTGAGTGAGTTTGCAATTGTGCGTTTTTCCTTTATCTTTGTACCCAGATTTCATGTTATTATCATTTTCCTTCCTATTTCAAAAGCCTGTTTAGTTAGGATTTTATGTTAGAGTCATTTCTCATTTTTTAACCTTTATAATACCCTTCCTGGGTGGTAGCGTTGGGCTTGTATTTGGTGATAGTTCTCTAATTGTGCTCTATGTCACAGGGATTCTTTGAAGATGAAGATGGAAAGGAGTATATTTACAAAGAACCCAAGCTCACACCTCTGTCAGAAATTTCTCAGAGACTCCTTAAACTTTACTCAGATAAATTTGGTTCTGAAAATGTCAAAATGATACAAGATTCTGGCAAGGTATGACTATGTTTGGAAACATATTATGGCAATATAATACCATTTTGATTATTCATGATTGACCACATATATTCATAAATATGCATAGAAAAAGCAAAGACCCAGGAAAAAAATCAGAATGGTTGACCTTGAGTGGCAAGTGTGTATTTTTCTTCTTAATACCTTTTCTTTCTGTGCTTTCCAGATGTCCTTCACTAAACAGATTTTTATTTTATAATTTAAAAAAGGCATTCATTTACAAATTAATGTCTAAAAGAATATACCTTTTTTGGTCCAGATATTTAGAAACTCTGTAAGAAGAGTGTCCAAGGTTCTGTTTCTCACAGCACTTCTCCCTTGCTCTTAGCACAGGCATATTTACCTGACACTCTGACTAATTGTTGGATATATGGACAGATGGACCAGCAGATGGACACATCAGGAAGTAATCTAACCAGCACACATTTGTAGAAATGAGATCTACCTTCCATATAGAGAGAGTGTATTGCTCTCATGAAGACCATTTCTAAACCTGCCTTGTTTTTCCTGTACATTTACGAGTGTGTGTCCATCCCACTGTCTTTAGGATATCTCCAGAAAGTTGGATATCCCTTTGCTTCCTGAAACTCAGGCCAAAATGGAGCTCCTGTTCTTTGCATTAAAAATGCTTCCCCTGCTCAGTTTCCAGCAATGATAACCTCTCCCTCTTTCAAAGTCCACCCTTTAGGAGGCTCTCAAGAGGTTCACTTTTGTCGTGAGCCCTGCTTTGGAGTCCCCAGTGTCTGAAATCTGGCTCCTTGGAGCCCTTCATTTCCTCTAGAGAAGAATCTTCTAGTCTTCTTCCCAAGTGGTAGGGAAGAGACAAAGAAAGGAGTGATTCTGGATTCTGGATGTAGGAGATAGGCAGGGGCTGAAGATCTCATGTTTGGTCTGCAGCCTTTTACCTACTCGCCTTATGTTTCACTCTGTACCTCATTCCTATTTTCCGCTGGCACTGGTGACCGCACTTTGACTTTCTCCAGACCAGTTTCTCCAATGAACATTCTATTCTTTTATGGGGCAAGGACTAGGGAAGGGAACCTGGGGTTCTGCTTCAGATAGACTTTTGGCCATTTGCCCTGGTTTCCACCCCATGCCTCTCCCTGGTCAACCTAATCCTAGTGCTGGTTGTCTAGAGATAACAGTCCATTCAGGCTACTCTAACAAACACCATAGACTGGCTGGTTTATAAACAACGGAGATTTATTTCTTACAGTTTCAGAGGATGGGAAGTCCAAGATCAAGGTGCTAGAAAATTCAGTATGTGGTGAGGTCCTTCTTCCTGATTCATAGGTAGCTGTCTTCTTTCTGTATCCTCACATGGTGGAAGGGCTAAGGGAGCTCTTTGGTGTCTCTTTTGAAGGGTACTAATTCCATCCTAAGGGTTCTACCCTCATGACCTAATCACCTCACACCTTCTAATACTACCACATTGGAGGTTAATGTTTCAACCTGTGAATTTGGGGGGAACATAGGCATTCAGTCTATAGCAGCAGGCTTCTCAGGGATGCTCTGACTCACTTGTTATCCCTCTCTATCAGAACTTGGATTAGAACTTCTTCTCTCTGCCAAATTAAATAACACACCTCCGTTCACCTGTCTTTCAGAAATTCATTAAAGTCTCTCATCCATAGCTGCCTTCTGTCCTCATTTCTTGGTCCTTGCACATAAATTCTATATTACCATTTTAACAGATTCACAGAAAGTAAAAGGGATAAACACATGTCGTCCATCTGTGTTTAACCAGGAACCTCAATACAACTGTATTAAGGCCTGCTTTCTTCCTAGATAAATTACTCAGGTCCAATTTGCCTTTCTCTCTGAAACTGAAACCTCTGTCTAGGTCAAGTTGTGGCTTGGAAATTATAGCCTATTCTCAAGACTCTCATGTATTCTTCTTCCCCTTTTCATATGTAGTCCTTGATGTAGCAGCTGAAAGACTTCCTAGACCTTCTCTTCCCCAAATTACCAGTTCTCCCTCCCTTCTACTGAGACACATGTACAACTTTGAAAATGAAGACTAGGGAAATACCACTAATATAATAGAGAAGAATGTTCATTTCCACTGCTTTAAATTGTTTCTGCTAAAGAAAGTTAAGTTTAATAGGTTTGAATACAATTACAGTGATTGGCCAGATGGCCCTTTCTAAAATAGAAATAACTCATGAATATGTATTTTCTTAACTTCAAAAAGTTAAGGCATTTTCACATCTGTTTCCATTTTTCTTAACAAATGTCTCTAAGAGAACAATGGTGCATGGTAACTTGAGACCAGTAAAACTGTCTTGGCTATGTTTGTTTGCCTGCACTGATGCCAATCTACTCTCCAAGCTGTCTGAATTTCTTTCATGTCCCCTTTTATTGTTCTAGAAGCTTGAATATAATTCATATGTGCAAGATTGATTTATCTCCCTAATAAATTAGCTTTGGGTTTTGTATGAAAAATGCCTATGTTTAATTTTCTAGTATGTCCCAGAAGTTAAAGCACCAGTAATTCCAGAAATGTTCTTTTAAAAGCATAATATGCTGAGTTAATCAGGAACTAAATTTATGGTTAGATTAGTTTTAGATTATTAGGTTGTACCTGTATTTAATTAATTCATCTACATCTGTTTACATCTAATCTGCCTATAGATTAATTATAATTTGGGAACCTTGGTTTTGAACATTTTTACTGAAATAAACATTTCAATGTTATGAAAACATAGCGGGGAATTAAAATTCTAGATTAAACAAGACTAAGAATACTACAAGTAAATATAAAATGTGATCATTGATAGTTTTTGGTTCAAACACAAAGAGCTATAAATAACATTCTGGGGACATTTGAGAAATTTTAATACAGACTGGGTATTGGGGTATATTAGGGAAACAGTGTTAATTTTCATAGGTATGATAATGTATTTTGGTTATGGAAAAGAATGTCCTCATATTTAGGAGATGTTGGCTGAAGTGTCATGATATATACTGCTTACTTTGAAATTGTTCAGCTAAAAATACTTCGTGTGTGTATGTATTTGAAACAAATATAGCAAAATATTAGCAATTGTTTTACGTGGTAGGTATGTTCTTTGTACTTTTTTTCAACTTATCTGAATTTGTCCAAAACTTTTGCTAATAAAAAGTAGAAAAACACAGTTTAGGCATATGTTGAAGGAGTACTTCAGCTAGCACCAATCTTCTATCTTATTTATTTATTTATTTATTTATTTAAAGATCAACCCTAAGGACCTGGATTCCAAGTATGCATATATCCAGGTGACTCACGTTATCCCATTCTTTGATGAAAAAGAATTGCAAGAAAGGAAAACGGAGTTTGAAAGATCTCACAACATTCGCCGCTTCATGTTTGAGATGCCTTTCACTCAGACTGGGAAGAGGCAAGGTGGGGTCGAGGAGCAGTGCAAACGGCGCACGATATTGACAGGTATGGTTTCCCTGGCTCCTCCCTTTAAGAATCACATCTAGATGGCAGCCTGGACACCATAGAGCTTTCTAGAAGGGATCCAGAAGCTTCTAGAATTGGAAGTTTCCTACAGGTTTAGTTAACTTTCCTCACAAATCCATTTCAGTTTAACATTTATCAAATGCTTGCTTTGGAATAGTCATGACATTTTTCTAGTTCTATGTTTGCATTTCTTCTACCAGACCAGAAGTTCATATTCAATGTCAGGTCACGTACTGTTCTTAAAATCTGATGAAAACAGCGGCATTTACCTCCTCATAATGCTTCTGCACACAATTTCAGGTGATTTACAGACTCCTTCTGAAACCCACATGGACCCCTCTTAAACCCATGGCCATCAGGTCAAGAACCCCGGTACACAGCACTGTATCTTCCTCACAGAAAGAGACCCTTTATGATCTCAGGTTCCATCATGAACATGCTCAGAGATGTTAAGCTGAGTGAATAAATAGAACATGATACTGGATCCCTTCTACCTGGTCTCTGAGAGCGGTTGGTCAATCTCAGCTTGAATACATCCAGTACCAGGAAGCTCACTGCATTCAGAGGCCACGTATACAGCTGTTATAAGGTTTTAATTATTTTTTGGTACTGTTTAGCCATCAATCAACCATTGTCAAAAATATGTTTTATACTATTTTCCAGTTCCTGATAAGTGCACAACCACATTAGGAGTGATTTTTACCTTCTTTGGGATGTCAGCAACATGGCAAGGGTAACCTAAAATAAAACACTTTGACTTAAAAAAAATCAGTGGAGAAGCCTATTCAGAAGGCCTGGTGTGTCTATATGCACAACCTAGACACATTTTTCTAAGAGTGGCGATAGTTCGATTAAACCAGGTGGTAACCAGTACTAGTCTAGGAGTCAGTGTTGTCGGTGTTCCATTGGGGTGATCACATGACACATTATAATGATAAATAAAAGAGCACTGCTATGGTATAGCATTTCAGGTGTGGCTCTGCTCTCACAATTGTATACTTCAAAGGGGTGAATTTTGTGGGATATAATTTATATCTCAATAAAGCTGTTAACAAAGAAAGTATGGCTCATTATAAAATAGCTCAGAACAGCATATTACAGAGAATTTTTACCCTTTCATGAGGGAACTGGGATAAAAGGTAAAAATTGTATTTAAAAAAACCTACATTCTTTTTTTTAATCCTCACCTGAAGGTATGTTCATTGACTTTAGAGAGAGAGGAAGAGAGAGAGAAACATTGCTGTGAGAGAAAAACATCAATCAGTTGCTTCCCATACACACCCCGACCTGAGATCAAATCTACTACCTAGGTATGTGCCCTGACTGGGAATCAAACCTGCAACCTTGTGGTGTATTGGATGATGCTCCAACTAGTTGAGCCACCTGGCCAGGGCAAAAACTTAAATTCTTAAAGAAATGGTTCCTACTCCTGCTCTTAAAATAATAAAATAACATGTAAAGCACAAACAGTATTGTCTCTCCCCTATATGTCATGAATTGTTTTTCTAATGGACACAGTAACACATTCTTCTTTAATGAGACAAGATAGCTACATTTCCAAATGGGTTCATTTAATGAGAACTGTCATCTTACAGTGTTCATCACTATAGTAGTAATGACCTTAAGTCAGTGCTTATCCAAGGTTGTTCCTGGATCTGCAGCATCAGCATCTGGAAACTTGTTAGAAATGCAAATTCTCCAGCCCAACCCAGACCTATGAATCAGAGTCTAGGGGTAGGAGGGGCAGTGAGTTGTTCACACACCCTTCAAGTGATTCTGATGCCACTCAAGTTGGAAAACTGCTGCTTTAAATAAACTCCACTCACTGATGAGTCAGGGCCAGGATTTTTTATTACGATTATTTTACTCAGGTACCATACTGATTCATGAACTGTTATTGCCGCCATAGGGTATTTTCCCTAGGCATGTTTCCTTCAGGGTTACTGTTTACCATGTTCTCACAGAAATATTTTAGATTAGATAAACAACATGAGCAAAGCTCTGTACTTGCAAGAACATAGAGGACCAAGAGTAACTCCACTCCAGGAGAGGTAAAATAGACATGTGTTGTTGGCTTGGAAAATAACCACCTTACACAGCTGGGAGGCTGAGAAAGTGTGGGCAGTGCAAAGCTTGGGCCTGGGTCTTGCAGACCTGGGTCACACTCACTTTGTGATCTTAGACAGGTCACTTAACCTCACTGTGCCTTAATTTCCTTATATCTAAAAGAGTTTTATGTTCCATCTCCTATTAAAGAACTTTGTGAATCATACCCAGGAGGGGAAAGAATATACATCATTTTGCTAAATCTCACCTACCATAGAGCACCTTGCCCCTGAGGTTGATGATAATCAAAAGGAGATTATAGTACAACACAAAAACAAGGGTGTATATCGAAAGGATAAGTTACTGGGCAGTGTAAAGATTTAGAGAGGGAGTTATAAAAATGCTACGAAAAACTATTATCAACGTTTATGGTTAAAGATACACAGACCAGGATATTCTACAAACTTTGAACTTGAGAGTTTCCTCATGTTATTAATATCTCAGGTTCTTCTTTCATTGAATTGCTTCAAACCTGACCTTTGGCTATCCAAGATGTGGGGGAGCCTGAGCCCTCTGAATCTAGCAAGTGCTCACTATTCTGGATAGTTCCGTCAGTTTCAATTTGTAATCATTTAAAAACCTAATAATTACCCTCCTGACCACTTTGGTGTACAAGACAGTTCTGACCCTACCTCCCAACATGATTTCCTCCATTTCTTCTTTCATGTAGAACCTCTGGCCTGGAGTTTCTTCCTAGTCACTTTCCCAAAGTCTTCCAAATCATGCCCAGACTCCCACTCAGTTTGGAAATACTCTCTTCCCTTCACTTTGTATTCAGTCTAATCAGACCATATAATCACTCCTCAGGCATCCCTTCCCCAACCTCCTTAAAGAGCTGCAGATCACTAGTGCAGGCCATTTATGAATAAGGTGATAAGATAGCTCACTGAGTCTATCACCTAATTTTTCACCTTCCAAGCCACTTTGCTTCTTCATTTAGCCATTTGGGCAGTAATATATTTATTAATTCAGCAAAATTTCTGGAGCACAGGCAGTGTTCCAACTTAACATACTAACAAAACAAAACTCTCTGGTTTGTGCACCTTCAATACTAGAAGGAGGAGATAAATGATAAACAGTAAATATAATGCATAAATATACCTATGTTGGAAGATAATATATATTCTAAACAAAAGCAAGAGGAGATTGGAAATGTGGAGTTAAATGTGAGGGTTGTAGTCTAAGTAGGGTGACTAGGGTAGACCTCATTGAAGAGGTGACATTTGAGTTCAGACTTGAAAGAGGGAGTAGGTTGGGAAAATATGTAGAGGGAGAAGGAGCTGTATAAGAATAAACTCTGTATTTCACATATTTGCAACTGTAAACCTACTTCTGTCCCCCCTGCCTCTTTAAATCACCAGTTATCATCACAAGAAGCAATAACTCAGGACTTCTTTGCCAAGTGAAATCAGTATAATCCATGGACATCTCATAAACATCTTGGAGTTGGTTTTTCTCTCCAAAATAGAAGTGGGACTGCACCATAGCACTCAATACTATGATAAAACTAATTGTATGTGTTTTAACTTGGCTGTCAACCTCATGGAACATTTCCACAGGTGCTTTTTTATTATAAATGGAAAAGCTGTCATACTTCTCCATAAGCTGTCTCCATAAGCTGCCCGTACTTTCTCCATAAAGCATGTCAGTCTTTCCCATCCAGGTACCCTTCTGGTCTGTAGGTCCTTTCCCCATTTCCTTGGCTAGTAAGCAGCAGTGCCCAGGTCTTACTACATTTTCAAGGGAGACTAAGATTCATCAATCCCAGTGTTGTCACTTAAAAATTCCACAAGGAATACAAAAGAAACATGAGACACAGAGCCTGACTTTACATTGATAAAATTTTTAGAGACTAAGACAGGCCAGTGAGTGTATGACAAACGACACTGCATCAGGTTGAACATTCCTCCAGCTTTGTCCAGACTTTGGGTGGCCAGTTGGAACTCTGTTCTATGGGTCTGGCCTGTTTTCTCATCTTGTGATAAGTCTTTTCTGAGTAACACCCCACCCCAGCCACTTACTAAGTAGTAACAAATTCAAACTCACACTCTCATCTTATTTTTGCTTGTTAAAGAATAGCTTTTAAGCATATACCTAAAAGTCAATTAGTAAATAGATATTAAATAAAAATAATACAGGTATTTATATACTCTATAAAGCAACAAAGTAGAAATGTGAAACAGACCCAAATTAGAACCAACTGTTTCTCTGTTCATTTTTAAACTTAACTCTTTGGTGTTGATATGTTAAGGTGTCTTATTATGATAAAATAATACTGATTTTGGGGGAGGGGTAAAAAACATATAAGAGACTTGTGGCCAAGATGGCGGCATAGGTAAACATGGCTTGCCTCTTACACAACTACATAAAAATTACAAGTAAATTATAGAACAGTCATCACTCAGAACCATCATAAATCAAGTTGAATGGAAGTCTGACAACTATGGAATTCAAAGAAACCATGTCCATCCAGACTGGTAGGAGGGGCAGAGGTGCAGAATGGGCTGGTCCCACATCTACATGTGTTGGGTCAAATTCAGGAGGAATATCTCAGGAGTGAGATATTCCTACACCAGGTCCCCCAGCCCAGGGTTCCATTGTCAGGAAGATATGTCCCCATAACTCCTAGCTACAAAACCCAGCAGGGTTGAGTCAGTGGAAAAACCTACTGGAGTACAAAGCAGATCCCTTTAAAGGACTCACACATGAACTTCCTCAGATTCACTCCCTCAGAGCTCCAGCACTGGAGTAGCAGCTTGGAAGGCACCAGTGGCATACAGGGAGAAACTGAAATGTCTGACATCAAGGTGCAAACTGGTGGACAACTTTCTCCCAGACAGAAAGGTGGGCAGAGGCCATTGTTTCTTTTCTGAACCCTTCTCTCATAGAGCCAGCAGGTTGGTGCTATATCTGAGACTCCATCAACCTGGCTAACACTATTTGCCCTACCCTGGAGATCCCCTGTGTTTCCATCCCACCCAACTTATGGCTGTTATAACAACAGTGGATTTTCCATATGAATGGCTGGTCTTGGCTCATGCTTCACAACTTCCTAAATCCTTTCAAACAAGCAAGAGCCAGCCTCGGTGAACTCCCAGCCCCTGTACCTCTTGCTAAGTGGCCCCAGGCACAGCACTAGCAGCAGCCAGCCTAGATTCACAGCTTGGCTTTGGGAATCTTCAAGCCCAGCACAAGTAGCAGCTATCTTAGATTGCTTTATAGCTCAGGCAGAATACAAATGGTGGTCAACCTTGGCCTGCACCACCCAGGAAACCCCAGGGCCTGTGCACCCAGTTGACAGCTACAGACCATGTCAGAGCACCACCACCCCGCCCTTGTATAGCTAATCCTCCATGGAGGGCAGAGGTTGGTGATAAGTGGTCACAGACAATCCTTGCAGCTGACTGGCCATGGTAAATCCCTCCCATTGACCTGCCAACAGCAGCCAATGCTCAACTACAAAGTACACTCAGCCAACACAAAGGGCGCACCTTGAGTACCCAGCTTGGGTAATAGTCAAGGCTGTGCCACTGAACCCTACAGGACACCTACTACATTATGCCACACTACCAAGACAGGAAGTCATAGCAGTTCTACCTAATACATAGAAACAAACACAGGGAGGCTGCCAGAACAAGAACACACAGAAACAGGGCCCAAATAAAAGAACAGATTAAAACTCCATAAAAAGAGCTAAACAAAATGGAGATAAGAAATCTCTCAGATGCAGAGTTTAGCACACTGTTTATAAGGACACTGAAGGAACTTATTAGTGAGTACCTTAACACCATTAAAAAGATTCAGTCAGAAACAAAGAATATACTAATTGAAATAAAGGACAATTTATGAGGAAACAACAGTACAGTGATTGAAGCCAAGAATCAAATCAATGATTCAGAACATAAGGAAGCAAAAAACAACCAATCAGAACAACAAGAAGAAAAAGGAATCCAACCCCCACTCCCTCCAAAACATTGATAGTTTAAGGAGATTCTAGGACAACTTCAAGAGGTCCAATATTCACATCATAGCGGTGTCATAAGGAGAAGAGAAAAAGCAAGAAATTGGAACTCTATTTGAAAAAATAATGAAAGAAAACTTTCCTAATTTGGTGAAGGAAATAGACATGCAAGTCCAGGAAGTAGAGAGAGTCCCAAACAAGATGGATGCAAAGAGGCCCACACCGAGATACATCATAATTAAAATGCCAAAGATTAAAGCTAAAGAGAGAATCTGAAAAGCAATGAGAGAAAAGAAGTTAGTTACCTACAGGGGAGTTCCCATAAGACTGTCGGCTGATTTCTCAAAAGAAACTTTGAGGGGTAGAAGGGATTGCCAAGAAATATTCAAAGTGATGAAAAGCAGAGACCTATAGCCAAGATTGCTATACCCAGCAAAGCTACCATTTAGAATTGAAAGGCAGATAAAGAGCTTCAAAGACAAGGAAAAACTAAAGGAATTCATCATCACCAAATCATTATTACATGAAATGTTAAAGGGCCTTATCTAAGAAAAAGAAGAAGATCAAAAGTAGGAACAATAAAATGGCAATAAATACAAATCTATCAACAATTGAATCTTAAAAAGCAAATTAAAGAAACCAGATCAGAGACAGAATCATGAATATGGGAAACGTTTTGATGGTTGCTAGATGGGAGGTGTGCATAGGGACAATGGGTAAAGAGGTGAGGGAATAAGATATACAAATAAGTAGTTACAGAATAGCCATGGGAATGTACAGTATAGGAAGTGGAGTAGCCAAAGAACTTACATGCATGACCCATGGACATAAACAATGGTGTGGGAATTGCCTGAGGTGGTCGGATTACTGGGTGGACAGAGGAACAAAGAGGGAAGAACTGGGACAACTGTAATACCATAATCAATAAAATATAATTAAAAATTTATAAGAAAAAGTGAATATTTTTCATTACATTATTTGTTTCAAAATATCTCTATTGTGATTTCAACAGTGGGGCATTTCTGGTTCACAGAATACTTTGCTTGGAATTATACTCTCACTTCTTTTCATTAATTTTTCTGATTTGTGCAGACATTAGCATGTAATTCAAAGTTATTCTGTGGATAAAATTGATTTTTTCATATTTTTTCTGGGCTTAATATGTACATGATACCTTAAAACTATTTAGACTTGTTTTGCATTTACAAAGCCATCTTGTATCTACTAGCTCATTCAAATCTCAAAGGCTCAAAGGAAGGCAAAGCAGTCATGGATGAGAAAATTTAGGAGGGAACCATAAAGTGATGTCTTCAAAGATACACTTCTCACATTAAATGTTAACAAGGAAACTGTTATTAAACATACACAATGATTAAAAAAGATGATACCATATGATCTCACCTTTAACCGGAACCTAAACAACAAAACAAAGAAACAAGCAAAATATAACCAAAGACACTGAAATAGAGAACAGGCTGACAGTGACCACAGGGGAGAGGGGAGGGAATTTCAGGGGAAAGGTTTGCAGGAACAAGTATAAAGGACACATGGACAAAAAGTAGGGGGGAGTAGAAATGGGAGGGAAGTGGGGAGGGCTGGGGGGTTGGGCTGGGATGGAAGTAAAAGACATAAAACTATTTGAACAACAATTAAAATAAAAATTAAAAAAAAAGACAGTATTATGCATCCATGAAATACTGGCCCATGTCTTTGGTTCCTTATCTGTAAAATGTTAATAATAATTACTTTTACCTCAATAAGAGTAAAGATCATGCAGACTGTGGAATAATTCTGGGACCCATTCCTCCATAGCAATACACTGCTTCCCTTATGTGAAGAAGCGGATCCCTGTCATGTACCAACACCACACAGACCTGAACCCCATTGAAGTGGCCATTGATGAGATGAGTAAGAAGGTGGCTGAGCTTCGGCAGCTGTGCTCCTCAGCTGAAGTGGACATGATCAAACTACAGCTGAAACTCCAGGGCAGCGTGAGTGTTCAGGTAAGCCAAGCACCAATCAAAGCAAACCACAGCACAATGAAGGGAAAGACTCCTGATTTAAGTTGTTGGAAAAATTCAGGCCATTCACACCAGCAAGATCTGGTGTAGATCTCTTGCTTTAACAGTGATCCCCTTACCTACCCCCAGTGTCTATGCAGTTTCTCCTGATACCAGAGTGGCAGTAGCCTTAGGGACTCCTTCTTCCCCACCACCTGCAAAAATGTCATTCTCACTAAACTGTTTGCCAGAGGCAGGAGACAGCTCTCCATGCTAACCTGACTTTTTTTTTGTTGGTAATTTGGGGGATTTGGGGTGCCTAGCTGGGTGCATTAAGACCCTTCTAAATGTAAAGAAGTGTGGTTCTTTTATATAAAAGAATCTTTTATAAAAGGTTCTTTTATAAAACTGTTGTTTTATGGTTTCTCAAAAAATTGTTATCTGAAAAAGAACGTTAAGTTTTACTCTCTTAAGGGTATATTTTGATTAACATAATTCTTTATTTTTAATATAGCTCAATAGATGAATTTTTTTCTTTGCTGGTAACATTTTTCTAGTCCACTTTAAAAAAGTCTGTTCTTAAGAGAATATCTTTGAGACATATGTATGTTTTCCTTCTTTGTTTAACATTCCTATGTAGATTGCAGTCCCATCTAGAATTGATTTTTGCATGTGGTAGTAGATAGCCACATTTTTTTGCATATAGCCATCCAAGTGATGTGTACCATTTATGGAAAGGGTCACCATTGATCTAGGTAATGATTGTATAAATATGTTCTGTTTATGAAAGTTCAGCTATGCATGTACATTATGTGCACTTTTCTGTTTGTACATTACACTTCAAAAATACATTTTTAAAAGGTTTCTTGTGTGGTTTCCTAAGAAATTGGTAAATGTTAAATCACCTCCTTCCAGTGACCAGAATGCCTTACTTTATTTGTATTTTTAAATGTTTATAAGTAATTCTAGCACATGTTTGTGTGTGTTTATATGTATCTCCACTTTTTTTCTCTTTCAAGAAGGATGTTTATGAAAGTTACATGTAGATTGTAATACATAGATTTTAGGGTTTCCTTGGTTCATTTTCTGAAATCAGTTTTTGTCAACTTTTTATCAGATTCATGCTGAGTTGCTGCATAACCTTTTTCTAAATGTTGCTGAGTTGCTGCATAACCTTTTTCTAAATGTCATTCACCAGAAAAAGTATTTATAGATGTTTTCAGCCTCTTTTCTTATGGCCCAGAGACTTAGGTATCTAAATGAGTTATCAAGTGAATGTGATAATTATTTCAGCAAGGTCAGTCCAGGGGCCACAATTTTCTTCAACTAAAAACAAAACCACTCAGTAACATGACCCAGGAACATCCAGCCTCTATCAAAAGGCCTGCAGAAGGGTGTGGGTGGCAGTAAAATGTGGGGCTGGGCAGGTTGAGCTTTCTAAAGGGCAAAATGTGCCCTGCCATTGGACTGTGACCTTAGACTTTTACAAATATGCAGTACCTTAAAAAGCAAAGAATTGCATAATGAAGTTAGATTAATTTTATATGTCTGTACCCACCAAGGTCAACACAAAGTTACAGCCAGAGGAAATTAGCTTTATCACTTTATTTGTGATTTCTGTAGTTCTTTCACCAAGAGCCTCACTGGGGTTGCTATTGTATAGGACAGAACTATCAGGGTGGCTTCATGGGACTGTGCTCCAATATCTTGTTATATTAGAATTTATGAAGTTTCATCAACTTTCCCCTTTGATATTCTTAAAATTGAATATAGTTATCCCTTGGTATCTGTGCAGAATTGGCTCCAGGAACCCCTGGGGATACCAAAATCCATGGACACTCAAGCCCCTTTCATAAAATGACATAGTATTTGCATATAACCTACATACATCCTCCAGCATACTTTAAATCATCTGTAGACTGCTTATAATGCCTAATACTGTATAAGTAGGTGTTATATGTATTATTTAGGATAAAATAGCAAGAAAAAAGTCTGCACATGTTCAGAACAGAAATACCCATCTTAGGTCTAACTACATAGTACATGTCAGCAACAATGTAACTTTTTTAAAAAAATATTTTTGGCCCATGGTTAGTTAAATCTGCAGATGCAGAACTTTCAGATACAGAGCCAACTGCATATGTATCATTTAGGAGAATTGGTCATTTGGCTCATCTTTTAACATAGTTTTTTTTGTTGTTTGTTTGTTTTTTAAACATTGGTATTATTGTTTTTAAAGATTTTATTTATTTATTTAGAGAGAGGGGAAGGAAGGGAGAAAGAGAGGGAGAGAAACATCAATGATGGTTGCCTCTTACACTCACCCAACTCGGGACCTGGCCCGCATGTGCTCTGACTGAGAATCTAACTGGCCACCCTTTGGTTCGCAGCCCGCACTCAATTCACTGAGCTGCACCAGCCAGGGCTTAACATAGTTTTTAACATAGTTTCACACACACACATCCAGTTTGGAAGGTTAGCACATTCAATCATCATAATAAGTTAGCTAGTAGTTCCTGTCTCAAGGGCCCTCCTCCGGTATGAATTCCCATACCTCAGATTTCCTGCCATTGCTGTGTAAGTCGTGCACACCATGGATCAGAAACACAGCCCACAGCAGTAAACAGCAACAAAAAAAGACAGATGGCTCTCCCTACTTACTTACCTTCCAAGCCCACCAGACCTTCCAGGAAAAATATGCAGTGATCATGGGGTAAAGTCCTTTCCCAGGCTGTCTCAGATGTCTGGAATTTTCTCCATCCCATTCAGTGTGTCTAACTTTCTCTTTATCTCTATTCACACATTACCTGACTTACCCAACCAACTTCAGATAACTTTTCTTGGTTAATTGAGACATTCAAGGTTCTGATTCACATACCCTGTGGCTCTTTGGCCTTCCCGCACACCTCAGATGGTTACTTCATCCGAAGATAACAGATCAGTTTGCCATGGCTGTCTACATAATTCAATGAGATGAACAGTTGGTTTTTTAAAAATTGGCATACATACTATATTATTTTCAGTTTTTCCCTGAACTCACCAGGTTGAATATAATGTGGCACAAATATCAATTGGAAGACTTGGGCTTTGATCTAAGGTGTTTCACTTATTGGATGTTTGACTTTGAATAGTCCTTACATTTTCCAAGCTTTGGTTCTTCCTACATAAAATAACCCATCATCAGAAGTGCCCTGAGGATGGCTGAAATAGTAAAATCAAATGACATGTAACAGTAGAAGCTTTCATCATGGTTTCCTCTTTAGGGTTGTAAGTTCCTGGAGGACAGGGTTCGTGACTAACTCAAACATCATTTTTAGCACCTGCCAACTGAAACTAAATCACTGCTAAGATCATTTTCTTAATAACATAATTTTAAATCTTTGTGTTTTTTCTAGGTCAATGCTGGTCCACTAGCATATGCCCGAGCTTTCTTGGATGACACAAACACAAAAAGATATCCTGACAATAAAGTGAAGTTGCTTAAAGAAGTTTTCAGGTAAAGTACATGGGAAGTGTCTTTTTCTCTTCAAGTATTAACAATTTCTGTGCTCACTCAAGGAAGATACACTTGGACTCATTCTTTGTTCTCAACATGCCTTTATTTCCCTCCCCCATACCATTTCAGGCAATTTGTGGAAGCTTGTGGTCAAGCCTTAGCAGTAAATGAACGTCTCATTAAAGAAGACCAGTTAGAGTACCAGGAAGAAATGAAGGCCAACTACAGGGAAATGGCAAAAGAGCTTTCTGAAATCATGCATGAGCAGGTAAGTGCCACAGTGGAGTTCTACCCATTTTTAGGGAGCATGTTGGGGTCTTAGGTATACTCTATAATAGCCTATACCTTCTGACATCCTTCCAGAATTTTGAGAATAATATAGCCCACTATACTGCTGCTACCATCTAACCACAGGTTACCTGGAAAACAACTAACAAATGCCTGGCTATGTTTATCCAATCTGATCAGAGGAGAGCAGCTTCCACCTCCTCTTCAACACTCTTAGAAGTGGCCCCTTCCCACTCCAATCTAGTTTAAAAAGAAAACATAAAAAAGAAATACCCATACTGTTCCCAGAATTTTCTTTATTCACCCACTCCTTTGAAAGAACAGGTTTAGCAGCCTGTTTAAGGAGTTATCTGTTTTATTAAATTTCTTTTGCTATTTACAAAAATAGGGTTATTCAATTTTTTATTATTTACAGCTGACCTGAGTACCCCAGTGTATTCTTCTTGGCTACTTCTGTATTCCTTGTCATTATGGGATGTTGTCTGATTATACTGCTGCTATCACCTGTAAGAATTCCTTTCAGTGGAATCACGTATGTGAGCTCAGTAGTTATCAGAGGGGACAGATACCCAAGGAACCCAATAAATGTCAGATAGCAGCTTCCACATAATTTCAGAGAGGTCTGTTCTCCATCAACCATAGTCACTCCTTCCAAGTCATAGTGCCAGTCTTAATAATTAGTGTTAGTACCTTGATAACACAGAACTAGTTTTTCTGTTCCCTACAATATTGCCTTTCAGTCTTGCAAAATGGAAGCCAGGACCATTTGTGTCAATTAACTATCATGTGATGATTTAGTTAGGAAATTTCTGTTGTAGGAAAGTAAATGCCTAAGCTTTAATTTGCGTACTTTTTTTCTTTTTCATGCTGACACATTCAGATGGGATGGTAATGTCATTTTTTAATTTTATTTTTTCTGAAATTTGATAATCTGACTCATAAAGTTATTCCTGAGTTTGGGCAACTTCAGACATTGGCATAATGACAAATGCATGTCCAAAAGAATGCATCCCTCTTCTGGGCACTTAGAGAAGTAGAAAAAAAATGAAATAACTAAAGATACTAATGTGTGAATACTTAACCAGAACATGAGAGTCTCATGGAGGGCAAGTGTTTGGAGAACACTAAAGGTCTTTTCCATAGGACCTTCAGATTCCTGTAGAATGGAGAGTGTGTGTGATCAGTGGGTGCCAGCATTTGGCACTAGAAAAGGTGAAAGAAAAAGAATTATGGACTGAAAATATTAAAATAAACTCCCAGATTATATGGACATTTGGTACAGTGCTGTGCTCTAAACTTGAACTTTCTGTTATCTCAGCAACTATGAAGATTAAATTCCTTTGCACCCTTAAGGAAAAAGAGTCATAACCTGGAGTAGACTTGCTTTTGGCTTTTCCAGGGGAGCCTCTGAGTGTGTATGTTCTCCATTTCTACCTTAGAATACTTTCTGGCATTACTGAATGCAAAAAGAGACTTGTTCAGGGTCAAAGGGGCAGCCACTGTCTCTGTCCCAGGATGGAAATCTGTAAGACCCTGAGAAAGGAGCCAGTAGAGAAACATAGATGCTCCAGGTTCATTTTAAGAGTTTTCTAAGGGACAAAGCTAGGTCATGTCCCCATAAAGTATGTGTAGCATAGACTTGAAGACAACTTATAATCTGGTAAGTCTAGAAGGCTAGTCTACTCACTGGTTTGTAAAGGAAACAAAACATGTTCTGGACTTTCTCCTTATAATCCTGATCTGAAAAATGGCACTTACTAGATAAGCCAACACAATCCTTCTGCAAGTCCCCAAAGCCAAACTATCTATCTGAGCAGACCATCATTTGCAGTAACAATTACCATTGGATGGTAAATCGTGTGTGTTTAATGAAACATATCATTTTGAGAAATGTTACTCAGGGCATTACACTTGGGTAATGTTGTGTTTCTGTGCCTCAAGATTTGCCCTCTGGAGAAGACAAGCGTTTTACCGAATTCCCTTCATATCTTCAATGCCATCAGTGGGACTCCAACAGGCACAATGGTTCACGGAATGACCAGCTCGTCCTCAGTTCTGTGATTCGTCTCATGAACCGCGTGTGGGGATTTGCTTTGTCATTTGCAAACTCAGGATGATTTTCAGAGCTAATCACAGGGCTCGTGCAAGACACTGGGAAACCAAGCACAAGGAGAAATCAGGGGAATAGGAGAGAAAAGTAATGTAGAACTGTGTTATGTCATAGCAGATTTTTTTAGAGGAGTCATAAGAGGACACATTTTTTTTTTTAAATCTCACTGTCAATATTCAAAGTTTTCATTCTGTCTTAACAGAAGTGTGTGTGGTGGATACTAATAAACTGAAGTTAGATTTTATTTTCCATACAGAGTAGTATTAAAATAAATGGCCTAGAGAAAACAAGTGTTCTGAAATAAACATAGCAGGGACAGTAGCACTGAAACTGAGGCTGGGGTAACCCTTTGCCTCTGGGCTAAGCTGGAAAATCTTGAAAATATTTTTTTTCCTGTGGCACATTCAGGTTGAATACAAGAACTATTTTTGTGACTAGTTTTTGATGACCTAAGGGAACTGACCATCATAATTTTTGTACTAGTGATCAAGGAGGTTTAGTGCTTTTATACATATTTACTTTATCTAAAAAACAGGAAGGCTTAAGAAACTATGTGAGCTTAAAACTAGTCAAGCAGTTTAGAACCAAAGGCCTATGTTAATAGGCCTTTATAACATAACTGTTAGAAAGTTTAAAGTAATACAGTATATTGTTGTGTACATAAAGTTTGTTAATACAGTCTCAGCATTCTGTACATATATGTGTTACATTTTTACATTTTTAATACTCCTCACATCAGCTTCTGCATTAAGTTTTATTGTGACAAATTTGTGCTGTTCCTAGCATATGCAAGACATTTGACTTTACTGTTTTATTCTTGTAAATGAAAAGTGCAATATGGAGATGTACACAATCTTTGCTATGTTAGGTTTATAAACTTCTAAAAAGTTCATCCTTTTGCCAAAGTGGTAGAGTATGTAACTGGTAAAACATAAATCCTGTGGTGAAAATGGTGTGATTTAAAGCTTTCATCATGTTATATTCTTTGGAGACATTAATTTAGCAATTTTATATTGGGGAAAATAAAGGTTTTTAATTTTATTTAACTAGATCCTCTGCCCTGCTGTAATTAAATATTCTGTACCACATCCGTATTAAAAATATGCTGATTTTCTGGTGATGAATATTGAGTATTTATTGTTTAATTGTCCTGAGAGGGACAGGATATTGAAATACTTAAGAATGAAAAAACATGATATATGAAATTTAATATAAAATACTTGAAAAAAAAGAGGTAGGTAGATGAAACAAGATTGACAAATGTTGGTAATTCTTAAAGCTAAAGCAGGGTACAAGGGAAGCGTTATATCAGTTTTTCTGTCTTTTGTAAGTTTCCATGATACAAATGTCAACAGGCAGGTGTAGGGATCAGATCTTCCAGAGAAATTGGATAAACGCTTTGCTGCACCATGGTCTGGCTCTGAATTCTACTATTGTTCCCCAAGTATATGCAGACACTGTATTACCTCCCACTTTTGCTTTTCAACTGTATCAAGGCTTCCACTTTTTCATCACTCTTACTTGCTTTGAGATGAATACTCTGGGACAAAGTCATTATTTATTCCAGCAATGCATTGGTAGCCATGTGTGTACACACTCCCTGTGCTCTATGGTATCACAAACACTGAACCCAAGTCAAGTGATGGTTCAAACTGTAGGTGCCAGTCCTGCCTTTAGTGTGCCCAGTGACCCAGAAGGTGTGTCCGTTCATTGTCACTCAGCCCCATATAGTTCCAGTGGTGGAAGAACTTTTCCCACAAGAAATAAAATGGCTGGTTTTCTACCTGAAGGGTTTTAAAGGTTGTCCTTTTACATAACCAGTTGAGGAAAGAAAATGTGATAGTGTGTACATCTTGAGCACCCAGATGCCAAGGATCTTTTGATGTCTTTGAAATGTTCCATATCAGTGGTAAGGCTATCTTTTTACAGAGGGAGACAAGGTCATGAAGAGATGGTGAAGTGTTATGGAAACTTACCAGAGTCCACAGCCCATTCATTAGTGGATCCAGATTTAAGGCTTGAGAAATTTTCCTATGTAAGTTTGGTGAGGGTCTGATATCCCCAGCCCTTCACTCTCATCAGCAGGAATGGGCATTGTCTCTTTTGCTACTGAGCTGGATTTCTTACTTATAAATGTCTCATTTACAAGCCATAAAATTCAAGTCACCATGTAGAAATATAAATACAAGTCTAGAAAGAGCTAACCTGCTATCTTGTCTTTAAACTTGGAGAGTAACCTGTACCAATGCCAATGTCAGATAAGATTCAGCTTGGAAGGTGACCACCTTCATTTATTACAACAGTGGAGAAAGGAGCCATCTCTAAGTTGAGGACAGCTGCTATTGACCCTGCAATGACACAATGCATATCAATTAAAAACCTCATTTAGTTTTTTGTATCTAAATGTAATTTCAATATGAAGTTATATATTAAAGTAGCAATTTATTGGATAAATTTTTAACATTAAAGAATCTTTATTATAGTTTTTCAGTAAATTTTTTTAGTGTTTCCCATAAATCTTATTTTTTGAAATAAGTATATAACAAACTTTACCATTTTAACTATTTTTGATTATACAATTTGGTGGCATTAAGTATATTTTCATTGTTGTGCACCCATCATCATCCATACACAAAACTTTTTCATATTCCAAACAGAAACTCTGTACTTATTAACCAATTAATTGCATATTCCCCCTTTGGGAAAATTGTTTTTGAAGTAACCTAGAAATTAAAACTCCAGTTAATACTTTCTCAGGCATATTTGCTACCTGGGACCTAACTAACTCTAGGTAGTATACATAAACAGGGCCAGTCCCTTGCATGGAAAAAGCTACTGAGACTAAGGATGGAAAATTGAAAGGTAACTTAGAAATAACCATGAGTACTTGTTTAACCATGTTACAGAGTTACTCTATATAGAAATTCCATTCAAAAAATACTTGTTTCCCATCAACAGGGGATGTGTTACATAAACTATCATGCATATAGCATGATCTTCAGGATACTGTAAGTGAAAAACCTAAGATAGAGAAAAGTGTGAATAGTATAGTACCAATTATTTAAGAAAAGAGGAATATATAAACACATATTTGTTTTTTTATATGGAAACCAAAAACAATGTTTTAAGTTACTACCTATAGGGGGAGAGAGAATAATATATAGGGAATGGGATTAGAAAATAAACCTATGCAAATATAAATTGCTTTATATATTTGGCTTTAGAATCATGTGAGTATTTATATAATTATTTAAATGATTTTTTTAATTTCTAAAAGTTGAAGGCAAATGAAATAAACAAAGAAATAGCAGGTTGGTGATAAATACACAGGAATTATTTTAAATGACTATAGAAATTTCACTGGGATATACTTAACAAAACTAGTGGCAATAAATAAATGATTAGTAATAAAAACCATTTTTAGTAATTGTTTTACTTGTGGAAGCAGTGTATTATTTTTTATGAGATTGTATTGCTTTTCTGAGACTTTATTGCTAGAGAAAGTGAATAAATGTTGAAATCATTGGGAATAAAGCTTTTGTCATGGAAGAAAAAAGGTGCATCTATAAGACCAAAGAAGTTAAATGAAAACTTGTTAGTTCTGAATTTGATATGGAAATACCAATTTGAACTTATGATAGATTTTTCTTAAGCACATACATGCTTATTTCTTAAGTTGGTTCACTAACAAGGCCTAAAAACAATGACCAAGCCAGTAGCTAGTAATCAGCCCTAAATGCCAAAAGCCTGTTGTCTAAATGCCTTTTCTACCGAAAGGATCCAGGGCTCCCTGGGGAAAGGCTGATTCTAAATTCAGGGCAAAACATGTCCAAAATTAGCCTGGAGCGTCTTTTTTTTACCAGGTATCCAGGGGACTGGCAAACACACCTGGGACCCTGTCAAAAGAATTTAAAGAAGTTCCTTTTAGATAGACATAGGATGCAGATCAACAAGAATAATAATAGCAATAGATAGAAATTATATTAAATTCTCGAGTTCATGATATTACCAGAAAAAGAAAACTGGTAACTATGAAGGAGTTAGTATTACCAAGAAAGACTAAGACATCATGTGCCTCATTATAAAAGATTAAAGATTCTCTTGATATGGCTTATCTATATACTACATAAAGCAGATATACTTTTCCCTATCCCTTTTACTAAATACAATTTAAACCCTGGCCATTATACATTTAAAAAGAAGATTCTGACAGAGTGAAGAAAGTAGACCAAATAGGGACCTTGGGATCCAAAGAATGATACAGGGGGAAGTTCCTGTTTTTCTTATTGCCTCATATATCCCATACTTGGAGCTGAAGAAGCCAGCAACAAGAAAATGCCTACAGGCACAGACCCAAAAGATCAATACTACTTCACACCCAGTATGATGGCTATTCTTAAAAGGAAAGCAGAGGGAAGGGAGAGGGGAGGAAAGGGAAAGGAAACATGCCCTGGCTGGTGTGGCTCAGTGGACTAAGTGCCAGCCTGAGAACGAACCAAAGGGTTGCTGATTTGATTCCCCGTCAGGGCACATGCCTTGGTTGCCCACCAGGTCCCCAGTTGGGGGCATGTGAGAGGCAACCACACATTGATGTTTCTCTCCTTCTCTTTCCCCCTCCCTTCCCCTCTAAAAATAAATTTTAAGAATCTAAAAAAAACAAAGTAGCGAGGAAATTAGAACCCCTGTGCATTGCTGTGGGAATGAGATTGTGTAGCTCCTGTGGAAAATGGTATGATTTTTAAAAAATTACCCATAGAATTACCATATGATCTAGCAATTCCACTTTTGGTGCTATGCCCAAAAGCAATGAAAGTGAGAAGTGAATCATATTGTACACCCATATTCATAGAAGCATTATTCACAGCAGCCAAAAGATGAAAACAACCTAATGTTCATTGATGGATGAAAAGATAAGAAAAATGTGGCATATAATAAATACAACAATATTATTCTGCCTTAAAAGAAGGAAATTCTAGCACACTACAATACTAATGAACCTTGAGGACATTATGCTTAGTGAAATAAGCCAGACACAAAAGGATGATCCTACTCATATGAGGTACCTAAAGCAGTCAAATTCATAGACAGTAGCAAGGTGGTTGCCAGGATCTTCAAAGAGGAAAACTGGGGAGTTAGTGTTTAACTGGTACACAGTTTCAGTTGGGTAAGTTAAAAATTTAGGGATGGGTGGTGGTGATGGTTGCACAATAATATAAATATACTTACTGCCACAGAACTGTATGCATTAAAATGGTTAAAATGGAAACTAGTCCTCTGTTGGGTATGTTGGTTTGCAAGTATTTTCTCCCAGTCTGTAGCTTGCATTTTCATCCTCTTAGCATCATAAGAGCAGAAGTTTTTACTTTTAGAACTGGCTCTTTTCACTATAATTCTCTAGACAATCCTCTTAGAACATGACATTTCACTGGAAAGGGTAGACAGATGGCAAATAAAGAAAAGATACTCAGCATCATTAGCCATGAGGATAATGCAAATCAGAGCTATGTATGATGAGAGGTCACTACACAACTGGCCAGGGTGACTAAAATCACATGTAGAGACAACACCAAATACTGGTGAGAGAGACTAGATCACTCATCTTTTGTTGGTAGAAAGTAAAATGGCACAGCCACTCTGTAAAATGTTCTTAAAAAGCTAAGTATGTAAAGACCATATCACCCAGAAATTGCACTCTTGGTCACTTGTCCCAGAGAAATGAAAATTTATATTCATACAAAAACCTATACAGAAATGTTATAGCAACTTTATATACAATATAATAACCCCCATTGGAAACAACCTAGATGCTGTTCAACAGGTAAATAGATGACTGGTACATCCAGGCCAGAGTGCTACTCAGCAGTAAAGCAATGAACTACTGACACTCACAAGGACCTGTGACAGTCTGGGGAATTATGCTGAGTGAGAAAAACCAGTCCTAAAAGGTTACGTACGGTACGATTCTATTTATATAACATTCTTGAAATGACAGAATTATAGATATGGATACCAGATTACTGGTTGGCAGGGATTAAATAGGAGGTTGGATGAAAGGGAAGTTGGGGGCTGTGAAAGGTTAGCATGAAGGATCCCTGAAGCTTCCTGCTGCCTGTTCTGTCTCCTGCCAGCCAAATGCTCCCACTGCTGGGATGGCCTGTGCTGCCCTTAGGGGCGTTGTCAGAGCCAACACCACAGCTGAGCATCAAGCAGAGAACATGTGACTGGGCTTGGCTTAGAGTTACGGATGTAAATACCTGCCAGATGATTCAGTGAAGGGTAATGCCATTTTAAGCAAGCTGGTCTCATGTGGTATGAAAATAATGAAGTTCCCTTTTCCTGACTCACTCTTTGGTTCTCTTCCTCATGACTATGCATGTCCCCATTCTCTTATGTGACTTAACCCCATGGTGACAAGTCTGGAAGGGAGTTCCCATAGAGTTTGGAGTACACATTTGTCATTCTCTTGGCACTCATAGTTTTCATCCATGTCAGTACAATTTGACCTTGCAAATTTCTTTGAGGTAATGCCCACCTTAGGACAGAGCCTGAGAACCTGGCCTTGAGTCCTACTGTCAACCATACATTCCCCTTGACCAGCATGCCCATCATTTCCCCTTCCCTTCTTCACCAGCTGGTGGTATCAAAGGTATACCTTTAGTACTCTGGGACTGCTCCTTTAGACCACATGAGATCATTCTCTGCCCTGCTTTCTCTCCCAGTTCTGTGTAGAGAAGTGGCTCTGATATACTTGTTTCAACTCCAGCTAGGAACACAAATGTAGCAGTCACCTCCTCTACCTGAGCAGCCATGTGCTGCTCCCCTTGGCCCATGCAGTGGGGTAGGACACACATTGGAAAAAGGGAGGGTTGCTTTGCCAGACCAGCCAAGCCCTCTTGATGTATGAAGTGGCATGTCACAGATCAGCCTGATACCTTGCAATGGTATGGGGCTTGTCATGCTGCACAGGCATTGAGGAGCAAAAGGTTTGGAACCAAAGTCTGGAGCATGCTTCTTCCTTGTCTGCATGTGACTTAAGCAAATTCATCTTTCACTCTCTGTACCTCCCTCTACAAGTCAAGGGCAAAGCCATGTCACTTCCTACATCAGATGGGGATGGTATGCATATTATAGGGAGGATCATCAAGGCTTAGAAGGAACACCTCCTCTTGTCTTTGTCAATTAGAAGTTGCTAGAGTGTAGACTCACTGGTTGAGATGGGGGTGGTGTCACCTACAGGTTTATTGGAGGTTATTAGATTTCTCTAGAAAAACAGAACCAATAGGTTGTGTGTGTGTGTGTGTGTGTGTGTGTGTGTGTGTGTAAGTATAAAGGTTTATTTTAAGGAACTGGCTCACACGATTATGGAAGCTGGGAAGTCCCAAAATCTGTAGGATGAGTCACCTAGCATGAGACCAAGGAGAGTAGATGTAGTTCTAGTCTGAAGGTCAGCAGGCTCAAGACCAAGGAAGATCCAGTGTTTTACTTTGGGTCCAAAGGCAGGAAAAAAGCCCATGTTCCAGTTCAAAAGCTGTCAGGAAGGAAGAATTCTCTCTTATTCAAGGGTCAGGGGGTCAATATTTTATACTACTCAGGTCTTCAGTGATTGGATGAGGCCCACCCACATTAGTCTACTGATTTAAATGTTAATCTCATCCAAAAACACCCTGATAGAAACAATAAGGATAATGTTACACCAAATATCTGGGCATCCTGTGGCCCAGTCACACCTATGATCTGTGCTTTGTAAAGGGAACCATGTGGAGAAATTACTTTGAATTGCTAATTAAGCCTTAGGTATTTGAGCAGCATTATACCTGATTCGAGGCCCAAGCCCACTATTAGGATGTTGAAGTCACTAGGCACCAGAGAAGTTGAAAGAGAATTTCTTTCTTTCTTTGGACACAAGACAGAGCTGAGCTCTGAAAGTTGCTCAGTGGAGGAGGATGTCATCCATTGAGGAGACCCAAAAACTTCCAGGCAAAATTTTTTCTAGGCGTGACTGACCCATCAGCTTAGAAGTAGAACAAGTCTGGCATCCCTCACAAAAGCTGGCAGTTTGGTTAAGTATCAACCATAGCTTTGTCTCAGGAGCTCCTCCCAGATGACAGTAGTTTATAGATTGTTGTCACTCTTAATCCTAATAACTATCCTGTTAAGTAGGTGGTGGTTTCATATGAAGAAACCAAAGCTCAGAGAGGTGGAAGATATTGCGAAAAGTCACACGTGAATGGTGGATCTGGGGTTCTAGTTAAGATTTATCTGACCCAGAAGTCTGGTCAGCTGCTATCTAAGAAAAATGGGTATGATCTGGCTAGCCTGGATGCCTGGGGCCACCTAGCAACATAGGTCTCTGCGGAAGCTGTGGCCCAAACCTCCAAAGGTTAAGTATTATGGGCGGAATTATGTCCCCCAATACTCTTATGTTGAAGTCCTAACCCCCCAGTACCTCAGAATGTGACCTCTTTTACAAAGGTAATCAAGTTAAAACAAGGTTACTAGGGTGTGCCCTAATCCAGTATGATAGGTGTCCTCATAAGGAAAGGAAATTTGGACACAGACATGCACAGAAGGAAGACAATGTGAAGACATAGGGAGAAGATGGCATCTATGAGCCAAGGAGAGGGACTGCAGAAGGAACTAATCCTGCTGGTATCTTGATCTAGGACTCCAGCCTCCAGAACTGTGAGAGAATAAATGTCGCTTAAGCCCTCAGTCTGTGGTACTTGTTATGGCAACCCCAAGAACTTAACACAGCAAGATTCTCATAGATGAGGGAAGATAGGGAAAAGACTTCCCCAGGGTCACGTAGAGGGACTCAGAATGCTCAGAGGGACAACATTTTAAAAAAAACAAAACAAAATGTCACCAAATCAGGACAGAAATGAGGACAGCAAGTCTTTGGAGGGACTAACCCTTACTCTGAAACCAATATTGGGAAATATTGTCACCATTGAATTTGGCTGCCTTGTTTGACTGCTTAATGTGCTTCCTAGGAGTAGATGAACAACCTGTTAACTACTTTGTACCTTTCTAGATGGGGGAGGGGGGTCACCAGGATTGGAAGGCAATAGGACCCTGCCCGTCACCATCCCTGGCAAGTGTCACAGAGAGCCATCCTAATGCCCCACTACTTAGCTTGGCACAGTGAAAGAAGCACTGGATGAGGAGTCTGAAAAGTTGGGTTCTAGTTCAAGTACATCAAGTGTAGAGCCATATTCACCATTTCTGAGCATTAATTTCATCATCTGTAAATGAGAAAAGACCTTGTTTCTCTTGACGTCACAGAGGTTTTCTCTCAAACAAGGTCAATCATTAATATTATGTTCCACACCCTCTCCAAAAGGATGGTAGGGAACTTGTTTTAAAGATATATTAAATAGAGTCATCTAAGTGACCATAAAATAATGGAAGTCAAGGAACAGATCGTTGTACTATAGGCATATCTCATTTTGTCGCACTTTACCGAGCTTCACAGATATTGCATATTTTTACAAATTAAAGGCAAGACCCTCCACTAGCAAAAAGGTTATGACTTGCTTTATTACAATACTTGCTTTATTGCAGTGGTCTGAAACAAAACCTGTAATATCTCCAAGGTATGTCTGTACTATAAAATATGGACTAAGCCCAATCTTTGAATATCCAAGAGAAAAAGTAAAAACACTTTGAAAAATAGGAAAAACTATAAAGTTTAAGATACTACTTTTTCAGTTACTGTACTCTTTTTAAAAAGTAAAGTATTACACAGTATTTAAAATGGTAGTTTTATGCCCTGGCCAGTGTGGCTTATTTGGTCGGAGCATCATTCCATAAGCCAAAGGCTACAGGTTCAATTCCCAGTCAGGGCACATACCTAGATTGCACATTACGTCCCCAGTCAGGGCCCATGCAGAGGGCAGCTGGTCAATGTTTCTCTCTCACACCACTGTTTCTCTCTCTACCCCTTCCTTTCTCTAAAAAAGCAGTGAAAAAAAGTCTGTAGGTGATGATTAAAAATAATAATAGTTTTATTTCAATGTGCAGGTTCAAAACATGAAGAATCCATCTACCAGGTTCTAAACTCAAATTTTCTACATTTCTAGAAAGTCTAGAATAGATGACTTTATCACTATCTCTTCACAGTCAGTCTCATGTTGTAGGAAAATCCAGTAAACTTTTTTCTCCTTTATAAAAATAGTACTTATTCTTTTTTTCTAATTGTGAAAGCAATACTTGCTCATAACCTGGAATAAAATATATAAAATACTGGAAAATATAAATAAGAATCAAAATATCCATCCTCCCTGCTCTTTCCCTTCCAGATAACTCTTATCAACATTTCAGTTGACTTAATTCCAATATTTTCCCTATGTTTTTTAATCTCCCAGTTATTCTGACCTACAGATTTTGACTTGCCTCAACCTTAGAAGTTTTCATTCCAGGTAAACACTATGTAGGGGCACCTAATATTATCAGCTTGTCAACCTCTCCTGGACTTGGAGCTCATTTCCTTTAAAACAAAACTGAGCAGTCTCCGTGGTGCCAGCTTATCTCATCCCACCTGAGGACCTGAAGACATCAGCTGCCTCCGCAGGATAGAGTTGTGGACATCCCATCGTGACACTCACTTCAACCAATTCCCACTCCAAAAGGGATCTTTGTGCCAATTGTAAGAGACCTCAGTCTAGTGGGAAACCTAGTTCTAAGCTACTACTGACTTCTTTTGCCCAATATTTTAATTTTCTTGGTAAAATTTACCTGGAGGCAGAGTGGGCTTTGAGAAAGGACTCCTCATGATCCCATTCCATTACAAAAAAAAAAAAAAAAAAGTCTTCACCAATCTGAATTTTCTTGCCCCTTATTTTCTTATTTAATTTAGTTATAATTGACATAACATTATATTAGTTTCAGGTTCACAACATAATGATCTGATATTTGTACATATTGCAAAATGATCACCACAATAAGTCTAGTTAACATCCATCACCATAATTCAGGGATGTCCAACCTTCAGCAGCCCAGGATAGCTACAAATGTGGCCCAACACAAAATCATAAATTTACTTAAAATGTGAGATTGTTTTGTTTTTGTTATTGTTTGTGTATTTAATGTGTGACCCAAGACAATTCTTCTTCCAGTGTGGCCCAGAGACACCAAAAGTTTGGACATTGCTGCTATTTCTTTGCCCCTTCTTATTTCACTGTTTTAAATTCCACCAACAGGAGAGTCATACAAATTAACACATGCCATTTAAAAATCCCACTCCAAGATAAACTGATCACCAGTTTTTGTGATAATTGTGTCAATCCATGATTTTTCTTTCTCCATGTGATACTAACTGCACTAAGGGAAGGGAAGGCTTGTTGGAGGGAGTAAAAGAAGTCATTTATGATCTGAGGAAAGCAACCCTCTCTGGCTCTGCAAAGAGCATCCTGTAGCCCCTGGAGGCACTAGATGCTGGGAGGCACCAGTGGCCCCACCTGCTTCTCCTTGTTGTCAGGATAGGTCCCTAGTTCCATGGAACCCTTGGGCCAACCTCTTTCCCCTGGTCTCTTTCAAGTGTCATCATCCTTTAGTGTCTGCTGGAGAGAGGGGGACTGAGCTCTCTCATTCATCCTGAGTTGTCCACATGGCAGTTTCCCTCCTGGGTCACCATGTACTCCCCTGGGGTTACAGCCTGGGCCTCTTGGAGACTCCTGCCCTGAGAACAAGCATCTTCTCAGCCTAGTGGAGGGCAGGGGTTGGCCATGGTGCAGATTGCAGATCCCTTCAGTTCCCACAGCACCACCAAGACGGTACCTGTCTAGGCCACTCCACCTGACAATAGTAGCAGTGGGTGCAATTGACAAAAGACCCTTAGACCCAGCAAGATCACCCAAGAATCTAGCCTATCCTGGGGCTCCTGTCAAGAATGTACCCCAGTTCCAACTATGTTCCCGTGACCTCAGGTCTACTCTCTTCTGTCACAAAGTGAGTTGTTTTGCAAAGCTCCTTAGAGATACACCTAACCACCATAATCTCCTACCGGGTCAGAGCTGTCTTAAGGGATGCTTCAGGCCTGAGGTACAGGTTACCACCACTCCACCAAAACCTCTCTTATAAAATCCTCCTATGCCTTTCATGTTGCCAGTTCCCTTAGACAACCCTCAGTTCTCACCTTGCCTGATCACCAGTGGCATTGTATACAACAGTCACTCCTTGACTCACCATCTTCACTTGGCTTCTAAGACACAACCCTCTCTTGCCTTCCTCCTGTCTCATGGTTGCTCCTCGGGTGCCTTTGCTGCTCTCTAACTTTTTCTTTTCAGAGTTCCCTAGCGTTCAACATCACGTCTTTTGTTTGCCTTCACTTGCTCCCTTGGTGATATTGACTGATCCCCTTTACATGCTGATTGTATGATTACTTCTACCCTCTGTATGATGGCTTCCACATGTCTCCAGTATAGACTTCCCCAAACTCCAGGCTCTCTACTTACCTGTGTATTTGACAGCCCCACTTGGAAATGGATTAGAATTTGTAATTCAAATGTGCCAAGTCAAAGTACTCATCACTGAAAGCCTTTCTTGGCCCAGTTGATAGCACTGCCAAATGAAAATGAGGTATGTGTAAGGAAATAGGGTTTTATGTACATACGCTGCTTTACTTTTACTTTACAGAGCCAAGGAGAATCTGGTAAAAGTCAGATTTCTAAAGGGTTTTTGGAACCACACGGGCTGGTGTGCTCAAATACTAGCTTACCTACTTACTAACAACATGACTTTGGGCAGATGACTCATGCTCCCTTACCCTGCCAACATCGGAGGACTGTTGCAAGGATCCAATCCTGCATAAGCAGGGTCTGGCACATAGTTCTTAGGAAAAGTGCCTTTCCATCCTGTCCCTCCACTGTGCAGAGGTTGCAGTTTCAGAAACATCCTGGGGACCCATGGAATTCCTCTTTGTCCCCACTGTTGCCCAATGAACCATTCACTGTTGCTTCAACCTTCACTGTTGCTCTGCAACCCCAAAGTTGCAGAGTTCTGCATCTTTGCACATGAAATAACATTGACCTGGGATGTCCTGGCCCCACCACACCCCTCTTCATGGGCCAATCTTCCATATTGCAGGTGCTGATTAGCTGTTATGTCCTTGGGGGCATGGGCCATACCCCCAAGCAGAGGCAGCACCCACATGGTGCTCTGTGCTTCTTAATTAACACTCTTATTCCACTCTCTGAGCCATGAGCTGATACTGAAGAAATAGTGAAATAGCAAAGATGGGAAGCTAACATACATTTAGCACTTAGTATGTGGCAGACACTGTCTTGGTGACTGACAAATGTGAGCTTATTTAATCTGCCCAGCAACCTCTACAGTGGTATTTCTATTAGCCCCATTTCACAGATGAGGGAACTGAAAGGAAGAAAGGATGCAAGGTTATATAGCTAGGAAATAGCAGAGTTGGAGTTTGAAGCTATGCACTTGGCTCCCAAGTCTGTGCTCTTCACCATCCTGCTATTCTGCAAATTAGAGCCATCACTAAGGATCCTTAAGGCTGCGTGCAGGCCCAGGTTACAGATCAGGCAGCTGGTACTGAATAGTGATAGAGCCTGAAAGGAAACACAAAGGCAAAGACATCCCTTCTTTTGGAGCCTTTTTTATAAACACTTGACATTGATGTACAGGGGTGGGCGGAAGTAGATTTAGAGTTGTGAGTACACAAACACAGAGTTTATTCTTGTGTTATTGATTATTAATTATTGTATTATTTCCTTATATTACAACTGTAAACCTGTCTTTGCCCACACCTGTATTTATTTTTTATTTTTTCATCATGGAAAATTTCAAATGTACACAAAAGAGACAAACTAATGCAATGACTCCCCATGAACCCATCCCCTAGCTTCAGCAATGATCAACGAACTCACTGCCAATCTTGTCTCACCTTCACCCTCACCACTTTCCTGTCTTGTGCTAATTAGAAGCAAATCCCCAACACATCTCACTTCATCCCCAGGTATTTCAGAATGTATCTTTAAAAGATGAAAATACCATTATTATACTTCAACATTAACAATTATCCCTTAATATCATCAAATATCCAGTCAATGTTATTTCCAGTTGTCTCATTAATGTCATACTTTCTCAAAATATTTTTTATTGATATCCACATTTTAAGAAGTAGACATTTCTTTTGAGCCTTTTTCATTAATAGTTTTCCCCTTTACCTTTTAGTTCCTTGAAATTTACTTGTTGAAGAAAACATTTCATTTGTCCTGTGGAGTTTCCTACTAGAGTTTCCAGATTGCACCCCTACAATGTCTCTTAATGTGTTCTATCCTTTGTATTGCTGATCAGTGAGAACTGGGATCCAGAGGATTGATCAATTTAAGAACTGGATTTTTTTAGCAAGGTTATTTTGTAGGTGGTAGTGTATTCTTCCATTTTGAGGTACATAATGTCTTGTGTGGCTGTTAAGAATTCAATTTCATTAATTAATTAGAGATTGCAAAATAGTGATGTTTTTTTGTTTCCTAATTGGAATACTTCTAATAAGAAAAACTGCCCTTCATATACCATTCCATTAGTCCTCAGTGCAGTTCATATAAGAAAAGCAAGTTAAAGATCGAGTTGGCCAAAAAGTCCATGTAGTTTTTTCCATAAAATAAAAGACACATTTTTTATTTTCACCAATAATTATATTGATTTGGATATTTTGAGTATGTCAGCTGTCTCCTGTGTGGTATAACATTGATTGTTCTCAGTTAATGTCTTGATTTGATCGATATCAACTTCAACCAGTCTACCCGACCGTGGAGCAATCATCCAGGGAGAAATCTCCAGCACGAAACTTTGCAAACCGCTTTTGACACTTTCAATCAGTCACAGCACCTTCTCCATACACTGCACAGATCTTGTGTTTCAGTTGTGTGTTTAGCTTTCTTGAAAAAAAAAACATAATATGCCAAAAATGTTGTGTATTTTCTCCTATCTACAATATTAAAATGGCTGCACAAAAATTCACCAATTTTGATAAGGTTTTTAAAAATTACACGCTGATATGACAGCTGTCACAATACAATCTAACAAAATTGTTTCAAGTGAAGTTAAAGACAACTAAGTGCTACTAGAGCCATCTTATGGGAGAAAAATGAACTTTTTAGCCAACCTTCTTCTTTAATTACCATTTTTCAAAATAATGACTTAGTTCACTTGCATCCTCCTATAGCAACCAATTTGTTTTCTTTTTATTGTCATTTTGAATGCACAAATTTAAACATATTTGATGTTGCATTGCAGTATTATTCTTATTGGTGTTCAAATTGTCATCAATAAGATGTGGGTACTTCTTCAGGCTGTACCTGACCCCTGTTGCCATGACCCTCAAAGTCTTTGGTAACTTCTCTCTTTTTGATATCATGAGATGTTTCAGATTCATCTGGTATATTTCCTGGTGCAGATGTGGAATCAGCCCATTCTCCAAGGATCCCTGAGTTTTGTTGTTGTTGTTGTTGTTGTTGTTGTTGTTTTAGTTAGAAATTTGCAAATCAAAGTCTGGACAAAAGGGGTACTCATTGCTCTGGGTTGGTCATTGGTTTGAGGCCTTTACAGTGAAAGAGCTAGGAAATACAAATCTGTAAAATACTTCCTACACCATGAGCTCCTAATGCTACTTTTCCAGGACTGCAGGTGTTCACTTAGCTTCATCTATCTTCCACTTCTATCCCCTTCTTCCACACTAACAATCCTGGCTTTCAGAACATCAGGAATGATAGAATATCACTAGTAACCTGCTAACTTTATTCCACATTGTATACTTGACAACCTCATACTAACAATACCAATACTATCTCAAAAAAAAAAACTGTATAATGCCAAGTGTTGAAAACTGTTAAAAACATTTTTTGAAGTTATTTTGTCTTAAGCTATAGATTTTTGGTTATAATGACCTGTTGGTTCATAGAGTGTGATGATTGTCCCACTCTTGTGTAGGATGTCCATAGTGAGGGAGGCTGTACTTACGTGGGTGTGGGTAGGAAGTATGTGAAAACTCTACTTCCACCTCAATTTTGCTGTGAACATTACTCTAAAAAATAAAGTATTTTTTTAATTTTCATAATTCCAGGGTCAGATATGTCAGAATAAAAAGGTACATTTGAAGAAGTCTAGTTTCTATGCTTGTCCCTCCTTAAAGAAAAGCCATTTTAAGCATGTTGGATTATACTACCACTTTTTTTTTCAATATAACACACATGCACACTATTTCTACTCAGCACTGTCTCTGGAAATTTCTCTACAATTGTTGTTTGTGGAACTTTCCATCTGAAGACTTGATCTTGTTACTTGGGAAGCACAGTAGTTTATCCAACTGCTTAAATACTGTCTCATTTTTCCTTCAGAGCAATAAAAGCTAATAGCCCATTTTCAAATAAACAGGCATCCACATAGGCAATAGTCATTAATTGTCCTCTTTGCTCACTCTCTCTGTGGTGTTCAGTCTCCAGGCTCTCATCCATCCTGGGCGGGACCAAAATGCTTGTCTTCTCAATTAATGTTGGACCTCTGCTACCATCCTGATGTGCACTGAGCAATCAGCCACTCATCCAACCCCATTTAAAGCCTTCACACATCTACTAGGTCCCCTGGATAATGGGATCAAAGTCCCCTTGTAAAGAAAGGAACACATTCTGTTGATTTAGATGAATTGCCCCTTTGCCTCTTAGGGAAAAGCTCCATTGCTGAGCAGGAGTGAACAGCACTTGTCCCAGCAGGTGGGCTCCCATCTGTCTTGTCATGGAGCACCTGTGTGGGGAGATCTGACATCCCCTCCTGGACACCCCCACCCAGTCACACCACACACCAGGGTCCCTTTGAGGATGCAAATGCCACTGCGCCCGGCCTTAGCTGGGGTGCAGGGGTGGCGCTGCTACATGTAGCTGTTGTGAAGAAGGTTGATCTGTGACCTTATATTGTTAGAAGTAAAATAAGAGGCCAGCTCTGGGGACATCTTTTCCAAGCTTAGTGGCATGTGTGTTTTCAAACTAAGAGGTTTTGAATGGGCTTTTGATCAAAGAAACATGGACTTGGGAGAGTTTTTGAAAGTCGTCTAATCCTATGGTTCTCAACTGGGAATGATTTTGCCTCCATGGGACAATTGGCAATGTTTGGAGACATTTTTTGGTTTTTACAGTTGAGTGTATGAGTGCTACTAGATTCTGGTGGGTAGACTCCAAGGATGATGCTCATGGTCTTTAGTATAGGGACAACCCCCACAACAAGTAATTGTAAGGCCCAGAATGTCGGTAGTGCCACAGCTGAGAGACCTTGATCCAATAAATGCCTCTGTGTTCAGGACGTGGTCTGCAAACCAGCAGCCTCAAGCAGACAAGTGAGCAAGCTTGTTAAATAGAGGGTCTTGGCCTCTACCCCAGACCTACTGAATCAGAATCTACATTTCAACATGACCTTAGGTAATTCATGCTAAGGTTTGTGAATCACAGTTGTAAGTGACCTCCAACCCAATGCCAAGAGGGGCCTGATAGCAAAAGTCAAATCTCCCGCCAAAATGTAGTGTTTGACAGTTTTGTCTAAATAGCCATCTCTTTTAATAAATTCAAGATATTTTTAAGGAATGATTTAGCCTAAGAAGTTCTATAAATATATACTATATAATGTGTAAAGACAGGTACCACCATAATTTTGATTTTTAATCTAAGAATAAAAAGATTCCACAAACCTTTCAGTTGCACATTCTGGGGTTGTGAAACTCCCTTAAGGCCCTTGCTCAGAGTATCTGCTGGTCAGTTACAGAGGTGCAGTCTTGAAACCCACTACCCACTCACCCCACCCCACCCCCAGTTATTTCCTGTGTATCAGAATAACCTACACAGAAAGTAAGCTTCACAAGAAAGCTGTCCAAGCACAGTGCTAGGCAGTTAGTAAATATGGTCTTCCTTTGGTATTTGCAGAGAACTGGTTCTAGTAACCCCACAGATACCAAAACCTGCAGATACTCAAGTCCCTTGTGTAAAATGCCATAGTATTTCCATATAACCTATGCACATCCTCCTGTATACTTTAAATCATCTCTAGATTACTTGTAATACCTAATATAATGTAAATGTGTGTGTAAATAGTTGTTATACTATATTGTTTAGGGAATAAGGACAAGAAAACAGTCTGTAATGTTCAGTACAGACACAATGAGCAATCATTGTAGGCCTACATAGTACATCAGCAATAATGTAACTTTTTTCTGGATATTTTTGATCCATGATTGGTTGAATCTGTGGATATGAAACCCATAGATAAGAAGGACTGACTGTATTCCACAGATTGGATTAATAGAATTGAGAGAAGTGGGGAGAAGGAGAGAGGGAGGGAAGGAGAAAGTAAGGAAGGGAAGGAGGGAGGGAGGGAGGGAGGGAGGGAGGGAGGGAGGGAGGGAGGGAGGGAGGAAAGAAGGAAGGAAGGAAGGAAGGAAGGAAGGAAGGAAGGAAGGAAGGAAGGAAGGAAGGAAGGAAGGAAGGAAGGAAAGAAGGAAGGGAAGTGACCACCTCCAGAAAACATTCAGGACACAAAATTTTAAGTCCATAAGAATGAAGCTCCCTAAAGTACAATCCTCATAGTGTTCACATCCACCACTGAAAGGATGGCTGAGGAAAGCACTGAGGTACCATAGCTGGTCAGCTTCCACCAGAACCCTTGCAGGCCTTGGAATTGCTTCAGAATGTTCTTCGAGCTGACTCATCAGTTTTAAGTCTTTACTTTCTCCCTCTCTACCTACATCAACACATCACTTCTAGAATGATATTATCTGTGACTGGCCAAGAGTTCAATGGCTAGCAAGAATTTGGACCTAACCCCTGAGCTGACTTCTCACTCTTGATTGCCCTTCCTTGCACATTTGTGAGCAGAAATCTAAGTGCTGGTGTTCTGTTTCAGTAGAACTCTCACCACAATTACACCTGTTATTGTGCTAATAAAGTACCTGATCCAGTGTTTTGTACTTATGTTGTTATTCTTCACCACTTCACAATAAAGCTCCATAACAGGAAAAGGAGGCTCAAAGGGTATAATGACTTGCTGGCAGAGTCAGGACCAAAACTGCAAGTCCTCTATGCCAGTGTTCCCTGAGCCAGTACAAACAGCAGTGACTGACAGAGCTGCTAAAAAGATAAGGCAAGAAAAGAGAGGCCTCTTTATTAAGACTTTAATGTGTTTAACTAATTTATTTGTATTTCATACTGTTTCATAAATAACTTTAAGTAGAAAGTAGAAGGTGGTGGAAAAGAAGAAAACCAGTCCAGGAACATAAAAGAGAGGCAGGAGTGAGACTGAGACAAAAGTGTATCATTAAAGACCTAGACATTTGCCCACAGGAAAGCACACATTTGGCTTTTTACTTGCCAGTGAAAAAGAAATTCAGTTTTCAGTAGAAGAGTAAAACAATTGCCAAAGGAAAACAAGTGGTCCTGAAACTGAGATAGGACATGAACTTCTCCTTAGGATCCCTAAAAAATGGCCATTTCGACAAGCTTCCAGTAGATCTTGTATATCAAAAAGGGTAGCATATGGAAGGGCAATTCAATAAAAACAGTTCTATGAAGGGCATCACCATGCAATCCTGGCCCATATCTCTGCAGGTCTGGTTCATTTCAGAGGTAGACCTGAATCACCAAAAGTCTACCTCCAAAGATGACCCTCACCTCCTCCAAGTACCCCACACTTGAGCCTCTTAACCAAGACTCTGAATCTCCCAACTACCAAGAAGAGCTCTTCCTTAACTTTTTATCTTCCCGAGGGCTACAGCATCCTTTTTTCCTTACCTCGTCCCCATCAGGAACAAAATCATGGCTGGCACTCATGGAAGGCTGTAGAGCAGAATGATAAGCTTTTGGGCTCTGGAGTCAAGGGGCCTGGGCTTGAATTCTGACTCTGCTACTTCCTGACACTGTGACTTGGAGCCACTCACTCATATCTGCCATAGTAAATGGAGGATAATAATGGCATCTACCAACCAGGTTTCCTGTGAAGAGTAAATGAGATTATACAGTTGTTCAATAATTTCTTGAGCTCCTATTATATACCAGGCATTATTTTAAGCCTTTGGAATACATCAGGCCACACAATTGATAAAGCCCCTGTCCTTGTGGGACTTAACAGTTCTGTTATATGTGTGAAATAGTGTTTGGCATATAATTAAGAAATGTTAATTGCCCAGTGCTGTTGAGAAGGAGTTAATGGTGGTAACAGGAAACATCTTTCTTTGTTTCAATCAGTCAAGTAGCTAATGAGGATGAGGGGGTAACTAGAGAGGTGGCAAAAGGCTGATTCATACTCTCAGAGTTCGCAACCCCCATGAGGAAACAAAGTCTGAGGAGAAGATGTTCCTCTCTTCCCTGCTCCTGGCAGCTATTAACCTATTTTCTCTCTCTATGGACTTGTCTATTCTGGACATTTATATAAATCAATTAATACAATATGTAGTCTTTTGTGACTGGCTTCATCCACCCAGCATAATATTTCCAAAGTTCATCCAATGTTGTATCATGTGTCAATACTTCATTTCTTTTTATAGCTGAGTAATGTAGATAGACCACATTTTGTTTATTTTTAATCAGGTGATGAACACTTGGGTTGTTTCACTTTTGGTCAATAGTAAATGATGCTACTATGAATATTTGTGCAGAAGTTTTTGTGTTTTCAGTTCCCTTGTGATTTATCTAGTAATGGAATTGCTGGATACAAGGTTCAATAGACCTGTCTACAGAAGACATTCTTGCCTTGTTTTTGATCTTAGGAGAAAGGTAGCCTTTGTCAAATTGAAGTAGTTTCCTTCTATTTCTAGGTTGTTGAGTGTTTTTAACATGATCAAGTGTTGGATTTTGTTGAATGCTTTTTCTGTGTCTATTGGAATGATCATTTGGTTTTATCCTTTAATCTATCATTATGGTATGTTATGTTGATTTTTGTAGTTAAATCTTGTATTTTGGGATAAATCCCACTTAGTTATTGTGTATGGTACTTTTTATATATTGCTAGATTCAGTGTATTAGTATTTTGTTGAGAAATTGCTTCTATTCATAAGGCATGTTGACCTTTTCTTGCAATGTTTTTAGATTTGTATGAGGGAAATGCTGGCCTCATGCAATGAGTTGGGAGGTGTTTCTTCCTCTTCCATTTTGACAAAGAGTTTATAAAGGTTTGGCATTAATCCTTCTTTAAGTGTTTGGTGGAATTTACCCATGAGGTCATCAGGGCTTAGGCTTTTCTTTCTGGGAAGTTTTGATGTACTGATTCAACCACTTAATTTGTTAAAGGCCTATTCAGACTTTTTATTTCTTCTTGAATCATTTGGAGCAGTTTGAGTCTTTCTAGGAATTTGTCCTTTTCATTGATATTATCAAATTGGTTGTCATACAACTGCTTATATTGTTTCTATATAATCTTGTTAATTTCTGTAAGGTCAATAATGACGGTCTCTCTTTTATTCTTGAACTTAGTAATTTTAGTTTCTCTCTTTCTTTCTTGATCTAGCTAAAGATTTTTCAACTTTGTTAGTTTTTTTAAAAGAACCAACTTTTGGTATTAGTTATTTTTTCTATTGTTTTTCTATTCTTTATTTTTTCCACTGTAGTTTTTATTATTTCCTTCCTTCCTCTTACTTTGGACTCAGTTTTTTCTTTTGTTTCCAGTTTCTTAAGGTATGTGTTTATTGATTTGAAATCTTTTCAGTTTTTTAATATAGCAATTCACAAGTATAAATATTCCTCTAAGAAATGCTCTACCTGTATCCCATACATTTTAGTATATTGTATTCCCTGTGCCCTTGAAAAGAATTGATATTCTGCTTTTGTTATGTGTTATTTAGATGTCAATTAAATTTAATTGGTTGACAATGTTGTTCAAATCTTCTATATCTTCACTTTCTTCTACAAGTGATTGAGAGTGGGATATTGAAAACTTCAACAATAATTGTTGAATCATCTCACAACCTTGAAAAAAGAAATTAAGGAAGACACAAACAAATGGAAGCACGTACCATGCTCATGGATTAGAAGAATTAACATCATCAAAATTTCCATACTACCCAAAGCAATTTATAGATCCAATGCAATCCCTATTAAAGTACCAATAGCACATTTCACAGATAGAGAACAAACATTTCAGAGATTTATATGGAACCATAAATGACCCTGAATAGCTGCAGTAATTTTGAGAAAGAAGAGCAAAGTAGGAGGGATCACAATACCTGATATCAAACTGTATTACAAGGCTACTGTAATCAAAACAGCCTAGTACTGGCATAAGAACACACAGATAGACCAATGGAACAGAACAGAGAGCCCAGAAATAAACCCAGGTCTCTATGGTCAATTAATATTTGACCAAGGGGGCAGCAGCATAAAATGGAGTAAAAAGAGCCTCTTCAGCAAATGGTGTTGGGAGACCTGGAGAGCTACATGAAAAAAGAAGAAAGAAAGAAAGGAAGAAAGGGAGAAAGAAAGAAAGGAAGGAAGGAAGGAAGGAAGGAAGGAAGGAAGGAAGGAAGAAAGGAAGAAAGAAAGAAAGAAAGGAAGGAAGGAAGGAAGGAAGGAAGGAAGGAAGGAAGGAAGGAAGGAAGAAAGAAAGAAAGAAAGAAAGAAAGAAAGAAAGAAAGAAAGAAAGAAAGAAAGAAAGAAAGAAAGAAACTCGAGCACCAACTTACACCATACACAAAAATAAATTCAAGGTGGATAAAAGAGTGAAATATAAGTCATGACACCATTAAAGTCCTAGAGGAGAACATTGGCAGGAAAATCTCAGATATTCCACACAGAAATATTTTTACTGATACATCATCCCCTACAGCAAGGGACATAAAGGAAAGAATAAGCAAATGGGATCTCATCAAAATAAAAAGCTTCTGCATGGCTAAAGAAAACACCATTAAAATGAAAAGAGAGCCAACCATATGGGAAAACATATTTGCCAATGACACCTCAGACAAGGGCTTGATCTCTAAAAAATATAAAGAACTACACAACTTCACTCTAGGAACACCAAAAAACCAATTAAAAAAATGGGCAAAAGACTTGAACAGACACTTCTCCAAGGAGGACACACAGAGGGCCCAGAGACATGAAAAGATTCTTAGCATCACTAGCCATCAGAGAGATGCAAATTAAAACCACAATGAGATGCCACTTCACACTGGTCAGAATGGCCATCATAAACAAATCAACAAACAAACGTTGGAGAGGATGTGGAGAAGAAGGAACCCTAGTGCACTGTTGGTGGGAATGCAGACTGGTGCAGCCACTGTGGAAAACAGTATGGAAGTTCCTCAGAAAACTAAAAATGGAACCGCTTTTGACCCAGCAATTCCACTGCTGGGATTATACCCTAAGAGCCCTGAAACACGAATCCAAAAGCACCTATGCACCCCAATGTTCATAGCAGCACAATTTACAATAGCCAAGTGCTGGAAACAACCTAAGTGCCCATCAGTAAATGAGTGGATCAAAAAACTATGGTACATTTACACAATGGAATTCTATGCAGCAGAGAGAAAGAAGGAGCTTCTACCCTTTGCAACAGCATGGATGGAGCTGGAGAGCATTATGCTGAGTGAAATAAGCCAGGCAGTGAGGGACAAATACCATATGATCTCACCTTTAACTGGAACCTAGTCAACAAAAGAAAAAAGGAAGCATACTATAACCAGAGAAATTGAAATTAAGAACAATCTGACAATAGCCAGAGGGGAGTGGGGAGGGGACAGTGGGGAGAAGGGTTTTCAGGAACTACTATAAAGGACACATGGACAAAACCAAGGGGGAAAGTTGAAGCATGGGAGGGAGGTGGGTTTGGAGGGGGTGGGAGAGAGTGGTAAGGGGCAAAGGTAGACAACTGTAATTGAATAACAATAAAATAATTTTTAAAAAAAGAAGAAAGAGGAATAACAGATAAAAACCAAGAGTGTCCGCCCTCCATCTGATCACTCATTGATTCCCTTACTGAATCGTAGGCCCTAAGTGAAGAAGAGCTTACAGGCTGATGAGGAAGACAGATTTAATAAGCAATCACATCAATCAATGCACAACTACAGAATGACATAAATGCCCTGAAAAAGAGGAACTCAGTTCTGTCAGTTTCATGCCTGTCCTAAACCAAGGTGTGAGAAGATCTTCCCTGCACTCAGAAATGAGCAAGAACCAGTGTGCACCAGGCATTTTACTGTTTATCACAATGTGGGTACCACATTTCAATTTTTTTCTTTAATACAAAAGAAAAGAGAATGTGATATTGGGACTTATAATAAAAAGTATGTATTTAAAAAATGGAAGAATTATTCCTTTCCTATACTCCTTTGAATTTTAATATTCCAAACTAAATTTTGGGCTCTCTGACTAAGAATGTGACAATAAATTTTAAAAATATATAAAACCGTCAATTTCAGAAATACAGAAATGACATGTGGGGCTCAGGATAAATATTAGAACTCATAATTGCTACAATATTTATCTAAAATGTCCAATTTTCAACAAAAAGGTATGAGACAGTTGAGGAAACAGGAAAGTGTGACCCCAGAGTCCAGAGAACATAGTCTATAGAACCTAACTCTGAATGGGTCTAGATACTGGATTTTGTAGGAAAATACTTTTCAGCTATTGTAATTGTATCCAAAGAATTAAATAAAACCATCTTTAAAGAATTAAAGGAAAATATGTGGACAGATAGGAAAACAAAAACACAGCAATTAAAACCATAAAAGAACCAACTGGAAATTCCACACTTGGAAAGAACAATAACTGAACTGAAACTCATTAGACAAGCTCAATAGTATGTTTGAGGTTCCTTTATCTAGCAAAATTATTCTTCAAAAACAAGGGCATTAAAAAATCCCCAGTTGATTAAAGATTGGGATAATTTGTTGTTAGCAGACCTGCCTCACAAGAAATACTAAAGGAAGTCTTTGCACTTGAAGGAAAATAACCCCAGATGGTAGCTGGAAAGGACATGAGGAGCTCTAGAAAACGTCAATTTGTTGGTAACTACAAAAGACTGTATAATCAGTAGGTTTCTGTAAACTACTCTCAGTTTGTTTTTAAAACATAAAATTATATAAATCAATAACTACAACATCATGTTGTTAGGTTTGAGATATATATATATATATATATATATATATATATATATATATGCGCCAAAAATAGAGTAAATACATTTTTCCAATAATGTATTGGAAAAAGGAGTAGAGGAAATGAAGTTGTATTTGAGCAAAATTGCTATATTTTACTGCTATTAAGTTAGTTAGTATTGTGCATATTGTAATTTCTAAAGCAACCTCTTGGGAAATAACTTAAAATATGTAGTTAAAAAATCAACAGGAGTTAAAAATAATATGCTATAAACTATTTTAAGTATATATTATTGATTATACTACCACAGTTGTCCTATTTTTTCTCACCTTTGTTCCTCTCTGCCTGCTTTCCCCATTCCTTCCAGCATGTCGCCCCACCTTAGTTCATGTCCATATAAGTTCTTTGGCTTCTCCATTTCCTGTAGTTTTCTTAAACCCCTCTGTCTATTTTGTACCTACCAATTATGCTTCTCATTCCCTGTAGCTTTTCTCCCATTCTCCCACCTTCACTACCCTGCTGATAACCCTCCATGTAATCTCCATTTCTGTCATTCTGTTCTAGTTTGCTCAGTTTGTTTTTGTTTTTGTTCTTTTTTTTAGGTTCAGTTGTTAATAGTTGTGAGTTTGTTGTCATTTTACTGTTCATAGTTTTTATCATCTTCTTTTTCTTAGATAAGTCCCTTTAACATTTCATATAATAAGGGCTTGGTGATGATGAATTCCTTGAACTTGACCTTGTCTGGGAAGGGCTTTATCTGCCCTTCCATTCCAAATAATAGCTTTTCTGGATAGAGTAATCTTGGATGTTCCTGCCTTTCATGACTTTGAATACTTCTTTCCACCTCCTTCTTGCCTATAAGGTTTCTTTTGAGAAATCAACTGATCGTCTTATGGAACTCCTTTGTAGGTAACTCTTTCCTTTTTTTCTTGCTGCTTTTAAGATTCTCTCCTTATCTTTAATCTTGGGGAATTTAATTATGATGTATCGGGTGTGTACCTCCTTGGGTGCAACTTCTTTGAGAAGTCCAGGACTCTCTGAGCTTCCTGGACTTATATGTCAATTTCCTTTGTCAGATCGGGGAAGTTTTCATTCATTATTTGTTAAAATAAGTTTTCAATTTCTTGCTCTTCCTCTTCTTTTGGCTCCCCTATGATTTGGATGATAGGGCATTTAAAGTTGTTCCAGAGGTTCCTAAGTGTCTCCTCATTTTTTAAATTTTTGTTTTTTCATTCTGTTCCAGATGTATCATTATTTTTTCCTTTTGTTCCAAATTGTTGATATGAGTCTGGTTGCCTTCTCTTCACTGTTAGTTCCCTATATATTTTCCTTTATTTCACTTTGTATAGCCTTCACTTCTTCCTTTATTTTTGTGGCCATACTCAATCATTTCTGTGAGCATCCTGATTGCCAGTGTTTTTGAACTCTGCATCGGATAGGTTGTCAGTCTCCTTTTTGCTTAGTTCTGTTTCTGGAGTTTTGATCTGTTCTTTTGTTTGGGCCATATTTCTTTGTCTCAGCCCACTGGTAAGGGGAGGAGCCTTAGGTATTTGCCAGGACAGGGCAACCCACATGGCTATGTTATGGTCTATATGTGGGGGAGGGTTCAGAAAAGGAACAATGCTGCTTGCTCAGCTCTTGACCTGCTTTCAGTCACTTCCCTTACTACCCATAAGTGAACTGGGCCCTTCTGGAGCTGATTCCCAGGTGTATGGGTTTGTGTACATTGTAGGACCCCATTGGTCCCTCCAACACACTCTCCTGTGAGACTGGAAGTTTATTCCACTGCCACAACTCCCACAGGTTTTTACAGCCATAGGTTTTGAATCTATTTCTCTGCAGTAGAACCTTGAGTTATATGGTCTGTCTCATGCCCTAGTTGTTTTTCCCGGCTTATCTGCACACAAATATGGGACTGTCTGGTCTGCCAGCTGCAGCCTCACCTGCATGGTCCAGCAATCACTGCCTTGCCACATGTCCTCTCTGCTCCAGCTGTCCATCTCTGCCCCTCCTAGCAGTCTGGATGAATGTTTCTTCTGTCAACTCCTTGGTTGTTGGGCTTCCATTCAGTTTGATTTTCTGGCTGCTCTGGCCGTTTTTGTTTTTAAGTTGATCATTGTACTTCTTTTGGTTGTGCTAGGTAGCAAAGCATATCTAACTACACCTCCATCTTGGCTGGTGCTATAAAATATTTGTTTAACATGAAAGAGAGCAGTAAAGGCTATAAAAAGGAACAAAAAAAGACATGAGATATATAGAAAACCAATAGCAAAATGGCAGGTGGAAATCCAAGCATATCATTAACCACATTAGTGGGAATTAATTAAACATGCCAATCAAAGAACAGAGATTGTTATATTATATTTAAAAAACAGATTCCTTCTGTATTTTGTCTACAGGACACACATTTTAGATTAAAATCACAAATAGTTTCAAAGTAAAAAAAAAAATGAAAACAAAATATGCCTTGGAAAATCAAAAAAATATAAGGAAGCCCAACTGCCTACATAAATATCAGACAAAATAAACTATTTCTAGAGACAAAGAGAGACACTTCATTTTGATAAAAGGCTCAATACATTAGAAACATATACCAATTATAAATGTATACTTGTGTAATACATGTCCAGAATATATTAAAAAAAAACTAACAAAGTTCAATAAGAAATAGATAATTCAACAATTATTTTTTTCTTGGTGTTAAATGAGTGAATTTATTATTCATTTAAAAAATTCTTGTCTTGGCTGGTGTAGTTCAGTGGATTGAGTGCCGGCTGCGAACCAAAGTGTCGCAGGTTCGATCCCAGCCAGGGTACATGCCTGGGTTGCAGGCCATAACCCCCAGCAACTGCACATTGATGTTTCTCTCTCTCACTCTATCTCCCTCCCTTTCCTCTCTAAAAATAAATAAAATCTTTAAAAAATTTTTTATTAAATGAATTTTTGTTAAATGAGGCAGGAAGTAATAAGTGTAAATTAATCAACTCTTTTATTTTATTATTTATTTATTTATTTATATTTTATTGTTGTTCAATTACAGTTGTCTGCCACCTCCCTCCCATGCTTCAACTCTCCCCCTTGGTTTTGTCCATGTGCCCTTTATAGTAGTTCCTGAAAACCCTTCTCCCCACTGTCCCCTCCCCACTCCCCTCTGGCTATTATCAGATTGTTCTTAATTTCAATTTCTCTGGTTATAGTTCGCTTGCTTTTTTTCTGTTGTTGATTATGTTCCAGTTAAAGGTATTTAATGGTATTTGTCCCTCACTGCCTGGCTTATTTCACTCAGCATAATGCTCTCCAGCTCCATCCATGCTGTTGCAAAGGGTAGAAGCTCCTTCTTTCTCTCTGCTGCATAGAATTCCATTGTGTAAATGTACCATAGTTTTTTGATCCACTCATTTACTGATGGGCACTTAGGTTGTTTCCAGCACTTGGCTATTGTAAATTGTGCTGCTATGAACATTGGGGTGCATAGGTGCTTTTGGATTCGTGTTTCAGGGCTCTTAGGGTATAATCCCAGCAGTGGAATTGCTGGGTCAAAAAGCGGTTCCATTTTTAGTTTTCTGAGGAACTTCCATACTGTTTTCCACAGTGGCTGCACCAGTCTGCATTCCCACCAACAGTGCACTAGGATTCCTTCTTCTCCACATCCTCTCCAACGTTTGTTTGTTGATTTGTTTATGATGGCCATTCTGACCAGTGTGAAGTGGCATCTCATTGTGGTTTTAATTTGCATCTCTCTGATGGCTAGTGATGCTAAGAATCTTTTTCATGTCTCTGGGCCCTCTGTGTGTCCTCCTTGGAGAAGTGTCTGTTCAAGTCTTTTGCCCATTTTTTTTAATTGGGTTTTTTGGTGTTCCTAGAGTGAAGTTGTGTAGTTCTTTATATTTTTTTAGAGATCAAGCCCTTGTCTGAGGTGTCATTGGCAAATATGTTTTCCCATATGGTTGGCTCTCTTTTCATTTTAATGGTGTTTTCTTTAGCCATGCAGAAGCTTTTTATTTTGATGAGATCCCATTTGCTTATTCTTTCCTTTATGTCCCTTGCTGTAGGGGATGATGTATCAGTAAAAAATATTTCTGTGTGGAATATCTGAGATTTTCCTGCCAATGTTCTCCTCTAGGACTTTAATGGTGTCATGACTTATATTTCACTCTTTTATCCACCTTGAATTTATTTTTGTGTATGGTGTAAGTTGGTGCTCGAGTTTCTTTCTTTCTTTCTTTCTTTCTTTCTTTCTTTCTTTCTTTCTTCCTTCCTTCCTTCCTTCCTTCCTTCCTTCCTTCCTTTTTCTTCCTTCCTTCCTTCCTTCCTTCCTTCCTTCCTTCCTTCCTTCCTTCTTTCCTTCCTTCCTTCCTTTCTTTCTTTCTTTCTTCCTTTCTTTCTTTCTTTCCTTCCTTCTTCCTTTCTTTCTTTCTTTCTTTCTTCCTTTCTTTCTTCCTTCCTTCCTTCCTTCCTTCCTTCCTTCCTTCCTTCCTTTCTTCCTTTCTTCCTTCCTTCCTTCCTTCCTTTTTCTTCCTTCCTTCCTTCCTTCCTTCCTTCCTTCCTTCCTTCCTTCCTGTCTTTCCCCCTTTCTTCCTTCCTTCCTTCCTTCCTTCCTTCCTTCCTTCCTTCCTTCCTTTCTTCCTTTCTTTCCTTCCTTCTTTCTTTCTTTCTTTCTTCCTTTCTTTCTTCCTTTCTTCCTTCCTTCCTTCCTTCCTTCCTTCCTTCCTTCCTTCCTTCCTTCCTTTCTTTCTTTCTTTCTTTCTTTCTTTCTCCCTTTCTTCCTTTCTTCCTTTCTTTCTTCTTTTTTCATGTAGCTGTCCAGGTCTCCCAACACCATTTGCTGAAGAGGCTCTTTTTTACTCCATTTTATGCTGCTGCCCCCTTGGTCAAATATTAATTGACCATAGAGACCTGGGTTTATTTCTGGGCTCTCTGTTCTGTTCCATTGGTCTATGTGTGTGTTCTTATGCCAGTACTAGGCTGTTTTGATTACAGTAGCCTTGTAATACAGTTTGATATCAGGTATTGTGATCCCTCCTACTTTGCTCTTCTTTCTCAAAATTACTGCAGCTATTCAGGGTCATTTATGGTTCCATATAAATCTCTGAAATGTTTGTTCTCTATCTGTGAAATGTGCTATTGGTACTTTAATAGGGATTGCATTGGATCTATAAATTGCTTTGGGTAGTATGGAAATTTTGATGATGTTAATTCTTCTAATCCATGAGCATGGTACGTGCTTCCATTTGTTTGTGTCTTCCTTAAATTCTTTCTTCAGTGTTGTATAGTTTTCTGCATACAGGTCTTTTACCTCCTTGATTAGCTTTATTCCTAGGTACTTTATTTTTCCTGTTGCTGTATCAAATGGATTTTTTCCCCTGATTTCTGTTTCTGATGTTTCATTGTTGGTGTACAAAAATGCCTCTGATTTCTGAATATTGACTGTGTATCCTGCTGTTTTCCCAAATTCATTTATTAGTTCAAGTAGTTTTTTGGAGGTGTCTATAGGATTTTCTATGTACACTACTATGTCATCTCCAACAGTGACAGTTTTGTTTCCTCCTTTCTAATTTGGATACCTTCTATTTCTTTTTCTTGTCTGAGTGCTGTGGTTAGGACTTCCAGTACTATGTGGAATAGGAGTGGTGAAATGGGCATACTTTTATTCTTCCTGATCTTAGTGGGAAATCTCTAAGTTTTTGTACTTTGAGTATGGTGTTGGCTGTAGGTCTCTCATATAAGGCCTTTATTATCTTCAGGAATGCTCCCTTTATTCCCACTTTGTTGAGTGTTTTTTACCTTAAGTGGGTGCTGTACCTTATCTAATGCTTTTTCCTCATCTATGGATATGATCATGTGACTTTTCTGTTATGTTTTATGTGGTGTATTATGTTTATTGATTTGTGAATATTGTAACATCTTTGCATCACTGGAATGAATCTCAGTTGATCATGGTGTATGATCTTTTTAACGTATTGCTGGATGCATTTTGCCAATATTTTGTTGAGAATTTTAGCATCTATGGTTCATCAGCAATGTTGGCCTGAAGTTTTCTTTTTTTGCTGTGCCTTTATCTAGTTTTGGGATTAGGATGATGTTGGCTTCATAAAAAGACTTTGGGAATCTTCCATATTCTTGAATATTTTGAAATAATCTGTGGTGGATGGGGGTTACCTCTCCCTTAAGTGCTTTGTAAAATTCTCTTGTGAAACTGTCTGGTGCAGGGTTTTTGTGTGTTGGAGGCTTTTTAATTACTGTTTTAATTTCATCAGGTATATTGGTCTGTTAAGGCTTTCTGCTTCTTCTTTATTGAGTTTTGGTAGATTATAATTTTCTAGAAATCTCTCCATTTCACATAGGTTTTCAAATTTCTTGGCATACTGTTCTTTGTAGTGATTTCTTACAGTCCTTTGTATTTCTGTGGTATCAGTTGTAATCTCTCCTCTTTCATTTCTGATTGTGTTTATTTGGGTCCTCTCTCTTTTTTTCTTGATGAATCTGCTTAAAGGCTTGTCAATTTTGTTTATCTTTTCAAAGAACCAGCTCTTGGATTCATTGCTCCTCAGAATTGTGCTTTTAGTCTTTATGTCATTTAATTCTGCTCTGATCTTGGTTATTTTCTTCCTTCTACTTGCTCTGGGTTGTCTTTGTTGTTGTTCCTCAAGTTCTTGTAGGTGTAGGGTTAGGTTGTTTATTTGAAATGTCTTTTTTAGGTAAGCCCATATCACTATAAATTTCCCTCCCAAGAATGCCTTCGCTGTGTCCCATTTTGGGTTGTTGTGAGTTCATTTTTGTTTCCAGAAACCTTTTGATTTCTTCCCTAATTTCATTCTTGACCCATTCATTGTTTAATAGCATGCTATTTAATCTCCATGATTTCGAGAGTTTGGTTTTTTTTCCCCCTTGAGGTTGGTTTCTAGTTTCAGTTCTTTGTGGTCAGTTCCTTGAGTAAATGCTTGGTATGATTTCAATTTTCTTGAATTTGTTGAGGCTTGTTTTGCATCCTATTATGTGGTCTATCTTTGAAATGTTCCATGTGCATTTGAAAAGAATGTGTATTTAGCTTCTTTGGGATGAAGGGCTCTATGTATACCAGTTAAGTCCATTTCCTGTAGGGCATTGTTCAATTCCACAATATTTTTGTTGATATTTTGCTTGGAAGATCTGTCCATTTTTGACAGTGGAGTGTTAAAATCTCCTACTATAATTGTGTTGCTGTCAGTATCTTTCTTGAAGTCCTCCAAGATTTTCTTTATATATTTGAGTGCTACTATATTGGGTGCATACATATTTACAATGTTTTTGCCTTCTTGATGGATTCTTTTCTCAAGTATTATCAAGGGACCTTCTGGGTCTCTTTTCATGGCCCTTGTTTTGAAGCCTATTTTGTCTGCTATGAGTATTGCTACCCTGGCTTTTTTTTTTCCTTTCCATTTGCTTGGAATATTTGTTTACAGCCCTTCACTTTCAGTCTGTGTAGGTCTTTTGTTCTGAGGTGGGTCTATGGTAGGCAGCATATATGTGGATCATGTTTTCTTATCCATTCTGCTATTCTTTGTCTTTTGATTGGGGCATTTAATCAATTTATGTTTAAGGTTATTATTGATGGGTACTTATTCATTGCCATTTTTTTGTAGCTGTGTTCCTCTCTCTTTCAGTTTTTCTTCCTTTTCTTTAAGCAAACCCTTTAGCATCTTCTGCAGAGCTGGTTTGAAGGAGGCATATTCTTTGAGGATTCTTTTGTCCAGGAAGCTCCTTATTTGCACTTGCATCTTAATTGAGAGCCGTGCTGGATAAAGTAATCACAGTTGCAGTCCTCTGGTTTTCATTACTTGGAATATTTCTTGCCATTTCCTTCTGGGTTAGAGCATTTCCATTGAGAAGTCCGCTGCTAGTCTTATTGGGGCTCCCTTGTAGGTTAGTTCCTTTTTTTCCCTTGCTGTCTCTAAGTTTCTCTCTTTATCTTGGAATTTTGACAATTTAATTATGATGTGTATTGAAGTGTGCCTATTTGGGTTCCTCATGACTGGGACTCTCTGTGTTTCCTGGATTTCTGTGACTTTTTGTCTCATCAGATTAGGGAAGTTTTCCATCATTACTTTTTCAAACAGGTTTTCTATCCCTTGCTCTTCTTCTTCTCCTTCTGGTATCCCTATTATATGGATATTACATTGCTTTATGTTGTCCTGCATTTCCCTAATCCCTCTTATTCTTTCTGAGCCTCTTTTTCCTTTTCTTGCTCTGTCTGGGTGTTTTTTTCCTACCTTGTCCTCCTGCTCACTGACCAGATCTTCGGTTTCATTGATTCTGCTTTTGATTCCTTTTACTGTGTTCTTCAGTTCAGAAATTGTATTCTTTACTTTCTCTTGGTCCTAGCTGATCATTTCTATTTCCTTTTTCATGTTGACATAGTTTTCAGTGAGTTTATTATAGTTTCCCTGTAGTTTTTGGTAATTCTCTGAGATCATTGAGCTTCCTGATAACCATTGCTTTGAACTCAATATCTGATAGTTGAGTTGCCTCTATTTCATTTAGCATTCTTTCTGAGGCTTCCTCCTTTTCTTTCATTTGGGGATTGTTTTTTTGTCTTCCCATTGTTCATGAGACTCTTCTTGTTAGTCTCTGCTTCTTAAATTGATCTGTTCTGACTATCTGGGTTTATGGTGTGAACTTCTATGGTCGAATACCTCTGAGATTCAGTGGTGCAGTCTCCTTGATCTCCTGAGCTCACTGGTCTTGGGCTTTCGCTTATGTTGGCTCTGTGTATGTCTTTGTGTTTTGATTGTTGTTGGGTCTTTCTTTCGTGGGTCCTTCTCACCAGCTGGTTAACTGAGGGTCACTCTGTCCACCACATCTTGTATTCTGTTGTGCAGGTGTGGACAGATTCTGTTGAAGCTGGTTCATCCTTGTGTACAAAGTTTTGAGGATTCTCTCTTGCTCTTGTTCAGTTGTTTGTTCTGGGTAATTTTTCAAGTATTTAGTTTTATTTCCAGATAGGTCCTGGGTGGAGTTAGTGTGGCTTCCACTCCCTCCTTCATCTTCTTCTGTTGTTATCTGTTGGTGGTTCCTTTGTTGGTGGGTTTCCTCTTCCAGCAGGTACCCCTGTGTTCATAGTTTCCACCTACCCTTTTTTTGTGTGATCATTTGGAGGGGGAAGGCCAAATGGTTTAAGACAGCAAGAGTGTATTCTATGATATTTACAGTACCAGCCAGTAGAGAAGAGATAGGAGATCCTTTGGCTATATATAGTGTTAACCATGATATTCTACCCTACAAGCCACTTTTTAGGAAGAGTGGAAAAAAGATAAGACTCTTGTTGGGAAGGGAAGAATTGTGATTTGGATCTAGAAAGCAGTAAGCTTGTGAGAGGTCAGATTATGGGGTATAATGAAAGTAAAGGATAGAAAATAGGTGTAGTGTGTGAGAGAATAGAGTTAACCACTACAGTAATAGAGTTCAGGAAACTGTGAAGTGGGCTAAGATCTTGGAGGGGTGCTGTGTAGTATTTACAATTGTATGGAACAGCTATTATTTACAATAATAATGGAGCAACAATCATATTACAGAATCTTTGTGATCTGGATAACAAGGTCTCCAATTCTTCTATTTTGAAAGAAAATGTTTTATTATTTTCAAAAGGCACTTTTTAGAAGGAGATTATAATGTAATTTTTTATTCAAATATACATAAACAGAAAAAAATTCAACACCATCAAAAAAAGAATGAGTACACTTCTTTGTGTACTATTTTGGGAAAAAATAGCTAAAATGAAATTTTAAGTTTAAAAAAACAAGGGGTGGAATGGTGTGCATAGTGTGCTCCCTATTATATATGTGCTACCATTGGCTTGTACATACCTAAATTATCTCTGAAGACAATTTGGATGTTGGGAGAAGTGGGTAGCTGAGGAATAGAAGTGGGAGAAAGAATGTTCACTCTCCTATACTCTTGAATTTTAATATTTGGGAAGAAATTTTGGATAAATCCTTCTAACTTATGATAATGAACATTTGATAAATACTTATAATGTGTAAATATTTAGTAACTTATTGAGTCCTCACAATAATTCTAAGACATAAGTATTATTTTAAGCCCCACTTTACAGATGCAGGAACTGAGGCCCAGAGACCACCACAAAACTGGGTGTCCGAGACCCCAAAGCCAGTAAGTGGTAGAAATAGTTTTGGGGCCCAGGCTCTTAAGATCCCATCTGATATGTAGCATCTTGCTTAGCTACCTCTTCTTATTATTTTGTTTAAATAATTTTAAATTTTATTGTTGTTCAAGTATAGTTTTCTGCCTTCCCCACATCCCTCCCCTGATTCCACCTGCCCTTGTTTTTGTGCATGTGTCCTTTATAGTTGTTCCTGCAAACCCTTCACCCTTTTCCCCCAATTATCCCCTCCCATCACCCCTCTGGTTACTGCCTATTTGTTCTTAATTTCAATGTCTCTGATTAAACTTTGCTTGCTTGTTTGTTCTGTATTCTCAGCTGATTATATGTTTATTGATTTTAGAGAGTGAGGAAGGGAGAGAAAGAGATAGAGATGGAGATGGAGATGGAGATAGAAAGAAAGAAAGAAAGAAAGAAAGAAAGAAAGAAAGAAAGAAAGAAAGAAAGAAAGAAAGAAAGAAAGAAAGAAAGAAAGAGAAAGAGATGTGTAAACATCGATTGCCTCCTCTACATGGCCTGACTGGGGATGAAACCCATGACCTAGGTATGTGCCCTGATCAGGGATGGCACCCACAACCTTTTGGTGTACAGGTCAATGCTTCAATCAACTCAGTCACTCAGCCAAGGCTCAGCTTCCTCTTCATATGCCACTCAGAACACAGAAAAGTTATTGTTTAGTATGCACAGCCTGTCCCACAAGACTAAATTTTATGAGAGGAAGGGCTTCTCATTTTAAATATGACTCATAATAGATGTCAGTAAATATTTTTCCTTTTCACTTATTATATATATATATATATAAAACATATATATACTATAAATACTATATATACTATATTATAAAAACTATATATACATATGGTGTTTTTCCATTGCCATTTAACCCCCTTATGCTCAGTAAATATTTTTTTGGATTTTTAAATATGTTTTATTGATTATGCTATTACAGTTGTCCCACTCCCCCCCTTTATTCCCCTGTGCCCTGCACACCCCATCCCACCCACATTCCCCCCCTTTAGTTCATGTCCATGGGTCATATATATAAGTTCTTTGGCTTCCACATTTCCTATACTATTCTTAACCTCCCCCTATATGTCTTCTACCTATCATTTATGCTTCTTATTCTTTGTACCTTTTCCCCCACTCTCCCTACCCACTCCTCGTTGATAACCCTCCATGTGATTCCACCATTTCTGTGGTGTTCCTGTTCTAGTTGTTTGCTTAATCTGTTTTTTAGGTTGGGTTGTAAATAACTGTGAGTTTGTTGTCATTTTACTGTTCATATTTTTTATCTTCTTTTTCTTAGATAAGTCCCTTTAACATTTCATATAATAAGGGCTTGGTGATGATGAACTCCATTAACTTGGCCTTATCTGGGAAGCACTTTATGTGCCCTTCCATTCTAAATGATAGCTTTGTTTGATAGAGTCATCTTGGATGTTGGTCCTTGCCTTTCATGACTTTGAATACTTCTTTCCAGCCCCTTCTTGCCTGTAAGGTTTCTTTTGAGAAATCAGCTGAGTCTTATGGGAACTCCTTTGTAGGTAACTGTCTCCTTCTCTCTTGCTGCTTTTAAGATTCTCTCCTTCTCTTTAATCTTGGCTAATGTAATTATGATGTGCCTAGGTGTGTTCCTCTTTGGGTACGACTTCCTTGGGACTCTTTGAGCTTCCTGAACTGCCTGGAAGTCTATTTCCTTCATCAGATTGGGGAAGTTCTCCTTCATTATTTGTTCAAATAAGTTTTCAATCTCTTGCTCTTCTTCTTCTCCTTCTGGTACCCCTATGATTTGGATGTTGGAATGTCTCAAGATGTCCTGGAGGTTCCTAAGCCTCTCCTTATTTTTTTGAATTCTTGTTTCTTCATTCAGTTCTGGTTGAATGTTTCTTCCTTCCTTCTGGTCCACACTGTTGATTTGAGTCCCTGTTTCTTTCCCATCACTGTTGGTTCCCTGTACATTTTCTTTTATTTCCCTGAGCATAGCCTTCATTTTTTCATCTAATTTGTGACCATACTCAAACAATTCTGTGAGCATCCTGATTTCCAGTGTTTTGAACTGTGCATCTGATAGGTTGGCTATCTCTTTGTCGCTTAATTGTATTTTTTCTGGAGTTTTGATCTGTTCTCTCATTTGGGCCATTTTTTTGTCTCAGTGCACCTGTTGCATAGTGACAGGTGGAGCCTTAGGTGTTCACCAGGGCAGGACAACCCACATTGCTGCATTGTGACACTGTATGTGGGGGAGGGGTTTGAGAGGGAACAATGGCTGCTTGCTCCATTCTCTGCTGGTTTTCAGTCTCTTCCTTGCTACCCACAATCAAATTGGGCCCTTCAGGTGCTGATTCCTGGGTGGGTAGGCTTGTGTACATTCTAGGACTCTGTTGGTCTCTGTGACGAATTCACCTGTGAGACTGAGAGTTTCTCCTGCTGCTGTCTCAATTCCCACAGATGTTTTCAGTCAGAGATTTGAGTCTTTATTTCCCCACAGTGGAACTCTGGGCTGAGCGTCTCCCCAGTAGCTCCTCCTGGTTTATCTTCACAGGAATGTGGGACCATCCAGTCTACAATCCACCACCTCACCAGGTCCACCACCCGCAGCCTTGCACACCAGCACCCTGTCCTTCAGCCACAAGTCCTCTCCACCTGGCTGCCTGTCTCCACCCCTCCTACCAGTCTGGATGAATGTTTCTTCTTTAACTCCTTGATTGTTGGACTTCCATACAGTTCCATTTTCTGTCAATTCTGGTTGTTTTTTCCTTTTAAATTTGTTTTTGTCCTTTTGGTTGTTCAAGGAGGCACAGTGTGTCTACCTATGCCTCCATCTTGGCTGGAAGTCTCAGTAAATATTTTTGAACTGAAGAATTAATTCTCCTCAGAATATTTTCTTTTTACACTATGGTGTAAAATCTGTATTTCTTCAGGTCACCCTGAAAATGGCATAAGACTCATTTTAAAAGTTTAGAGACCCTATAGGATTCTTTAAGAGCTAGGAAGTTTAAGACAAAATGTTCTGATATCTTATTAATCTCCGGAAGTTGTCTGACACCCTCTTGCTTCCATCTCTGAGCACACAGCCTTCTCAGAGGTGTGTCCCTAGGAAATTTAGCTTGTGTATAAGTAACTTGTGTATATTCAACCTATGCTCAGGCACATTCATGTACATGCAAAGGATTAAGTCACCCAGTCATTTTGCCTCCTACCCTCTTGTCCTGGCTGTATTCTCAGAGGCTTCTCACCTGCCTATGCTGATCTCCTTACCCGGCTTACTGCCCCAGTGAGAGTTCAAAGGTCACAGAGCTTATCTATTGAAGCACAGTGAACCATTACTCACTGATTCCAAGGTGCATTTTCCCATTTAAACATCTCTGAAATTAGATGCCACATATAGTCAATGATAAGAAAGCCTTATGTCATCATTGAACTGTAGTTTTTTTCTTTCTTAGTAATCCATGCAACTTCTCGTAATAGTTGGCATCTTAGATTTGGTGAAATAAAGTTGGCAAAAGTATAAGCAGAAGTTCAGTTCTTCTGAAAACTGATGCTCAACTTAATTTAGATTCTACACTTGGGTTTCTGGATATTGCAGGGTCACCCAACTAATAATAATTATTTAAAACAGTATCACCCTGGCTGGTGTGCCTCAGTTGGTTTGGCATTGTCCTGCAAAGTGAAAGGTCACTGGTTTGATTCCTGGTCAGTGCATATGCCAGGGTTGCATGTCTAGTCCCCAGTCGGGGCACATACAGAAGGCAGTCAATCAATGTTTCTCTCTCACTTCAATGTTTTTCCCCTCTTTATCTCCCTCCCTTCTGCTCTCTCTAAATACCAAAAAATAAAAATAAATTTAAAATAGTACCTATATAGCTTTTATAGCTCTTAAATGCTACGCACTGAACATAGACTACCTCTCCTCTTTATAATAACCAGGAAAGGTAATTTTCTTTCATTATAGAATAGAGAAACTGAGAGAGAAATCAAGTAAACTAGTCCTTGATTATGTGCTCCCCTTCCAGCCAAATGTACCATCTACCTGCCTTTCCCATTCTTATTTCAAAATATTTTCCAGAGGCTGAAGGGTACACATGGATTCCTCCTGAAGTCCTCCCACCAGAGGCCTCCCTTCCTCAGCCATAATCACATATTATTACAGCAAATAATGACAATTTACCAACTGTCCAGAGGTTACCAGCATGATAGCTCAATCTGAAGACACACATAGCTGCAGCTGTGTGCTTTACACAAATCATTATAAAATACTGTGTGATCTATCTACATCTTTGAGTGAAGTAGAGAGTGGCAGGTTTGTGTAAGAGTGAATGTAAGAGGATAAGGAGTAAGAAGCAGGCAGATGGCAACATAGCCGCACCTGGCTGCAGAGGGATTTTAAGGTGAGTAGGTGAGCCACCGACCAGTTGCCTATAAATGCTGCACAGGGAGCTCCCATCAGTATGTGCCCATAACAATCTTGGAAACAGGTCTTCTAAAACAGTAATGACATTAAATATTCTCCTTAAGTTTATGAGATTTTTTTTCATAGTCAGTACATTTTGTCTCATTACTTTCATACACTGCTGAGGAGAGAAAAGTATTTCTGGAAGACAATTTGGCAATGTGTTTATTTTATTTTATTTTTCCTTTCCTAATTTTTTTATTTAATTGTTGTTCAAGTACAGTTGTCTCCATTTTACCCCCACCACTCCCTCCAAACCCAGCCATCCTCAGTCCCTGTCCTTGATCCTACTGCTCTTTGGTTTTGTCTATGTGTCCTTTACACATGTTTCTGAAAACCCTTCTCTCCATTTCCCTTCATTGCCCTCTTCCCCGCTCCCCTCTGGTTACTGTGAGTTTGTTCTTAATTTCAATGTCTCTGGTTATATTTTGCTTGCTTGCTTGTTTTGTTGATTAGGTTATAGGTGAGATAATATGATATTTTTCTTTCATGGCCTGGCTTATTTCACTTTGCATAATGGTTTCCAGACCCATTCATACTGTTGGAAAGGGTGGGAGTTTAAAGAGAGCCTAAAATCGTTATCATACCCTTTGACCAAGAAACTCCAATTTCTAGGAATTTGTACTCAGGAAATAATTGGAGAGACACACAACTATTTCAGTACTAGAGTCTTTATTGTAGTGTTGTTAAAATAGCCAACAACAACAACAAAAAACAACAACAAAACTTAAAGGCCCAAATAAAAGGGAAAAACTTCTTTATTTATGGTACCTATTTACAGTGAAATACAGCCATTAAAAATAATTTGAACACTACTTAGTGATGTGGGAAGATGTCCAGGAGATAAGGTTGAGTGAAAATAGGTTACAAGTACCATGTATGAAATGATCCATGTTGCTGAGTTTATTAATTTATATACAAAGAACAAGTCTACAAAGAAGGACAATAAAATATTAGTATTAGCTATATCTAGATTTTTTGGATACACTTTTCAAAACTTGCCAACAAATTTTATAGTGAAAGTGTATTACTTTTATACTCAGAGGAGGTAAAAAAAGATACCTAAAAACATTGTCCTCTTCATTTTGTTGATAATATGGGAGTAACTTTCTTATCTTCAAGAAGGATGTTAATTCTTCTCTGTTAGTAGGTTTAGAGAAATTATCTATGATTAAAAAGAGAATTTCCCATCCCTGGCTGGTGTGGCTCAGTTGGTTGGAGAGTCATCCTGTGCACCAAAAGTTTGCCAGTTCAATTCCCCATCAGGACACATACCTGGGTTGCAGGTTCGATCCCCAGTCAGGACATGTGCAGGAAGCAAACAATTGATATTTCTCTCTCAGATTGATGTTTCTCTCTCTTTCTCCCCCCTCCCTTAAATGAAAATAAAAAAATAAACCTTCAAAAAAAGAGAAATAATTTCCCAGTATATTTACTATGGAGAGCAAACATTACTTATTAAATAGACTAGGGTAGGGAGGGTTAATGAATGTCTTATTTCTGCAGATCCAGTTTGTTCTTATTGATGGTAACACTCTAGGATCTTAGGACACAATCTCCTGGACCATGAGAAATGAGCATTATTTGGTCTGTTTTACAGATGAGAAAAGTTCTGTGCAAAGAATTATTGGTACTTTTTTTCCCAACTCAATAAAATCAGTAAACTTATTCTTTGAGTTTCTGGCCACTGTGTTTCACTTGTTGCTTGTCCATAGGCTTTTAGAGAGTAAAATCCCCAAAGTAATATAATACTCTGATATTTGTCCCAGAAAATCTTATTTTCAGAAATCAGTAACACATTAAGTTAAAGCTGTTTTTCTTCTCTAATCACAGACTCTCTCATTCAAAGGGAAGTATGCTTTATGGTTTTATATTGTCCCCACTGAAGTGATACGATTCACCTTGTTCATGAAATATTTTTCAGGGAATATTGTTCCCATGAATCCTATAGGAACTATGAATGAAATGTATTCACCAAATGATAACTGGGAAATTTTGGCAAAGGAACCAAGGGTGAATACTGAATATGTTTAAAAATGAAGTTGAGACTAAAAGAAATCTGAGAAAAAAAGTGACAGGTCATAATTTAAATGTATAAAGTCTTGAGAAGCTAGAAAGGACACAAACAATAAAACTCATTGGGGGAAAAGGGATGAAGGTGGAGAGTAGAGTAGGTTTGTTGATTACCTCATCTATACTTGAGAGTCAAAAATATTTCTTAAAACTGACAAATCAAATAACAGAAGTATAAGTATATGTATCAGTACTAACACAAACATCAAAAAAGAGAACATCCTTAAGTTGGGTGGTGAAGAAGAGGAAAAGAATACAAGAAGAAGAGAAACATTTTAATGTTATTTCTCATAGCAGGGAACAATTGGTAATATCTAAAGAAACAGATAATTAAGGTTGTTACATAAGATTATAATTATAAACTGACCACATGGGCAAAAATACTAATCTTCTTCCTTACATATTAGGAAAAAGTAAGTCCCCAAAATACAAAAAACTAAAACTCATCAAACTGCATACTTAGAATGGACAAATTTTACATTATATAAATTGTATATCTATAAAGCTGTTAAAACTGCAAAGAAAATGGCCACATAAGGAAAAGCTTTATTATACTATGAAAACATAAAATATGAAATAAAACACTTTGACAATTAAATCTAACATCCATAAATGGACTAACTTGCCTATTAAATAAGAGTTGCAGATTGGTTCACAAAGAAAATCCTAGCCTGTGATGTTTGAAAGAGACACATCTAAAACAAAGAAATTTAGAAAGATTGAAAATAAAAGAGAACAAAGTTTCTCTCTTAATTCCAATCTCTATTAAATGATCCTTATCTGTCACAACTTAACAAATGTAGCCATCTGCTAGAGTAGTGACTAACATTTGATGGTTATTTTACAGAGCACTTTTATATATACTATCTTAATTAAACCTCTGTAAGTTGATGAGAAACATAATTTTCATTAGTCTTTTACAAAAAGGGAACCCATATATGAAACTTGAATGTGATTTACCCAACTTCATGTAGCTATCATTTGATTACACAGGAATCAGTCCTAGGTTTTCAACTTTACTCATCCTATGCCATTTTGTCAACAGTGTTTCCTCAGGAAGAACACTGAGGGAGCAGGTCGTAGGTATACTTATGTAAACCATCCTCTTCATAATAAAAATTGCTTCCAATTTTGAGTGCTTCCTTGTTTTACGGGACTCCTAGGCCTAGACATTTTATGTTATGTACTTAATCCCCACAATATCAGCATGAATTATATATCATTATCTGTATTTTTACATTTGTGTTAAGTAAACTGTCCAATCACATACAAGATATGCAACAAAATTGAGATCCCAAATCAGGTATGCCTCACTCCAGAGCTTGAGGGATTTCCAGTATGTTACTAACAGCAGTATTAGTAAATGTTGGGGCTGGAAGGGAATAAAAGAACTTAAACTGAACCATCAATCCTAAAACATTTTTTATACTTTGTTTTGCAAGTGAAATCTGATGGGACACTGGAGCATGAGCCTGAGCAGTGGAGGTACACTCATAAGCATTGTCTGCTGCCATTCCTTACCACCCCACTGACCCATGAGATTCCAGTGGACCTGTGATGCATGGCAGTTCAGCAGGAGTAAGCAGGGGTGCTGACAGCCCCAAGGGGCCACACTTTTCATTACAACCAGAACTTGTTTCTGATGCAGAAAGGAAGCAATTATGTTCTAAGAAACACAACCACAAGACTCTGTCATATCCTTTCTTCACTTGTGTTCTTACTCCGTGTTAGCCAATGACTTATACTGAAAATGACAACATAGAAGGAAAAAGGAAGATAGAGCAACTCATAGTTCCTTTTCCTTTCAGATCTCCTTCCTCATCAGTAAGCCAAAGTTTGAGAGTGTCGGTAGAATGTGTGTGTGTAGCAAGAACTGAAATAAAAAACAGTAAGTTCATTTCACCTAGTGTTTCTGCTCTTCTGGTAAGAACAAAATACATATGCATGTATGAGCTATGAAGTAAGAATTATGTAATTTTGATGATTTTTCATGTGAGTTAAATGTACTTATACTTGCATTTAAACTGGCATCACATAATATAAAGATGAACAGTAAAATTCATTTACACTTTTCTTTACTTAAAAAATAATTTACATTTTTCTTTACTTAAAATGACATGAAATAGCAAATGAACAGTGTGACAAGTCAAGAGAAGAACTGTCCTGCTTTTTTAATAAGGGGGCATGTGTTTTTATTTTTCACAAAGCCCTAACCCACAAATTAAGTGGTTGGCCCTCAATTAAATACAAACACACGTAAATTTGTAAACGTGAGCTTTTGACCAACAACTGTTGTACATTTACATTGCATTTACATTATATATATTTTGGGATTTGAAAATTTCAGTAATATCTCCAATTTCAAAGAAAGATCAGTCCCACATTGCTCGTTGGTTCAACTCAATTTCATAGTTACACAATTTTGCACCTAGGATGATTTTTCCTTGCCACTGACTCTGAGACCATATCCATCATGCCAAATGTGGCAACGTCTGTCATGTTTCACTAAGCTGGTATCTTAGTTGCTATATGTTTTACCAATGACCTTGTGCAAAGGAGGTGAAGGTCTTAGAGGTTGACCAATAGTAAAAATATAGAATAGTAGGTGCGGTAGTTGACTAATGACCTTCCCCAAAATAGGTCCTAATCCATGGACCTTGTAAATGTTAATTATGTGGAAACAGGGTTCTTGTGGATGTGATTAAATTAAGATGGGCTTAGTTTACAAGGGTAAGCCCTAAATGCAGTCACAGGTATCCTTATAGAAAAGAGGCAGAGGGAGATTTGAGGACACACAGAAAAGAAGATGATATGAAGACAGAGGCCGAGGTTGATGTGGTTACAAGCCAAGGAATGCAGCCCCCCGGCCCCAGAGTTAGAAGAGGAAAGGAAGAATTCTTTCCTAGAGCTTCCAGGAGTATGGCCCTGTTGACACTTTGATTTTGAACTTCTGGCCTCCAGAACTATGAGAGAATAAATTTCTATTGTTTTAAGCCATCAAGTTTTGGTAATTAACTTACTCCTCAAAGGAAAACAAGACAAAAAAAGAAAAACAAAACAAAGCCTATCTCTTAAGGTAGAAAATTAAGACTGTAATAGAAGTTTCTCACATACTGAAGAGTTAAAGGAAATTATTTAAAGGCCTTAAAATGACTGAAAAACCCAATTAACAATAGTCTTATCTCCTCTCTTCCTGTTCGTGAAGTCCATGGACCACATGTAGCAGAAGCTGAGAATCAAAGCACAATTTTATACAGTCATAACAATCTATCCTTGATAGCTTGTCATCATACAGAAAAGATTCAAATCATTTATTAAAGCACATTGGTATTTTGCAAGGGCATAGTTTTTATGAAAAACATGTTTTCATAAATAATTTTGTGATGTGGGACTTATATAATAATTAGCAAGAAATGTGTATTGCGACCCTTGTAACAAAATGACACCACCTCTCACATTATTCATTTACAACCTTGTTCCTGTTAAACTTCCTTTCTTCTATGCATGCAGTTTTCTCCCTGCCTGATGTGTAGTTTTGCAGCTTTGGGGAGCTGATTCATACTGCAATTGTGAGTGCTTTGTACTCTTGTTAGGTTCATATCATTCATCCTCTGTTGTCTTTTTTTCAAGAAATAAATTTACAAAGTATAGTCTGAGTAGATATTACAGAATAATAGGGAGTATAGTAGATCTTTATAGATACTTATAGAACTTAATAAGAATAATAGATTTTATGTCATTTGAAACAAAACATAAACAGAAAAACATATGATCTTAAAGTAATGTGATATGTAAACACTGTGTTATTGGTATTTATAATGTTATAAATCATTTATGATATAATCAGCTCTTGGAGAAAACAAAACAGTCATAGTTAGAGAATTTGCAAATTTCTTTGGTGTAAATGCTCCCATTGTTGCTGATATCAAGCCACCTATCTGAAGTCTAAAGGCAGACTTGGGAAGAGTGGTACACAATCAGTTCAGGGTGAACTTCTCCAGTACACCACTGCTCCTTACACTCCAGAGCTGCCACCATCAGCCTCTCCATTCAGAGAAAGGGACTGCTGAGTACATCGATCTACCTGCCCAAGTATAGGGGAAACCCATGCCAGCTGCCTACAAAAGTCTACATATTCCTTCATTCTTTAAAGGGACAAGTAAGGGCAACTGTAATAGCATAATCAATAAAACATATTTAAAAAGAAGAAAAAAGTACAAATAAAGAAGGCTCACCAAACTGAGAAGGATATCTAGCAGCTTAAAGGAGGAGCCCATGGATGGTTAAACAAGACCCTGGAGGGTGACTGAGATGATTTAGGAAGAGTAAGGGATTTTTTTTTGAAATTTTAATTTGTATCCCCAAGGAGATTCAAGAAAATATTCCAAAAACTACAATAAAGATTAAATTTTAAAAAAATAGCACCTAAAAAAGAAAAAGAAAGTATTACACCTTTAAATTTAATTAAAAGGACAGGAGCAGATGGCAGCAAGTTAGGTGGGAGCAGAGCCCAGTTCTTCCTGTGCCCAGCAGGAACACCTAGCCAATCTTATGGAGAACAGAGTGAACAGCCAATGGAATCCCAGCTTATAGAAAGTTTGGAGGCCAAAAATTGTAGGGGACACTGAAAAACAGATGGTGAGGAGATTGCGCTGGGACAGTAAGGTCCCCAGATGTGTGGGGACCAAGGCTGCTGCCTTGGCCTAATGCCTGCCCCAGGATATGGGAAGGAGAGTTAGATCACCAGCTCCCTCCCCTACTAGACCAGGGAGGGCAGCCCAGCACCAGGAGAGACCTGGATGCTGGAAGTCACTGGGGAGAATAGAGATGAAGTGGGAGATACACAGAGGCAATACACATCCACTGGTACTACAGACACTGACACCAGAGAAATTGAGGTGCCAGGCAAAACCTGGAGAAGGGAGGAGTTGGGCCATGTCAGACCCTTATTTGGATAGTCTCTGGAATGGTTGGAAAGTTGGGCTGTGTGAAAAGCCGTGCACTTTTCAAGAACCATGGGCAGCTGCTTTGTAAGGAACTCTCCAGCAGCAGCTGACTTGCCCTGAGGGTGATTTCTGCTGTGTGTGCCCAGAGACTGAGCTGCTGAGGGGAACCATGTGCCCCACTTGTCTCATGCTACGCACCCAGAGGCTGGGTGCTTGAGTGAAACAGCACGCCTGAGATTGACTCACACTGTGAGCAGCTGAGTGGTTGATTTGAGCCTGGCAAATCACAGAGGACCTGGGCCAGAGGCCAGAACACTGTGAATATTGTGACCCAGACCTAATCCCCATTCTCTCAAAACCATAGGAAGGGAGAAAGTGAAGCACAGCTCCCCTCTTCCTGTGGCATCTAGGAGGACCAGCAGAACTGGCTGAACAAGTTTAAAGTCAGCAGGAAGCTTATTATTATTGATTTTTCATTTTGTATCCTATCTCTTTTTTTGTTTCCTTTTTTTTCTTTTTTGTTTCCTTTTTTTTCTTCCCCCAAGTGAAACAGTAAGATATGGAGTTACAAAGGGTCCAGAGAAAGATCCAAAGGGGCATCACAAGGCTAACCCCCAAAACTGAGAAACTGAGACAAAATGCCACTTTGCTATCCCATAGAGCTGTCATTTTATTGTTTATGTGTATTATATTATTATTATTTCATTATTTTAACACTTTTATTAGTATTTTTCTTATTTCTTTTCCTTATGTTTAGTTTTCCTCATTTTATTTCTCTGTTTAATTGCATTGTTTGACTGGTTTTCCTTATTCTCTCTTTATTGTGTTTTAATTTTCCTTCTTTCACTTTATTCATGTACCAATAACACACTACTCTTGATTGGGTACTTTCTATTCTGGTTATCCAAATCATTTATTTCTTGCCATATTATTGTTGTTCCAGTGTTATTGTGAATAATTGTTGTTCCATAGAATTGTACATACTACACAGCAACCCTCCAGGATCTTAGCCCATGTCACTTTATTCCTGAGCTTTATTATTGTTGTGGTTAACTCTATTCTCTCACACATTATGTCTACTTTCTATCCTTTACTCCGCTATATGTCATCATCTAACCATGCACAAGTGCTCTGTTTTCTGGAGTAAGCTCACAATCCTCCTCCCCTCTAACAAGAGTCTTATCTCTCTTTCATCTTCATAAAAAGTGGATAGTTGGGTGAAATATCACAGTTAATGCTGTACTTATCCAAAGACTCTCCTACCTCTTCTCTACTTGCTGGTACTTTAAATCCTATAAAATACTGTCAGGCTGCCTTAATCCATTTTGCCTACCCTCTTCCACTGATCACACACAAGAATAGGTGGGAGCTGCAAACATCAGTACACCTGCTAGAGAGAAACCACCAACAAAGGAACCACCAAAAGATAAAAACCCAAGTACAAGAAGAGAGCCCACACAAACAGAAGAAAAGTCAAACCCAGAGCATCCAGACAAAGAGATCAAAGAGGCCACACCACTGAACCCCATAGAATTCCTACCATAGAAGTTCACCCCACAAAGACAGATAGCAACACAAAACATCAGGAAGCTGAGAAACAACAAAAAGAGTCACCTAAAATGGGGAGACAAAAAAAGAACATGCAATCAAAAACAATGGAAGACTCCCCACTAAAAGAGCCTAATGAAATGGAGGCAACCAAACTACCAGATATAGAATTCAAAATAATGGTTATAAAGATGCTCAAGGAACTCACAGAAAACTACAAGGAACTGAGTGAGAACTATATCAGCATGAAAAATGAAATAGAAACTATAAACAAAAGCCAGGATGAAATGAACAATAAACTCTCTGAAATGAGAAACACATTAGGAGGAATTACAAGCAGGCTGGAAGAAGCAGAGGATCAAATCAGTGAGCTGAAAGACAAAGTAGAGAAAAACACCCAGAAAGCAAGAAAAGAAAAAGAGACTCAGAAAGAATGAACAGGTGGTCAGGGAGCTGCAAGACAACATGAAATATAATAATATCCATATAATAGAGATACCAGAAGGAGAAGGAGAAGAGCAAGAGATAGAAAACCTGTTTGAAAAAGTAATGCTAGAAAACTTTCCTAAGAGAAAAAGTCACACAAATCCAGGAAAAACAGAGAGTCCCAATCAAGAAGAACCCAAAGACACCCAGTTGAAGACACAGCATAATTAAAATGGCAAAACTCCAAGACAAAGAGAGAATCTTAAAGGTAGAAAGAGAGAAACAGGAAGTAACATACAAGGGAGCCCCGAAAAGACTAGCACCTGACTTCTCAATGGAAACACTCCAAGACCAATGATAATGGCAGGAAATATTCCAAGTAAACAGAACCAGAGGACTGAAAGCAAGATTACTCTACCCAAAAGGCTCTCAATTAAAATAGAAGGCCAAATAAGGAGCTTCCCCGACAAAAAAAAATATCTAAAAGAATACACCTTCACCAAACCAGCTCTGCAAGAGATGCTAGAAGGACTGCTTTAAGAAAAGGAAGGAAAAGAGTGAGAGAGAAAGGAACACAGGAGTGAAAAACTGGCAGTGAATAAGTACCTATAATAATCACCTTAAATATAAATGGCTTAAGTGTACCAATCAAAAGTCATAGAATGGCTGAATGGATAAGAAAACATGAACCACACATATGCTGCCTACAAGAGACCCACCAGAACAAAAGACATACACAGACTGAAAGGGAAGTGCTAGAAACAAATACTACAAGCAAAGGGACAGGAAAAATAGCCAGGGTAGCAATACTCATAGCAGACAAAAGAGACTTCAAAACAAGGGCCTTAAAAAGAGACCCAGAAGGTCACTTCATAATACTCACGGGAAGAATCCATCAAGAAGACATAAACATTGTAAATATATATGCACCCAACATAGGAGGACCCAACACATAAAGAAAATCTTCCAGGACTTCAGGAAAGCTACTGACAGCAACACAATTATAACAGGAGATTTCAACACCCCACTGTCAAAAATGGATAGATCCTCCAAACAAAATATCAACAAAAATATTGGGGAAATGAACAATGCCCTAGATGAAATGGATTTAACTGATATATATAGAGCCCTTCATCCCAAAGAAGCTAAATACACATTCTTTTAAAATGCACATGGAACATTTCAAAGACAGACCATGTGATGGGATGCAAAACAAGCCTCAACAAATTCAAGAAAAATTGAAATCATACCAAGCATTTACTCTGACCACAAGGCACTGAAACTAGAAACCAACCTCAAGGGAAAAAACCCAAAACACTCAAACTCATGGAGATTAAATAGCATGCTATTAAACAATGAATGGGTCAAGAATGAAATTAGGGAAGAAATCAAAACGTTTTTGGAAACAAATGAAAATGAACTCACAACAACCCAAAGCTTATGACACAGCAAAGGCAGTCCTGAGAGGGAAGTTCATAGTGATACAGGCCTACCTAAAAAAAAATAGAAACATTTCAAATAAACAACCTAACCCTACACTTACAAGAATTTGAGGAACAACAAAGCCAGCCCAGAGAAAGTAGAAGGAAGGAAATAACCAAGATCAGAGCAGAAGTAAATGATACAGAGACTAAAAGAAAAATTGTAAGGATTGATAAATCCAGGAGCTGGTTCTTTGAAAAGATAAACAAAATCAGCAAGCCTTTAACAGACTCATCAAGAAAAAAAAGAGAGGACCCAAATAAACACAATCAGAAGTGAAACAGGAGAGACTAGAACTGATACCACAGAAACACAAAGGACTGTATGAAATTACTATGAAGAACTATATGCCAAGAAATTTGAAAACCTGGGTGAAATGGACAAGTATCTAGAAAAATATAATCTTCCAAAACTCAATGAAAAAGAAGCAGAAAGCCTGAACAGACCAATAACAGCAGATGAAATTGAAGCAGTAATAAAAAAAAAAACTCCCAATACATAAAAGCCCTGGACCAGATGGTTTCACAGGAGAATTCTACAAAGCATTTAAGGAAGAGCTAACCCTTATCCTTCACAGACTATTACAAAAAGTCCAAGAGATGGAAGAGTCACAAACTCTTTTTATGAAGCCAGCATCGTCCTAATCCCAAAACCAGATAAAGATGCAAGAAAAAATGAAAACTTCAGACAAATATTGCTGATGAACATAGATGCTAAAATCCTCAACAAAATATTGACAAATTGCATCCAACAATGCATCAAAAAGATCATGTACCGTGGGCAACTGGGCTTCATCTCAGGGATGCAAGGATGGTACAATATTCACAATCAATCAATGTAATTTGCCACATAAACAAAAGCAAAGACAAAAATCACATGATCCTATCAATAGATGCAGAAAAAGCATTTGATAAGGTACAGCACCCATTTATGATAAAAAAAAAACACTCAGCAAAGTGGGAACAGAGGGAGAATTCCCCAACATAATAAAGGTCATATAGGAGAGACCCACAGCCAACATCATACTCAATGGGCAAAAACTAAAATCTTTTCCACTGAGATCCCAAACAAGATAAGGTCATCCACTTTCACCACTTCTATTCAACATAGTATTGGAAGTCCTAGCCACAGCAATCAGACAAGAAAAGGAAATAAAAGGCATCCAAATTGGAAAAAAGGAAACAAAGCTGTCATTGTTTGCAGATGACATGATAGTGTACCTAGAAGATCCTATAGACTCCACCAGAAAACTGCTTGACTAATAAATTAACTTGGCAAAATGGCAGGATACAAAGTCAATATTCAGAAATCAAAGACATTTTTGTATACCAACAATGAAACATCAGAAACAAAATCCCATTTGATAGAGCAACAAGAAAAATAAAACACCTAGGAATAAACCTAACCAAGGAGGTAAAAGACCTGTATGCAGAAAACTACACAACACTGAAGAGAGAAATTGAGGAAGACACAAACAAATGGAAATATATACCATGTCCATGGATCAGAAGAATTAACATCATCAAAATGTCCATACTACCCAAAGCATTTTACAGATTCAATGCAATCCCTATTAAAGTACCAATGACACATTTCACAGATAGAGAACAAACACTTCAAAAATTTACATGGAACCAGGGTCAATGACCCTGAATATCTGCAGCAATTTTGAGAAAGAAGAGCAAAGTAGGAGGGATCACAATACCTGATATCAAACTGTATTACAAGGCTACTGTAATCAAAACAGCCTAGTACTGGCATAAGAACACACACATAGACCAATGGAACAGAACAGAGAGCCCAGAAATAAACCCAGGTCTCTATGGTCAATTAATATTTGACAAAGGGGGAAGCAGCATAAAGTGGAGTAAAAAGAGCCTCTTCAGCAAATGGTGTTGGGAGACCTGGACAGCTACATGCAAAAAGAAGAAAGAAAGAAAGAAAGAAAGAAAGAAAGAAAGAAAGAAAGGAAAGGAAAGGAAGGAAGGAAGGAAGGAAGGAAGGAAGGAAGGAAGGAAGGAAGGAAGGAAGGAAGGAAGGAAGGAAGGAAGGAAGGAAGGAAGGAAGGAAGGAAAGGAAAGAGAAAGAAAGAAAGAAAGAAAGAAAGAAAGAAAGAAAGAAAGAAAGAAAAGAAGAAAGGAAGAAAGGAAGGAAGAAAGAAAGAAACTCGAGCACCAACTTACACCATACACAAAAATAAATTCAAGGTGGATAAAAGAGTGAAATATAAGTCATGACACCATTAAAGTCCTAGAGGAGAACATTGGCAGGAAAATCTCAGATATTCCACACAGAAATATTTTCACTGATATGTCCCCTAGAGGAAGAGACATAAAGAATAAACAAATGGGATCTCATAGAAATAAAAAGCTTCTGCATGGCTAAAGAAAACAGCATTAAAATGTAAAGAGAACCAACTGTATGGGAAAATGTATTTAAATATTTTGATCTCCAAAATATTTAAAGAACTCACATGGCTCCACTCTAAGAAGACAAGCAACCCAATTGAAAAATGGGCAAAGGACTTGAACAGACACTTCTCCAAAGAGGACATACAGAGGGTCCAAAGATATATGAAAAGATGCTCAGCATCACTACCTATCAGAGAAATGAAAATTAAAACCACAATTAGATACCACCTCACACTGGTGAGAATGGCCATCATAAACAAAGCAACAAACAAGTGTTGGAGAGGTTGTGGAGAAAAGAGAACCCTAGTGCACTGTTGGTGGGAATGCAGACTGGTGCAGCCACTGTGGAAAACAGTATGGAATTTTCTCAAAAACTGAAAATGGATCTGCCTTTTGACCCAGCAATTCCATTTCTAGTATTATATCCTAAGAACCCTGAAAGGCCAATCCATAAGAACCTATGCACTCCAATGTTCATAGCAGTACAATTTACAATAGCCAAGTACTGGAAGCAACCTAAGTGCCCATCAGTAATTGAATGGATAAAAATCTATGGTATGTTTACAGAATGGAATTCTACACAGCAGAGAGAAAGAAGGAGCTTCTACACTTTGCATCTCCTAGTTCATCTTTAGTTCATCTCCTTTGCAACAGCATGGATGGAACTGAAGAGCATTATGCCTAGTGAAATGAACCAGGTGGTGAAAGACAAATATCATATGATCTCACCTTTAACTAGAACCTAATCAGCAAAATGAACAAGCAAGCAAAATATAACCAAAGACATTAAAATTGAGAACAGGCTGACCAGAGGGGAGAGGGTAGGGGATAATGGGGGGAAAGTGTGAGGGGTTTACAGGAACAATTATAAAAGACACATGGACAATAACAAGGGGGGTGAAAACAGGGGAAGAAGGTAGGGAGGGGTGGGAGGAAAAGGCAGAAAACTGTACTTGAACAAAATAAAAATGTTTAAAATAAAAAGAATAAATGTAATAAGAAAAGCTCTTAGAAATTAAAAATATTCTCACAGTCTTCATGCTGATTGATGTTGGACATTTTCAGAGCAAGCAAAATGCAGCCTGTCCACTTTCCACCATCACCTGTGAAAAGCCTGAGCCAGCTTTCTAGGTACAAACTCAGGCCCTGTCCAGTCAGATAGCCATCTCCCTTTGTGTAATAACGATGCCCACCAACAAGAATGCTAATTTGCCAGCTGCCTGCCTTAATAGATTTAAGAATGGGAGAACGTTAGTACAGAAATGAGGAGTCACTGAATAGAAGTTAATATGAAGCTGAGAAAAGCTAAGAAGTATGAACAGGTGCTGAAAAGAAGAAATGTAAGCTTCTTTCCTGATGATGCTACTTTTCCACTTCAGGAAAACCACAACAACCAGGGTACTATAAATTGGTCTGTTGAGGACATTGTCAAAGGCATCAACAACAACAATTTGGAAAGCCAGCTCCAAGCTACTCAGGCTGCAAAGAAACTGCTTTCTAGGGGAAAACAGCCAGGCACAGACAACATAATCTGGGCTGGTTTGATTCCAAAAATGTGTCCTTCTTGGGCAGAACTGATTGTAGTCCCATTCAGTTTCAATCTGGCTGGGCCCTCACTAACATTGCTTCTAGGATATTGGAACAAACCAAGACCAACAGATGGAGGTGCTATTCCAGTATTCATTTCTCTGTTGGCATCTCCCCATGCTCAAATCCGTGAACAAGCCTTATGGGCTCTAGGAAACATCACAGGTGATGGTTCAGTTTTCCAAGAGTTGATTATCTGGTATGGTGCAGTTAATCCACTGTTGGCTCTTCTTGCAGTTCCTGATATGTCATCTTTAGCATGTGGTTATTTATGTAATCTTACCTGTACACTTTCAAACCTTTGTCGCAACAAGAATCCTGCACCCCCGTTAAAGGCTGTTGAGCAGATTCTTCCCACTTTAGTTCATCTCCTGAATCATGATGATCCAGAAGTATTAACAGAGAGCAGCTGGTCCATTTCCTGCCTTACTGATGGTCCAAATGAATGGATTGAAATGGTTGCGAAAACAGGAGCTGTGCCTCAACTTGTGAAGCTCCCGGGAGCTAATAAATTGCCAATTGTGTCTCCTGTGCTAAGAGCCATAGCAAATATTGTCACGGGGACAGATGAACAGACTCAGGTTGTAATAAATGCTGGAGCACTTGCCATCTTTCCCAGCCTGCTAATAAACTCTAAGACTAATATTCAGAAGGAAGCTGCATGAACAATGTCAAACATTACAGCTGGCCACCAGGACCAGATACAGCAAGCTGTGAATCATGGATTAGTCCCATTCCTCATTGTTGTTCTCTCTAAGGCAGACTTTAAGACACAAAAGGAAGCTGTTTGGCCTGTGACCAACGATGCAAGCAGTGGAACAGTTGAACAGATTGTATACCTTATTCACTGTGGCATAATAGAACCATTGGTGAACACCTTAACTGTGAAAGATACCAAAAATATTCTGGTTTTCTGGATGCCATTTCAAATATCTTCCAGGCTGCTGAGAAACTAGGTGAAACTGAAAAACTTAGTATAATGATCAAAGAATGTAGAGGTTTGGGCAAAATTGAAGCTCTACAAAATGATGAAAATGAATCTGTATACAAAGTTTCATTAGACTTGACTGAGAAGTATTTCTCTGTAGAGGAAGAGGAAGATCAAAATGTGCCAGAAACTACCTCTGACAGCTATATGTTCCAAGTTCAGGATGGCACTCCTGGTACCTTTACTTTTAGATTGTACAGCTAAGGCATAATATGTTTTTTCGTGTGTGTACTATCTTTGGTATAAGTTTGTCTTACTGTTTCTCTACTAAGAACTTTTTTAAAATGTGGTTTGTTGTTGTAGCACTTTTTGCAATAAAACTATACTTGAACAGTTCCAAACTGTACATAGTGTATGAAACTTCTCCTCTCAATGGGTTTCTTATTTCTATGTGGAATTTCATATCTTACAGTGCCCTGTTAATAAAGATTAAGTTCCACCATAAAAAAAAAATTAAAAATATTTTTTGCTAAATAAAAATATAAGGATGAAAAACAATGCTGTGGCAATGTAATATAAAAGAAAAATAATTTATTGTATTTTATCAAATGAAAAATTTTAACTTACCACAATCTATCAATAAATACATAATTTTTAGATGTTATATCTTTAAAACATTCTAATTTTAAAATAACTTTAGATTTATGCAAAAATACTATTGCCCCAACTTTCCCTAATGTTAATGTCTTATATAACCATGGTACAACAATCAAATCCAAAACATTAGCAATGATACTATAGTTTAATTGAGGGAGCAGATAAGAAGGATGAAACTCCAGAGGTGCTCCAGAGCTAAAATAAGGAACCTCCATACAAGACAGAGACCCTGTTTTAAGACTGGTTATTCCTGCTTCCTGGAAAAGTGCTGAACATGGTGACTCATGAATGCACCTGCACAGAAAATGCTACATGATGCCTGCTCCATTATAATAAATTAACATTGTGTGACCCCCTTCTCCGTTGGCCAGTCAAGGAAAATCACTGGAGACCACATGCACAGTAGCTTTAAAATACAACTACTTGTATATGAGCAATAAAAGGCCACCAAAACTAGTCAGGAGGGATCCCCCCTATAAGAATAAAATCCCTCTAGCCCACGAGGTCAATCTCTGCTCAGAGTTGGCCCACTCCCATGTTCTTTGAACTGTACTATTGCTTAATAAATCTGCTCTCTCTCTCTCTTTATGCTGTAAACTCTATGTATTTGGTTCAATTCTTTGTCTGTGATCACTGAGAACCTGGTTACCTGTGCCCATCTGTGACATAATGATACTAGACTATTTATTAAAACTACAGACCTTGTTTGAATTTCACTGTTTTTTTTTTCACTAACATGCTTCTTCTGTTACAGTATCCCACATTGCATTTAGTTTTCATGTGTCTTCAGTTTCCTCTAATCTATGACAGTCCCTCAGTCTTCCTTGTTTTTCATAGCCTTTACATTTTTTAAGCATACTGATCTGTTATTGTATAGCATGTCACTCAGTTTGGGTTTGTCTGATGTTTTCTCATTATAAAGTTATGCATTTTTGGCAATAATTCTACAGCAGTGATATCCTGCCCATCTCAGTGTACCATATTGGGAGTATATGTGTTGACATGTCTTCTTTGTGAATATTGACCTTGATCACTTGGTCAAGATGCTATCTGTAAAATGTCTCCACAGGGAAGTTACTGGTTTTTCTCTTGTAATAAGTTTCCTAGGAAGATATTTTGAGACTAGATGCAATACCTTTTGATTGCTCATTTCTATTGGTTATCAGTTCCTTAACATTTTCAAAGGGTTTTTAGAGTGGCTAGGTAATGATTCTAATAATGACAAAGGATCTAACTTGTAAATATCTATATCATAATTTTTAATTATTTCCCAGTTTTCTCCTTACTTCTTTCCTAATGAGACTTACACTCCTTATATGAGGAGTGTAAATCCTCATATACTTTCCTCACATGAGGAAAGTAATGCAGTGCATTGGTCCTCCACATTTGAAGGCTTATATACACTTAGGACTTTTATACATGTAGGACAATCAATGCTCAGGATTCTTTACATATTCATTTGCTTTTCCTTTTGTTTTATTCATGCATATTAAATGAAATTTCCTGGGGCCAAGAGGCTGGAGAAGGAAACTGACAACTCCATAGTTTGTTACGTCAGAGTTTCAGGAAATTTACAAAGAGATGCATCTTGGGTGGTGGCAAGACCATGTGGATATCCCTGCATCATGTGGCAGAAGCTAAAGGGTTAAATAGGACAGCAGGATGGATAGGGACACTGGGGTATGAGCCACCCCAGATCAGGGGGAAATGCCTTTACATACTTTACCAGAGCCAGGGCCTCTTCCAGGAACCAGCATACCTAAGGCACAGGGGAGCAGTCTGATAGTCTCTGAGGTGATTTAGGGGAAGGGATCTCTGTTCTGGCCCAGATCTAGTTGGATCTAGCACAAGGGCCCAGTAGCAGTCAGGCAGGGTCAGGCAGCAGTCATGTCATAGAATAGTCTCTCCTCTGAATTAATTGTGAATTTGAGGAATGGACTTGATACTATCCAAATATGTTTTTAAAATCATGTGTGTCATAGTGTTTTCCTCTAAGAAAACATTGTCATGTACTAGCAGTATTCAGTTAAATATGTTACCACCTTTAACCATATAAAGAAATGATCAGTCACAATGGTAGAAACCAGTATTTTGGTATTATTACTGCCTGTGATGGACAGTAAAATGTCCTGTGTACAAAAAGATGTCCATGTGCAAATGCTCAGAATCTGAGTGAATATGCTACCTTAGATGGCAAAAACTACTTTCCAGATATGATTAAACTAAAGATCTGGACATGGAAAGATTATCCTGTATTATCCAGGTTGGTCAACTCACAAGGGTCCTTATAAAGCAGAGGCAGGAGAGTCAGAGTCAGGGTCAGAAGGAGATGTGACCAGGGAAGCAGGTATGAGAGAGCGGGGGAAAGGGGGGATTTGAAGATGCTACACTGTGGGCTTGGAATGCAGGCAGCCTTGAGAAGCTGAAAAAGACAAGGAAATAGATTCTACCCTAGAGCCTCCAGAAGGAAGTCAGCTTTGCTAGGTGGGGAGGAAGAAACTTTCCTCTACCCTCAAGGTTCTTCTGGCTGGTCTAATAATCAAACAGACAAGAGACAGATTAACAAGAGAAAAACACTGCATTTTGCCATGTATAATGTGCACTTTTTTGCCTAAGTTTTTAGGGAAAAATAAAGATGTGTGTTATACATGGGTATGATGATTACATACCATGATTGTATTTTTTTTTTGGAGTTTCCAGACTTTCTTTTTTTTAATTTTATTTTAATCATTGTTCAAGTACAGTTTTCTCCCTTTTACTCCCAATCCATCCCACCCTCCCAACCCTCCCCACTTCCCTCCCATTACCACCCTTCCCCTAGTTTTTGTCCATGTGGCCTTTAAGTTTGTTCCCGTGAACCTTTCCCAATGTCCCCTGAAATTCCCTCTTCTCTCCCCTTTGGTCACTGTGAGTCTGTCCTCTATTTTAGTGCCTTTGGTTATATTTTGCTTGTTTCTTTGTTGTTTAGGTTCCTGTTAAAGGTGAGATCATATGGTATTTGCCTTTCACTGCCTGGCTTGTTTCGCTTAGCATAATGTTTTCCATCTCCATCCATGCTGTTGCAAAGGGTAGGAGCTCCTTTCTTTCTGTTGCATAGAATTCCATTGTGTAAATGTACCATAGTTTTTTGATCCATTCATTTACTGATGGGCATCTAGGATGCTTCCAGCACCTAGCTATTGTAAATTGTGCAGCTATGAACATTGAGATGCATAGGTTCTTTTGGATTGGTGTTTTAGTATTCTTAGGGTAGAGTCCCAGCAGTGGAATTGCAGGGTCAAAAGGTAGACCCATTTTTAGTTTTCTGAGGAAGTACCATACTGCTTTCCATAGTGGTTGTACCAGTCTGCAGTCCCACTAGGGACCCCTTTTCTCCATAACCTCTCCAATACTTGTTGTTTGTTGCTTTGTTTATAATGGCCATTCTGACTGGTGTGAAGTGGTATCTCATTGTTTTAATTTGCACCTCTCTGATAGCTAGCGATATTGAACATCGTTTCATGTGTTTTTGGATTTTCTGTATATCCTCCTTGGAGAAGTGTCTGTTCAAGTCCTTTGCTCATTTTTTAATTGGATGCCTTGTCTTCTTAGAGTGTAGTCATGTAAGTTCCTTATATATTTTGGAGATTAAACCCTTGTCTGAGGTATCATTGGCAAATATATTTTCCCATACACTTGGTTCCCTTTTAATTTTGATACTGTTTTCTTTAGCTGTGCAGAAGCCTTTAATTTTGATGAGGTCCCATTTGTTTATTCTTTCCTTTATGTCCCTTGCTCTAGGGCAAAAGTCAGTAAAAAAAGTTTCTGCGTGAGATATCTGAAATTTTCCTTCCTACGTTCTCCTCTAGGACTTTAATGGTGTCACAGTTTATATTTAAGTCTTTTATCCACCTTGAACTTATTTTTGTATATGGTGTAAGTTGGTGCTCAAGTTTCATTTTTTGCACCTGGCTGTCCAGTTCTCCCAACACCATTTCTTGAAGAGGCTATTTTTATTCCATTTTATGTTGCTGCCTCCTTTGTCAAATATTAATTGACCATAGAGACTTGGGTTTATTTCTGGGCTCTCTGTTCTGTTCCCTTGGTCTATGTGCCTGTTTTTATGCCATTACCAGGCTGTTTTGATTACGGTGGCCTTGTAGTACAGTTTAGTGTCAGGTATTGTGATCCCTCCTACTTTACTCTTCTTTCTCAAAATTGCAGCAGCTATTCGGGATCGTTTATGATTCCATATAAATTTTTGAAGTGTTTGTTCTATGTCTGTGAAATATGTCATTGGTACTTTAATAGGAATTGTATTGAATGTGTAAATTGCTTTGGGTAGTATGGACATTTTTATGATATTAATTCTTCCAATCCATGAACACGGCATATGTTTCCATTTGTTTGTGTGTTCCTTGATTTCTTTCCTGAGTGTTATGTAGTTTTCTGAATACAGGTCTTTTACCTCCTTGGTTAGGTTTATTCCTAGGTATTTTATTTTTTCTTTTTGCTATTTCAAATGGGATTTTTTTTCCCTTGATCTCTGCTTCTTCTGTTTCATTGTTGGTGTACAGAAATGCCTTTGATTTCTGGATATTGACTTTGTATCCCTGCTGTTTTGCCAAATTCATTTATTAGGTCAAGCAGTTTTTTTTGGTGGAGTCTATAGGATTTTCCATGTATACTATCATGTCGTCTGCAAACAGTGACAGTTTTGTTTCCTCCTTTCTGATTTGGATGCCTTTTATTTCTTTTTCCTGTCTGATCGCTGTGGCTAAAACTTCCAGTACTATATGAATAGACGTGGTGAAAGTGGACAGCCTTGTCTTGTTCCTGATCTTAGTGGAAAAGATTTTAGTTTTTGCCCATTGAAAATGATGTGGGCTATAGGTCTCTCATTATGGCCTTTATTATGTTGAGGAGTGCTCCCTCTATTCCCACTTTCCTGAGTGTTTTTTATCATAAATGGATGCTGTACCTTATCAAATGCTTTTCCTGCATCTATTGATATGATCATTTGGTTTTTGTCTTTGCTTTTATTTATGTGATGTATTACATTTACTGATTTGTAAATATTGTACCATCCTTGCATCCCTGGAATGAATCCCACTTGGTCATGCTGTATGATCTTTTTAATGTACTGTTGGATGCAGTTTGCCAGTATTTTGTTGAGGATTTTAGCGTCAATGTTCATCAGCGATATTGGCCTGAAGTTTTCTTTCTTTGTTGTGTCTTTATCTGGTTTTGGAACTAGGATGATGTTGGCCTCATAAAAAGAGTTTGGGAGTCCCCCATCTTTTTGGATTTTTTGGAATAGTCTGTGAAGGATAGGGGTTATCTATTCCTTAAATGCTTGGTAGAATTCTCCTGTGAAACCATCTGACCCAGGGCTTTTGTGTGTTGGGAGTTTTTTGATTGCTGCTTCAAGTTCTTTTGTTGTTATTGGTCTGTTCAGGCTTTCTGCTTCTTTTTCATTGAGTTTTGGAAGATTATATTTTTCTAGAAATTTGTCCATTTCACCTAGGTTTTCACATTTCTTGGCATACAGTTCTTTGTAGTAATTTCTTACAATCCTTTGTATTTCTGTGGTATCTGTTGTAATCTCTCCTCTTTCATTTCTGATTGTGTTTATTTGGGTTTTCTCTTTTTTACTTGATGAGTCTGCTTAAAGGCTTGTCAGTTTTGTTTATCTTTTCAAGGAAACAGCTCTTGGATTCATTGATCCTTAGAATTGTGCTTTTAGTCTCTATGTCATTTAATTCTGCTCTGATTTTGGTTATTTCCTTCCTTCTGCTTGCTCTGGGCTGTCTTTGTTGTTGTTCCTCGAGTTCTCGTAGAGTAGGGTTAGGTTGTTTGTTTGGAATGTTTCTAACTTTTTTAGGTGGGCCTGTATCACTATGAACTTCCCTCTCAGGATTGCCTTGGCTGTGTCCCATAAATTTTGGGTTGTTGTGAGTTCATTTTCATTTGTTTCCAGAAACCTTTTGATTTCTTCTGTAATATCATTTTTGACCCATTCATTATTTAATCTCCATGATTTTGAGTGTTTTGGGGTTTTTTTCCTTGGAGTTGGTTTCTAGTTTCAGTCCCTTGTGGTCCAAGAAAATGCATGGTATGATTTCAATTTTCTTGAAACTCTGGAGGCTTGTTTTGTGTCCTATCATGTGGTGAATCTTTGAAAATGTTCCATGTACATTTGAAAAGAATGTGTATTTAGCTTCTTTTGGATGGAGGGCTCTGTATATATCAGTAAAGTCCATTTTATCAAGGGTATTGTTCAATGCCACAATGTCTTTGTTGATATGTTTTTTGGAAGATCTGTCCATTTTTGATAGTGGGGTGTTAAAATCCCCCAGTATAATTGTGTTGCTGTCCATATCTTTCTTGAAGTACTCTAAGATTTTCTTTATGTATTTGGGTGCTCCTATGTTGGGTGTATGTATATTTACAATTTCTATGTCTTCTTGGTGGATTCTTCCCTTGAGTATTATGAAGTGACCATCTGGGTCTCTCTTTATGGACCTTTTTTGGAAGTCTATTCTGTCTGATATGAGTATTGCTACTCCGCCTTTTTTTTTTCCTGTCCATTTGCTTGGAAGATTTGTTTCCAGCCCTTCACTCTCAGTCTGTGTCGGTCTTTTCTCCTGAGGTGGGTCTCTTGTAGGCAGCATATATGTGGGTAATTTTTTCTTATCCATTAAACTATTCTATGTCTTTTGATTGGAGCATTTAATCCATTTATGTTTAAGGTTATTATTGATAGGTACTTATTCAGTGTCTTTTATGTATGTGTGTTCCTCTCTCTCTCTCTCGTCCTTCCCTTCCTTAAAGCAGTCCCTTTAAAATCTCTTGCAGAGCTGGTTTGGTGGAGGTGTATTCTTTTAGACTTCTTTTGTCTGGGAAGCTTCTTATTTGGCCTTCTATCTTGATTGAGAGCCTTGCTGGATATAGTAGCCTTGGTTGCAGACCTCTGGTTCTCATTACTTGGAATATTTCTTGCCATTCTCTTCTGGCTTGAAGTGTTTCCATTGAGAAGTCAGCTGTTAGCCTTATTGGGGCTCTCTTGTATGTTACTTCCTGTTTCTCCCTTGCTGCCTTTAAGATTCTCTCTTTGTCTTGAAATTTTGCCATTTTAATTATGATGTGTCTTGAGGTGGGCCTCTTTGGGTTCCTCTTGATTGGGACTCTCTGTGTTCCCTGGATTTGTGTGACTTTTTCTCTCATCAAATTAGGGAAGTTTTCCTTCATTACTTTTTCAACTAGGTTTTCGATCCCTTGGTCTTCTTCTCCTTCTGGTAGCCCTATTATACAGATATTATTGCATTTCATATTGTTTTGCATTTCTCTTAATCCCTCTTCATTCTTTCTGAGCCTCTTTTCCTTTCTTGCTCTTTCTGGGTGTTGTTTTCTACTTTGTCGTCTAGGTCACTAATCCGATCTTCTGCTTCATCGATCCTGCTTTTCATTCCTTCTACTGTGTTCCTCAGTTCAGAAATGGCATTCTTCATTTCCTCTTGGCCCTTGTTGAGAGTTTCTTTTTCCTTTTCATGTTTATATAGTTTGCAGTGAGATTGTTGTATCTTCCCTCTAGTTTCTGATAGCTCATTGTGAGTTCATTGAACTTGCTGATAATCATTGTTTTGAACTCACTATCTGATAGTTGAGTTGCCTCTATTTCATTTAGCATTTTTCCTGAGGCTTCCTCGTTTCCCTTCAATTGGGGGTTGTTTCTTTGTTTTCTCATTGTTCGTGGGTTTCTTCTTGTTAGCCTCTGTTTCTTAAATTGATCTTTTCTTGTTCCCTGTAATTATGGTGTGAACTTCTGTGATAGAATACTTGTGAGATTCAGTGGTGCAGTCCCCTTCATGTATCCTGGTGTTCACAACTTCCCCCTACTCTTTTTGGTGATCAGTTGGAGGAGTAAGGCAAAATGGTTTAAGACAGCAAGACAGTATACTATGATATTTACATTAGCAGCCAGTAGAGAAGAGATGGGTTATCCTTGGCTCCTTATAGTGTTAACCGTGATCCTCCACCCCACTATCCACGTTTTAGAAAGGATGGAAAGAAGGTAAGACTCTTATTGGGGACGAAAGGATTGTTAGTTGGATCTAGCAAGCTGTGAAGCTGTGGGGGGTCAGATTCTAAGGTAGGGTGTGAATAAAGATTAGTAAATAGGAGTAGTGTGTAAAAGAATAGAGACAACCCCCACAATAGTATAATTCAGGAAATTGCAAAGCGGGCTGAGATCAGGGAGGGGTGTTGAGTAGTAGTTACAATTGTATGAACTAGGTCTTATTAACAATAATAGTAAAGCAACAGTCTTGTGGCAGAATCAATGAGATCTAGATAACAAGAATAAGGGGTATAGAACCTTGAGAGGTGTATTAATGGAACACAGGTGAAGGATAGTAAATTATCAACACACTGTGACTGAGATACCAGGGGGAACCTATCAAATGACAGTATAACCAGCCAAGCAAAGAAGATTATACAGAAAGAAAAAGAATACCAAAATACTATTAAAATAAAAATTGTCGGAAAAGTGAGAAAAAATACAAATTTACAGTAACCTGCAAGATAAAAAAAAAGCAAAAAAAAAAGCAGAAGATGGAGTGCAGGAGAGATAAATTTGGAGTGGAAGGAATAATACTAGGATGAATGGAAGAGAAACATAAAGGATTGAGAGATATAAAAATAATAAGAATTCAAAAATAAAATGTCATTTAAAACACAAGATAAAATCAATCAACCAACAACAGCCACAAAAGCAAAACAAAACAAAACAAAACAAAAAAACCTCTTGTTGGTTTCTAACTGGCCAGACCATTTTTTCTGATCTTGCTGGCTGTTTGAAATGCTTATCACTCTTCCCAGCCAAATATCAGTAAGTCTCTCAGATACTATCTCCAGGGCCAATCTGACTTTCCCCTACAGGACCCTGGGCACTCCCGAGCAAGCCCGCTCTCCGTAGCTCACTGCCGTGTTCTCCTGGGCTCCGGGGTCCCCGCAGGGTTCCTCTTCAGTTTCAGGATGCAAGCTCCCAGCATTGCATGAAGACTTGCCCTTCCGCCAAATTACTCCACGGCGAGCTCTATGATCTCAGGAAGCACCCACAACGTTTTGGAATTCACTGTGCCATCTTTGGGGATCGTAAAAGGGAATGCCCATCAACCAAATTTTTGAGTTTCGGACTCTAGGAATGCACTAAGCACCATGTCCCTTTGGGGTTCATAGCGCAAGAGTCAGGATTCCCGATGGGGCGCGCGCTTCCACAGTTCACCACTGAAGGCTCCAGAAACCTGAGAACACCCGCGCCCTTTCCTGGATGGGGCTACGTTGTCTGGGTTTTCCACCGATCCACACTCCCACCAGGCTAGGGGTGCAGGCGCACTTCCAGACCGCCCCTGGTCATGCCGGGTGGAGGCACTCACTTCTCCCAGAGCTATGGGTGGGTGTTCACAGTCCCTGGGTGTTTTTTTCCCCAGTCCAACTGCCCTCTCTGTGCCTTCAAGCCACAAGGTCTCCCCTGGTGTTTCTCAAACCCTATAGTCCGGGGAGGGAACAGTGACTCCCCTCTCCCGGGAGCCCTGAGGCAGACCCAGGAGCACCAGGCCTGGGGACTGCAAACCCCTGGTCCCCACGCTGATCCCTGGGTCCCTTTTGTTCTGAAGCAGTCTCCTTACCGTCTGGTTTTTCAATGATCGCTATTAATTTTTGGTGTCCTGTTTTCAAAAATGTTTCAGTAACCTAGGCCACTTGCTCTGTTCCTCCACCAATCCGCGAGTTTCCCTCCTCTTCACAGAAGCCAAGAATCATGCTGCCTAGAGTAAAGCCACAATCTTTCCCCTCTCCCCATACCATGATTTTAATAATGGGTATAATAATGCTGTGCATAACTGACACAGAAGTGTGGATGCGTATCATACATGGCAAAACATGGTAACCAAATTTAATACATAAATATGTATGGGAACCCCACATACATGAGAGACTGAGAGATGCCACATGCACAGGAGGTTCAGAGAGAGAAAGGCAGATTAAGATATATAAGCCACTATGAACTCAGGATGAAGTAAATTGCCTTGAAGGCTTCAAAGGTTGTTGTAACATGATAAGAAGAGCAGAATAGAAGTTTGCCCTACAGAGAAATCAAAAGAGGTCATCTCTGATAATGTCTTACTATGGGCAAGGCCTCTAATTTAAGTTCTCCTAAGTAGTTAAGAGGGACAAGAAGTTATTCTCGCTGAAGTTGCCCAAAGTGGCTAAGGTTGCCTTAGGTTAAAGCAGTCTGCATACCACAGAAGCACACCTTGGGTTGGCTCATTCTGAACCCCCCATCAACATAACACTTTCAGTCCTGTAAGACCCGTTTGGACTTCTGATCTCCAGAACTCTAATAAATTCATGTTGTTTTATGCCACTAAATTTGTGGTAATTTGTTACAGCAATAATAGCGATAGGGGATTTAAGAGTTGGAAAATTTCAGTTTAAGTAATAGCTAATAAGCTTAGTAATCAATGCATGTAAAAGCTTTTTTTTTTTCCAAGAAACTGAAGACATGACCCACCCTGACTCCAGGAAACCATAAACAGTTCCACCTTTGTTCCTTGGAAGGACTGCAAGCAACTCAAGATGATATCTGAGCCATTGAACTCCAGGGTGAGATGACCACCACCTGGGGCACAGCTAAAGACCACCACCCAGGACAAGAGTGAAGTTGTTTTTTTCTAATCCAATTAACATTTCCCTGAATTTCAAAACTCCTCACTTGTACCTTGTTTATTCCCTGCTATAAAAGTTATAAGCCTAGCAAGTAATGTATATGTTAAAGCTTTTGTTTCAGAAACTACAGATAAGGCCTGTCCTGGATCCTGGAAAAACAGCTGACCTCCTGGGGCACTACTAAAGATTACTGCCTGGGGACAACTGGAGGCATCCAGGCCACTGTGTTTTAGGGAGAGACAGAGGACCACCCACCCCTGGGAATAGCTAACTGCCCAGGACAGGAATGTTGCAGCTTCTATCACCTAATCCTCCCTGAATCTCAAAGCCCTCACTGCACCTGGTTTATTCTGTTATAAAAAGTCTGGCCTGGAAAGAAAAGACAAGTTGCTCTGTTAGGATATGAACCCACCATTTTCTCAGATTGCCGGCCGTCTGAATAAAGTGCCCATAAAGATTCAATCCCTGTCTTTCTTTATTGGGTTTGGTAGTGACAGGCAGCCTGAACTCCAGTGTCTTTTCCGATTTCAATGGGAAACTAATATACTGCCTCAAAAAATTATTTATACTTCTTTTATTTGCCAATAATGTATATTTAAGTGATATAAAACTTGAAACATAAATTAAGTGATATGTTATAAAAATGCCTGAATTTTTCAATTTGTGCCTTCCATGGCATTTGCAGAGATGATATGTCTTTATTAATTCTAGAAAATAAAATTGAATAATTGTATAAGAGTAAACCAGGTGCTAAAAGTATTTATTTATTCACAGTAAATTCCCTAGACTCCATCACTTGTATTATTTTAAGTTAGCAGTAATTGACTAGAGCAAGTCATTAGATAGATACACTTTGACAAATTCTGGTTTTGTGTAATTAAACATGAAGAGAATAAATGGGCCATTTGGGTCTGTATTACTTATATCAAATGATAGATGTTATATTATTGACACATAAACCAATATGCATGAGACATTACCATTTTTATGCCTAGCTATTCGAAATAATTTCTGAGCAACTACTAATAGTAGTCTGAGCAACTACTAATGATTTTATTTTATTTTTTTAGAGAAAAAGCAGTGGAAAGAACACATAGGAAATGTAAAGATATCTGCTTTCATTTTTATTTTTTATTGTCCCAGGGATTTTATATTAATTAATTAGAAGTTTTTCCAAAATACACTGTCCTAACACTTTCTAAAGCAGTGGCATTCCAGATAATGAAAAGTTTCCAGCATCTACTGCTGATCTAGATGGAATGTGTGCATGTGTGTGTGTATATATATACACGGTATTTTTGGGACTGTAAGATGCAGGTTTTTTACCACATTTTTTGCTTCAAATTTTTTTCCTATTTTCCTCCTCTAAAACCTAGGTGCATCTATTTTTTGGACCATAAGACACACCTAAGTTTTAGAGGAGGAAAATAGGAAAAAAAAGTTTGAAACAAAAAATGTGGTAAAAAATGTGCATCTTATAGTCTGAAAATGTGGTGTACATATATATTTCCCTGTATTGCTATCACATGGATCTCTTTTTAGTTTCTTCCACGTGCCTACAGAAGGTAAACCTTGTTATGTTATTTGGTCTCTCAACATATGGAGGTCTAGAATTATTTGATGGCCTTTATTTTCCAAAAAAAATTGATATTTTTTATATCAAAATAACTTGTGTGTGTTATTGTCATTGTTTTATTTTCTGGCACTTTAGGTGAGGACAGAATTAGATTATTTTGCACCTTAGATGAGTCCCTCCCTCAACCCCTATTTTCTCTCTTTGCTGATCAAGTTGAGGGCATCAGTTTTAGTTATACACCTTCCTCTCTTCAGGCTATGCCTTTGTCCATACTTCCCATGACTCGTCACTCAGTGGCTGACCAACCAGACCGTGTTGTCAGGATGAAAGAAGAAGCCATGGAGAAACTGTGACTTGGGCTACACCTCAGCCATCACGAGGCAAGCCAGTCTTATGCATAGGAGGTGGCCCATGTGATATAATTACCTAAATGCTGGGAAGAAACTTGCTTTTAAAACATCTTCCTTTCTCTCAATTTCACAGCTAGAGTTTCCTTTGTTTCATTTAAATAGGTAGCTTCCCCCTCCCTGTTAAAATGCAGATTTTTTAAAAAGTAATACTTTGAGGATTAGTAGGCATTTATTTCATAGTGTGGGTGAGTTACCAGATTCCTTCTTGAGAGTAGATTTTGATGGAGAAAGGGAACAAAAAGACTTTGATGGCTAAGGAACAGGAGACATTTATGAAAGGAAAATAATTCAGAAAGGGCAAGCTATTCACAGGGAATCAACATTTCATAGGTTATCCTAAAATAAGCCTTTTGTTCAAATTATGATATATCTACTCTTTATCCTTCCTCATCTGCTTCCCATAGCTTAAGGGAACTGCAGGACAACAAGAAACACAACCACCTTTGGATCATAGCAATACCAGAAGGAGGAGAAAAGGAGCAAGGGATAGAAAGTGTGCTTGAAAAAATAATGGTAAAAAATGTCCCTAATCTGGAAAGGGGAAAAGCCATGCTAGTTCAGGAAGCACAGAGGGTCCCAATCAAGATGAATCCAAAGAGGCCCACTCCAGCACATATCATAATTAAAATGACAAATTTCAAAGACAAAGAGAGAATCCTACAGTCAGCAAAGGAGAAACAGGATGTGACATACAATGGAGCTTCAATAAGGCTAGCAGCTGATTTCTCAATAGACACTGCAAACCAGAATGGAACGGCAAGAAATATTTCAAGGAATGAAAAGCAAAGGCCTGCAACCAGGACCACTCTACCCAGCAAGGCTCTCAATTAAAATGGAAGGCTAAATAGGTAGTTTCCCAGACAAAAGAAGGCCAAAAGAATACATGTACACCAAACTAGCATTGCAAGATATGCTAAAGGGACTGCTTTAAGAAGAGAGAGAGAGAGAGAGAGAGAGAGAGAGAGAGAGAGAGAGGGAGGGAGGGAGAGAGAGAGGGAGGGGAACACAAGAACAAAGCAGAAAAACATGCATAAGTACCTGAAATAATAACCATGAATGTAATGGTTTAAATGCTCCAATCAAAAGACATAGGGTAGCTGAATGGATAAGAAAACATAAGTTGTACATATGCTGCCTACAAGAGATCCACTTTAGAACAAAAGACCTACACAGACTGAAAATGAAGGGTGGGAAAAATATTTAAAGCAGATGGACAGGGAAAAAAAGCTGGGGTAGCAATACTTATATCCCAGAAGGTCACTTCATAACACTCAAGAGAAGAATCCACCAAGAAGACAAAAGCATTATAAACATACAGGCACCAAACATAGAAGAATCCAAATATATAAGGAAAATCTTGGAGGACTTCAAGAAAGGTAGACAGCAACATACTTACAATACAGGAATTTAACACCCCACTGTCAATAATGGATAGATCTTCCAAAAAAATACCAACAAGGATATTGATACCTTGAACAATGTTCTAAAACAAGTGGACTTAACTGATATATTTAGGTCCTTTCATCACAGGAAGCAAAATACACATTCTTTTCAAATGCACATGGAATATTTTCAAAGATAGACCACATGATAGGACACAAAACAAGCCTCAACAAATTCAAGAAAATTGAATTCATATCAAACATTTTCTTGTACCAGAAAGGGCTTGAAACTAGAAACCAACGGCAAGGAAAAAGCTAAAAAAATATTCAAAATCATGGAGTCTGAATAGCATGCTACTAAACAATGAATGGGTGAATAATGACATCAGGGAAGAACAAAAAAATTTTCTGGAAACAAATGAAAATGAACACAAATAGTCCAAAACCTATGGGACACAGCAAAGGCAGTCCTGAGAGGAAAGTTCATAGCAATACAGACCTACCTAAAAAAGATAGAAACATTTCAAATAACCAACCAAACATTACACCTACAAAAACTGGAGGAACAACAACAAACAAAGCCAAGAGCAAGTAGAAGGAAAGTATAACCAAGATAAGAGCAGAATTAATTGACATAGAGACTAAAAGAAAAATTCAAAGGATCAATAAATCCAGGATCTGGTTTCTTGAAGAGATAAACAAAATTGACAAACCTTTAACCAGACTCATCAAGAAAAAAAGAGAGCAGACCCAAATAAATAAAATCAGAAATGAAAGACGAGAGATTACAACTGACACCACAGAAATACAGAGGATTATAAGAAATTACAATAAACAACTATATGCCAGGAAATTTGAAAACCTGGGTGAAATAGTCAGATTTCTAGAAAAATATAACCTTCCAAAACTGAATCAGTAAGAAGCAGAAACCCTGAACAGACTAATAACAGCTAGTGAAATTGAAGCAGGAATCAAAATACTCCCAACACACAAAAGCCCTGGACAGGAAAATTTCACAGGAGAATTTTATCAAAGATTTAAGGAAGAGCTAACCCTGGTCCTTCATAGACTATTCCAAGAAATCCAAGAAGATGGAAGACTCCCAAATTTCTGTTATGAGGACAGCATCATCCTAAACCAAAATCAGATGAAGATGCAGCAAAGGAAGAAAACTACAGGCAAATATCACTCATGAACATATGATAAAATCCTCAACAAAATATTGGTAAACCACATTTTGCAATACATTAAAAAGATCATGCACTATGATCAAGTGGGATTCATCCCAGGGATGCAAGAATGGTACAATATTTGCAAATCAGTAAACATAATACATCACATAAACAAAAGCAAACACAAAAATCACATGATCCTATCAATAGATGCAGAAAAAGTACTTGATCCAGTACAACACCCATTTATGATCAAAACACTCAACAAAGTGGGAGTGGAAGGAGCATTCCTCAACATAATAAAGGTCATATAGGAAAGACCCACAGCCAACATCATACTCAATGGGCAAAAACTAAAATCTTTTCCACTGAGATCCCAAACAAGATAAGGTCATCCACTTTCACCACTTCTATTCAACATAGTATTGGAAGTCCTAGCCACAGCAATCAGACAAGAAAAGGAAATAAAAGGCATCCAAATTGGAAAAAAGGAAACAAAGCTGTCATTGTTTGCAGATGACATGATAGTGTACCTAGAAGATCCTATAGACTCCACCAGAAAACTGCTTGACTAATAAATTAACTTGGCAAAATGGCAGGATACAAAGTCAATATTCAGAAATCAAAGACATTTTTGTATACCAACAATGAAACATCAGAAACAAAATCCCATTTGATAGAGCAACAAGAAAAATAAAACACCTAGGAATAAACCTAACCAAGGAGGTAAAAGACCTGTATGCAGAAAACTACACAACACTGAAGAGAGAAATTGAGGAAGACACAAACAAATGGAAATATATACCATGTCCATGGATCAGAAGAATTAACATCATCAAAATGTCCATACTACCCAAAGCATTTTACAGATTCAATGCAATCCCTATTAAAGTACCAATGACACATTTCACAGATAGAGAACAAACACTTCAAAAATTTACATGGAACCAGGGTCAATGACCCTGAATATCTGCAGCAATTTTGAGAAAGAAGAGCAAAGTAGGAGGGATCACAATACCTGATATCAAACTGTATTACAAGGCTACTGTAATCAAAACAGCCTAGTACTGGCATAAGAACACACACATAGACCAATGGAACAGAACAGAGAGCCCAGAAATAAACCCAGGTCTCTATGGTCAATTAATATTTGACAAAGGGGGAAGCAGCATAAAGTGGAGTAAAAAGAGCCTCTTCAGCAAATGGTGTTGGGAGACCTGGACGGCTACATGCAAAAAAGAAGAAAGAAAGAAAGAAAGAAAGGAAAGGAAGGAAAGGAAAGGAAGGAAGGAAGGAAGGAAGGAAGGAAGGAAGGAAGGAAGGAAGGAAGGAAGGAAGGAAGGAAGGAAGGAAGGAAGGAAGGAAGGAAGGAAGGAAGGAAGGAAGGAAGGGAAAGGAAGAAAGAAAGAAAGAAAGAAAGAAAGAAAGAAAGAAAGAAAGAAAGAAAGAAAGAAAGAAAGAAAGAAACTCAAGCACCAACTTACACCATACACAAAAATAAATTCAAGGTAGATAAAAGAGTGAAATATAAGTCATGACACCATTAAAGTCCTAGAGGAGAACATTGGCAGGAAAATCTCAGATATTCCACACAGAAATATTTTTACTGATACATCCCCTACAGCAAGGGGCATAAAGGAAAGAATAAGCAAATGGGATCTCATCAAAATAAAAAGTCCTGCACAGCTAAAGAAAACAGTATTCAAATAAAAATAGAGCCAACCATATGGGAAAACATATTTGCCAATGACACCTCAGACAAGGGTTTAATCTCCAAAATATATAAAGAACTTACATGACTCCACTCTAAGAAGACAAGCAACCCAATTAAAAAATGGGCAAAGGACATGAATAGACACTTCTCCAAAGAGGAAATACAGAGGGTTAAAGACATATGAAAAGATGCTCAGCATCACTAGCTATCAGAGAGATGAAAATTAAAACCACAATAAGATACCGCCTCGCACCATTAGGAATGGCCATCATGAACAAAGCAACAAACAACAAGTGTTGGAGTGGTTGTGGAGAAAGGGAACCCTAAGTGCACTGTTGGTGGGAATGCAGACTGGTGCAGCCACTGTGGAAAAACAGTATGGAATTTTCTCAGAAAACTAAAAATGGAACTGCCTTTTGACCATGCAATTCCACTGCTATGATTATACCCTAAGAATCCTGAAACACCAATCCATAAGAACTTATGCACCCCAATGTTCATAGCAGCACAATTTACAATAGCCAAGTACTGGAAGCAACCTAAGTGCCATCAGTAAATGAGTGGATCAAAAAACTGGTACAATTACACAGTGGAATACTGCTTAGCAGAAAGAAGGACGTAAAATAACTTCCTACCCTTTGCAACAGCATGGATGGAACTGGAGAGCATTATGCTAAGTGAAATAAATCAGACAGTGAAAGAAAAATACCATATGATCTTGTCTATTAGTAGAAGCTAATCAACAAAACAAACATTCAAAATACAACCAGAGACATTGAAATAAAGAACAAACTTATGGCAACCAAAGAGGAGGGGGACAGAGGATAATGGGGGAAAGAATAGGAAGGGTAGTCAAGGAACACATATAAAAGACCTATGGACAAAGTCAAAGTGGAGTTGGATTGAGGGTGGGAGGTTGGGGTGGGTGGGGTGGGGTAGTGGTGTGAGGAAGTGGAAACGACTGTACTTGAACAACAATAAAAATATAAAACTAAATTAAAAAACTGACAAGCATCTTTGAGTCAGCTTGAGCTGGTTGCTGATAATCTTCTCCTGAAACCTGTTTTCCAAATTAACTTTAGTATATTTTCAGACCTCAAATTCTTCCTTTCCCCATGTCAGGCCATTTTACAAAATCTCTCACTCTTCTCAAATAGGTAGCAGTGGGACCCACTTTTTTTGTTGTTGTTTATTTCTAAAGTTCTCCAATTAACCATCAGCATCTCCATTGTGACACTAGTTGCTTTATAAAAAAGACTTCTACTCAATTTTCCTCTGAGACCAAATTAAGAGGTCTTTACAGTCAAGAAACCTGAGGGACAGAGCTCAAGAAAATGATACTCTATTACTCCAAAAAGTTCACAAGCCACCTTCCCAGTTAGCATTCTTACTGAAATAAATTTTATTAAACCTCTGTACCATTGCTTCAGTAAAAGAAATTATGAATGGTCTGGGTTTAAATCAGCCTTAATGCAAGTATTTTGTGCCAATCTCAGTGTTACCACTAACATTCACTTCTCCCCTAATAGTATTCACGAGGACCACCCTCTGAGGCTAAGTAACAGTTCTGTATATGCAGAACCAGTTTGCCAATTTTGCACATTCAATTTCCACACATAGAGGCACTTTGGGGATGTGTAGTGGGTTCAATGGCCCTACCCCACCACTGCCCTTGATAGTTAAGTCCATTTGGAACCATTAAATATGCCTTTATTTGGAAAAAGACAGACAGAATTATGTTAAGGATCTTGAGATGAGATCCTCCTAGATAGGATGGGCCCTAAATCTAATAACAAGTTCCCTTAGAAGAACAGAGGAAAGGGGAAGTGAAAACAGAGATGGAGATTGGAATAAGCCACTGGAAGATGGAAGAAGCAGGGAAGGATCCCCACTGTAGCCTTTAGGAGAACACTGTTTCTCTACTCCCTCAGTTTTAGTTCTTCAGTTTTGCTTCTCCATCTCAAGTAACTTGCTTCTTCTTTTCATGCTTAAAAGATAACATAAGCTCTGTGAGTACAAGGCTGTTTGCCTGATATCTGTCACTAGTATAGTACTTTGCCTGTAGAGACAATAAATAAATAATAACTGGACTTAAATAATCACATGAAAGAAATAGCATTTGCTTTACGAGTACTGAAAAGTGGGCTGCATCATACTGAAGAGTTTCTGATTCAGTAGACCTGGCATAGGGCCTGAGAATTTCTTTTGTCACAATTCCCAGGTAATATTGATGCTGCTGGTCTGTAGACCCTGTTAGGGTGGTTGGTGACACAGGCCGTGAAAGAATTCACAACGAGGAGAAAGTGTAGAGAGTAAAGATTTTATTTGCTCTCCAAGAAAGGAAAGGGACATGGTGTGGAGACATACAGCAGCATTAAGAGGTGGGGGTTTTGAGCTTTTAATAATTATAATTAGATTTTAAAAGGGTGGGGGTGCTGTTGTATGGCCCCTGGGCTATTGGGGTCATTGTAACTGAAGCTACAATTTGTTCCAATGTTATCTTCTGCCTATGGCTGTAGGCAGTGGTTAGTCACTTAAATCGTGTTCTGTTCTTGCTTTCCAGTAATTTCCAGTCCTGGGGACAAGCTCAGAGAGTAAAATGGCAATCATGTTTAACAAGGTTGTAGGCCTGTTCAGTAAGTGGAGCCATAGTAGCAAATGGCTTTGGCTTTATTTACCCTTTTAGACCCTACTTTGAGAACCACTGGCTGTAAAATAATAATAATAATAATAATAATAATAATAATAATAATAATAATAATAATAATAATAAACAGAGCCACTTTAAAATAGAGCTGGAGCTACCTCAAACATCTCATGCCTCAAACCTTTCCAATGTCGAAACAGGGCAATATAACCTTTGGACTAAGCCGAAAGCAACATTGTACCTCAAAGGGCTGTTTGCAAAGATAACGAGAAAGAAGTTATTTTGACTACTGGACCTGGGTTGGAATTAGCATGGCTATGTTAGCCCATCTGCACTGATAGAAATAACTTCCTTCCCTTTTTCAAATACCCCTTGCCTTTGTCTCCTAATTGAAATATTATTTAGGGTTCTGTCTGAATCAGTGCTTCCCCATAGCTATTCTTTGATCTCAAATAAATGTTGTCTCTTGCTTTGAAAGGTCTTTTGTTTTTAGGTTAACATGGCCTAGAACAAGAGTGCCTAGGATTCCTAGCTTCATGAGCTCATCAACAGAAATACCACCTGGTAGAGAAAAGTTTAATCAAGAGAAAATACCACAAGCTTTTCCTTTCTACCCCTGACTTATCTGACAGCAGGACAACTAGGAAGCATGCTTCCAATACTTCAAGAGCATGTTTTCTTTCCTCCAGTCAATGCTGCATTTTTCTGTTTGATGTAGTGTTTCTACTTGTAGCTCCATGCCCTTTGGTAACATCAGCTGCTGCCCTGTGTATATCAATTAAGCCACTGCATGAAGAGGTTTCTTCTCATGCACAGTGAAGAAGCCTAAGGAGGGCAGGTCCAGGCACCTTTGAGGAAGAGCTGCCTGGGTTTGTCTCTCTTACCACAGTCTTCCAGTCAGGCTGGAGGAACTGCTAAGACAAAAATTAATAGAGACAGAGGAATGGATACATGCAAAGTGCATATGTGATAGAATATCATTCAGCCTTAAAAAGGAAGGAAATTCTGACACATGCTACAACATGGTTGGACCTTGAAGACATTATGCTGAGTGAAAGAAGCCAGATACAAAAGGACAAATATTTTTTTATTTCAGCCATATTGGGTACCTAGAGTAGTCAAATTCATAGATGGGAAGTAAAAGGGTGACAGCCAGGGGCCAGGAAAGGGGGAGTGGAGAGTTAGTGTTTAAGGGGTAGTGTTTAATAGAGTTTCTTTGAAAAGATGAAAAAGTTCTGGAATTGAATTGTGGTGATGTTTGCACAACAATGTAAATGTACTTAATGGCACTTAATGTACACTTACAATTAAGAAGGTGACTTTTATGTTAAGTATATTTTACCACGATTTTCTGAAGGCAATAGAAACTCACCTTCATTTCTATTTTTTATTTTTCTTTCAGTGTTTGCTGAGCACACATCTCTCAAGTCAGACAAGGAAACAGAAAAATAACCTGGGGATAATCACTATATCATTGCTATTTTTGTTTTTGTTATTTTTAAAGAAAGTGTTATCAAGAAGGGTACCAGCTCAAAGTACAGATGATTTTGAGAGTGTGTTTATTAAAGCTGGGGGTGGGAAACCAAAGAAAGGTCTCTGATAGAAGAAGCAACAGGAGAGAGACTAGGCAGGGCTGCGTTTGGCACTCTAGAAACATGATAGGGAAAAAAGGGGGCCAAGGTGAGGCTGCTGTCAGCTCACAGGAGAGCTCACAGGAGAGTCAGAGAAAAGGAGGCCTTGGAGACAGGTTCAAGGGATTAGCCCAGGACAAACTGCTGCTGTGCATTGCTTCCCTGGTTGTAAGTCTCATGGGGGCCCTTAAAGTTAAGGAAGATGCATGCCTGTGGGGGAAGAAAAGGGGTAAGGAAAAGGTACAGGCTTGCTCCCCAGAGGAAGAGGAAGCACCCTGGGTCCTTTGGCTTGAGGGTTTTAAAGGCCAGGGGGTCTAGGGGTGGTTTTAGGGGAGGATCTCAATAGAGTATTCATCAGCTTTTCCAAGGTGTACCTTTTTATGGTCATAGTTTCCATGGATTGGTCAGCACAGAGAAGAGGGTTATTAGTCATTTCAGCTGCTCCTGGCAACACCTGCCTGGTTTTGATGACTTTTCTGGGCCTGGAGCTGAAAATACAACTGAGGCCTAAATGTTATCTCAGGGGGGAATGTCAGGGGTCTAAACCACAAGACCAGTGATATGCCAGGGGAGGAGAGGACTCCTTGGGGGCCAGGCAGCACCAGTTTTCTCCATTATCAGGCACCAGGGGCTTACCACCCTGGTGATCTTTTGTATCTGGCTGTAAATTGCTCAGCCAGTATGTTCAGCTCTCTGTCTCGGTTTCCCCATTCTACTTGCCAAGGTATTTTCCTAGCTTCTTACTAACCTTCCTCCAAAAGATAGGTAGAATCCTTCAGAAACGCTTTCCATGGGTTCACATTCCAGGTGTGTGCAGGTGGCACACATGTGAAACTGGTCAATGCCCCACCCACTTTGCTTCCTGCTGCAGAAGTGTGTTTTCTCAGTGCAGTGGTTTCCAAAGTGGAGTCCTCAGGAGCAGCAGCAAAATCACATTAGAATTTGTCGGAAATGCGAATTCTGGGGCCCACACCCCAACCTACCATGTCAGCAAATAGGGTTGAGGCACAGACCTGCATTTTGAGAAGCCCTCCAAGTGACTCAGATGAGCACTCACGTTGGGGTGTCCCTACCCCAGGACTCCCGCTGCCACGTGCAGCCCTGCCCCTTGCTCAAAGGCGTCCCAGGGCTGGGCACGGGACAGGTATCCCTCTGCTGAGGCTCAAGGAGCTCTTAACCTCTGCTCCCTGGGTGGAGTCCGGCCGACCCGCCCGCACACCTCCAGCTGCGCAGGTGGCTGGGCAGGGCCTGGAAATAAAATCAAAGGAGCAACACCTTGAAAAAAGGTCTTCCTGCCTAGACTCCTCGGTCGCCAGTCCCTGGAAGCCCTTGGATCCGCCACCATGGGTAGGCTTGTGTGTCCGGGCTCGGGCAGGGTTTTCGGAGGCTGCGTGGTCAGGGCGCTTGAGAGGGAGGGGGCGTCAAGGGTCCAGCCGGGCTGCGACGTTGGTCCCCTCTGTCGCCTGCGGCTCGCGGACCGGCACGCCGTGCCGGGAGGGATGGCACCGCGGGCGAGCTCAGGGATGCACGGCAGGGACTGGTCGCAGCAACGAGAAGCGATGAGGGGTTAGTGGAGCTGGAGTTTGAGGGCTCTGGGGAAGTTACTGCGTGTGGGATCGCCCTGCCAGGGGGTGTCTTGGCTCCCAGGTGAAGATGTGGAGGGCCCTGAGGTGCCCTGACTCAGAGATTGCAAGATTGAACGCAATAACTTTGACCGGCCCACGCCTGTTAGGAATCGTCAGTCCTCGGATTGTAGTCTGGAGGTGTGGGCATGAAAGCAGGGCTAGCAGAATCTCCACCCACCTTGGGCGCTTAGCGGCTGGTGACCGCAGAGCTCCAGAGTGAGTCCTGCCTGGCCCAGACGAACTGGGGCTGGCCCTTTGTGACCCTTCTTTTTATTCTGTCACTATCCTCAGACTTCAAGAGAAGGCAAGAGGAGAGTTGCTGGTTCTCCATAGGTAGGGTGTCAGCAGAACATCTAGGAAACAACTACATGCTTCCCGCTTCAGAATAAACCACTCTGCAATAAATGCAGAAGCAGAGAGTAGGGTTTGGAAGACACCAGAGGTCAGCCAGACCTCTTCTCCCTTAAACATGGGGAAAACAAATCAAGTGATTCACCTGGGTGCCATGGATGGGCCCAGGCAGGGATAGTGTGGCTTTGGGGGTCAGACTCTAACCTGCCAGCCCTAATACTCCTATTCTACCACTTGCTACTTCTATGATTTTGCCTCAGTAAAATAAATTCTTTGGGTCAGACTTCCTCAGCCATTGAACAGAAGTATCAGTACTGACCTCAGTGGCTGTGTTACAGTGTACAAGAGTGTTACACCTGTGTGGGCTCACAGTCTCACTGTCCCGTGCATTGTCATGGTTCTGAGGAACCAGTTCTGAGTGTTCCCCATGTGGAACTCATAGTTGTCTAGCTGTGCTGTTCCAGAAAGATGCTACAGCCTCTCTCTCAGGTGCAGGTGCAGGTGCAGGTGCAGGCTGTCAGCAGTGTGTGCTTCGCAGACAGACTGACTCCTGGGTTGGAGTTCTGGATCCCACCTCAAACACTATTGGCTTGTCAGTTGGTTAACTTTTCTGGGAGGTGATCTGAGTATTGGTTTTGGTCTTTAGGTGGCAAATACCTGAATAGCATCTGTGCTGATTTACAACTTCCCTAAAACATTTCCAGTCAGGATGGCCAATTATTGATGAATGAACACAACTAGCTTTTGAAACGTAGCCCTAGTGAACTGAATTTTTCCAGTTTACAAATTTGTTCTTAAGTAGTTTTGTTTTCATTTTGCATCTGAGTTTGGCATAGCATGTGAGTAGCAATGAAAAGTTTATATGCAAGCAACAGTTTTATTTTTAACTCAGGTTCTAAATTTTCAGTATCTAGGTTTAGTTAGTAAGTGCAAAAAATAATTAGAAAATGTTTTTAGTAAAGATCTAGCAGTAACTTCCCCTTTTAAGAACAGATCTTTGGTGCTTAGATTATGCCAAGTTCTTTCAGATCCCCTGGTGACTGAAGGGGACACTTGGAACAGTTGATGAATACAGCAGGAGGGAAAGAAGCAAGGAAATGGTTCACAGGAAAAAATGTTTGCATTGAGCTAATTTCATTTCATGTGTTGTTGGAATTAATTTTCACACCAGGTTCTTTCTCTCACCCTAGGAATGGAGAGGCAGAAATTATGACCGAATAAGAAAGTGAGAGATGTGATGAGAGTCAGAACTGTACTATTAAGGCACTAGTTAGACTTAGTAACACAAGCAACAAGAATCCACAAGAATAAACTGGATAGAAAATTGCTTTGGGGTGGGGCTGGATAGCTAAATCTGGCTGCAGAATCTGGTTAGAATCTCTAATGCCAACACTTTGCTTTAAGAGGAGTCAGCAAACTTCTCTTGCAAAGGGTCAGCTAGTCAGTATTTTTGGCTTTAGGGACTATACAGTTGAGTGACAACTACTCAACTCCACCTTTGTAGTTCCAAATACATAAACAAATAGGTGGAGTTGTATTTGTTGTTGTTGTTTTAAAAATATTTTATTGATTATGCTATCACAGTTGTCCCATTCCTGCTGTTCATTCCCCTCTACCCTGCACATCCTCTCCCACCCACATTCCCCGCCTTTTAGTTCATGTCCATGTGTCATAAGTTCTTTAGTTTCTACATTTCCCATACTATTCTTGCCCTCCTCCTGTCTGTTTTCTACCTACCATCTATGCTACTTATTCTCTGTATCTTTTTCCCCTCTCTCCTCCTCTGTTGCTAACCCTCCATGTGATCTCCATTTCTGTGGTTCTGTTACTGTTCTAGTTGTTTGCTTAGTTTGTTTTTGTTTTTGTTTTAGGTGTGTTTGTTAATAATTGTGAGTTTGCTGTCATTTTACTATACATGTTTTTTATCTTCTTTTTCTTAGGTAAGTCCCTTTAACATTTCTTAAAATAAGGGCTTGGTGATGATAAACTGCTTAAACTTGACCTTATCTGAGAAGCACTTATCTGCCCTTCCATTCTAAATGAAAGCTTTGCTGGATAGAGCAATCTGGGATGTAGGTCCTTACCTTTCATGACTGAATACTTCTTTCCAGTCCTTTCTTGCCTGCAAGGTCTCTTTTGAGAAAGCAGCTGACAGTCTGATGGGAACTCCTTTGTAGGTAACTGCCTCCTTATCTCTTGCTGCTTCTAGGATTCTCTCCTTCATTTTAATCTTGGGTAATGTAATTATGATGTGCCTTGGTGTGTTCCTCCTTGGGTCCAACTTCTTTGGGACTCTCTGAGCTTCCTGGACTTCCTGAAAGTCTATTTCCTTTTCCAGATTGGGGAAGTTCTCCTTTATTATTTGTTCAAATAACTTTTCCACTTGTTGATCTTCTTCTTCTCCTTCTGGTACCCCTATAATTCAGATGTTGGAACGTTTCAAGATGTCCTGGAGGTTCCTAAGCCTCTCCTCTTTTTTTAAATTATTTTTTCTTCATTCTTTTCTGTTTGATTGTTTCTTTCTTCCTTCTGGTCCACTCCATTGATTTGAGTCCCAGTTTTCTTCCCATCACTATTGGTTCTTTGTGCATTTTCCTTCATTTCACTTAGTGTAGCCTTCATTTTTTCATCTAATTTGTGACCAAATTCAACCAATTCTGTGAGCATCCTAATCACCATTGCTTTGAACTGTGCATCTGATAGGTTGGCTATCTCTTTGTTTCTTAGTTGTATTTGCTATGGAGCTTTCATCTGTTCTTCTGTTTTGGCCATTTTTTTTTGTCTTGTCGTGCCTGTTACATATGGGGGGTGGAGCCTTAGGTGTTCACCAGGGCAGGGCAACACAGTTGCTGGGTTGTGATGGTGTATATGGGGACAGGGTCCAAGAGGGAACAATGGTGCTTGCTCTGCTCTCTGTCAGATTTCAGTCCCTTCCCGTGCTTCCCCCAAGCAAACTGGGCCATTCTGGTGCTGATTCCCATGTGAGTGGACTTGTGTACATTCTAGAACCCTGTGGGTCTCCCCAGTGAACTCTCCTGTGAGGCTGGGAGTCTTTCTCTGGGTCTCAGCCCCCACAGATGTTTTCAATCGGTGTTTTGAGGCTTTATTTCCAGGCTCTGGGGACCCTGGGCTGTGCGGTCTGTCTTGCTCCTGAGTTTCACCTGATTTATTTGCACTGGAATATGGGACCACTCAGTCAGCCAGCTACCTTGTGTGCAGTGCCTCAATTCACAATCGCTGCCTCGATTCACAATCACCGCCTCGCTGGATATGTCCGGTGCCACCCAGCACCGAGGGTCTGCCAGCCACCTCCTGCACACCCAGGGTTTTCCCGCTGCCATCTTGTGCACCCAGGGTGCCTTGCATGCCTGGTGCCACCAGTTTTTGTGCCGAAACCCCTCTCTGCCCAGCCATCTGCCCACTGGTCAGGATGAATGTGTATATTTTAACTCCTTGGTTGTCAGACTTCCATACAGTTCAATTTTCTATCAGTTCTGGTTGTTATTTTGTTTCTAAATTGTTGTTGTTTTTATTTTGTTTGTGCGAGGAGGCACAGTGTTTCTACCTATTCCTCCATCTGGGCTGGAAGTCCTAGAGTTGTATTCTAATAAAACTTTATTTATGGCCCTGGCCAGGTTGGAGCATGGTTCCATGCAGCAGTAGGTTGTAGGTTTGATTCCCAATCAGGGTTTGCAGGTTCAATCCCATTGGGTTGCATATGGGAGGAAACCAATCGATGTCTCTCTCTCTCTCTCTTTCTCTCCTCCCCACTCCTTCATCTCTTTAAAATCAATAAATGTATCCTCAGATAAGGATTTTTTTGTAGCCCTTAACTACACAAGGGCTGTCTTGTGTAGTTAAGTCTCAGAATGACTGAGGACCCCTCAAGTGACTGGAGAGCCTCCTCTCAGGCCTTTGTGGAGCTAGACTTGCTTTGAAGATTTTAAGTACTTGATCTCTATCCTCTCACCCCACCCCACGTTCTTACCCACAGTTTAGCAAGCATCTACATTAAATCTGTTGCTATCACAAATTACTTTGGTCTGAAAAACCATAGATCCTGCTCTGTCATTTGCCACGTATTTGACTGAAGATTAATCAGACTCATAGATTGAGAACAGGATAACAGCTAAGGGGGTGAGAGAAGATGAGGGAATAGAGGGATTGAGCAAAAAAGAAAAAGGATTCAGACATAGACAAGTGTGATGGTTGTGGGGTGGGATGAGGGGATGTAAGGGAACTAAATGGTAATGGAAAAAAATATAATAGGAAAAGAAGAGAAAATTAAGTATGAGGAGGCTTCAAGTTCTTCCTCTTCTGGGGCCTCCAGACTGATTTGTGAAACTTACTCACTTAAGAAAGGACAGTTTATTATGTTCCTGACCCTCTTCCCCAGTTATCAGCCTCCTGCTTGAGCATAAAATGATGGATTAGTCTTAAAGGTGTGGAAGACCAGGCTATTAAAAAACCTTTCTGCATCCTCTCCTTTTGCTAGAGGCTCTTGGGTAAACCAGTGAACAATACTGAGGTCCCAGAGCAGCTGGCACTTCTGCTACAGGCTGTATATGCACAGCTAGAATCTGAGATGGCGGCACACCAAAAGTGGCCTTGGGCTCTGACCCCTGGGAGAATCTTCTTCCTCCCAGACAGCAAGAAGAAAAAACTGACATTGGTTCTTCCATGTTGGCATGACTCTAAGTCAGTGGTCTTCAAACTTTAGCATGCATCAGGATCACCAGAGTGAGGGCTTATTCCGACAGGCTGCCAGGCCCTATCACTAGAGTGTCTGCTTCAGGATATCTAGGACAAGGTTCAAGGGTTAATGTTTGTACAAGCCACCAGGTGCTGGAGCTGTTCCCAGGACCACACTTGGAGAATCACTGCTTTCAATGACAGACTCTCTTTTTCTTGACCCTCGCCTTGGCCACATGTTGCCACTGTGCCCCCAAATAAGGTCATGGCTAGAAGATCTCAAGAAGTCTGGCCCCTGGCTTATCCATGATGGTCAAGTTTTGGGTGAATTTGAAAACTAGTTTGCAAAGGCTCAGAACCTGTGGTGGAAAAGAATAGAAGTGATGAATCTATATAGCCCAGCAAAGGCTGGCAGGGAGCAGACCTAAATTCCTTAAAAATCTATGCAGATATTTATTTGCCATGTAAAGGTAGAAAAGAGTCCTGCCTTGAAGAAATACATATACTCAGGAACAGAAACACAAGCCCATAAACAACATTTTTCCACATTAAGTTACAGTTGAGGCGCATGAAGTATAAGACCAGTGAAAGCAGCCCCTAATAGTTGCTTGTCAAAGTTGGATGATTTGCCATCTTAATGCTAAATTTTTACATAATCCTCCATACCTCTGCAAAATGTCCCGAGTGGAAGTATTCCATTATTGGTTTACTTGGATTTTTGGATTAATAATTTTCCTGCTGCCTTTTGAGTCACTATTAGTTAATGGGCTTGTTGAGCCACTGGGAAAGTTCACTAGTGAGAGGGACAGTCATCAGGGCATGAGCGGAAGCATGGAACTGGAACTACACAACCAGCTATGTCCCCTCCCAGTGTAGCTCATGGACACAATTGCATCTTGATTTCATCCCTGTCAGGAGAAAAAGTAGGTAGGTGTTCCAGGTGAGCTGATAAGGAACTAAAACCAAGAGTAGACTCTGAGGATGATGAAAGAATGAGAGCAGTATCGTAAACAGGTGAATGAGAACATTGACTCATAGACTGGGGTTGCAACACAAAGAACCAGAGAATTGCTATTTTGTAATTTTGTCTATTGGTTTCAGAGGCCAGAAATATATCACTGAGAAAAATGGTCACAGGGTCATCTCATGGGGTTGTTTTGAACAGGGTTGTGTTAGACAGGCCTGGCCATGCTTGTGTTCACTGCTGAGATTGGATGCAAGTACAGCTAATGATTCACTGGACAGTCTCCACAGTTGGAAATTACCACAGTCAAGGGGAAGGAATAGGATCCTCATAGATGATTTAGTTCCTCCAGATTGCAAACTAACCAAGGCCTCCCACTGGTCTGCCAAAAGGAGTCTCTCATTGGGTTTGGGTTTAGAGTCATCAGTTATTGTCTGGAGCTTATATAACTGAGCAAACACCCAAAGGAAAACATGCTTTAAGAATCAGACTTAAGACTGGAAAGTTCACAAAATTTACTCACATGTGACAATTCATTAAAAGCTCACATACCAAGCATTTGAAACTTCTACAAACCACCCCAAGTGGGAAGATTTTGTTATAAAATCTATTACAACTATCAGGAGATATATTTCAGATGTTCTTAGAGGAATGAATCTTTTTTTTCACTTAGCCAAAACATATAAGTTCATATGGTGTGTTTGTTTCCCATGGCCACTATAAGAAAAGTAGCACAAACTGGGTGGTTTAAAGAAACAGAAACCTCTATGGGCAGGAGGAAGATGTAATTGAGGTAGGAGGGAACAGATTCCACTTCCCCTACACATGGGAGAAGATCCTAGCTGATCAACGGAGTAAAAGAGAAAACAGCCAACAGTACATCAGCATATATAAAAATAAGAGACCAAAAATTGTGGCAGAACCAAAAACCAGATGGTAATGAGAGTGCTTCAGGACAATAAGATCCCAGGGACCAGGATAGCATGGGGACCAGGACGGCTGCAGCCCCAGGCCCTGTGCACCCCGGGTCTGCGATAGAGTCCTTGGGAGAGAGCTGGGGCAACTGCTCCCGCCTCGGCCAGACAAGGTCTGAGCAGCACTGGGAGAGACCTGGTTGCTTGAAGTCGCAAAGAGGGGAATAAGGATTAAGTGACAAACACAAAGGGGCTGTGAGCACCCATGGAGTCGGTGGACACCTGTTGGGGAGAGTTGAGACTCACACAGTGATGGGCCCTCACACTGATAGTAACAGGTCTGGCTGGAGAATTGGGCTGTGGGAGAAGCCAGGTCACTGTATGGAGCAGCAGTCTTGAGTAGGAGGAATTTCTCAAAAAGAAAAAGTGAAAAGACTGTTTGGGGAATTCTCCTGCAGCAATCACTCTGGCCTCCCCGCTACCCAGCCCAGCAGAGATCCCGAGGGTGCAGGGAAGGTTGCCAGGAAGTCCCTGAGCAACCCAATAGCACTGGGAAGGGTGTGTGCACCTGAGGGACTGAGGTAGCCTGGCTGAATGCATGCATGTTTGCACTGCAGCCAAGAGTGATAACCCCCAGGAAAAGCCTGGGTCCCACACCCAGGAGAGGCACTTGGGTAGCTGCCAGGAGGGTGTGCGCAAGGATGACTGAGTGCAGAACGGGAAGGAAGAAAAGCCATACCAATTGCTTCTCAGCCTGCTGCAGCCAGCAAGACCAGAAAAATGGCTTTGGCCACATTGAAACCAAGAGGCTTTTTAATTTAATTCTATTTTTATTGTTTTTTAATAACTTTTTATTTTTTATTATTTTTTATCTTTCAATTCCTTTTTCCTCTCTTTCCTTCTTTCTTGTTTTATTCTTTCTTCCTTTCTTTCCAACTTTATCTCTTCTTCCTTCCTTCTTCAGCCTTTAAAAAAAAAACATCTACAAGTAAGACAAAAAGAAAATAACCTCGAACTGTGAAAAGACCAGAGTTGGACCCAAAGAAGGGGCATCCCAACAGCTGAGACAGTGAGACAAATTTCACTTTGCTATTACAGAGAACCTCAAGTTATTGCATATTTGTATTATTATGATATTTTTCATTATTCTTTCATTTTTTATTTTAATAGTATTTTTGTATTCCTCTTCTTTCTGTATAGTCTGCTTTGCTTGGCTGGTTATATTGTATCATTTGACAGTTTTCCCCTGATGTCTCTTTCGCAGTGTACTACTAATTTACTGTCCTTCACTTCATTTGTGTTCCATTAGCACATTACTCAAGATCCTATACTCCCTATTTTTGTTATCCAGATCACATAGCTTCTGTCATATTATTGTTGCTCTAATATTATGTAAATAATAGCTGTTCCATACAATTGTAAATACTTCACAACACCCCTCCCAGATCTTAGCACACTTCAGAGTTTCCTGAACTCTATTACTGCAGTGGTTAACTCTATTCTCTCACACACTACACCTATTTACTATTCTTTACTCTCACCTTACCTCACAATCTGACCTCCAACAACCTCACTGCTTCCTAGATCCAACTCACAATCCTTCCCTCCCCAACAACAGTTTTATCTTCTTTCCATCCTTTCTAAAAATTGGCTAGTTGGTTGGAAGATCATGGTTAACACTATACATAGCCAAAGGATCTCCTATCTCTTCTCTACTGGCTGCTACTGTAAATATCATAGAATACTCTCTTGCTGTTTTAAACCATTTTTCCTACCCTCTCTAACTGATCACAAAAAAGAGTAGGTGGAAGCAGTGAACACAGGGATACCCACTGGAAGAGGAAACCCAAAAACAAAGAAACCACTAACAGATAACAACAGAAGAAGGTGAAGGAGGGAGTGGAAACCACACAAACCTCAATCCAGGACCTATCTGGAAATACAACTAAATAGTGAAGAAAATACCCAGTACAAAAATTGAACAACAGCAAGAGAGAATCCTCAAACCCTTGTACACATGGAATAATCAGCTTCAGCACAAACACCCTCATCAGCACAACAAAATACAAGAGATGGTGGACAGAGTGACCCTCATTTAACCAACTTGTGGGAAGGACCCATGAAAGAAAGACCCAACAACAATCAAAACCCACAGACAAACACAGAGCCAACTTAAATGACAACCCAAGACCAGTGAGCTTGGGAAATCAAGGAAACTGCACCACTGGATTTCACAGGTATTCTACCACAGAAGTTCACACCACAAACCCAGGGAGTCAGCACAGATCAATTTAAGAAGCAGAGGCTAACAAGAAGAGTCTCAGAAACAATGGGAAGACAAAGAAACAATCCCCAAATGAAACCAAAGGAGGAAGCCTCAGAAAGAATGCTAAATCAAACACAGGCAACTCAACTATCAGATATTGAATTCCAAGCAATGGTTATCAGGAAGCTCAATGAGCTCACAAAGAATTACCAGAAACTACAGGGAAACTGCAATGAACTCAGTGAAAACTATGTCAACATGAAAAAGGAAATAGAAACTATCAACAAGGGCCAAGATGAAATAAAGAATACAATTTCTGAACTGAAGAACACAGTAGAAGGAACCAAAAACAGGCTAGATGAAACAGAAGATCAGATCAGTGAGCTCGAAAACAAATTACAAAAAGAAAAAAAAAAAAAACCAGAAAGAGCAAGAACAGGAAAAGAGACTCAGAAAGAATGAAGAAGGATTAAGAGAAGTGCAAGACAATATGAAACATGATAATATCCATATAATAGGGATCCTAGAAGAAGAAGAATAAGAGCAAGGGATAGAAAACCTGTTTGAAAAAGTAATAATGTGAAAGTTCCCTAATTTGATGAGAGAAAAAGTCACACAAATCCAGGAAACACAGAGAGTCCCAATCAAGAGGAACCCAAAGAGGCCCACTTAAAGACATATGATAATTAAAATGGCAAAATACCAGGACAAAGAGAGAAACTTAAAAGCAGCAAGGGAGAAACAGGAAGTAATATACAAGGGAGCCCCAATAGGGTTAGCAGCTGACTTCTCAATGGAAATGGTCCAAGTCTCAGAAGAGAATGGCAAGAAATATTCCAAACAATGAGAACCAGAGTCGTGAAACCAAGGCTACTTTACCCAGCAAGGGTCTCAATCAAGATAGAAGGCCATAAGGAGCTTCCCAGACAGAAAAAAAAAACCAGCCTAATAAAAGAATACACCTGCACCAAACAAGCTCTGCCAGAGATGCTGAAGGAACTGCTTTAAGGAAAGGAAGGAAAAGAGAAGGAGAGGAGGAGGGAAGAGGGGGAGAGAGGAACACAGGTATGAAAATGGCAATGAATAAGTACCTATCAATAATAACATTAAATGTAAATGGATTAAATGCTCCAAACAAAAGACATGGAATAGCTCAATGGATAAGAAAGCATGACCCACACATATGCTGCCTACAAAAGACCCACCTTGGAACAGATATATACACAGACTGAAAGTGAAGGGCTGGAAACAAATATTCCAAGCAAAGGGACAGGAAAAAAAAGCCGGGGTAGCAATACTCATTCAGACAAAATAAATTCCAAAAAAGGGCCATAAAGAGAGACCCAGAAGATCACTACATAATACTCAAGGGAAGAATCCACCAAGAAGACATAAACATTGTAAATATATATGTACCCAACATAGGAGCACCCAATACATAAAGAAAATCTTAGAGGACTTCAAGAAACATACTGACAGCAACACAATTGTAGTAGGGGATTTTAACACCCCACTGTCAAAAATGGATAGATCTTCCAAACAAAATATCAACAAAGATATTGTGGCATTGAACAATGCCCTACAAGAAATAGGCTTAACTGATATATATATAGAGCCCTTCATCCCAAAGAAGCTAAATACACATTCTTTTCAAATGCACATGGAACACTTCAAAGACAGACCACATGATAGGATACTAAACAAGCTTCAACAAATTCAAGAAAATTGAAATCATACCAAGCATTTACTCTGACCACAAGGAACTGAAACTAGAAACCAACCCCAAGAGAAAAAACTCAAAACACTCAAAATCATGGAGACTGAATAGTATGCTATTAAACAATGAATGGGTCAAGAGTGAAATTAGGGAATAAATCAAAAAGTTCCTGGAAACAAATGAAAATGCACTCACAACAACCCAAAGCTTATGGGACACAGTGAAGGCGGTCCTGAGAGGGAAGTTCATAGTGATATGGGCCTACTTAAAAACAACAGAAACATTTCAAAAAAAAAAAAACAACTAACTCTACACCTACAAGAACTCAAGAAACAACAACAAAGACAGCCCAGAGCAAGGAGAAGGAAGGAAATAACCAAGACCACAGCAGAAGTAAATGACATAGAGTCTAAAAGCACAATTCTAAGGACCAATGAATCCAGGAACTGGTTCTTTGAAAAGATAAACAAAATCGACAAGCCTTTAAGCAGGCTCATCAAGAAAAAAAGAGAAAGGACCCAAATAAACACAATCAGAAATGAAATAGGAGAGATTAAAACTGATAGCACAGAAATACACAGGATTGTAAGAAATTACTATGAAGAACTTTATGCCAAGAAATTTGAAAACCTAGGTGAAATAGACAAATTTCTAAAAAAATGTAATCTTCCTAAACTGAGTGAAGAAGAAATACAAAGCCTGAACAGACCAATAACAGCAGATGAAATTGAAGCAGTAATCAAAAAATTACCGGCACACAAAAGTCCGGGTTTGGATGGTTTCACAGGAGAATGCTACAAAGCATTTAAGGAAGAACTAACCCCTATCCTTCACAGTCTATTCCCAAAAATCCAAAATGATGGAAGACTCCCAAATCCTTCTTATGAAGCCAGCATCATCCTAATTCCAAAACCAGATAAAGACACAACAAAGAAAGAAAACTTCAGGCTAATATCACTGTTGAACATAGATTCTAAAATCCTCAGCAAAATATTGTCAAACCGCATCCAAAAATACATTAAAAAATCATACACCATGGCCAAGTAGGATTCATCCCAGGGACTGAAGGATGGTTCGGTATTCACAAATCAGGAAGTGTAATACATCACATAAACAAAAGCAAAGACAAAAATCACATGATCATATCAATAGATGCAAAAAAAGCATTTCATAAGATAAGGTACAGCACCCGTTTATGATAAAAAAAAAAACACTCAGCAAAGTGGGAATAGAGAGAGCATTCCTCAACAAAATAAAGGCCACATATGAGAGACCTACAGCCAACACCATACTCAATGGGCAAAAACTAAAATCTTTTCCACTAAGATCAGGAACAAGACAAGGTTGTCCACTTTCACTACTTCTATTCAATATAGTGTTGGAAGTTTTAGCCACAGTGATCGGACAAGAAAAGGAAATAAAAGGCATCTAAATTGGAAAGGAGGAAACAAAATTGTCAATGTTTGCAGATGTCATGATAGTGCACCTAGAAAATCCTATAGACTCCACAAAAAAACTGCTGGACTTAATAAATGAATTTGGCAAAACAGTGGGATACAAGTCAATATCCAGAAATCAAAGGCATGTTCATATACCAAGAATGAAACAGCAGAAGCAGAAATCAAGAAAAAAAAATCCCATTTGAAATAGCAAAAAGAAAAATAAAATACCTAGGAATAAACCTAACCAAAGAGGTAAAAGACCTGTATTTAGAAAACTACATAACACTCAGGAAAGAAATCAAGGAACACACAAACAAATGGAAACATGTACCATGTTCATGGATTGGAAGAATTAATATCACCAAAATGTCCATACTACCCAAAGCAATTTACACATTCAATGCAAGACCTATTAAAGTACCAATGGCATATTTCACAGACATAGAACAAACACTTCAAAAATTTATATGGAACCATAAATGACCCCGAATAGCTGCTGCAATTTTGAGGAAGAAGAGTAAAGTAGGAGGGATCACAATACCTGACACTAAACTATACTACAAGGCCACTGTAATCAAAACAGCCTGGTACTGGCATAAAAACAGGCACATGGACCAATGGAACAGAACAGAGAGCCCAGAAATAAATCCAAGTCTTGACAGTCAATTAATATTTGACAAAGGGGGCAGCAACATAAAGTGGAGTAAAAAGTGCCTCTTCAAGAAATGGTGTTGGGAGACCTGGACAGCTACATGCAAAAAAAAAAGAAAGAAAGAAAGAAACTCAAGCACCAACTTACACCATACACAAAAATAAATTCAAGGTGGATAAAAGAGTGAAATATAAGTCATGACACCATTAAAGTCCTAGAGGAGAACATTGGCAGGAAAATCTCAGATATTCCACATAGCAACATTTTCACTGATATGTCCCCTACAGCAAGGGGCATAAAGGAAAGAATAAACAAATGGGATCTCATCAAAATAAAAAGTTTCTGCACAAATAAAGAAAACAGTATTCAAATAAAAATAGAGCCAACCATATGGGAAAACATATTTGCCAATGACACCTCAGACAAGGGTTTAATCTCCAAAATATATAAAGAACTTACACGACTCCACTCTAAGAAGACAAGCAACCCAATTTAAAAATGGGCAAAGGACATGAACAGACACTTCTCCAAGTAGGACATACAGAGGATCCAGACACACATGAAAAGATGCTCAGTATAGATAGCTATCTGAGACATGCAAATTAAAACCACAATGAGATACCACTTCATACTAGTCAGAATGGCCATCATAAACAAAGTGACAAGCAAGTGTTGGAGAGGTTGTGGAGAAAAGGGGACTCTAGTTCACTGTTGGTGGGATTGCAGACTGGTACAACCACTATGAAAAACAGTATGGAATTTTCTCAGAAAACTAAAAATGGATCTGCCTTTTGACCCAGTAATTCCACTGCTTAGGATTATATCCTAAGAACCCTGAAACACCAATCCAAAAGGACCTATGCACCCCAATATTCATAGCAGCGCAATTTACAATAGCCAAGTGCTGGAAGCAACTTAGGTGCCCATCAGTAAGTGAATGCATCAAAAAAAACCATGGTACATTTACACAATGGAATTGTATGCAGCAGAAAGAAAGAAGGAGCTCCTACCCTTTGCAACAGCATGGATGGAACTGGAAAGCATGATGCTCAGTGAAATAAGCCATGCAGTGAAAGATAAATACTATATGATCTCATGTTTAAGAGGAACCTAAACAAAACAAACAAACAAGCAAGATATAACCACAGGCACTGAAATAGAGAACAGGCTGACAGTGGCCATAGGGGAGAGGGGAGGGAATTTCAGGGGAAAAGGGGAAGGGTTTACAGAAACTAGTATAAAAGACACATGGACAAAACCCAGGGGGCAGTGGATATGGGAGGGAGGTGGGGAGGACTTGGAGGGATGGACTGGGATGGGAGTAAAAGACAGAAAACTGTACTTGAACAATTAAAATTAAAAAATAAAAAAGAAATCTCTATGTATTCTCTCATAGTTCTGAACATTGGAAGTTCAAAACCCAGGTATATGTAGGGCCATTCTTCTTCTGAAGACTCTTGGGGAGAATCTGTTCCATGGCTCCCTCTTAACTTCTTGGCATTCCTTGGCTTGGAGATGCATCACTCTGAACTCTTCCTCCATGATCACCTGGCCATCGTGCTCTATCTGTGTGTCTTCATCTCATCTCCCCTGTGTGCAAGTCTGTCCTTACATGGCTGTTTCCCTATAAGAACACCAGTCATATGGATTGAAGACCCATTCTATTCCAGTATGACCTCATTTTAACTCATTATATCTGCAGTGACCCTATTTCAAATAAAGTCACATTCTGAGATTCTGAGAAGGAAATGAGTTTTGGGGACACACATCATTGAACCCAGTATGCATGGTAATATAAAATGTTCCCTCTGAAATGTGTACATCACTGATGCATAATATTAGGTAGAAAATATTCTTCATGTGTAAAGATAACTATATTGCAACCTGCATCCTCAGCTTAAGATGCTAAATTTGGTGACTAGTGTCTTCCCCCAAAACAGCAGATGGACTTTTCTGATCATAGTTTAAATCAATTGTAAACAACAATCCTTTTAATAACAGAATTAGTATGTAGAAAACACTTCCCATATATAATATCTGGTGAATTAGAGATGCTCATAGTGATGTCATAGATTCAGGTAATTTACCTCAAATTAATTCTAAAAATTATGTCCATACTGTGGATAAAATTTCCAGGCAACATTTAGCTGTGGATAATGTTTAACCTTTTCTTTATAGTTGTTTTTTCTATGCATGCTTATTTAAAGATTACAAGAATGGAAAAAATGTGTCACCTAACATTTCTATGGAGAGTTGTTAGGTAACATCTAACAGAATTTAAAATATGCAAATATTTTACCAGCATTCTAGTTCTAGAAAATTCTTATAGATAGTCTCATGATAGGAATGAGGCATGTGAAATCTAAATATCAAGTGGGGGGAAATGTGCATTTTGTACATAGCTTTGTAGCCTCACACTTTCCATGATCATAAAGCAAATTTTCTAGCCAGGATTTAACATCTAAGAGTGAATCTTTGTCTCTGATATTTAGAGTCTCTAACTTAACTGCCTCCAAATCAACACCCTGCTCCCCCTGCCCAATGACAAGAATATTAGTTCCTTTTGATTTAGTGACACTTGTGTGTCTTTGGTATTGTTTTCTCACATGACAATAAACAATACTATTAGGGCCAATGCTAATAAATTTGCTAGTGTCTCCTGTTGGGTGTGTGTGACTACCTGTGGTGGGAGGGTGTTGTTCAGGTAGCTGATAGCTGCTTCCCTTCTTGTGCTGTTCTCTTATTTCATTTTGGAGCCTACTCTGAGGATAAGTCTGCCTTCTCTCTAACCTGAGAACTTACTCACTCTCAGCAATCATAGCACCTAAAGTAAGCCTGACTTGATGTGCAGAATAAAGGATGTTCTAGAATAAAAGACTGTCCAGGTGTAGATAAAGGACATCACATGGAGAACAAGTGCTGCCTTCCTAACACCCAGTAAAATCATCTCCCTGTAGTAACTGTTCCCTGCTACTACCTGAGGCAGAGCCTAAGCCTGTGCCTGGATCTTTCTGTTTTGCATAACAGGTCATTGCACATTAACTCTCTAGCACCCTCTGGACTGGCTGCCCTTTCCCTGCAATTGAGGAACAATCAATCTCGGAGCATGTCTACATGCCAGTTGGATCCTGAGACCCATAGGGATCATTTTTTTTTCTGAAAGAGAACAGAAGTGGTGGTCAGGATACACATATGTAGTTATGAAACAATGATAAAAGTCATAGTTTATTTATGAAACCATCAGAGGCAGCTATTATGGACCTCTTAAGCCTATCATTTTAGGCAAGCATGTGTAGAAGTCTTTTTGAAAGGTAAGAGAATATCTGTAGCATACAAAAATAGGCTGTATACTATAAATGTTCTCTGACTGATATGGGTTGACCTCTGTTGCTCCCCAAACCCCCAAATTTATGTGCTGAAGTCCTAACCCCTGGTACCTCAAAAAGTGACCTTGTTTGGAAATAAGATCATTGTAGATAAAATTGGTTCAGATGAGGTCATACTGGAGTAGGTGGGCCACTAATCCAATATTGAGGGTCCTTACAAAAAGGAAAAATTTGTACACAGACATGCACACAGGAAGGGGACCCTGTGAAGATGAAGGTAGAGATCAGGGTGATGCTCCTACAAGTTAAAGATTGCCAGTAAGCCACCAGAAGTTAGTGAAGAGGCCTGGAATAGATTCTCCCCCACAACCCTCAGAAGGAACAAGCTCTGCCCACACCTCGATCCTGGATTTGCAGCCTCCAGAATTGTGGGTCAATAAATTTCCATTGTGTTTAGCCACTCCATTTTTGGTATGTTGTTATGGCGGCCCCAGCAAACTAATGAGCTGTTTCCCTCAGTCCTGACCAGTGGACTCCCAAGCTGATAGACGAGGTGGTTTTAACCAAAGGCAAGGCAAGAAAGGCAAGGGCATAGCTGTCAGTCACACCTAGGACAAGGCAAGGACAAGACCTGGCTGATGTATAGCTAAAGACACAAGAAGGCAGTTTATTACACCCACAGCAAGGGAAGACTAGCCAAAGGTGCCAGCTCCCTGTGGTCCCTGTTCCCACAAAAAAAAGGGCAACACTGAAACAACAGGAGCTCACGATGGCAACATGTGTTGTGAGCTACCCTTTGCTGAGAAGACTATGACAGACTAAGACTAAGTGGTTTTATATTCTGTATCTGATTTCTGGGCAGGGAGCAGGGCAGAAGGTGTGGAAGCTGGACAGAAAACTCCATTCCTCATCAACGAGACTCACACCTTTGCCTGCATTGCCTGAGTGTATAACAAGTAAGGTTGCAAGTGCTCCAGAGCTGAGCCATTCCTTGCAATGGTATCATGCCAAAGTCACTTAATAAAACCTATGCTGTCCCGTTAGCACTGATTGCCTCATATTTCTAAAGCAGCTTCATGTTATTGGGGTTTAGTTGGCACTCTTAGTTCTGAAAGGGCTGATCACTCCTTAGCTTTTCACAATGGTGCAGACGAGGAAACGAGTGGCATGTTTAAAGTGACTTGATTCCTCAGAGCATACGTGAGTGCCTTCTGTGTTTATGTAGCTACTTGTTGAATATCAGAGAACAAATAGATACTCTCTTAGCGGGAAAGAAGGTGGTTGTGGAAAGGGAACTGTTTCTATAAAAAAAAAATTGGAGGATGGGCAGGGCCTCTGCCCATATGTGGACAGGCTGCATGAAGGCCCCAGCAAGAGGGCCCCAGGGTCTGGGATGTAGCCCATGCTCCATTCCCAAGCAATGCATCCTCCCAAGGACACCTTTTCTTATTGGAGCCAAGCTACTGTCCACTCATCAAGCTGTGCCTCCTGGGGAAGCATCTGGCCTGAAAGATCACAATTTCCTAATGGGTAAAAGAAGTGCTATGTGGACTAGCAGGGACCGTGAGAGTAGGACATGGGGCAAAACATTCAAGTAAGGGGGGGAAAAAGTCATCAAGTTGTTACCAGACAGGCACCTGGCCCTGAGTGGGTTGCCCTAGAGCCAGCTGTAGCGTGTGGGTTCTTGACTTTGTGTAGGAAAGATTTTACAACATGAGTCCAGGTGACTATGAGGGTACATTTATTAAAGATAGGGATAGTGAAACAAGGAAGCACTTAGCATAGAAAAAGCAACAGGAGAACCTAGGCTGGGCTGCCTTAACTCACTGGGAAGTCAGAGAAAAATGGGCCTTGAGGGCAACCTGGGACAAGCTGCTGCTATTGCCCATTGCCTTAGAGTTCAGGACTTGGGGGTGGCTGTGGGAAAGAAGTGGGGGAAGAAGAAGGGAATGGCCTGGGCTGCTCCCCAGAGGGCATGCACACTGGGTCCTTTGTCTTGGGGTTTTTATCTCTCTCTTGCAGGCAGGAATCTTAGGGGAGATCTCATGGGAGTGTTTCAGTAGAATATTTACCAGTTTTTCAGGTGTGCCCTTTCAGGGTCATGGTCTCCTCTGATTGGTCAGTGCCAGGGCAGAGGGTCTTTAATCGTTGTAGTTGGTTCTGGCATTGCCCACCTGGTTCTGCTGCTTTTCTGGCGCTGGAGCTGAAACACAAGTGAGGCTTAGATGTTATCTCCAGGGAGGTGACCTTTTGTATCTTCTTGTAAATTGCTGGGCCAGTTTGTTCAGCTGTGTGTCTCAGTTTCCCTACTCTACTTGCCAAGGAACAGTCAAAAAACAGGCTCAAGAAGAGCTGCTTCAGAAATGAGGGACTGGGTTACAGACACAGAATTTGGTCTAAAGTTCATCTGCTATTATGGAATCATTCATTTAAGGAGAGAAAAGCACTTTTCACTTCATTTTTTATCCTTACCCAAGGATATGCTTATTGATTTTAGAGAGGGACAGAGAGAGGAAGAGAAACATTGGCATGAGAGAGAAACATCTATTGGCTGCCTTTTGTATTCACCAAGACCAGGGATCGAACCTACAACCTAGGCATGTGCCCTGACTAGGAATTGAACCTTTGACTTTTCAGTTTAAGGGATGATGCTCCAACCAACTGAGCCACACAAGCCAGAGCACTTTTCACTCTTGATCAAAGTTGACCAATTTTGGGGAAAAAAATCAAAGCAAGTATGCAACACAAGGCACTCAAGTTTTTTCATCTTCCCCTGGATTCCCACATCACCTTGCCTCAGGTCAACCACAGTTATGCCTCATGCATATCCTGGTAGGCTCTTTTTGAAGTGGTACACACTGTTCTCTTAAAAAAAAGTGATGTGTGAGGCTCTAACTTTTTTCAGAAATCAGAACAACTTGCTTGGTCAGGGGCAGTTGACCAAAAAGATTTAAGATGGGGAGAAAATATGTGGAAGGCTGAGAGAGCAGGTGAGGTGCTAACTGCCCTAATGGTGCAGGAATCTATGAAGAGCCCGGCACAGAGGGAAAAGTCGTGTGCCTGCACTCTCTGTAGGGTGGAGGAAGATGGAAGTTAGATCCCAAATGACATTGAATGCTGTGTGGAGCAGCAGGTCTGACTGTACAGGTAACAGAGAGCAAGCAAGGTTTGAGAGCAGTCCTAAAATGCACCATCTAGGGAAGCTCAGGTTGAGTGGACAGGAGACTGGGAAGGTTAAAAAAGGATGGAGCCTTAGAAACAGGCAAAATTAGCAAAGGCCAGAATCATATCAGAGGAGCTAATCACCAGGATAGGAGTGACCACTTAGCATGCACATCTTTGCACCAGGCCCATCTCTTTATGCTCTGTAGTGTTGTTCTGGAGTAGTAGTGTAGTGCCATTCTAGACTTCAGCATAACCAGAAGGGCTTGATAACTTGCAGAAAGCCAGGCCCCACCCTCAGAGTTTCAGATTGTGTTGGTCTGGGATGGACCTGAGAGTTTGCATTTCTGATGAGTTATCAGGTGCTGCTGCTGGTGGTCCAGAGACCCCACTTTGAGACCCACTGTCCTGGGGAATTAAAAATTATCCTTAAACCCTTACAGCTACCCACATGTCACACACTGTAGTGCTGCCCATTGGAAAAGCAGCTTGATTGAAAAGCAATGCTTGCCACTGTGGCTTGCATTTGAGAATATTGACTTTTCTCTGTCCTAATCTCCATGTTTAAAGTTCCCAGGGTGACATCATAAGGACCTTCTGTGTTTGGTCAATGTGAGCAACCCTGGAGGGGACTGCATCTTTCATTGAGAGCCTTCTCACCCCTGCCAAGGCTTGCCATGGAAAATTCTTCTCCATATTTTCATTTTAAGTCAATTCATTCAAAACACCCATCTATACTACCCAGCTGTCTTCCTGGGGTGCAGTGAATAACAAACTTCATTTTATTAATGTAAACTCTGATTAATCAACTTGCAAAGAAGGTGTTAGCCTCTCTAGATGAAGGAATGGAGGTGATTAAGTGTTTTGAACAAAGCCACATGGCTAAGAAGAATGTCTTCAAGCTGCAGTTCAACCTCCTTATTTCCAAGGATCATGTCCTTCTCCCTATTAGATTCAGGAGCAGTATTGAGAGAGGAGTTCTCACCTTAATTCAGAAACCACTTAGGCTAAGAGTGAGGCTAAGTGTATTCTAGCAGAGACCACTACATTCCCTGGTGTCTCATGTGACCTACTTTGTGAGGCATGTGCATGGCCTAAAAACAATAACGATCAACTTAACTCATTTTAATCCTGGTTTATTAAACTATTGGTAGACCACTCCTGCTTTGCAGCACCCCTGGGAGGCAGCATCCATGCACTAGAGATGGAGAGTCAGTAACCTGCCGAAGAGAGCAGAGCACATACAGATGCTGCCAGATCACATCAAAAAGGCAGGTGCCAGGTATGGACTTCTAAGGCCCCAGGTAGAAAATGTAGCTTAGAAAAAAAAATACAAAAAGGGCATTCTGCCAACAAATAAAACTGCTAAGAAGTTCAAGACTTGGTTCTATATAAATTATGATAAAAACCTATGTTTACAAAGCTTGAGGCCACCCATGTGTTATTTCCTATTGCAGCTATAACAAATTAGCACAAACTTAGTGGCTTTAAATGTCACAAATATATTGTGTTACAGTTCTGGAGGTCAGAAACTGACCTGAATCTCACTGAGCTAAAATCAAAGTGTCAGCAGGGCTGTATTCCTTCTGGAGTTTCAAGGGGAGAAACCATTTCCTTGCCTTTTTTAGCTTCTAGAAACTACCATATTCCTTGGCTCTTGGTGGCCTTCCAGCAATTGCCATCACTCTAACCTCTGCTTCTTGCCTCATATCTCCTCCTTGGACTCTTTTAAGGACGCTTGTGATTGCCCTGAGGCCACCCAAATAATCCAGGGTGAACATTCCATTTCATGGTCTTTAACTGAATCACAGAGTCCCTTTGCTGGGGAAGGTAACATGGCCACAACTGCCAAGGATTAGGACATGGACATCTTTGGGGCACCAGCGTTCTGCATACCACACCACACAACTTTGGAAATACCATCTCTAATACATTATGCAACATTTAAAGTATTCCCCCAAGTTCATTCTTGGTAACGATAAGGAACAATTTTCTGTCAACATGAAGGTGAGAGCTCCTCTGTTAGACTTCAGCAAAATGTTTCATTCCTTCTCTCCTTAAGTCCGAGTACTAGAAACTCATTCTTTAAACCCATCATGGTGCTAAGGGAGTTTTTAATTTCTAGGTAACGAACAGTTAAAGTTATGATTTCCACCCCTAAATAGTTTAAAATGTGAAATGTGTTTTGTTAGATAGTAGGAAATAGTCACCTGAATGGAGAGATTTCATTAAGTAATGAGAAGTGTAGACTCCTTTGTTTTTCCTGATACTATCCCCAAGTCAGTAATCATAGAAATGTATAATGTATATTTATTTTATTAAATTCTTTAGCCAAAAGAAAGATAAAAGCACTGCTCATCTTAGAATAACAATAAGAACCAGTCTTGATCAGTGCTTGCCATGTGCCTGGTACTGGCTAAGCTATCTCCATGGCAAGTTTGATTCTAAACTGGCTTACTTGGATCAGTAGTTAAATCCAAGTAACCCATGAATGATACTAGAAACATCTGACCACTCAAATATGCTGATTAGATTTACTTTCAGGATACCAAGAACAGACACAGTTATACCAGAATAAACAGACTCTGCGACAGTTGAAATTTGAGTTCAGATTTAAGGCTCAACATAAGCACTGCTTCTGCTTTCTAAGATAGCAGTGCTTAATACACCTGTTGACACAGGTGTATTAAGATAATAAATACTGACTACAGTATTACATCTAGTAAATAGCTCTTAATTCTGCAGATGAGTTTATCAGCCTCTGCCCTGCAATACATGCCTTTTAAAAGTACACCTGTCAGAAAATTAAAAAACTTCCTGAGTGATGCTGTGTACTCAGATTTTTTCTTGAGTGAGCTTAGAAATACCATTTTCCATAATGTAGTTCTAGGTGTGATGGTTGTGATGGTTATAACAAGACCTAAGTTGTCTGATTGTTTTGGTCTCTTTTCTATAATCTTATTTATGTTTGAACTAAACAAAACCTTTGCCATTATTATTTAGCAAATAATCAGTGTTAAATAATATTTAGAAAAAAAATTATAGATGCTACCTTGGCCAAACAAAGCCTTTCCTTGAAAACCAAAATTCTGAGAAATTCGCAGAAGGCATGATTGCAGTGAAGATCTAGGCTATCTCTGTTGAGGTTGAGTGTCCATATCTCCCTCCTGTTTTTCTAAAGAAGGTTCATTGCAAGGACCAGTCTGTGGGTGTCAGTCCCTTCTGTGTCTTGTCTTTGGGAGACAATAGTAAGACAACATCATATGGAGTCTAAGTAGGCAGAACACTGTAAGGTCCTGCCATGTCCTCAAGAAGACAGAACACCATTGCAATGAAACTGGGCTTCAAATACTGCCAGCAGGCTTTATAAAACATGTGTCCTAAAATCCATACAGCTCAGCTTAATGGGCAGAAGGTGGCTAGCAGGAGGGGCAAATGCAACTAGCAAGTAGCAGAGCCAAGATCTGAACATGGTAATTGATGACTTGGCACTTTGGAATATATATTTATTCAACAAACATTCAATTTCCGCTCTGTTAAAAGCACCATGAAAGGTGCTAAAGACCCTGTGGTAGTAGAATTTCCCACTGAATGATGTGTCAAGCCCTGGGCTGAGGCTTTTCACATGGAACATTTACGGCAGTCCTGTAAGGTATGTGGCATTATCTTCATTTGATAGGTAGGCTGCCCAAGGTCACAGCTGGAAAGTAACCGGACTGAGATTTAATCATATGAACCCATGCCCGCATTCTTCACATGATGCCCCTCAAAGCAGCCCATTCCCACAAGGAAGTCTAACTGAGGAGAAAACCAGTCTTTTTTTATTGTTATTCAAGTACAGTTGTCTCCATCCCCCCAAATTCCCCCCAGCCATCCCCACTCCCCACCCTTGATCCTACCTACCTTTAATTTTGTCTATGTGTCTTTTATAGATGTTCCTGAAAACCCTTCCTCTTTTCCCCTCCCCCCTCCCCTCTGGTTACTGTCAGTTTGTTCTTAATTTCAATGTCTCTGGTTATATTTTGCTTGCTTGTTTGTTTTGTTCATGAGGTTCCACTTATAGGTGAGATCATAGGGGAAAACCAGTCTTACAGTGTTGAGGAATCTCCTTCCAGAATTTTTGTAGGCAAGAAGAGTTCAGAATCAGAGCCTTGTGAGATCAGAACAGTTTATTTCCCTCCTAAAGACAAGGACTAAAATAGCATTACTGTTCTTAAGTGGGCCCAAGTGAAACTACCTGGTATGAGGCCATGGGGCCATGCTGAGCTGGAGAAGTGCAAATATCCACAGTAAAGCATGACCAGAATCAGGAAGTATGGCCCCACCAGAGGAGTGAGTGGAGGCCTGAAAGACCACATGGGCCAAGAACGGAGTTCCTCAGGCAGAGTTGCAGTTTTGCTTATTGTGTCATGGGGCCCTGGACTTGCACATAATAGACCCCAGAGGAAGGGCCCTGAATGGGGAACCATGTAGGAGTTTGAGATGGGAAGCCTTGGTGAAAACTTCAGTGTACTCTCCAGCTTCTGTAGTCAGTTCCTACTCTAAACTGACATAGAATGGTCTCTGGTCTCAGGGCCAGTGAAGTGATAAAACTTACTTATGTAGATCAGACAATTCAACATCACAGCACCCCCCCCCCCGCCCCGTGGTTCTCAAAGAGTAGTCCCTGGACCAGGGTATCAACATCACCTTAGAACTTTTCAGGGATGAAAGCTCAAGGGGCCACCCCAGACCTATAGAGACAACTCTGGGCATGTGGTCCAGCAACCAATTCTCATAAGCCCTCGGGTTCATGCTGAGATACATACCAGTTTGAGAATCACTGCTGTGGAATCACTGATTCCTAATAGAGGTAGGGTGAGGCAGCGAAGCTCAGGGGACCCTGAGAACAGGATCTCAACAACAAAGAACTCTAAGATGTGGTCTTTGATGGCTGGAGAGGGGGAGGGAGATGATTCCCCATGGAAAGAGGCCTAGCATGTAACAGCCACTGATAATTACTGGGCAATGTGTTGGTGTAGGAAGTAGTACAAGGAAATGTTAGGACTTGAGACAAGACTGTGGTTCAATTTTTGTCAGAATTCAGGGGAGACAGAAGATCAGGGGCTAGGCAGTGGAGATGAAGGACACTAAGTTAAGAAGATAGTCAATGGCCCTTGGTTTTTACCAACTCATTTGGATTCTCACCCTTTGTCTTTTTGCTCTTCTGATAATAGGCCCCACTCTGGTAGGTATTGGGAAAGATGTGGAGATGGCCAGCACATGATTCTTCCATTAAAGTGGGACAAAAATATAAACTGTTATTGCACTGTGGTAACATAGGAAGTCAGAGAGGCCTTCATGAAGGGAAGGAGGGCATAAAAGGAGCATTCCTTGCAGAGAATTTGTTGTCTTCTGCATTAAGGGCTTTGGGTGGGTATACGACGTGGTCAGTGAACAAATGTTTGGGTATCATGGGAGCCCTCTATGTATGGGGAAGGGGCTGGAAGGAAGATGGGTCTAGTTAACAGGAATGGTGGTTGAATCTTCAGTGTTTTAGGTACCCATTAGCAGTTCATATTTCCATTATTTAATCCTCACCAAAGCCACCTTGTGAGATACTAAAGAACATGCTAAAAGTTTGAATTTTATTCTGTGGACAAATAGGCAGCCTTTGAAGTGTTTTAAGAAGGAAATGGCATTCTCTGTGCCTCTGGTTCTCTGCTCTGACTGCACATGAGAATTGCTGGGAGCTAATTAAAAGGAAATGCAGCTGCCAGGTCCTACTCTGGATAAGACACATGGTCTAGGGCTGGAACCCTGGAGAGGGCTGGAGCTATCTGGAATCCCATCAGCCTTTTTGGCACCAGGGACCAGTTTCATGGAAGACAATTTTTCCACGGACCAGGGAAGGGGTTGGGGGTAGGAGGGACACAGAAGACAGAGCTCAGGCAGTAATGTGAGTAAAGCTTTGCTCACTCACCTGCTTCTCACCTCCTGCTGTACAGCCTGGTTGGGCAGGGTTGAGAGTGGTTTGGGACCCTTGGACTCAACATATCTGACTGCCAGGAAAAGTCAGAGGGTCTGAGTTTAGGCTCAACAAAAGGTATGTTAGTTACCTGACTTTAATATTGGCATCTTTGTTTTTCTTTCAGGAATGTCTGAACCACGGGTCAGTATCCTTTTTTCATTTCCATTTGGCTTCATCTTATAAACTTTAGTCTGTTTTGCCCTTAAATGTTCATATTTGTGCTTCATTGACATAACAAATGTGTATCATGCATCTAACATGAATGGGAGGACAATCCTGAGTTGCTGTGTGACATTCCTTCTCTTTAGGAAATGCTATATGTAGCCCTTCTCAGACTAACAGTAAAACTAGATGCTTCATTTCATTGTTGTCTTTGTGTGGTATGTAAGGGAATAGAAATGTTAAAATCCTATATTCTACCTCTAGATAGTCACCGACAAGTTTCTAAATAGGTACAAGCTACTTTTCATGCCATTAGCACTCATTTGGGACTAAATATGGGCCAACGAAGAGCATATTTTAACCCCTGACTGTTTCTTTTTGTCAGAGTGTCTTTGGGTATCCCCTGAGCATCTTCTTCATCGTGATCAATGAATTCTGTGAAAGATTTTCCTACTATGGCATGAAAGGTAAATATTTTTGACATCTCACCCCTTTGCATGAAGAGAGCCAGTTACCACAGCCATTTCTAACTGTGTTTCCCTCCCCCTGCCCACTTCGGAAAGCACTCCTGATTCTGTACTTCACACGGTTCATTGGTTGGGATGACAATCTGTCCACTGCAGTCTACCACTCATTTGTTGCTCTGTGTTACCTGACACCAATTCTCGGTGCTCTAATTGCTGACTCCTGGCTCGGAAAGTTCAAGTGAGTTGTTGCAACTTTCTTATTCACAAACAAGAAAAAACGTAATTATTAGCCTTGTGATTTGAGATTGTGGACTCTGGGAGAAAAGAATTGGGAGCATAAAACTCTTAGGAGTGCATGTTGGACCCTGTTTTGGCTCATCATCATACTCGCAGAGTTTGGCACTCTGCCTAGCATTTAGCAATGACTGCAAATAGCATTGGTAGGTTCTTTTTGTCCTCCTTCAAACAGGGATAACATCTTTGTCTCATCTTGAAATAGTAGCAGGAATACTGTGTATCATTAATAATGTGTGGGCCACTGAGTTAAGGGCAGGGAGAACAAAGAAACTCCCTAATTTATGTCCCAGCTGCCAAAAGGCTCACATTCCTCCATGAGTAGAAAGGATATGCGACACTCACCCAGTCCTTCAGGAAGTGCATTCAATAGCAGATTATCAGGAAGTTTCTAGAACTTAGTAAGCAAGGAAGTGGAGGCTCTTCCAGGTCAAAGACATGAAGTGTGCAGGAGCAGGAAAATTCATTCTCAAAGTAATTTAATACAGCATAAAAATAACCAATGGTCCACTCCAGCACAAATGTTACCAGGCAGAAGATAACTATCTGAAGTTTTATGTACTGAATCCAATAGTTAGGTTAAAGAAAACACTGAGTCTTTCAAAGAGTTCAAAGATGAAATGGATCTTCCTCCTTGCCTTGGCTCTTCCAGCCAAAACTTTGCTCTACACTTGTGGGCTGGGCTGGGCTGGGCAACAAATTCTTCAGCAGGTTGCCTTTCTAAAAGTTACTGGTTTTACTCAAGTTTGAGAAACAAATATATTCATGTCTGGGCTCTTGAAAGTTTAAGGTAGGGGACTTCTTTGTGGTGGAGTAGGAAGTGGACTGTACAATTAACTTGGATTTTCTTAACCCCTTGAAACACAGGACAATTGTGTCACTATCCATTGTCTACACAATTGGACAGGCAGTCACTGCAGTAAGCTCCATTAATGACCTCTCGGACTTTGACCACGATGGAACCCCTAACAACATTGCTCTACATGTGTGAGTTGATGTTACCCCTGCTGCCTTACCTCAACCCTCCCCCTGGCCTTATCTGATGCTCTAATTTTTAATCTTTTCCCTTGAACTTCATTATAAGTGTAAGAAGGGATTTACTCCCTCACTAGCAGTACAGAGAAAGCCATTTAACTGACTAAGAGTTGGGTCTTTAGTAGGTCACCATCCTAGCAGTTGTCTGGAATCATTGCTGACTTGAAAGCTTGCTGTCCAGACTACATCTCACATGGTCAGTGAACAGAATACTTGCATTAATCTTGGTCTTCCCTAAAGGGACATAACTCCCACTGACCTTGATAGTTAATTGTGCCAGGTTTCCTCAAAACTCTATACATTTGGTTTTCTGTCTTGTACTACATTTTTGCTGAACTTTCACTAATTCAGTTTCATAAATATTTGTTTGAATCCTGTGTTCTGAGTCCTTGATCAAAACTGCTATTGACAAATGCTCCTCTGTGAGACTAATTTCTCTTCACAGCAGTCTGGTCTAGTAGACATGTTACAAAGATTTAGTTTGTTTCCTGTTCCTGTGCTTCAGTTCCTGGATCTCTAAGTAAACCATCTTATTGGTTGGAAAAATATCATTGAAATTCAAATTCATATCCTGAGTCCCTGTATTTCTGGTTTGTTCATCAGTCAGATCGCTGTCCACACTAGGTCCCTTGATGCAATACTCTCAGAGCCCATAGGGAACTGTGTTGGTTGAGGGGAGTGGTTATTAGCTCAGTCTGGCAGCTCAGGCTTCCAGTATTTGACTTCCAGACCGAGGGCAATTTATCTTCTCTGTGCCTCAATCTTCTAATCTACAATATTAACAACATAGACTCTGTAGCCTGGCTATGTGGATTCAGATTCTGGCTGTGCCCTTTACTAGTTGTGTGATCTTAAGCAAGTTTTCTAACCTCCATGCCTAAGTTTCCTTATTCATAATAGGAATCACCTATCTCATCTAGGACTATTGTGTGTTAATCCAAATAGAGCACCTGGAACATTGTCTGGTGAGTGAGAAGTACTCAAGAAAGCTTACTTATTTTATTTGATGGAGTTAGTATTAAAATATTTAATACTAACAATTCTTACAACAGTGCATGGTATACTATATTCAATTAGCCATGTTTTTGTTGTATTCTGAAAGACTTAGAGTGACAGCCTTGGCCAGTGTGGCTCTGTTGGTTGGAGTGTTGTTCCATAAACCAAAAGGTTGCAGTTTCAGTTCCCAGGTTTAGTCTCTGGTCAGGGCATGCACAGGAGGCAACTAATTGATGTTTCTCACATTGATGTTTCTCTCTCTTTTTCTTGCTCCTTTCTTCTCTCTCTGGAATGAAAAAATGCTTAGAGTGAGAGCACTTAAGTTGTATTAAGAAGCAAACAATGAAAGAGGTTCTTCAATCAGCTAATTTGGGAAGATGAACATGATTTTTTAAAGAAGTCTTTCTTGAACTTCTGGCAAGATGGAGGCATACATAGACACACTGTGCCTCCTCTCACAACAAAAAGAAGGACAACAACAATTTAAAAACAAAAAACAATCAGAACTGATAGAAAATCAAACTGTATGGAAGTGCAACAACCAAGGAGTTAAAGAAGACACATTCTTCCAGACTGATAGGAGGGGCAAGTTGGGTAGTCGGGGCAGAGAGGACTCACAGCAAGGCTGGTGGGCCCAGCGAGGTGGTGGATTGTGGAATGGGGTGCACAAGACTGCAGCTGGCTGGCAGGGCAGCGGCTGGTGGACCAGGCGGTCCCACATTCACATGCAGATAAAACAGGAGAAACAAAGCGGGAGCGGGATGGACCACACAACCCAGTGCCCCAGGGCGGGGAAATAAAGGCTCAAACCACTGGTTGAAAACACCTGTGGGGGTTGTGGCGGCAGCTGGAGAAACTCCTACCCTCACAGGAAAGTTTGTTAGAGAGACTCACAAGGTCCTAGAATGTACACAAACCCACCGACCCAGGAATTAGCACCAGAAGGGCCCAATTTGCTTGGGGGAAGCGAGGGAAGTGACTGAAATCCAGCAGAGAGTGGAGCAAGGGCCATTGTTCCCTCTCAAACCCCTCCCCCACATACAGTGTCACAAAACAGCAACTGGGTTGCCCCACCCTCGGGAATACCTAGGGCTCTGCCCCTCACTACATAACAGGCATCTCAAGACAAAAAAAGTGGCCCAAATGAAAGAACAGATCAAAGCTCCAGGGAAAATACAACTAAGCAAGGAAGAGATAGCCAACCTGTCAGATGCAGTTCAAAACACAGCTAATCAGGGTGTGTTTTGGTGTGATCACAGAATTGATTGACTATGGTCACAAATTAGATGTAAAAATGAAGGCTATGCAAAGTGAAAAAAATGAAAATATACAGGGAACCAATAGTGATGGGAAGGAAACAGGGACTCAAATCAATGGAGTGGACCAGAAGGAAGAAAGAAACATCCAATCAGAAAAGAATGAAGAAATAAGAATTCAAAAAAATGAGGAGAGGCTGAGGAACCTCCAGGACATCTTTAAACATTCCAATATCCGAATTATAGGGATGCCAGAAGGAGAAGAAGAAGAGCAAGAAATTGAAAACTTATTTGAAAAAATACTGAAGGAGAACTTGCCCAATCTGATGAAGGAAATAGGCTTCCAGGAAGTTCAGGAAGCTCAGAGAGTCCCAAAGAAGTTGGACCCATGGAGGAACACACCAAGGCACATCATAATTACATTATCCAAGATTAAAATGAAGGAGAGAATCCTAGAAGCATCAAGAGATAAGGAAGCAGTTACCTACTAAGGAATTCCCACCAGACTGTCAGCTGCTTTCTCAAAAGAGACCTTACAGGCAAGAAGGGGCTGGAAGGAAGTATTTGAAGTCATGAAAGGCAAGGACCTACATCCAAGATGACTCTATCGAACAAAGCTATCATTTAGAATGGAAGGGCAGATAAGTGCTTCCCAGATAATGTCAAGTTTAAGGAGTTCATCATCACCAAGCCCTTATTATATGAAATGTTAAAGGGATTTATCTAAGAAAAAGAAGATAAAAAATATGAACAGTAAAATGACAGCAAACTCACAGTTATTAACAATCACACCTAAAACAAAAACAGAAACAAAAACAAAAACAAACTAAGCAAACAACTAGAACAGAAACAGAACCACAGAAATGGAGATCACATGGAGGGTTATCAACAGGGGAGGTGTAGGGGGGGTGGTACAGAGAATAAGTAGCATAGATGGTAGGTAAAAAACAAATAGGAGGAGGGCAAGAATAGTATGGGAAAAGTAGAAGCCAAACAATTTATATGCATAACACATGGACATGAACTAAAGGGAGGGGGGAATGTGGATGTGAGGGAGTGTGCAGGGTAGAGGGGAGTTAAGGGGGGGAAATGGGACAACTGTAATAGCATAATCAATAAAATATATTTTTAAAAAATTCTTATGTGCAGTATCTCCTTTGACTTTATCTTTTCCATCAAATATTTTTTAGCATTTTAAAGCAACATAGCAACCAAGAAGATATGGAAAAAATCATAAAATCTAAAATTTGTAGTACCTGCTATAATTCAATGAACTACAAAATGAGGGTTGGTAAATTCTACGAGTGATTTTTTTTCAATTCAGAAAGTAAAACATTTATAGATAAGTTGGAAAATGCAAAAGTAAATAAAAATAAATAACTTTTATCCCTTCTAATTATTATAAATAATATTTTAATATTGTGAAAGATTATAATAATAAATCTTCTCCTCTACTTTTTTTCTGGTCTTCTGTAAACAAGAACATACCAAATAACTTGATATTCTGCTTTGCAATTAAATCATGTTTTTAATGCTTTTAATGACTGTTATGAGTCTATTAAGATTATACCAGAGACAATGCTTAAACATTTCACTTATCTATTCTTTTACTGAAAATGATAAGGCTGCAAAAGAACTCCTTACAAAAATTTTTATTCAGTATTAAAGCTATAACTTTAAAGTTTCTAGCTAGTAAATTATTAGATAATGGTATAAGCTTAAAGGTCCAAGAGATCAAATTCCATTCACCCATCAAGACTGCATGTCTGTACATTTTCTTCTCATATAGATTGTGTCCCTTTTCTGTTTTTACGGCTGCACCTGGTCCTCAGAGGGAAATTAGGAAACAAGAGGCTCCTGCTTATAAGGATCTTACATTTCAGCAATAACTCCCACCCCGTTGTTCTTTCTCTAGGGCATTGTCCATGATTGGCCTGGCACTGATAGCTCTTGGTACTGGAGGAATCAAGCCCTGTGTGTCTGCATTTGGTGGAGATCAGTTTGAAGAGGGCCAGGTAAGAGCACATGCATTCACAGACACCAGATAAATGAATGATAAACCTCCAGGACTCAAATTCTACTGATACAAAGTCTGTTCTCCACTGGATTCTTTTTTCTTTTTTAAATTATTTTATTGTTGTTCAACTACAGTTGTCTGCATTTACCCCCCTCCCCCCAACCCCAGCCATCCTGCTTCCAACTCCCCTTTATTTTGTCCATGTGTCCTTTATAGTTGCTCTTGAAAACTCTCTCCCCTCCCAACTTCCCCTCATTATCCCTTCCCACCTACCCTCTAGTTACTGTCAGAATTTCAATGTCTCTGGTTATATTTAGCTTGCTTGTTTGTTTCATTGATTAGTTTCCACTTAAAGGTGAGATCATATGGTATTTACCACTCACTGCCTGGCTTATTTTACTTACCATAATGCTCTCCAGTTCCAATTCTTTTCAAGTAGACTTGAAAGTATGACACTGACCAAATCTGAGAAGTAAATCAGGTCATCAGCTACATTTGATCAGTTGATATATAGCCAAAGTCATTATACTTTAACTTTATCCTTTTTATTATAGGAAAAACAAAGAAACCGATTTTTTTCCATCTTTTATTTGGCCATTAATGCTGGAAGTTTGCTTTCTACTATCATCACTCCCATTCTCCGAGGTAAAAATATCAGAAGGGGACTACTGTTTTCCTTTTTTTAATTGTGGGGAGAAAGTCAGATTAAAAGTTTAAGTCCTTGCTTTGTCTGTTTTGTGTCTTTAGTCTCCAATTATACTTCAGCTACCAGGCACACTGGAGTACACATTGAAATCAGAATATGCACTTCTTTTCTTTTGAGTTTTATCTCATTTCCATCTTATTTGAATTCCTTATCCTAATGACTACTGAAGAATCTATGGCATCCTTAGCATAACAGTCAATTTTTCTAAATTATTACCAATGCAAAGTCCTTATTCATGGTAAAAGATGAGATAGGAGAGGCTGTGGAAACCACACATTTTGCCTTCAAATTTTGCTCCCCAGTGATGTTCAGTGAGTTAGGAAGAATTTTGTGGGCAAGGTCTTATTCTTTGCTTTTCTATTATCTCACATATTTCAGAAAGAACTGCTGAAAGTAGAGGATGAGATAGCAACTAGCAACATCACTCATATTTTTATGCTTACTAATGATACATTGAGAGTTTGTGGATTTTTGACATGGAAGGGAATATTTGGGAACAAATTAGACCAAAACAAGATTATGATATGCACACTGAATCATTTTAAATTATGAAATAAAATATTTTGTGAGGATTTCTGGATATCTGCATAGACTAGTGGTTTGGAGATGATACTTAAACCACATTTCAACTTGTATTATAAAAATTTAGTAGTTTTTATTCTTATGTTCCCTCACCTTCCCTACCTCCCCACCTACTAGAATATCTACTATGCATATTTGAATTAGAGAGTGTCTTAAAGTATAACTTTTTTTAAAGGTAAAATCGTGACTCTCACACAAATATGAAATAAGCATGTGACAAATATTTTATATAACTTATTAATTAATGAGGAAATTGGATAGTAGTCAGTTGAAATAGGAATTTGACTAATAGGGATTTATTTATATTCTTTACAGAGAGGGAATTTATTTGTATTGCCATGAATAGGAAACATTGTGTGACTATTAGCTGTCTATTAGTTAACTTCTTGCTCTACAGAATTATGAAATAGCTAGTCAAAGACAAAGTTAAAACCCCCTTAAGATCAGATTCACAGAGGTTCCAGCATTCCATTAAAAGGATTTCCAGAATTCTCTGTTGCCCCTTCCAAAAGTCTTAATTATTTTCATACCAACCCTAGGATTTCAGAGTTGAGATTGTTCCTCAGTCAGGGGTTAGCAAAACTATGGCTCACAGGCCAAATCCAGAAATATGGTAAAGACCATTCATTCATGTATTGTCTAATGCTCCTTTCACCCTACAAAAGCAGGGTTGAGTAGTTGGAACAAGGACTAAATGGCCCATATTTTTACTAAAATATTCACTTTCTGGCTCTTCACAGAAAAGTTTGTTGACCTCTGCCCTGAGTCATCTAATTGTTTTCAAATTGGCATGAATTCAGGAACATGCAACCATGATTTTCCAAGTCACTTTTGATTTTATTTACTGAATATTCTGGTTATTTTTAACTCCCCCACTAAGAAAACCCACTAGACATAAGAACTGATTTTGGCTTAGCTAGTATCAGATATCTACTTAAGGGTTGAAATTAGACCAGTCTCCATCTCCTGCTCTTTCTACTACAAAACTCCTTTGCTCGGCTGCCAAATTGTTGCAGATGGATATGAGGTCCAGGCTCTTGGTGGTCGTGAACAAGGAATTGAATGGACCACAACAAAATAAAGATAAGCAAACAAACGAGAGAAAGTTTCTGACATCATAATTGACATATCCTTTGAGAAACAGGAGAAAGCCTAAAACCAGCAACAGCCACTAGACCCAATACTGACCATCAAAATATCCAGGGAAATAAGGGGAAAACCTGACAATCAGGATCCACTTAATTACAGAGAGGCCAAATCCTGAAATGGCCTCAAATGTTCCAGTAGCTGAAGTGGTCAGGCAAAAAGACAGAAAAAAACCCAGTCTTGTTACAGAGGAGGAAGCACATCATTACAGTATGTTAGGGATCATTTCAAAAATTCCAAGTCAATTATTTCTTTGATCCTAGCAGTTAATCCCTTCCCAAGCTTGGCCACCTCTGACCTGGGGTGCCAGCATTTCAATGTCATTGGCCTGCTCCATGTGAGCTGGTTTAATGAAGCTACTCAACAACTTCTCTGCTGTGTCAGTAAGGCAAATAGATAAGTCTAGAAGATTAAGTGTAAACAAATATGTAATAACCAGTTAGGGATTTTTAAAATGGAAACTAGATAAACATTATCAATGCCATAATAAGCTTTAATCTTGTAATTTCTCCCCAGTTCAAGAATGTGGGATTCACAGTAAGCAAGCTTGTTACCCATTGGCATTTGGGGTTCCTGCTGCTCTCATGGCTGTTGCTCTGAGTAAGTAGAAATGAGTTGAATTAATATAATCCTATGATCAGATCAGGCCTTCACATTAATTATTGTGACCAATTTTTAAAAGTTCCTGTAACAAATTATAATAATATGTAGTATGAAGAATTGTCATCCTATGTTAAACATGCTCTGGGAATTTAAAGAAAGTAGCCTTGGCATTTTTCAGAGGGAATAAGGTCAAAGAAGTTTTACAGAAAAAGGGATCAACTGAGTTGAACATCTAAAGGTGTGATACTATTTAGGCTAGTGATACTTTAGGCTTGATACTATAAGATGAAGTTGATAGAATAGGCTAAACTGGTTGATCCCATTGCTGAAAGTTTTTCTTCCTGTCAACATGTGACCATCTACAACTTGAAGACATGGCAACCTAGTCCAATTGTTTAAATACCTTCAGTACCATCTAGATTTCTATAAGGTATCATCTCAAATGTTTCTATCATAATATATATGTTTATTTTAGATGCATTCCTTTGCACACAAGTTCTTGGCACTAGCTTTTTAAAAAGTGTAAAGAGATTTCTACATGGGACAATCTAGTGTGAGACATGATAGGGGTCTTCATTTCCTAGGACTACCATAACAAAATACCACAGACTAAGTGGCTTAACCAACCAGAAATTTATTTATTGTCTCACAGTTCTGGAGGCTGGAAGTCCAAGATCAATGTGTCAGAAGGGTCATGCTCCCATTTAAAGACCCTGGGAAGAATCTCTTCCAGGCCTCTCTCCCTCTTGAAGCACCCTGGCTTGTGGTAGCATAATGTCAATCTGCCTATGCCCTTCCCTCTGTGTGTCCAAATGTCCCCTTTTTATAGGGCTACCAGTCATATTGGAGTAGGGCCACCATAATGACTCATCTTACCTTGTCACATTCTGAGGTCCTGGGGATAAGGACTTCAACATATTTGAGGCAGGACATGGAGCATAATTCAACCTATAACAGTAGTACAAGAAGGAAACAGAGCCCAGTTTGCCGTCTCAAGCCTTCTTAGCTGCTATTCCCATTCAAAGCACTGTCACTTTCCCTGCTGATTTTTTCAATTCTTAATAGTATCAAGTATGCACCTTTTAAACATCTTTTGCTCATGTAGAAATTGAACTTTTTCTATACACTTTTGTAAGAGTTCAGCATTCTCCTTTTTGTATATGTCCAATTTCTTCCCTAATTGTTTAAATACTTCCCTACTCCCCTACTCCCCTAAAAGGCTCATATATGCCTTCTCTTCTCTAATTCTGGATAAGGAAGTGGAGATAAAGAGGATTTCAAAAAATGTTGTTTTAGGCTGGACACTGTATTAAGTTGGTATTAGGTAAGTAGTCATTTAGTATGTATGAGTCCCTCCTACATCAAAGATTATGCTAATGGAAGAATTGAGAACAGGCCAAATCCTATGTATCAACACCAACTCTAGAAATTTCTATCTGCAGCAGTCTTTTGCTTGAATTAGCTAATCAGAAGCTTAAAGATTAAAATATTAATTAGCAAAAAATGTACACTCAACCTCTCCCATCCATGTCTGGGTTGAGGAAAATTGACATTGGGTGAGAATATGAGTAAGCTCCCTTTTCTTCAATTTGGAGATATGCTTGAGAATTAGCACCTTTCAAAATCTCAAGCCCTTTCTTAATTGAGGGGGGATCTAATTCAGACAATTCATTGGTGTTTTAAAAATTTTGAATTCTTGTATTGGATAATCAGAAATTCTGGTACAGGGATTATGTTTTTAGAGTTTCTTTCAGAAATGCTTTTTTTCCTAAGATTTTTTAAAAAATAATATGTCTTTCCTAACAGGGTTCATGGAAGAATTGCCTCCTTGTATAAGTGCTTTGTCTTGTGTAAAACTGTAGCTATGTTTCTGGACCACGAGCACAGAATAAGTTTTGTCACATTTGATTAAGTAAAAGTTTCAAAAGATTAGTTCCTATGTTTTTCTGAAGATTATAAAAAGAAACTTTCTCCTGTCATTGCAACTGGAAAAATAAAGCTGGTTTTAGTCTGTATAGAGTAATACGTTAATCTGTTATGTGAAAGCACTTATTCCTTTTTTCTCCCTTTACACAGTGAAAGAATTTGTGTCTAAATAACCATATTTAGTGTCTTTGAGCGGCCCCAAGTTCTGGGAAGTAGATAGTAGTAGACCTCATTTTTATATGTGAGAACACAAATATAACATTGCTCAGAAGCTCCTGTGATTGGTAGAATCAAAAGCATTTTCTAAACTGGGAGGTAGGTAGGTAAACCCATTCTATGAGTAATCCTAGTATATCTGAAACAAGATTATAACTGAAATAAAAGCACATCTTCTAGGTCTAAAGTAGTTTTGACAATACCCTGTTAACACATATTCTTTTCCTTTGTCCAGTTGTATTTGTCCTTGGCAGTAGTATGTACAAGAAGTTCCAGCCCCAGGGTAACATCATGGAGAAAGTAGTAAAGTGCATTGGTGTAAGTATCTTAGTAGCTCTCTCTCAATGGCATTTTTAGTCAACCTAGAACCTTCCACCTTCTTCAAATTAAAATTCAATGAAATGTTAACTTTCTTTTAAGCATTTTATTAGTGTTCTTTACTACAGGGGTGGGCAAAAGTAAGTTAAATTATCTGCCATCATTACCTAAAAGGTAAATCGCAAGTAAGGATATGAAAAGAAGAAGAAGAAGAAGAAGAAGAAGGAGAAGAAGGAGAAGAAGGAGAAGAAGGAGAAGAAGGAGAAGGAGAAGAAGGAGACAAATAATACAATGTTTAATCAATAAGTAATTAATACAAGAATAACTGTGTTTTGTATACTCACAACTGTAAACCTCCTTTTGCCCACCCCTGTATTTTGATAAACTGATGCTTCTTATAAAACTCACCACATGGAAAAAGACACAACAGAACTCAAAAAGGGAAGGACAGCAATGACTCTTGAACGTATAAGATTAGTGGTCAAAGAAAATCAAATCAAAGTGACTCTTCACCTATCAAAATGGTAAACAAAGTTTGCCCTTTGTCAGAGAGCAGAGAAACAAAAAAGGAGGAGGCATGGTTGGGCGCTGCTGTGCATTGGGAATCTGAGGAACTGAAAGTATCAGTTAATACTACTTTCAGGAATCAGGCTAAAAAAGTAAATTTTATAAATGAATATTTGATAAATGAATATATGAAATATTATAAATATTTGTAATATTTACAATACCAAAAACAACAACACAAAACAAATATTTACAGCAGCAAAAATTTAAGTCCTCCAAGTTGCAGATAATGGGAGAATAACGCCTAACTTACAGCACATCTATGCCATATTATGCAGTCATCAGAAGTCTTGTCTTCTAAGACTATCTGGTGACAGGAACATGCAGAATATGAATTCCTCCATATACATCCACATGGTGTATGTACATATAGGCACATTTAAAGTCAGGAAACAAATGTTGAGTGTAGGAATCTTTAAATAATGGAGTCAAATAATCCCTATTTTCTCCCATTTTTTTTAGTGAATATGTATACATTGTATAACCAGGGGAAAATGTGTCATTTACTTGTAAAAACAATGTGTGGATAATTTGGGGGATGTGAAGGCAGCCTTACGGCAATGTTAGGTCACTTACTTTCCCTCCGCCTAGCTTTATTGCATTAAATTATACATGTGCACTTTACTTCATGAAATAAATGTGTCCTCTCAAAATCAAAAACATTATCTTTCCTTTCAACTATTTTTTTTCTTTTTGTACTTTCCTCTAACAGTAATTAGATTGATTCCCTTCACAGACTTTTTTCCAAGTTAGGGAAGGATCTAACCAATGGTCTCTTCAAGTTCTTACTTCCCTAGTAATTGACAACTTAGTTCAAACTCCAAAAGAACAACTTCAGGCTCTTTAGAGTCATGAGAACTGTATTGCCCAGCATCCAAAATAACCCACAGCTTTGAGTTATTTACTGCCTTTTAGTCACATCCATGTTCCCAACCAACCCCACCATCTCTTTCTCTTAGTGTTACATATATAAATGCGCTTTGCTTTTCCTAAAGGCCTCTTATTAACAAGGAATCTTAGAAACCCCTGGTTTTATGATGGGTGGTCAGTATATTTTTCTAATCAGTGTTAATGTACTATGTTAAAACATGTTCAACTATAACCTTTATTTTTTTATAAATCCATTTCCGTGTAGTGGGTTTTCACTGTTCTTTGTGTAGCTATGATCCATTTATTATAGACCTTTACTATCTAATATGGTAGATATTAGCCACATGTGGCTATTAAGCATTTGAAATGCAGAAAGTTCAATAGAGGAACAGAGTTTTTAATTGGATTTCATTTCAATTAATTTAAATTATATGATTTCTTATAATGTATTTCTATGTAATGTGTTCTTTTAGATTTTAAAAACCAATACTTAGTTCAGGTATTGGAAAACTATAAAGTATATTTGGAACAACATGGGTATATAAATCTAGTTTTTCACACAAATTTTATGAAATGTAAATACAGATCAAATATTTCTAACAAAAATTTAGCATTCAAATTAAAATGTGCTGTGAGGATAAAGTATACCCTGCATTTCAAAGGCTTGGTTTAAAAAAAGAATGTAAAACTTATGAGTTTTTAAAATATCAATTACATATTAAGATCATGTTTTGTGTTTCTTGAGTTAAAGAAAATATATTTTAAATTAATTTTACCTGTTTCCTTTTTGCTTTTTAATATGGCTGACAGAAAACATAAATGTCACCTTATATTTCTATTCAATGTTCCTCTCTGGAGAGTAGAGTAGTAACAGAATGACTTTGTTTACTTTAAACTCACACACTCGTAGTTAGTAAAAGATTAGATAAATGCATGTCATGCCTTTTAGCATTGTCATATATATATTAGTGTATACAACTTTCTATTTTGCTTCTCTCACAAGTTTTCCATGAAAAGGAGTTTAATTGAAATGTGTTTTCCTGGTAAAGTAATCAGTCCTGTTTTGAAATTTCCTTTTTCTTCTTTCTTTCAGTTTGCCATCAAAAATAGGTTTAGGCACCGGAGTAAGGAATTTCCCAAAAGGGAGCACTGGCTGGACTGGGCCAAAGAGAAGTATGATGTAAGTGATCATTATTGCTACAGTGGTCCCAGTCACTTTCCTCTAGAAAGTGAACATCCATAGTTGCAACTCATATTGTTAAGGCTTCATGGACAAGATAATCAGCTATATCTTTAGAACCTTTATATCACATTAAGTAAGATTCTGGGAGTCTGTTTTTTCATATTGAAAAGAACTTGATGAATAATGGATATAATTTATCTAGAAACAATATTATCTTTTTAAGTATATTTTATTGATTATGCTATTATAGTTTTCCCAATTTTTCCCCCTTTATCCCCCCTGTACCCTGCACCCCAGCCCTCCAGCATTCCCCCTTAGTTCATGTCCATGGGTTATACAGATAAGTTCTTTGAGTTCCCTGCTTCCTACACCATTTTTTACCTCTCCCTGTCTATTTAATGCCTACTAGTTATGCTTCTTCTTCCCTGTACCTTTCCCCATTCCTCCCCTCCCCCTCCCCACTGAAAACCCTCCATGTGATGTCCATTTCTCTGATTCTGTTCCTGTTTTAATTGTTTGCTTAGTTTTTGTTTTCATTGTTTTTTCTTTTACTTTTTTTAGGTTCATTTGTTGATAGTTGTGAGTTTGTTGTCATTTTACTATTCATATTTTTGATCTTCCTTTTCTTAGATAAGTTCCTTTAACATTTCATATAATAATGGCTTGGTGACAATGAACTCCTTTAACTTGACCTTATCTGGGAAGTACTTTATCTGCCCTTCCCTTCTAAATGATAGCTTTGCTGGATAGAGTATTCTCGGATATAGGTTCTTGCCTTTCATGACTTCAAATACTTGTTTCCAACCCCTTCTTGCCAGTAAGATTTCTTTTGAGAAATCAGCTGATAGCCTTATGGACACTCCTTTGTAGGTAACTGTCTCCTCTCCTCTTGCTGCTTTTAAGAGTGTCTCTTTGTCTTCAATCTTGGGTAACTTAATGATGATGTGCCTTTGTGTGTTCCCCTTTGGATCCAACTTCTTTGGGACCCTCTGGGCTTCCTGGACTTCCTGGAAGTCTATTTCCTTCACCAGATTGGGGAAGTTTTCCTTTATTATTTGTTCAAATAAGTTTTCAGTCTCTTGCTGCTGTTCTTCTCCTTCTGGCATCCCTACAATTTGGATATTGGAATGTTTCAGGTTGTCCCAGAGGTTCATAAGTTTCTCTTCACTTTTTTGAATTCTTGTTTCTTCATTCTGTTCCAGTTGGATGTTTATTTCTTCCTTTTGTTCCAAATCATTGATTTGAGTCCTGGTTTCCTTCCTGTCACTGTTGGTTCACTGAATATTTTGCTTTATTTCATTGTGGGTATCTTTCATTTGCTCTTTCATTTTTCAACCAAGCTCAATCAGTTCTGTGATCATTTTGATTACCAGGGCTTTAAATTCTCCATCAGATAGGTTGGCTATCTCCTCATCACCTAGCTTTCTTTCTGAAGTTTTGCTTTGTTCTTTAATTTTAGCCCTATTTCTTTGTTTGGGGCTCCTTTTATGTTGTAAGTGGGCAGGGCCTTAGGTATTCATCCAGGCAGGACAAACCTCCTTTCTGCACTGGGGCGCTTCCTGTGGGGGAGGGTCCAGAGGAGGAACAATGCACCTCTCCTGCTCATTCTAGCCCACTTTTCAATGAGCTTTCATGTGAGACTGGGAGTTTCTCTCACCTCAGCAACTGCTATAGTCCTCACTCACCTCTGAGTCTCAGTTTCCCCTTAAGTCAGCTCTTCTCGCAAAGTCTGCAGCCAGCCCCACCCCCACTGTCCACTGCCTCACCAAGGTTTCTCTGTGTCCGCCACCTTACTGGCCTGGTTGTTCTGTCTGACTGTTTCTTTAATTCCATGGTTGTTGGAGTTCCATGCAGTTCAATTTTCTGGCACTTCTGGTTGTTTACTGATTTCAGATTGGTTGTTATCCTCCTTTTGGTTGTGCAAGGAAGCAAAGGGTTTCTGGAAACAATATTATCTTGACATAGATTTTCATTTGATACAGTCTGCCAATCATTATATTTAATTGTGATCACATAACTTTAGTTTGAACATAGAACAATTAAAAGATGGTAGTGGAATTTACATTTAGTTAAATTGAAATATAAATTCGAGTAACTTACCTCCTAAACAGACATTTTCACTCATATTTTAAATAGCTTAGGAAGTTTTGCTTTTCCAAAGAAACCTGAGGAAGGGATTTTAGAACTGTTAACTACCACCCAAGTTGCCTTTAGATGTAAATGTCTACACTGAAACTAACATTGCTGATAACTGTAACACAGGTGGTTCCTATTTGTCCCTCCCCCACTCCAACTACAGGAGCGGCTTATCTCTCAAATTAAGATGGTTACAAAGGTGATGTTCCTGTATATTCCACTCCCCATGTTCTGGGCCTTGTTTGATCAGCAGGTAATGTGAAACTGTTTTTGTACATCTTCATGTAGCAAACATCCTTTGGTCACCATGTACCAAGCCATAGTTAGTATCTAGCTCTTAAAAAGGTTCTCTTCCAGTTTCTCTTTTATTCATGTATTTGACCACTTAATCACATTGTATCTCTCTTTAAAAAACCAACTCTAGATGGTTCTATCCACATCTGTGCTGCAAAACAACAAAGAAATTAGATGTGGTCAAGTAAAGGAGCCTTAGGAAAGATTTGATCAAGTGTCCAAGACTCTTTCAAATCAAAACTGAGACTAAAGAAAATTTTTAAAAAAGAAAAACTGAGGAAAAAAAGAAAATTAAACAAAAAATTGAGAAGAAAGAGTTTTTCTACTGATGCATCATGGTAAATGGATGTATTACCTTTTATGGGATCCACAGAATATTTAAACTGACAAGGACTTGATATCTTCTCTTGTAAAATGGAATGCTTGGTTTAAAAGTATCATCCAGGGATGGAAAGTCATTCTTATTAGAGCAGGGAACTAGAACCCTGATCACTGGCATGTCACCTGCTCTTTCTCCCACAGCTATAAGATGTGTACCTAGGAATTTTTCAACATAGGGTTAGATAATTCAATGTATGATGCCTACTAATCAAAGTCCTAAGATATTATTCCTTTTAGAAAATTGAATTTCAAAAAAATTTATAAACATGAATAATTTTATTGTGCAGGAAGGATTATTATAAGGGTAAACCATCTCTTGGAAAAAAATTGAGTGTACACACTATTCTCCTTATTTGTAAATACGGAATTTAGAACAGCATTTTAAAGACCAGGAGGTGGTTTTGCATGTTGAATACAAAGCTATTATTGGATTTAGACTTGCACTAGAAATACGTTCATCACCTTTTAGCTGTGTGACTTGGGGTAATCCCTTAACCTATCTAAAAGGGTAATAACAGATGGCAAAGTTGTGAGGATCAAAATTGAGAACATATACAAAGTAACCAGAGACTGGCATATATGAAGAATTCAAATAATTAATGGTAATGGAAAAAATACACAATAAAAAATGAACTATTTAAAAAAGAAAAATAATTCAAACAGTGTATTTCATGACTTTCTATGATGTTCTCTTAGTGGAGTTGATAGATTATATGGACACATTTATATCTTTAGTCCTCCATGGAAATGATCATATATATTTATACAGTCCTGAGTCATCTTTTCCTATAAAATAGATTGAATGTAATGAGGCTGCCCAGGTTTAAATTTGTCAGTCTCTTCATAGAATCACATTTTCGGACATCCTATCCTGTCAAAAATGATTCTTAGCAATAATAATGTTCTTGACACTATGATGCCAGTGAATGTAGAATATCTTCAGGGTATAAAGCTACTTTCACCTTGCAGGTAATGTCTTGCTTCCCAACAAGCCTCAGAAAAGCATTTTTGTCTTTCCTGAGGAAAGTTTTCTCTCAGAGTAGTACTTTGTAGATTCCTTGTGGGGGTGGGGGTACTATATGTTATGTTAACTTGCAGAGCAGAAATGCAAGTTGTTTCTTCTCATCCAGTATCACAGTGGAACTAGGAAACAAACTTGACGTTGAAAAAAAATTGTAAATCCTGCAACATTTCAGACCTCCTTCCTGATTTGGAAAAAAACTCAGTATCAACTTGTAAAATGTTTAAAACCCATGCTCTGAATGATGCAGTAAACTTATTTATTTTTAAGGGTTCAAGGTGGACACTTCAAGCAACAACTATGAGTGGGAAAATTGTAAGTTTGAGCCATCAGGATATTTTAACTCCCCTGGTCACTGTTTCTTTGCTTTAGTCCCTTTGTCCCCTTTCTCTTTTCCTTTCATGACATTTTCAAACCCCAAATTGATCATCTGTGGAAACTAGATGATCAACTCAATGAGATTCCCCCCACCCCCATTTCTAGGGAATTATTGAAATTCAGCCAGATCAGATGCAGGTAAGACAATATTTAAATTGCTTTTGGAAATCAAAGTCACCTTTGAGACAATGGTAACTGTTCATCTCCACTTTACCTGCAGACTGTCAACGCCATCTTGATCGTCATCATGGTCCCCATCGTAGATACTGTGGTGTATCCTCTGATTGCAAAATGTGGTTTCAACTTCACGTAGGTGACCTTAGTGTTGAGGTTGGTGGGAGCCTCCATTAGTCTTAGAGCTTTGCAACTAGACTGCACTCCCTCAGCTTCCAGACCTCTATGGAAAGAAGCCTTTCTTCCCTCCCACAACACCAACTATATAATGGGGCTTTTAAAGAAATATATTTGAAATAGATATCTGTGTGCTGATGTTTCTGAAAATTTGTCCTTAAATGTGCTATTTACAGCAGCCTGTAAAAGCCTGTAATTAAGGCTCTCTTTTTTATATATTGAAGGCTGTTCAGAACAGGCTTCCCCAGGGTGTGCCACTTTGGTCTACAGAGTATTTTCAGCTGAATACAATCTAGACCCTACAGGCTCAGGACAATCTTTTGACCCTCCCTACACTACCTAGAAGAATCTAAATTGGGGGTCTTGAGCTGAAAGCAATCCAGACCCTACGGGCTTACAAAAAACTTTTACCTCTCCCTTAAAGAATTTAAATTTGGGGGCTTGCCCATAATGAGTCATTACCAGAAATAACTTTTTATGACTTATCTATATGGCAGAATAAATATCTAAATTGCTGAACACCTGCTTCTCTTATCATCTTGCAAACTGTGCTTCTTCCTTCAGAAGGCCCAAGGCATCTTTCATCATTCCTTGACTCAGGATGCGGCATATACCTCATTTTCCCTTTCTGTCTCTGAACCTCTCATATATATAGGGTTCCCATACATATGTATACAATGAAATTTGGTTACTTTCTCTTGTTAATCTCTTGTTAAATTGACATGAAATACATGTCAATTTGATCATTAAACCAGCAGAAAGAACCCAGAAAGGTAGAGAAAAATTTCTTCTTCCCCCAAAATCTAGACAATAGAAATGTTAACTATAATCCAAAGTATCACCAGGATTATAATGAAATTTCTAGAAATTAAATGTAAAAATGTAAATGAGAAGCTGTATTACATTTAGCATCCCTAGTCTTGATGATGAAAAACAGATGAAGAGATGCTCTCAATCTCATGTATTTTGGGAGGGAAGTTAGTTTTGTTTGGGGGGATGGTAGGAGAGGAGTGCTTCTTTGGGGAATTTGTCATTAGCTTGTTTGTTTGAAGCTGATTGGGAATCACTCTTGCTTGTCCCATCAGCTCCTTGAAGAAGATGACAGTTGGAATGTTCCTGGCTTCCATGGCTTTCGTGGCAGCTGCAATTGTGCAGGTGGAAATTGATGTGAGTTGCCCTCTGATTCTCTAGTGGCCTTTCTTAGCTCAGGTGGGATGTTCAGAAGTCTTTCTCTAGGACTAAAAGGATTAGGACAGGCCATGATCTTTGCTGATAAAATAAGTTCTGGAGCTATGGGTGATGTACTAAGGGGCAAAATAGTCCCTTCCTGACAGCATGGACTATGGATTCTTAGCTCTGCAAAGGATGCCAGGAATAAGGTCAAATGGGTACACTTAATTAGGAGAAAAACTAGACAACAGTTACATAAGGAGCTCCCACTGCAGTTCTTATAATGGGAGAGAAGTTTATGGAACTTGTTCTTTTTTTTTTTAATTTTAATCATTGTTCAAGTACAGTTTTCTCCCTTTTACTCCCAATCCAGCCCACAGAACTTGTTCTTTTATGAACTCCTAAAAGATCTGGTTAAAAGAAGTTCAGCACTCACAAAGTACTTCAAAGCTGTATAAATTATCTTTTTGATGAGTGTCTTGGCTTTTGTATTCTAACTTTCCTTATGATGGTTAGTTCCCAAGTTAATTCACATGGCTATTGAACACAAAATAGGACTAAAGTGGGCTTTTAATGCCCTTAGTCTGAAATCAGGTCCTAGAAACCTGATCTCTCCCTCTCTCTCTTTCCCTCCCTCACTCCCACCCACAACCACTCTCACTCTCTCTCCCTTACTCCCTCATTTCTTCTCTATTTTTTCATTTTTATTTTTAACAGATTTTATTTATTTATTTTTAGAGAGCAGGGAATGGAGGAAGAAAGAGAGAAACATTGATGTGTGAGAGATACATCTGTCAGTTGCCTCTCATATGCTCCTCTACTGGGGACCTGGCCTGCAGCCCAGGCATGTGCCCTACTAGGAATCAAACCAGTGACCTTTTGGTTCACAGGCCAGCACTCAGTCCACTGAGCCACACTAGCCAGAGCTCTATTTTTTTATTTTTAATTGTGATAAAGTATACATAACAAAATTTACTATCTTAATCATTTGTACGTGTACAGTTCAGTAGTAGTAAGTACACTCACATTATTGTGCACTTAATCTCCTGAATGCTTTATATCTTCCCAAACTGAAACCTTATATTCATTCAACAACAACTCCCCATTCCTCCTCGCCACCCCCGCAACCCCTGGTAACTACCATTCTACTTTCTGTCTCTATGAATTTGAATATTGTAGGCACTGCATTAAGTGAAATCATACAGTATTTGTCTGTGACTGGCTTATTTCATTTAGCATAATGTTCTCAAGATTCAACCGTGTGAAGTGTGTGTTAGAATTCCCTTCCTTTTTAAGGCTAAATAATATTCTGTATGAATATAGCATATTTTTAAGGCTGAATAATATTCTATATGGATATAGCACATTTTATCCATTCATTTGTTGATGGATACTTGGTTTGTCTTACCTCTTGGCTATTATTAATAATGCTACTAAGATCATGGTACTCACTTTCCCTTGAACATAGCTATTCTTGTGGAAAATGAATTATGGGGCTAAATTAGAAATAGATTGCTTAGTGACACTGGAATTTGAGAGAGGACAAGCAGGGAAAAGGCAAAAACCCTGAGGCAGGAGGGCATAAAGTGTTTGTGAGAGGCTGTTTAGAGTACCAGTCTAGGGCTGATGTCTGAGCTTCCAGAGTTACAGGAGAGGCATCCAGGGAAAGCACATCTTGGGTGCCACAACAAAATAAGTATTCATTTAAGCTATGGTTACTCTGACCCCCTTAGATATTAGGGTTCATAACTTAGCATCCCTTGACCTGCAGGTAGATGGGTAGATCTGAGATATGAACAAGAACAGCTTCTTTCTCATTACATCATTTTCTAAGGGTGCAATAAAGTAAGAGATTGGAGGTTGGCAGAGGGGTATTTGGTACACCTCAGCCAGAACAGATTTCCATGGCTGGGGGAAGTGACTCCTGTGCAATGGTTAAATTATATTCCATACAAACTGAAGACCTCACTTCCAATTATGTTTTATTTTGCTCAGAAAACTCTTCCGGTCTTCCCCAAAGGAAACGAAGTCCAAATTAAAGTATTGAATATAGGAAATGATAATATGACTATATATTTTCCTGAAGAGACGGTGCACCTTGTCCAACTGTCTCAGGTAAGTAGAAGGAACTGCAGTTTTCTTTTTCATCATCTGATCTGAGTTATAATAGAATTTGCAGGAGCTAATCTTCTTGGTCCTTGTATAAATTCCAAGAGGAACCCAGAAGTGAAAATATCTTATTATCTTGATCTTTTGGCTTCACTCTAGACTGTGGGGAGACTCTGCCCACAGAGATCCCCCAGATGTGGCAGATGAGAATAAGTCTACCCAGACAGGATCTGCTTGGAGAGGAAAGGCTGGCCAGTCTCTCAGAGGAGAAAGGCGTTTAGCCTCTCTCTCAGTGGGCTTTTATTGAGTTTATCTTGCATAGGGATGCATATCAAAGAAAGGAGGTACGGTTTACAGATAATATTTCTGGGATCACAGGGGTCCTTTTGAGTCAGGGTCTGGTAGACAGGGTAACGCCAATTGGCTATAAAACCTTGGGAAACAAACTTATTTTGTGCTTGGACCCTTAACATTTAAATTGAGGACATTCTTAGCAAAGCAGGTTTCACAGGACTTTATGCAGTCTTTCTTAGTCCTGATTCCCGCCCCCCCCCCCACCTTCCGCCACTGGGAACTGCCAGTTCTGGCACAGGGCTGCACCCCCGTTTGGCATTGTTTCAGGCCTGAATCAGGTGGGGGAAGGAAGGAAACCAAGAGATTAGGAGACTTTTACCGATAGAATGAGGATTCAGGCTATGATAAAGCTGAGGGGGGGGTGGTGTCCCTTCTCCACAATACCCTAAGTCCTTCCCTGATGCCCCATTCACAACTGTGCCTGTCTTAGGTTGTTCCTTTCTTGAGGAATCTTACCAGTCATTGACTATCCAGCCATCCTTCAGAGGCCAAGCAAGGTGAAGTAAAGGGGACAGAGGCTACACCCCTGCCAGGAGGATAAGTTTTGTCTCCTTAGTGGCTTATGGTCCCAAGGTCCCCTAGCTGTGAGGCCTTTTCACCTGTTGGTGGGGTTATAGCTTCTGAAACCAGGCAGGATGGTTCCCAACACTGGACCAATGCACATCAAACTTTAATGGGCATATGAATTACTGAGGGAGCTTGTTAAAATGCAGATTCTTGATTGGTAGGTCTTTAACCTTCATTTTTAAAAAGCTTTGAGGTGATGTTGTTGCTGGTAATGCATGGACCCACAATTTAAATAGCAAAGTCTGTGTCAGTGGTCTTCCACCAGGAGCAATATATAATGGGAAAAAGTCTATGGAACTTGTTCTTGGCAACATTAGCTCCTGAAAGATCTGGTTAAAAGAAGTTCAGTGCTTACAAAGTACTTCAGAAATGTGTCTTTTTGATGGACTTCCCTTTTGTGTTCTAACTTTTCTAATAATGGTTAGTTTCTAAGCTAATTCACATGCCTTTTGGACCCACAACGGGGCTAAACTAGACTCCTAATGTCCTTAGTCTGAGGCCAGATCCTAGAAACCAGATGTTATATAGTTAAGGGACATCTGACAATCTCTGGAGGCATTTTTGTTGTCACACCTGGGAGTGCTATTGGCATCTTCTATGTACACAGCACCCCATCCCAACAAAGAGTAATCTGGTTCCATGTGTCAATAGTGCCAAGGTTGGAAAAACCTGATGCAGACAGTCATTGGTCTGGATTAAAGGTTCTCAATCTTGAGTCCACATTGGAATCTCCTGGAAAGCTTTGAAAATTCTGATACCTGGGTCCCACCCCCACAGATTTTGATTGAACTGATCTCATTCCTGTTTAGACATGGTTAAGAACCACTACCTTAGATCTTGCCAAACTAATAATCTCAAAGAAAAAAGAAAGTTTGATCCCTGGTATTAGGCGCAGCCCAGTATTTATTATCTCCAGGGTTGATGCTCTTCTTTGCCCAATGATAGACATGATTACCATAGCATTTATTTTCATAAAACAAAAGTAAAATGCTGGATGAAAACTATAATTCCTCTGGTAGTACTAAGCAACCTTATGGCAGAGTCCTTAAGGGTCAGGGGCTAAGACAAACCAATGCCAACTCCCCAAATCATTTTTCAATATGTTTGAACATGCACCAGCAATGTCAAATAATATGCCATGACAGTGTTCAATGACACAGTACAGAGCAAGACTCTGTGGTGTTAATTATGACCCCTTTTCCTGTTACAGACAAATATATTTAGGACTTTTGATGTGGACAAACTGACAAGTATAAACATTTCTTCTGCTGGATCAGCAGTCACTCCAGTAACTCATAACTTTCAGGTGGGCCATCGCCATACCCTTCTAGTGTGGGATCCCAACCATTACCAAGTGGTAAGTAGCTGGACACCTACAGCTGACTCTTTATTTACTATATGTGGTATTGGAGACATGGTCTTTTAGTGGTGTGACTTTGTTTTACCACTTTGTAGAATTACATTAGATAAGCCTCAATTTGTTCCTTCTTTAAAGACACAAGTCATTTGACTTCCAATAAAAGTTTAACTGGTGGATGGGAAGGACCAATATTAAATTTTTAAAAAAGAACTTTTGAATGTAGTGTGTGTATGTGTGTATACATATACACAAGTCACATAGAGTACACGCGTTCATTCTCAGTGACTTTTTGAGGTGAAGTTTAAAATATATCTTTAATTGCATAAATTTTAAAATTTTGCTGAGTAATTAGAAAATTGGAACAGTTTCTATAAAAATATAGTGAATATATGAGGTAAAAACAATAAAAATACATATAAATATTTCATTAGAAATATAGGCATCTGGATGTGCCATTCAGCATATGAAGTAGTTATGAAGGTGTAATTGATCTAGATGAAGGAGTTGTGGATATTCTGTAAGGTGAATTTAAGTGAACTTCCATAGAACTGCAATATAGAATTAGGACTTCTGGATCATGTGTTTAATCAGGGAGCTGTTGAATGGCATGTTCTACATTCTCAGAGAGTAGTGTTCTGTGGAACCATTGGAAAGCAAGCATGAAAAATTGTAGAGACTCATGTTAACTTCAAAGAAAACCAGGGCAGAAGGATGGAGTCCTGCAAATGTAATCATTATTCCCTCAGCTTACAGGATAAATGTCAACATCATTCTCCTTTTCAGAGGCTGAAATGTTAATCTAAATGTATTTTAATGGATTAGACTTTAAAGTGTTTTCTTTTTCAGGTAAAGGATGGCCTTAACCAGAAGCCAGAAAAAGGAAAAAATGGAGTCAGGTATATGTATTTCTTTTAAAATTCAGCTATATCAGCTTCTTATGGAAGTAATGCATATCCGTAGTAAAGTCCAACTATAACAAGGATATAAAGTGAGAGTATGGGTTTATCCCAAGAAGTAAAGTTGGTTCAGTATTTTAAAAAATTACTCAATATAATTCATTATTTTAATAAAACTAAAGAGGAAAATCCATAAAATCATATCAATTGATGCAGAAAAAAGCATTTGATAAAATTCAGTATCCATTTATGAGAAGAACTCTCAGCAAACTAGTCATTGAAGGCAACTCCCTTACTCAGAAAATGGCATCTAAAAAAAATCCCCAAGTTACCATTATACTTAATGGTGAAAGTCAAGTGCCCTCCCCATAAGATATGAAACATGATCAGATCTTCTATCCTCTTTACTCATATTCAACATCCTTCCAGAGGCTAATGCAATATGATGAGAAAAAGGAGTAAAAATATCTAGATTAAAAAAGGAAGAAATAAAACTCACTACTCACAGATGATATAATTATCTGCAGAGAACATCCCAAGGACTCTACAAAAAAACTCATGGAGTTGATAAGTAAGTTTGAAAAGAGTCCATGATACAAGGCCAACCACAAATCAAACATATTTCTATACACCATCAGTGACTGACTGGAAACTGAAACTTTAAATAGCAGGAACAATAGCTCCAAAAAAGGATGAAGTACTAGTTATAAGGAAACATATACAGGATTTGAGAGTTGAAGCTACAAAAGGTTTATGAAAGAAATCAATGACGAGTAAAATAAATGGGCAGATATAGTGGGTTCATTGATTAGAAGACTTAATACTGTAAAGATGTTGGTTATCCTCAAATTGATCTGTGCATTTAGTACAATTCTTATCAAAATCATAGCATTATTTCTTGTTTATTTCTTCTAATTTTATTCTATTATAACTGACAAACCTGTGTGTATTTAAAGTATACAATATCATGATTTAGTATGTGTGCACATTATGAAGTATTTACTGCAACTAACACATACATCATATCACAGTTAACCTTTTTTGTGATAAGAATGCTTAAGATCTATTCACTTAGCAAATTTCAAATATACAATACAATGTTATTACCTATAGTCACCATGTTGTACATTAGATCCTCAGAACTTATCTTAGAACTAAAAGTTTATACCCTTTAATCAACATTTCCCCATTTCCTAACCCTTACACCCTGGCAACCACTATTGTACTCTTTATTCTATGAGTTCAGCTTTTTTTTTTTTTTAGATTCCATATATAAATGATACCATACAGTATTTGTCTTTTTCTGACTGGCTTATTTCACTTAGTTGAATGCCCTCCACACCCATCCATGTTGTCACAATAGCAGAATTTTCTTTTTATGGATGACCAATATTCCATTATATATTTTATATATATATATATAATACATATATTATAAATGTATATGTGTATATATTTAATATATATGAACATATTGACAAATTAGATTTCATCTAAACTAAAAACTATGTATTTCACTGTTAAGAGAGTGAAAAGTTAAGCTACATACAGGTAGAAAATATTTACAAATCACATGTCTGACAAAGAATTTGTATCGAGAATATATAAATTACTCTCAAAACTCAATATAAGAAAACAACCCAGTTAAAAAATAGAGCAAAAGATTTTAACAGACATTTCACTGAAGAAGATTTTCAAGTGATAAACACATGAAAAGATGTCCAACACAATTGGCCATTAAGGGAATATAAATTTAAACTACAGTGAGTTTCATGACACACTTATTGGATGGCTAATATATTTTTTAACCAACAATGCCAAATGGATTAGGCCCCATCCTAATAACATTTTACCTCTTTATTTTTAAAGTATACTTTATTCATTATGCTATCATAGTTTTCCCAATTTTCCCCCTTTTTCCCCCCGTACCCTGTACCCCCAACCCTCCAGCATTCCCCCTTAGTTCATGTCCATGGGTTATACAGATAAGTTCTTTGAGTTCCCTGCTTCCTACACCATTTTTTACCTCTCCCTGTCTATTTAATGCCTACTAGTTATACTTCTTCTTCCCTGTACCTTCCCCCATTCCTCCCCTCCCCCTCCCCACTGAAAACCCTCCATGTGATGTCCATTTCTCTGATTCTGTTCCTGTTTTAATTGTTTGCTTAGTTTTTGTTTTCATTGTTTTTCTTTTATTTTTTTTAGGTTCATTTGTTGATAGTTGTGAGTTTGTTGTCATTTTACTATTCATATTTTTGATCTTCCTTTTCTTAGATAAGTTCCTTTAACATTTCATATAATAATGGCTTGGTGACAATGAACTCCTTTAACTTGACCTTATCTGGGAAGTACTTTATCTGCCCTTCCCTTCTAAATGATAGCTTTGCTGGATAGAGTATTCTCGGATATAGGTTCTTGCCTTTCATGACTTCAAATACTTGTTTCCAACCCCTTCTTGCCAGTAAGATTTCTTTTGAGAAATCAGCTGATAGCCTTATGGACACTCCTTTGTAGGTAACTGTCTCCTCTCCTCTTGCTGCTTTTAAGAGTGTCTCTTTGTCTTCAATCTTGGGTAACTTAATGATGATGTGCCTTTGTGTGTTCCCCTTTGGATCCAACTTCTTTGGGACCCTCTGGGCTTCCTGGACTTCCTGGAAGTCTATTTCCTTCACCAGATTGGGGAAGTTTTCCTTTATTATTTGTTCAAATAAGTTTTCAGTCTCTTGCTGCTGTTCTTCTGGCACAAATTTGGATATTTGGAATGTTTAAAGTTGTCCCAGAGATTCCTAAGCTTCTCCTCATTTTTTTTAATTTTTGTTTTTTCATTCTGTCCCAGTTGGGTGATTATTTCTTCCTTTTGTTCCAAATCATTGATTTGAGTCCTGGTTTCCTTCCTGTCACTTTTGGTTCACTGAATATTTTGCTTTATTTCATTGTGGGTATCTTTCATCTGCTCTTTCATTTTTTGACCAAGCTCAGTCGGTTCTGTGAGCATTTTGATTACCAGGGCTTTGGACTCTCCATCAGATAGGTTGGCTATCTCCTCATCACTTAGCTCTCTTTCTGAGGTTTTGCTCTTTTCTTTCATTTGAGCCATGTTTCTTTGTCTTGGCATACCTGATAAGTTGTAAGGGGGCAGGGCCTGAAGTACTCCCCAGGGCAGGGTAACCCTCCTTGCTGCGCCAGGGCGCTGTCTGTGGGGGAGGGTCCGGAGAGGGAACAATGCAGCTTCCTGCTCAGCTCTGGCCCAATTTCCAACAAACCCTCATGTGAGACTGGGAGTTCCTCCCACTGAGGCAACCCATGCCAGAGTCCACAGTGAGCTCTGAGTTTTAGTTTCCCATTCAGCCAGACCAACCGGCATGGTTTGCCACCTTGCCACAGGTTCTCTCCATCCTCCTACCTTCCCAGTCTGGTTGGTCTGGTTGACTGTTTAATTCCTTGGTTGTTGGAGTTCCATGCAGTCTGATTTTCTGGCACTTCTGGTTGTTTATTGATTTTAGATTTGTTGTTATCCTCCTTTTGGTTGTGCAAGGAAGGAAAGGGTTTCTACCTATGCCTCCATCTTGGCCGGAGCATTTTACCTCTTTAAAGACCCTATCTCTAATGGTCACTTTCTGAAGTACTGAGGGTTAGGATTTCAGCATATGAATTTAGGGTCAGTGGAATATAATTTAGTCCATAATACCTTCTTTTGTGTCTTCTGGATTGCTCCTCTGTCCCCCACACATACATGTACCACAGCTGCCACAGCATATCTGGAAGGACATACATTGATGATGGTCACCTGGCCCTTTTCTGATCTTTGTATTGGATTCTAAGCTGGAAATGCCTCTGGGATATTCTTTGTGCCTCAGAATCATTGTTTTGATTTCTTCAGAAATGTCTCTTATCTTTGGAAACTTTGAAGAATTTATTGTGGTATGCTTTCTTATTCCAGTGCTGTTAAAGCTTCATTTTTCTTTAAATTGTCATTGTTGAGATCTTGGAAAAGGACCCATGACATCATCAACATTTTACCCCACCAACCCACCCATGTGGTAAAAGACAAACCAGAAGCATTTTTCTTCTAATTGCAATATCAAATCCTTAATGGATCCAAATGTTCTGGAGCTAACTCATGAAAAAGGGGAAGTCCTAAAAAACTAGTCTGAAACTAAATGATAAATAGAACAACTTCAAGAATTTCAGGAAGTCAAATTTGCGAGTATGTGAATTAAACAAAGAGTACACAGAAGGGCTTGCCAGATGGTGGAGGAATGAATGGAAGTCACACTGACCTCCTCCCTGGACCAATCTGGATTTACAAATAAATTGTGGAGAAATCACCTGGGATAAACAACTGAACAATAGTGAGAGAAGAGTCTTAAACCTCAGACAGAAGGATCATCTTTAGCACAACTTGACTGCTAAGGAATGTAGTGGAGACTCAAGAAGGCTGGCTAGGCCCCCACAGGTGGCAGTGCTGGAGGGATAACTAAGCGACTAGTTGGATCCTCCTGAGAAGTGTGGGATCTAAACCCTAAGCTGGGATCCCCAGCTAGAGCACCAGAACCCAAAAAGTACACAGATGACATCCAGCTGCAAAAAGCATCAGGGTTGCTCTCTGCCAGAGCACTTAGCTGGGGACACAAAGAGCCATTTAAAGGGACAACACACAAATTTTCATTTTTAGCCACTTACCCTGGGCTCCAGCAAAGGTGGGGTCAGAGTGGGCTAGAGACTCCTGAGGAGAGACTGGGCATGGAAGCTTTGAGGAGAGAACTGAGAGAGTAGCCCCTGGAGATCCTGGTGCTGAGTCATCCCCCATACAATAGCAGCCATCACGCTCAGGCAGACCACTCCCCTCCAAGCAGCAGCAGCCTGAGGGGAAACAACAGTCCCAACCCCAGGAGGGATTCTGCCCTTCCCTGTGGTGCTTATCTGACTGCTGAGTGCAGAGTGACTAGCTTAACAATCTTGGGAGACAGCCACAGACTGTAGATCCCTGGAAGTCTCAGAATAGGCTGCCTAAGGTCAGACAGGGTCACCATTTCACATCACCAGAAGCAGATCCAGAAAGAAAAAAACAGTGGTAAATATTAGAGGCTACAAAGACAAAATCCACTGTGGTCTTCTCCATGATTTGTGATATTTCCTTTCCTGCACAGCATTTTAACTTTCATTTCTTGTCTGTCAAGTTTGTGCATATTAAGTCACTAGATTTTATACTATAGTTTATTTCAATTCACATATTTTGCTCATCCCTTCTCTAACCCCATTTTACCTTCTTTTTTCCTCTCATTATTTTCATTTTAAATTTTGATTTCTCTCTTGCTACAACTTGTTTTTGTTCTTCACTCTTACTATTTGTCCCCCATACAGCCCCACAAAACCAAGTTTCCTGTCACTGGCCACCTCACATACTTTCCTCCTGCTCTTAAAATACCTGCCTTCTCTCTCTACCTTTAGTAATATTTGTTCATTTGTTCTACATAGAGCAGTTGTTATACTTTTTCATTTTTATCTCTAGATCTTCACTATTTTGTATTTCAAATCTCAAATTTTACTGGTCCCCTCTCCTACTCTTTTTGGAAGAGAAACAGGAAGTAACATACAAGGGAGCCCTGATAAGACTAGCAGCTAACTTCTCAACAAAAACACTGCAAGTCAGAGGGAATAGGAAGAAATATTCCAAGTAATGAAAAGCAAAGGCCTGTGACAAAGATGACTCTGCCAAGAAAAACTCTCAATTAAAATGGGAGGCAAAATAAGGAGTTTCCCAGACAAAACAAGAATACATGTCCACCAAAGTAGCATTGCAAGATATGCTAAATGGACCATTTTAAGAAGATGAAGGAAAAGAGTGAGAGAGAGAAGAACACAGTTACAAAGGGGGTGAAATGGCAATGAAAAAGTACCTATCAAAATAACTTTAAATCTAAATGGATTAAATCCTCCAATCAAAAGGCATAGGGTAGCTGAATGGGTAAGAAAACATGACCTGCACATATGCTGCCTACAAGAGACCACCTCAGAACAAAAGACCTACACAGACTGAAAGTGAATGGTTGGAAACAAATATTCCAAGCAAACAGACAGGAAAAAAAGCCAGGGTAGCAATACTTCTATTACACAAAGTAGACTTCAAGACAAAGACCATAAAAAGAGATGCAGAATGATATTTCATAATACTAAATGGAAGAATCTATCAAGAAGACATAAACATTATAAACATATATGCACCCAACATAAGAGCACTCAAATATATAAGGAACATCTTGGAGGATTTCAAGAAAGACATAGATGGCAACAAAATTATAGCAGGAAATTTTAACACTCCACTGTCAACAATGGATAGATCTTCCAAACAAAATATCAACAAGAATATTGTGGAACTGAAAGGTGCATTAGATCAAATGGACTTAACTGATCTATATAGAACCTTTCATCCCAAAGAAGCAAAATACACATTCTATTCAAGTGCACATGGAATGTTTTCAAAGATAGTCCACATGATAGGACACAAAACAAGCCTCAACAAATTCAAGAAAATTGAAATCATACCAAGTATTTTCTCTGACTACATGGGCTTGAAATTAGAATTCAAATGCAAGGAAAAAAACTCAAACACTTTCAAACTTATGGAGACTGAATAGCATGTTTTTAAACAAACTGTTGAATAATGAGATCAAGGAAGAAATCAGAATGTTTCTGGAAACTAATAAAAATGAGTACACAACAGTCCAAAACCTATGGGATATAGTGAGGGCAGTCCTGAGAGGGAAGTTCCTAGTGATATAGGCCTACCTAAAAAAGATAGAAACATTTCAAATAAACAACCTAATCCTACACCTACAAGAACTCAAAGAAAACAACAAACAAAGCCCAGAGCAAGCAAAAGGAATGAAAGAGTCAGGATCAGAGCAGAATTAAATGACATAGAGAAGAAAAGAACAATTCAAAGAATCAAAAAATCCAGGAGCTGCTTCTTTGAAAAAGTAAACAAAATTGACAAGGCTTTTACCAGCTTCGTCAGCAAAAAAAAAGGGAGAGGACCCAAATAAACAAAATCAGAAACAAAAGAGGAAAAATTACAACTGATCCCACAGAACACAAAGGACTGTAAAAAAATAACAACTATATGCCAAGAACTTTGAAAACCTGGGTAAAATGAATAAATTTCTAGAGACATGATTTTCCAAAACTGAATCAAGAAGAGCAGAAAGCCTGAGTAGACTAATAACAGCTAGTTAAACTGAAACAGTAATCAAAAAACTTCTGGCACACAAAATCCCTGGACCAGGGGGTGTCACAGGAGAATTTTACAAAATATTTAAGGAAAACCTAACCCCTATTCTTCACAGACTATTCCAAAAAAATCCAAAATGGTAGAAGACTCCCAAACTCTTTTTATGAGACCAGCATCATCCTAAATCCAAAACCAGATAGATGCAACAAAGGAAGAAAACTACAGGTCAATATTGCTCATGAACATTGATGCTAAAATCCTCAACAAAATATTGGCAAAACACATCCAGCAATACATTAAAAAGATCATACACCATGACCAAGTGGGATTCATCCCAGGGTTGCAAAGATGGTACAACATTCACAAATCATAAACATTATACATCACATAAACAAAAAGAAAGACTAAAATCACCTGATCATATCAATAGGCGTGGAAAAAGCATTTGATAAGGTACGGAACCCATCTATGGTAAAAACACTCAGCAAAGTGGGAGTAGAGGGAGCATACCTCAACATAATAAAGGCTTTAAATGAGAAACCTACAGCCAACATTATATTCAATGGGCATAAACTAAAATCTTTCTCACTAAGATCAGGAATAACACAAGGATGTCAGCTTTCATCACTTCTGTTCAACTTAATATTGGAAGTCCTAGCCACAGCAATCAGACAAGGAAAAATATGGCATCCAAATTTGAAAGAAGGAAGTGAAACTGTCACTGTTTGCAAATGACATAATAGCATACATAGAAAATCCTATAGACTCCACCAAAAATTACTCAACTAATAAGTTAATTTGGCAAAAAAAAAGCTGGATACAAAGTCAATATTCAGAAACCCAGGGCATTTGTGTACACCAACAAAAAAATATCAGAAACAGAAATCAGGAAAAAATCCCATTTGATATAGCAAAAAAAATAAATAAATAAAGTACCTGGAAATAAACCTAACCAAGGAGACAAGAGACCTGTACTCAGAAAACTACACAACAGTGAAGAAATAATTTCAGGAAGACACAAATAAATGAAAGCATATACCATGTTCTTGGATTGGAAGAATTAACACCATCAAAATATCCATACTACCTGAAGTAATTTATAGATTCAATGCCATCCCTATTAAAATACCATGACATATTTCACAGATATATAAACAAGTATTTCAAAAATGTATATGGAACTATAATTGACCCTGAATAGCCTCAGCAATTTTGAGAAAGAACAAAGTAGGAGGGATCACAATACCTGATATCAAAACTATACTACAAGGCCACTGTCATCAAAGCAGTGTGGTATTGGCATTAAAACAGGCACATAGATCAATGGAACATAATAGAAAGCCCAGTAATAAACCCATGTCTCTATAGTCAATTAATATTTGACAAAGGGGACAGCAGCATAAAATGAAGTAAAAATAGCCTCTTCAAAAAATGATGTTGGGAGATCTGGACAGCTACATGCAAAAAAAAAAAAAAAAATGAAACTCAATCACCAACTTATACCATACACAAAAATAAACTCAAGATGGATAAAAGAGTGAAATATAAGTTGCAACACCATAAAAGTCCTTCAGGAGAACATGAACAGGAAAGTTTGAGATATTCCATGCAGCAATATTTTTACCAATATGTTCCCTAGAGGAAGGGACATAAAGGAAAGAATAAACAAATGGGATCTCATCAAAATAAAAAAGCTTCTGCGTGGCTAAAGAAAATAGTATTAAAATGAAAAGAGAACGAACCATATGGGAAAATGTATTTGCCAATGATACCTCAGAGAAGGGTTTGATCTCCAAAATATATAAAGAACTCACATAACTTCACACCAGGAAAACAATCCAATTAAAAAATGTGCAAAGGACCTGAACAGACACTTCTCCAAGGAGGACATATAGAGGGCCCAGAGAGATATGAAAGGATGCTCAACATCACTAGCCATCAGAGAGATGCAAATTAAAACCACAATGAGATACCACTTCACACTGGTCAGAATGTCTATCATAAACAAATCAAGAAACAACAAGTGCTGGTGAGGTTGTGGTGAAAAGGGAACCCTAGTGTACTGTTGGTGGGAATGCAGACCTGTGAAGCCACTGTGGAAAACAATATGGAATTTCCTAAAAAAACTAAAAATGGAACTGCCTTTTGACCCTGCAATTCCATTGCTATGATTATACCCTAAGAATCCTAAAACACCAATCCATAAGAACCTATGCATCCCAATGTTCATAGCAGCACAATTTACAATAGCCAAGTGCTGGAAGAAACCTAAGTGCTCATCAGTAAATGTGTGGATCAAAAAACTGTGATACATTTACACAATGGAATACCACACAGCAGAAAGAAGGAAGTAACATAACTTCCTACTCTTTGCGACAGCATGAATGGAACTGGAGAGCATTATGGTAAATGAAGTAAGCCAGGTGGTGAAAGAGAAATATCATATGATCTCATCTATAAGTGGAACCCAATCAATTAAACAAGAAAGTTAGCAAAATATAACCAGAGACATTGAAATAAAGAACAAATTGACAGTGACCAGAGTGGAGTGGTGAGGAGGATAATGGGGGAAAAATGGGGCAGGAGAAAGAAGGGGCAGGTTTAAGTCAAGGAACATGTATAAAGTACTCCTGGACAAAACGAGTGGGGCAGGTAGGATGGGAGGTGGCATGGGTAGGGCAGAGTAGAGTAATGGGAGGATAATGGGAACAACTGTAGTTGAACAACAATTAAAAAAAAAAGAAAATCCTCCATTCCAGGAAAAAAAAGAAAGAAAGGTAATGGGGTAAATATGAAGGGAGATATAATCATATGATATAAAACCATGATATAATCACATTTTCTTTGAACTTACAAATTTGTAAAACTAAAACAAAATAAGGGAAGATCATGCAGTTTCAAATGTATTCAATTGTTAGTAAATAAATATATAAAAAATTTGATTTAGTGTAAATTTGACAAGCACAATAGTTATAATTTTGCATTGTTCTTTTTTCCTTATTGTGTTTAAGCTGAATGTCTTCTAAAATTATATCACTCAATGTTAGAAAATGTGAACAAACTTGATTTTTACTTCATTAGATTAAAAAGTGTTTTTTCAAATTAAAAAGAAAACAAAAAGCACACTGAATTTTAAGCAAAATGGTATCCTTTTAATTATGTGGTATAACTAAGTTGCAGGATGTAAATAGACTACCCTAAATAGAGCTTTTAAACAAGGTGGCAGTACTTCAGTCAAAAATTAGGTGAAAATTTGATACTTATGCAGTTTTCTCATGCATTTTTAAAATTTTATTTATTGAATTTATTGGGGTAACACTGGTTAATAAAATTATATTGATTTCAGGTGTGCAATTCTGTAATACATCTCATCTGTAATTGTATTGTGTGTTCACTACCCCAACTCAAATGTCTTCCATCACCATTTGTCTCCCCATTACCCTTTTCTACCTCCCTTCACCCTCTTTCCCTCTGGTAATCACTACACTGTTGTCTGTGTGTTGGTTATTTTGTTTGCTTAATCACTTCACCTTTTCCACCCAGCTCCTCGACACTCCTCCTCTCTGACAGCTGTCAGCCCGTTATCTTTATCTATAAGTATATCTCCATTTTGTTTGTTAGTTAATTTTGTTAGTTTATTTTGTTCATTGGATTCCACATGTAAGTGAAATCATTTGGTACTTGTCTTCCTCTGACCAGCTTATTTTACTTATCATAATGTTCTCCAGGTCCATCCATGGAATCACAAAAGGTTGTAAATGTACCACAGCTTTTTATCCACTCATGTACTCATAGGCACATAGGCTGCTCCCAAATCTTGGCTATTGTAAATAATGCAGCAATGAATATAAGAGTGCATATATTCTTTCAAATTAGTGTTTCAGATCTCTTTGGACATATACCCAGGAGTGGAATCAATGGGTCATAAGGCAGTACTACTTTTAATTTTTTGAGGTGGTACTCCATACTGCTTTCCATAGTGGCTGAACCAATCTGCATTCTTACCAACAGTGCACAAGGGTTCCATTTTTCCCACATCCTCACCAACACTTGTTGGTTATTGATTTATTAATGATAGCCATTCTGACAGGTGTGAAGTGATATCTCATTGTGGTTTTAATCTGTATTTCTCTGATGATTAGGGATATTGGCCATCTTTTCATGTGTTTCGGCCATCTATATGTCCACTTTGAAGAAGTGTCTATTCAGGTCCTTTTTCCATTTTTAAGTTGGATTGCTTGGGATTTCTTGTTTTGGTGTTGAGTTTTATCAGTTCTTTATAAATTTTGGATATTAACCCCTTATCAGATGTATCATTGGTGAATATGTTCTTCCATTCAGTGTGTTGTCTTTTCATTTTGTTGATGGTTTTCTTTGCTGTGCACAGACTTTTTAGTTTGATGTTCCATTTGTTTATTTTTCTTTTTTTACCTTTGGCTAAGGAGATACAACAAAAAATATATATTCCTATAAGAGATGTCTGAGATTTTACTGCCTTATGTTTTCTTCTAGGACTTTTATGGAAAGTAAATTAGAAAAAATGTTTATGGTTTTTGAGTCTAATATAATGTCTTGAATCCATTTTGAGGTTATTCTTCTGATATAAAAGATGGTCTATTTTCATTTTTCTGCATGTATCTGTCCAATTTTCCCAACACCATTTATTGAATAGACTATCTTTACCCCATTGTACATTCTTGCTTCCTCTGTCAAATATTAATTGACAACAAAATCATGGACTTATTTCTGGACTCTCTATTCTGTTCCATTGATCTCTATGTCTGTTTTTATGCCAGTACCATGCTGTTTTGGTTTCTATGGCCTACTAGTATAGTTTGATATCAGTTAGTGTGATTCCTCCAACTTTGTTCTTCTTTTTCAAGATTGCTATGGCTATTTAGGATCTTTTGTGATTCCATATAAATTTTTGGAATATTTGTTCTAGTTCTTTGAAATATGCCATTAGTATCTTGACAGGAATTGTGTTGAATCTGTAAATTGCTTTGGATAGTATGGACAGTTTAATTATGTTTAATTCTTCCTATCTGTGAAGATGGTATATATATATGCTTTCACTTATTTGTATCTTCTTCAATTTCTTTCTTCAGTGTCTTATAATTTTTCAAGTACAGGTCTTTTGCATTCTTGGTTAAGTTTATTCCTAGGTACTTATTTTTTAATATAATTGCAAATGAGATTGTTTTCTTAGTTTCCCTTTCTGATTATTGACATATAAAATGACACTTATTTCTAGATATTTATTTTGTATCTTGCTATTTTACTGAATTCATTTATTGGTTCTAATAGTTTATTGGTGGAATTCTTAGATTTTTCTATATACAGTATTATGTCACCTGCAAATAATGATTGTTTTACTTTCACTTTACATTCTGAATGCCTTTTATTTCTCTTCTTGTCTAATTACTGTGTCTACAACTTCCAGTCATATGTTGAATAAGAGAGGTGAAAGCAGACATCCTACCTTGTTCCTGATCTTAAGAGAAATGGTTTAGTGTTTCCCCATTGAATATGGTATTAACTATAGGTTTGTCATATGTAACCTTTATTATATTGAAGTATGTACTCTCTATTTCCACTTTGCTGAGAGTTTTTATCATAAATGGGTACTGGATTTTATCAAATACTTTTTCTGCATCTATCGATATGATTATGTGGTGTGATTTTTCCCCTTCATTTTGTTTATGTTTGTTTGTATGTTGGGTGCATAAATGTTTATAAGGTTTATATCCTCTTGTTAAATTGTTCCTTTTATCATTATGTGGTATTCTTTCTCTCATACTATAGTGTGTGTTTTAAACTCTATTTTGTCAGATATAAGTGTTGCTACCCCAGCTTTGTTTTTCTCCCCATTTGCATGAAATATCTTTATCCATCCTTTTATTTTAGTCTGTGTGTATGTTTTTTTCTGAGATGGGTCTCTTATGGTCAGCATGTATATGGATCTTGTTTTCTCATCCATTCAGCTCCCCTGTGTCTTTTTATTGGATCATTTAAGCTATCTACATATAAAGTGATTATTGATAGGTACGTATTTATTGACATTTTAATCTTTTCATTATGTTCTTCCGTTGTGTTTTTTTTTTCCCTCCTCTTCCTTCTTCCTTTAACATTTCTTGTAATACTGGCTTGGTGGTAACAAACTCCTTTAGTTTTTTCTTTTCTGGAAAGCTCTTTATTTCTCCTTCAATTTTAAATGATAGTCTTACTGGGTAAAGTAGTCTTGGTCATAGGTCAATGCTTTTCATCACTTTGAATATTTCATGCCAATCTTTTCTGGTCTGAAAAGTTTCTGTTGAAAAATAAAATCAGCTGTCAGTCTTATGAGAACTCTCTTGTAAGTAACTGTCTTTCTCTTACTGCTTTTAAGATTGTCTCTTTGTTTTTAACCTGTGCCATTTTAATTATGATGTGTCTTGATGTGGACCTCTTTCGGTTCATCTTGTTTCAAACTCTGTGCTCCCTGGACTTGTATGTTTTTTCCTTCACCAAGTTAGGGAAGGTTTTGATAATTCTTTCTTCAAATGGGTTCTTGATCCCTTGCTCTCTCTCTTCTTCTTCTGGTACCCCTGTGATGTGAATGTTGTTCACTTCATGTTGTCCCAAATATTTCTTAAACTATCTTCTTCTTTTTTTTTCTTTTGCTTCTCTGATTGTTTTTTCTACCTTATCTTCCAAATTGCTCATTCAGTCTTCTACTTCTACTGTCTAGTGTATTCTTCATTTCAGATATAGCATTCTTCATTTATGACTGGTTTTTATGGTTTCTGTGTCCTTTTTCAAGGAAATCATGTTGTAGTTCTCACTAAGTTCTTTGTAGTTCTTATTAAGTTTCTTTGAGCATCCTTATAGCCATTGTTTCTAAACTCTGTATCTGATAAGTTGCTTACCTCCATTTCTCTTAGGTCTTTTTCTGGAGATTTCTCTTGTTCTTTCATTTGGGACATGTTTCTTTGTCTCCCCATTTTGGCTGCCTCTCTGTGTTTCTTTCTGTGTGTTAGGTAAATTTGCTATAGTTGTCAGGGTGAGGCCAGTGGAATTTATCAGGCCCAACAAGACCAAAATTTGACCATGTAAATGGAGGGCTGTGCACTGGTCAGGCATACAGAGGAAATAAGGCCCCCATCCTAGAGCCACACAACTCAGTCTGTCCTAACTTCTTTTCAGAGCATGATCTCAGCAGGGGGTGGTAGTTCATCTCCCATGAGGGGTAAGTGCCAATAAGCTTGTGGGAAGGTAAAAAGGGTAGTCCCCACCCAAGAGCCACACAGTTCAATCTGTCCTGGATTCTTCCCAGCCCTCAGCAGGGCAGAGCCTCCAGAAGTCAGGAGGATGGAGCCACTGGGTTGGGCTTGTGGACCTTCTGTGAAGGAGAGGCACCAGTCAGTTTCAAGGGAAGATGTAGGAAATTGCTCCCACCCCAAAGTCACACAACTCAATCACTGATGCCCCCTGAGTCCAGATCTCTATACCTTGACCCAGGCAACTGACTCCTCAGCAGGATGCAAATTCCACATGAATGGGTAGCCGGGAATCCAGAGGATAGGGCTATTGCATTCCCCCAATCTGATGCTTTAGAGAGGGGAGTGCTCCATCTGAGAAAGTTGTCATCTGTGGTGTGGGAGCAGAACTCAGCTCAGGGATCCTGGTGGCTGTCCCTTCAGCTCTGTCCAAGAGCCACAAACCCCAGTCTCTCCTCATGTGACTCCAGGGTCCTTCCAGCAGAGCCTAGGGTGAGGGTCTGTAAATGAGATTTTGTGTATTGCCCTTTAAGAGGGCACCTATGTCTCTAGCAGACATCTGTCTCTCCCTGGTGGACAGAATCCCCACTGATTTTCATTGCCAGATGTTACACGGGTGCCTTTTCTTGGCTCTGGTGCTCTAGACTGGGGATCCAAGCCTGGGGTTGAGATCCCACGTTTCTCAGGTGGAACTCCATAGCTGAGATATCCTTTTGGAATCTCAATCACTGCCCATGGGTGAAAAGAGCAGCCAGCTGTTTTCACATATCCACTCTCCCTACTAGTCTCGATGTAGCTTCTTCTGTAACTCCTTGATTATAAGACTTCTCTTCAACTAGTCTTCCATTGGTTATTTAGATTGTTTGCTCTATAATTTAGTTGTAACTCCAGGTTTTCCCTGGTATGAAGTAAGTGTACCTTCCATTTATTCCACCTCCATCCTGGATCCTTCTATCTTATGCATTTTTTGACATTAGATATTACTACATAAATACGTGTCTATAAACAATATGTTTTTAGCATGTTTTAAAATAGTTGGTATTGTCCTGTGTATATGTCATTCTGCAATAATATAAACCATATTATAAAATATTATTTTAATGTTTAGCCATATTGACATCCACTGTATAATAATTTATTGTATGGGTATACCACAATTTATCCATTTCTCTTTCAAGGAAATTTAGGCTTTTCACATTTTTCCAAATAATGCCACAATTTACATTCTTGTGGGTGTTTCTCTGGGGAAGTGGTCTTTAGACTTTTCATCATATTCAATAAAAATATTTTGAGCACACAACCACAATGGATGAATATCACATCCTTTATAAATTTGTACATATAACCAACATATAACTGTACCAAATTAATATGTGCCTCATAGCAATATAAAAAAAGAAGTATAAAAAATGAGAAAAGTAAACAAACAATATTTTACAAATATTTTTATTCATTATAGGTACATAAATACTTAGTGTAGATAATGTGAATGTATGCTTCATTAGTTTCTTTTAAAAATCTCAATTTTAAGTCTTGAAAAAAAAGTTATGCAGAGTCCTGGTTTTAAGTTAGGTGTATTTCAATCCTGTCATACTGACAAAAATACTTTAAGGAGGGAGTGAGGGTGAGACATAAGTGGTCTTAAGTAGATTCAAAAAGAAACCTTCATTTAAAAAGTAAAATTTCAACAAAAACTGCTTAAACAACTGGAAATTCATATGCAGAAGAGTAAAGTTAAATTTTCCCGACCTGATACCATGCACAAAAATTAACTCAATGGATCATAAACCTAATAAAATGAATATAATAAAATGTAGAAGAATAACAGGAGTAAATGTTTGTGACCTGGGTTAAGTAATGGTTTCTTAGGTATGAAACAAAAAACATAAGCAACAGAAGAAAACTACAATAACTTGGACTTCATCAAAATTGAAAACTTTTGTGCTACAAATGATATTATCAAAAAAGTGAAAAGACAACTCACAGAATGAGAAAAATATCTGCAAATCATAGATCTGATGAGACTTATATTCTGAACACACAGGGTCTGGCACAAATAATACCCCTTTTATTATAAAATCTCTTATTACAAAATCATGAGCATGTAATTCTATAACATAAAAATATCACACTCAAGCACACCATATGACATTTTAGGTGAAATGTTCAAATTAAATTTATAAATTACTACATCCATATTATTACCCTACCAACCACACTCAAGCAAGCATTACTTCTGCTAGATGCTGTATAAAGAATTCTTACAGGTCAGTAATAAAAGGACAGATATCCCAATTTTTTACAGGGGCAAGTATTTAAACTGAAATTTTTCTAAAGAAAATATACAGATGGCCAAAAACCCATGGAAAGTTTCTTAAAATAATTAATCGTTAGGGATAACTATGATTCAACAAATGAAAAACCAAAACCATAATGAGATACCACTTCAAACAGGCTCTATTTTTTTTTAATTAGACAATAACAAGTCTTGGTGAAGATGTGGTTAAATTGGAATCTTTGAAAACTGCTGATGGAAATGTAAAATGATGCAGCCACTTTGAAAAACTGTCCCTCAAAATGTTAAACAGAGTTACCACATGATCAAGCAATTTCACTCCTAAGTATATGCCCCAAAGAAATGAAAACATATGTCTACCCCAAAACTTCTAGATGAATGCTCATAGCAGCATTACTCACAATAGACAAAATGTGGAAACAACTCAAATGGCCATCAAGTGATAAACAAACTGGGATCCATCCATACAATGGAATATTATTTAGCCTTAAAAAGGAATGAGGTACTGATATATGTTATGAATGCACCAAAAACATTATGCTAAGTGAAAGAAGCCAATCAGAAATACTCCATACTATATGATTCAATTTACATGAAATGGCAGGCAAATCCATACACACACAGAGCAGATTAGTGGTTGCCAGGGACTGGAGAAGGAACCATGAAGAGTCACTGCTAATTAGTTTGCATTTCTCTTTGGAGTGATGAGAATTAGATTGTTGTGATGGTTGCACAACCCTGTGGATGTACTAAAGCCACTGAATCGTATACTTTAAATGGGTGAATTTTGTGGTATGTAAATTTATCTCACAAAGCTGTTTAAAAAAATCAAAAGGAACCAACCACTAGGTGCCTTGGTTATTTTTTAAGGAACTGATCCCATCTTGTTATTTTCTCAGCTGGTTCCCATTCTCCATACCTCATTCCATGATCAGTTTGTAGCCTTAGATTCTGGCACTCCTAAGAGGCCTAAGCTAACTTGAGCCTTAACAAGGACTGACTGGGCCTGATCACAATTAATAGAGCATAAGAGACCTTGGATCTCTGCTCTCCTCACCCTTCAAAGCACTCAGTGTGTTTGCTACTTATGCTCTATTTTCTATTGTTTAAAACACATCTGATATATATGATGTTGCTTTTTTCAGTTTATTTTATTCTTTTTGATATCTTATACAGGCTGAGATGTATGTCAGGAAGATAATAATACTCTAGTATAGTACTCTAGCCTTATGGCGAGATTATTTAGAGTCTTTTAAGTTACAAAGCCAGGCCCCAGATGTAAGTTCCTAAATTCATACTCTTTCCACTGTCTCTTTTGAGTGGTTCATCTTAATCTTTGTTAAAAGCAGCTTTGAGTGTTTGGGGCCATATTAATTCTATCTATTAGGTTCCTTGGCACACATATCAGGTTCAGTTTCCTATACTAATTACCTATTGAACTACAACACATCAAATGCCTAAGGATGTCAGGGCCTGAGTTTAATTCATAAGTTCCCATCAATTTCTGCTTTTTGTCCTCCACCACTTTAGCTCTAAAGTTGCTGAAGCAAGGAACACAATGGCATAGCTACCTTCTTGAGAGGAAAGAGATCAGTACCTGTTTCAGTCCATGTTTAACATCCCAAACATCCTTGAAATAGTTCCTAGTTACAAAGTACTTAGAACAGTTCCTGGTATTTAACTACATTAAAATTTTAGGTGTGTTCTTATGCAAGGGCAAGCCTGGGGTTGCTTACTTTCTGCCTTTACTCTAGAAATCTAGGAGATTCTAAAGTAAACATCTTCAATTCCTTCTAATAGGAAGTATAGCTTACTTCAGGTGCTGTGATTTAGAGCTAATCATTCCTTAGTCCAGTCACAAGACAGATTCCTGTTTTCTGTTTCAGGTTTGTAAATGCTTTTGGTGAGGAGAGCTTCAATGCCACAATGGATGGGAAAGTATATACAAATGTCACCAGCCACAATGCCAGCATATATCAGTTTTTTCCTTCTGGCATGTAAGTACCTATACTAGACAGTTTGTTCCAAAGTTCAAGGATTTCAAGTCTTATTCTTTAAACAATATATTGAAGCTTTTTCAAAATTTTTATTGTTATTCTATTACAGTTATCTGAATTTTTCCCCCTTTGCCCTCCTCCACCCAGCCCATTCCCTTGCTCCCACAGTCACTCCCCACACTGTTGCCCATGTCCATGGGTCATTTATACATATTTTTTCACTAGTCCTTCCCCTTCTGTCCACCATTATCCCCCTCTCCCCTCACCTCTGGTCACTGTTAGTCTATTCCATGTTTTCATGCCTCTGAATATATTGAAGCTTTTAATACCTAGAATGTTAACCTATATTATTCTTTCTTTCCATAGGAAAAATATCACACTAAGCTCCTCAGAGATTCCAGGGAACTGCAACAATACTTTTACATCCAGCCTTAGTTTTGGTAGTGCATATACCTATGTAATCATCAAGAAGGTTAGTAACCCATTCAATCAAATCAGAAGTGCTTCTCAAACTTTCTTCACCTGAGTCCTCACAAACACTTAGGACATAGTCATGATTTAAATTATTATTAAGATCTGTACTTTAAATGGTGTTGGAACAGGGGTGTCAAACTCATTTTCACTGGGGACCACATTAGCCTCACGGTGCCTTCAAAGGGCTGAGTGTAATTTCAACTCCTTAACAGTTAAGTAGTTACATTTAAACAGTTCTAAAATTATTTCAGCCCTTTGAAGGCAACCATGAGACTGATGTGGCCCCTGATGAAAATGAATTTGACACTCCGCCTTAGAATTAATTAAGTTTACCACCAAGTCTTTACTTAACATTGACTTAGGTTCACCATTAAAATAAAACTGAACTCAAGCCCTGGCTGGCATAGCTCAGTGGATTGAGTGCGGGCTGTGAACCAAAGTGTCGCAGGTTCGATTCCCAGTAGGGTACATGCCTGGGTTGCAGGCCATGACCCCCAGCAACCACACATTGATGTTTCTCTCTCCCTCTCTCTATCTCTATCTCCCTCCCTTCCCTCTCTAAAAATAAATAAAATCTTCAAAAAATAAAAAATAAAATAAAACTGAACTCACTAATAGTTCACGTTGACCAGTATTTGATACTTCTAGTTCACAGAGATGGCAATGTTTTGAACAAAACTGACTGCCAATCTACTCTCTTATTTAAGGGGAAAACACTAGTGAACATATTTTCAAATCCCATGATGGCTATCTCATCCCAAGTATAAAACATAATGTTGTGTATTTACATTGAAAATATGTACTTGATAAATCATTTGACATAACCGTAAAATCAAAATTCAAATTGCTAGTTTGAACAATTTTTACTTTAGAAGCAATCTTGATTTTAATTTATTTTTCTCACTTTTGCTTTATTGATTTAGGGTGATGGCTGCCCTGAACTGAAAGAATTTGAAGATATTTCACCCAATTCAGTTAGCATGGCTCTGCAAATCCCACAGTATTTCCTCCTCACCTGTGGGGAGGTGGTTTTCTCTGTCACAGGATTGGAGTTCTCATATTCTCAGGTTTTTTGTTTATTGGTTTTACGACCCTTCCTTTAAACCTCTGCCTTCAAAATGCTGCTGGGCCTTCATTTAAATCTGGGTTAGCCATATATTTATAATGTAAAATAATTCTAGAAAACATTATGGTATATTCCACTAAACAAGGTTTTTGAGGTCACCATGCGTTGTCTTTATATTGACTACAAATATTACTGTTTAATTTCATGAGTGCATATATTATACATGTCTATATTCCCACAGTCATACACAGAGGTTTATACTTTTAGTAGGAAAAACTGTATTAACAATGGTTACAAAGGTCATGATAATCAGGTAACTCTGCATTCTGAAACAACCAAATGGTATCAATAATTCATAACAGTGCTCATTTTCAGGTCTCTGTTCTCACTATCTTTAAGGTTCATTTGAGGTCTCTCTGTAGCTCCTAATAAACATACTGATTAAGGCCTAGATTTTAAACATTAAAAAACTATTACTTTATGTATATATACTAATGAGGCAAATCTTGCTGATACCCTTTGTAGGGTTTAATTTCTGAATGATTTTATCAAAGCTAGTTATAGTAATTATATCCCCATAATATCTAGTACCTTCAAGTTTTCAGTAAAGATTGTAAATATGAGCTAGATAACCCCTTTCTGTGGTGACCTCAGTCTAATAAAGGAGATGACATAAAACAGGTAACAACAGTTTGAAGAGAGGTTTTGGTGATGTGGCAGGGAAGCTCACAGAAGAGGAAACTTATAGCCTCCAGACAGCAGCCTCCATGGGATGGGGGAGAGTGTCATGCTGGATGTCTTTACTTGGAGACTTCTGCAGAAATAGAATCAGTTCATCTGTAGAGTTGTCTGTTTAACTAGGATGGCAACTTTGTGAGTATGTGGAGAGGGAAAAACAAGGGCTTCTTGCATGTTTGTACAACTTGAGGATTTAGAGTATCTTGCTACCAAAGCAATTATTTCTTTTACATTCAAGTCAGCCTGACTTCTAATGTGCATTTTTAGCATGACTGCTTAATTAAATTAATTGGTAAATTGTATTCTCCTGCTGAGGTTGAGATCTGGATTGGGATTCTCTTTGCTTTGCTTCTTCAGGCTCCTTCCAACATGAAGTCAGTTCTTCAAGCAGGATGGCTGTTGACAGTGGCAGTTGGCAACATCATTGTGCTGATTGTGGCAGGAGCAGGCCAGTTCAGTGAACAGGTACGAGGTAGAAAAGGGGATGTACCTTTGTGTTATCTATCAGTGGTCATCAAGACGTCCCTCCCTAGCCATCTATATATACATGGTCATCTCAGCTACTGGATGAATAAAACTGCCAGACTGGCCAGATAGGGTAGCTACCAAATGGTCTTATGGCCAAGCATGTGCTAATTCTTATTTCTACTGGGAGTTATGCGTTTGAAAATTGGCAACCAAAATAACCAGATTGGATTAACGTACATACACCCTAATGTCATTTACTAGCAAAGAAAAGATCTTTCTTAGCTTCAGTGAATGTAAGTTAATAATCTCAAACTAGACATGTTATCTAGAAGTTGTCATAATTACTAAAGTTAAAGTCATTCTAAAGATTGTTGTGATTTTTTTTCCAACTAAAATAAAGGGTTTTTTATGATCCTTAAATTCTCTCCTTCAGCACATCAGCATATCTACCCCATAAGGGAGTTATGCCATACTCCACCCCATCAGTTTCATTACCTCCTCTACTGGGTCCCCTCAGAGTGTGCTTATGACCTCAGGGTACTGGCAAAGGATAACAGGGGGCTCTTAACTTCAAACAGTTCAATATATTCTTTTTCTTTCAAGTACCTGGTGTTCTCTTGATCTCCATCCTTTCAGGGGCTAACTATGTACCTTAAGACTTGAGTTTTTCAGAAATTTTGTGTTGTCTTCCCAAAGTCTCATGTTCCTACTTTCCAGTGTTGTTAGAAAAATGTTATCTTGATCCTCGAGCATTCACAAAATACTAGCCCTTCTGTATCAGTGGTGATAACTGACCATTCTATATCTATAGCATAAGCCTACCAATTTTCCCTAACAATTTCAAACCACCTTTCATCTGGACATAGCAAGAAAATATACATGTGCTATATAAACTACTATAACTGATATTGTTTTTGTTTTTTTCTTGCTCCATCTCCAATTCCTTCAAAGTGGGCTGAGTATATTCTGTTTGCTTCATTGCTTCTGGTTGTCTCCATAATCTTTGCCATCATGGCTCGATTCTATACTTACATCAATCCAGCAGAGATTGAAGCTCAATTTGATGAGGATGAAAAGAAAAAGAAGCCAGAAAACCTATATAGCACATTGGAACCCACCTCACAGTCACAGATGTGAATGTCAGGAAGCCAATGGAGGATGGATTGGGCCCAGAACATACCCTGACTTCTGTCCGAAAGTGGCAGGACACTGTTGGATGGCCCCTGATGGGGGAGACTTAAGAATTATGAGCCAAACCAAGAAAGCAATTTTTGAAGTAGCCATCGGTGAACCTAAAACTCTGGAAGAAGTCTTTTTTAAAAAGTCTTATTTAAGTATGCATGTGTGCACACACACACTTTTACACACTAAAAGCCTATCCTGCATTTAACTCCTTTCCTATCACACAAATAAAGTTATTTTAGACTAACTTAATTTTTGAAAGGATGACAAAATTTCCATATCACTTGTATTCTAACACTGTATGAAAACAATGTTAACCAAGGCCAAGACAATGTGAAAGTGAATTTATAGGTTTAAGGATGGTGTATAATAAGCTAGTATTAACTGATACCTTTACCTTTTTTTTCCAGTCCCTACCCCTTTTAAAATTATGTGTAACTCAAAAGATCACTCAATAAAAGCCAGTAATGACTTTTGGAGTCTCAATGATATGAAATAAGTTCCCACTCAAGAGAATAAGTTTCTCTGTGCTTTTGGGTAGAGTAAGAAATTCTTAACATGTTTTCTGATTATTAAAGCTGTACACACATTAAAATTTCATCAGAAGTTGGTAAAAGCATGAACAAAAGACATGCCCACATATAGTAAATTCCAGGAACATGAGATATAGAGGTTTGTGTCTTCCTGGTTTTATTCTCTCCAGGGATAGATAGATATACTTCTTTTATTACTATGATCTTTCTATGTGCATGTTTATATACCATCTCAAAGTGTTTTTCTTGATATTCATTAGCATTTTCTGCTTGAATAAAAATTCTTCCAAAACATTATAAACGCTTAATGCCTAATTTATTCTATAGGTACTTATCATTTAACCATTCCCAGGTTTCAGAGCCAAAAAAAATCCATGTTGGTACTCTTGTAAAGAGAAGCAACTCTTCTTAGATAACTTGTGCACAGCTCTCAATGTAGAAACTGGTCCCTGGGTTCAAAGAGAGGGCCCACGTTAGACATGCTTCATGCACAAATTTATTGCACTGTTGAGATAGAATGAAGCTGGCGGAGGAAGTAGGAGACTCAAAATCCAGAGCAAGAAACACACATGTGATCACACCTTCCTGAAGACCTTTTTCACCATTAGGATCAAGTGCTCATTCTTTAACTCAGGCCCATGAGGCTCCTTTTTCTCTGGACATACCTCCTTTCTGCTCACTCCAATCTAACCAACATTGAGTTTCTTCTAGTTCCTGGAATGCACCAACTTCTTACTTCCAGGTCAAAGGCTAAAGAAAAAACAGGTCCTGAGACACTTATTCTCTACCTACTGTTCACCCTTCCCCTCCACCTGGCTCAGTACTCTTCATTTGCAGGATTCAGCCCAGTTCCTCCAAAGGCTTCTCTGTCCCCATTCCCCTGCTTTAAGCTATATCTTCTTTGAGGTCTCTGCCATCGCACACCCTAAGCGTACTATAACTATGTAGCTTTCCCTGGGCTGAAACTTTCTACATGTACTCTGTTCTGTGTTCATTCTCTGTGAATGTAGGTCTCTACATGTTAAATAAAATTTTTAAACTTCTTGGGCTATGAAGAGTGAGATGGAAGAGGAGAAAAACTGAACATTCAATAATGATTTGAATGGGCCTAATTAAAGGACTTGAATGTGACAGACTAGCTATAAGGGGCAGCTAATTTTGCTTCTCTGATCATTTCTACCTTGTAATTTCTATCTTTTGCCTTTGATGGGTAAACCAATAGTTATAGTAATGAGCACTCAGTTTTCATTACTTCTCTTGTCAATAATCAAAAGAAAACTAATCCTAAATCTGCAAATGATATTCTAGTTCTAACACCTCTTATAGCCTCAGGGAACTTTGAGCCACTCTGGATCTTTTTTTTTTAATTAGTATGCATTTTTTAATTTTATTTAAATTGTTGTTGCAGTACAATTTTCTATCTTTTACTCCCATTCCAACCCACCCACCCAGCCCTCCCCTCCTCCCTCCCATTTCCACCTGCTCCTAGTTTTTATCCATGTGTCCTTTATACTTGTTCCTGTAAACTCTTCCCCTTTTCCCCTGAAATTCCCTCTCCTCTCCCCTCTGAACTCTGTCAGTCTGTTCTTTATTTCAGTGTCTTTGGTTATATTTTGTTTGTTTCTTTGTTTTGTACTCTGGATCTTTTAGATCTTATTTTCTTCTCCTTCAAAACAAAGAGAACGCTGGTTGATCTGAGGTCTTAAAAATTCTTTGTTCAAGAGTGTCTGGCACACAATAGGCTTCCAAATATTTGAATGAAGGCCTGCCCCTCTATGAACTCTGATCTTGACATTATAGATGGCTTTTGTGTATGGATGGAAATTACTCCTATATCATATTCATTGGCCTTTAAATAATATGATGAAGCATGGAGGAGAACAGGGACACTTGGCTCATCAGGGTTCAGTTTTCAGAGTAATCTTCTAACTGTAATCAGAACTGATGGTGTTCTGGATGTGAGACTTTAGACAATAACAAACATCATGGGGTATGGGTGGCAAAGGGGTACACATGAGGCCAGATCAATAACTTTGGGTCTTCTACCCTTTCCTCAGCTCCCATTTTTTTGTGCTTCATGCCCTTCTGTACATTCTGAGCTGATCAGTGTATAATCAAAATACTAGACTTGAAAAATTGACTGACTCTTAAAGTACAATTCAACATGGGTTGGTGAGCATGGAAATACTTTCATTGAAAATAGCAGGGCTGCTCTGGCCAGATAGCTCAGTTGTTTGGAGCATCATCTCGATGCATTGAGGTTGCAAGTTTGATCCGCAGGCAGAGCACATATAAGAATCAACCAATAAATGTATCAATAACTGGAATAACAAATCAATAGTCTCTCTCCTTCACCTTTTCTATCTAAATCAACAATTTAAAAAAAAATTAAATAGCAAGGCTTTATTGTTGATATTAAAAAGGTATATTATTTATACTGAATATACTGAAGAATATTGTGAGAAGAGTTTATAATGTTCATATGAATCTTTTAAATTAAATAACTTATTTATTTACCTTCAACATTATTAATTTTTTATTAAGACTGCTTGCAAATTTTAGGGTTTTCTGTGGTTCCAAATTAATTTAAAGATCATTCTGCTGGTTCTGAAAAAAAAATGAGTATTTTTTATTATATATTTTCCTTGGGATCCTTTCCTTTTTTTTTCTTTTTTCTTTATTTTATTTTATTGTTCAAGTACAGTTGTCTGCATTTTCCTTCCACAACCCCCACACCCCAGCTATCTCCACTTCCCTTCCCTGATTCCACCCTGCCCCCCTTGGTTTTGTTCATGTGTCCTTTATAGTTGCTCCTGAAAGCCCTTACCCCCTTCCCCCAGTTATCCCCTCCCACCCCTCCTCTGGTCACTGTCAGCCTGTTCTCAGCCTCCTCTGGTCACTGTCAGCCTGTCTTTGGTTATTATATCTTGGTTCCCTGTCTGTTTTGTTCATTACATTCCACTTAAAGGTGAGATTATATGGTATTTGTCCCTCAATGCCTGGCTTGTTTCACTTAGCATAATGCTCTTCAGTTCGATCCGTGCTGTTGCAAAGGGTAGGAGCTCCTTTCTTCTTTCTGCTGCATAGAATTCCATTGTGTAAATGTACTATAGCTTTTTGATCCACTTACGTACTGATGGGTGCTTAGGTTTTTTCCAGCACTTGGCTATTGTAAATTGTACTGCTATGAACATTAGGGTGCATAGGTTCTTTTGAATTGGTGTTTCAGGGTTCCTAGGATATATATAATCTAAGCAGTGGAATTGCTGAGTCAAAAGGCAGATGCATTTTTAGTTTCCTGAGGAAATTCCAACTGTTTTCCACAGTGGATGCCCCAGTCTGCATTCCCACCAACAGTGCGCAAGGTTCCCTTTTCTCCACATCATTTCTAACACTTGTCTTTGTTGATTTATGATGGCCATTCTGACTGGTGTGAAGTGGTATCTCATTGTGGTTTTAATTTGCATCTCTCTGATGGCTAGTGATGCTGAGCATCTTTTCATATGTCTCTGGGCCTGCTGTATGTCCTCCTTAGAGAATTGTCTGCTCAAATCCTTTGCCCATTTTTTAGTTGGGTTGTTTGTCTTCCTGGAGTGGAGTCCTGTGAGTTCTCTCTATATTTTGGAGATCAAACCCTTGTGTGAGGAATCATTGGTAAATATGTTTTCCCATACAGTTGGTTCTGTTTTCATTTTCACGCTATTTTCTTTAGCCACGCCAAGCTTTTGATTTTGATGACATCCCAGTTGGGAGGGGGGGGTCTTTTGATTATTCTTTCTTTTATGTCTCTTGTTCTAGGGGACATATCAGTGAAAATATTGCTGTGTGGAATAGCTGAGATTTTCCTGCCTATGTTTTCCTTCAGGACTTTATGGTGTCACGACTTATAGTTAAGTTTTGATGATCAGGTTTCATTGTTTTGCATGTAGCTGTCCAGATCTCCCAACACCATTTGTTGAAGAGGCTATTTTTACTCCATTTTCTGCTTCTGTGCCCTTTGCCAAATATTAATTGACTTTACAGACTTGGGTTTATTTCTGAGCTCTCTAGTCTCTTCCATGGTCTATGTATCTGTTCTTATGCCAGTAACAGGCTGTTCTGATTAGAGTGGCCCTGCAATAGAGTTTGATATCAGGTATTGTGATCCCTCTTACTTTGCTCTTCTTTCTCAAAATTGCTGCAGCTATCTGGGGTCATTTATGTTTCCATATAGATTTTTGAAATTTTTGCTCTATATCTGTGAAATATGTCATTGGTACTTTAATAGGGATTGCATTAAATCTATTAATTGCTTTGGATAGTATGAACATTATGATGATGTTAATTCTTCCAATCCCTGAGCATGGTACATGCTTCCATTTGTTTGTATCTTTCTTAATTTTTCAGTGTTGTGTAGTTTTCTGAGTACAGATCTTTTACCTCCTTGGTTAGGTTTATTTATAGGTACAGTATTTCTCTTGTTGCTATATCAAATGGGACTTTTTTCCTGATTTCTATTTCTGATGTTTCATTGTTGGTGTACAAACATGCCTTTGATTTCTGAGTATTGACTTTGTATGCTGCTGTTTTGCCAAATTCACTTATTAAGTTGAGCAGTTTTTTGGTGGAGTCTACAGGATTTTCTATGTACATCATCATGTCCTCTGCAAACAATGACAATTTTGCTTCCTCCTTTCCAATTCAGATGCATTTCACTTCTTTTTCTTGTCTGATTCCTGTGGCTAGGACTTCCAATGCTATGTTGAATAGGAGTGCTGAAAGTGGGCATCCTTGTCTTATTTCTGATCTTAGTTGGAAAGATTTTACTTTTTTGCCCACTGAGTATGATGTTGGCTGTAGGGCTCTCGTATATGGCCTTTATTATGTTGAGGAATGCTCCCTCTATTTCCACTTTGCTGAGTATTTTCATCATAAATGGATGCTGTATCTTATCAAATGCTTTTTCTGCATTATTGATATGATCATGTGATTTTGACTTTCATTTTGTTTATGTGATGTATTATATTAATTGATTTGCAAATATTGTACCATCCTTGCATACCTGGGATGAATGCCACTTGATCATGGTGTATGATCTTTTTAATGTATTCTTGGATGCAGTTTGCCAATATTTTGTTGAAGATTTTAGTGTCTATGTTCACTGGCAATATTGGCCTGAAGTTTTCTTTCTTTGTTGTGTCTTTATCTGGTTTGGGGATTAGAATGAAGTTGGCTTCATAAAAACAGTTTGGGAGTCTTCCATCTTCTTGGATTTTTTTGGAATAACCTGTAAAGGATAGGGGATGGCTCTTCCATAAATGTTTTGTAACATTCTCCTGTGAAACTGTCTGGTCCAGGGCTTTTGTGTGCCAGGAGTTTTTGATTACTGCTTCAATTTTGTGACCTGTTATTAGTTTGTTCAGGCTTTCTGCTTCTTCTTCATTCAGTTTTGGAAGATTATATTTTTCTAGAAGTTTGTCCATTTCACCCAGGTTTTCAAATTTCTTGGCATGTGCTTCTTCATAGTAATATCTTACAATTCTTTGTATTTCTGTGGTATCAGTTGTAAACTCTACTCTTCCATATCTGATTGTGTTTATTTGGGTCCATCCTCTCTCTTTTTTCTTGATGAGTCTGCTTAAAGGCTTGTTGATTTGGTTTATCTTTTCAAAGGACAATCTTCCTGGATTCATTGATCCTTAGAATTGTGCTTTTACTCTCTATGTCATTTACTTCTGCTCTGATCTTGGTTATTTTCTTCCTTGTACATGCTCTGGGCTGTCTTTGTTGTTGTTCTTCAAGTTCTTGTAGGCATAAGGTTAGGTTGCTTATTTGAAATGTTTCTTTTTTTTTTTTTTTTTAGGTAGGCCTGTATTGCCATGAACTTTTCCCACAAGACTCCCTTTACTTTATCTCATAAGTTTTACATTGTTGTGAGTTCATTTTCATTTGTTTCCAGAAACTTGTTCATTTCTTCCCTAATCTCACTCTTGACACATTCATTGTTTAATAGCATACTATTCAATCTCCATGAGTCTGAGTGTTTTGAGTTTTTTCCTTCAGGTTGCTTTTTAGTTTCAGTCCTATGTGGTCAGAGAAAATGATTGATATGATTTCAATTTTCTTAAAGTTGTTGAGGTTTCTTTTGTGTCCTATAAAGTGGTTATATTTGAAAGTGTTCCATGTGCATTTGAAAAGAATGTGTATTTTTCTTCTTTGGGATGACAGGTTCTATATCTATCAGTTAAATCATTTGATCTAGGACATTGTTCAATGCCACAATATCTTTGTTGATGTTTTGTTTGGAATTTCTACCCGTTTTTGACAGTGAGATGTTAAAATCTCCTATTATAATTGTGTCACTCTCAATATCTTTCTTGAAGTCCTCCCAGATGTTCCTTATAGATTTGGGTGCTCCTATGTTGGGTGCATATATATATATATTCACAATGTTTATATCTTCTTGATGGATTCTTCCCTTGAGTATCATGAAGTGACCTTCTGGGGTTCTTTTTAAGGCCCTTGTTTTGAAGTCTCTTTTGTCTCCTATGAGTATTGCTACTCTGGATTTTTTTCCTGTCCATTTGCTTGGAATATATTATCCAGCCCTTCACTTTCTGTCTGTGTGTGTCTTTTGTTCTGAGGTGGGTCTCTTGTAGGCAGCATATGTGTGGTTCATTATTTCTTATCCATTCAGTTATTCTATGTCTTTTGATTGGAGAATTTAATCCATTTACGTTTAAGGTTATTATTGGTAGGTACTTATTCATTGCCAGTTTTTCCTACCTGTGTTCCTCTCTCTCTCTCTCTCACTCTTTTTCTTCCTTTCCTTAAAGCAGACCCATCAGCATCTCTTGCAGTGATGGTTTAGAGGAGGTGTATTCTTTGAGCCTTCTTTTGTCTTGGAATCTTCTTATTTTGCCTTCCATTTTAATTGAGAGCCTTACTGCTTAGAGTAGTCAGTTTCAGGCCTTTGTTTTTCATTACTTGAAATATTTCTTGCCAATCCCTTCTAGCTTATAGCATTTCCACTGAGAAGTCAGCTGTTAGTCTTGTCAAGGCTCCCTTTTATGTTACTACTTGGTTCTCCCTTGCTGTCTTTAAGATTCTCTCTTTGTCTTGGAGTTTTACCATTTTAATTATGATGTGTCTTGAAGTGGACCTCTTTGGGTTCCTCTTTATTGAGACTCTCTGTGTTTCCTGCATTTGTGTTACATTTTTGTCATCAAATTAGGGAGGTTTTCCATCATTACTTTTTCAAACAGGTTTTCTATCCCTTGCTCTTCTTCTTCTCCTTCTGGTATCCCTATTATGTGGATATTATTATGTTTCATATTGTTCTGAAGTTCCCTTAACCCTTCTTTGTTCTTTCTGAGTCTTTTTTTTTTCATTGTTTTTTTCCTGGGAGTTTTTTCTACCTTGTCCTCCAACTCATTGATTCAGTTCTCTGCTTTGTATAGCCTGCTTTTGATTCCTTCTACTGTGTTCTTCCATTCAGAAAGTGTATTCTTCATTTCCTCTTGGCCCCTGTTGATAGTTTGTTTCCTTTTTCACATTGGTATAGTTTGAAGTGAGTTCATTGTAGTTTCCCTGTAGTTTTTGGTAATTCTCTGTGAGCTCATTGAGCTTCCTAATAACCATTGCTTCAAATTCAATATCTGATAGTTGAGTTGCCTCTATTTCATTTAGCATTCTTTCTGAGGCTTCCTCCTTTCCTTTCATTTGGGGATTGTTTCTTTATCTTCCCATTGTTTCTGAGACTCTTCCTGTTAGCCTCTGCTTCTTAAATTGATCTGTTCTGACTCCCTGGGTTTGTGCTTTGAACTTCTATGGTAGGAGACCTGTGAGATTCAGTGGTGCAGTCTCATTGGTCTCCTGATCTCACTTCTCTTGGACTGTCATTTATGTTGGCTCTCTGGATATAGTTGGGTCTTGACTGTTGTTGGGTCATTCTTTGGTGGATTCTTTTCTCCATCTGATTAACTGAGGGTCACTCCACCCACCACATCTTGTATAGTGTTGTGCAGGTGTGGACAGGTTGTGTTGAAGCTGGTTCTTCTGTCTGTGCCAGGTTATGAGGCTTCTCTCTTGCTATTCTTCTGTTGCTTGTTCTGGATAATTTCTCCACCATTTATTTGTAATTCAGTTCATTCTGGGTAGAGGTTAGTGTGCCTTTCACTCATTCCTTCACCATCTTCCCCTATTATCTGCTGGTGGTTCCTCTGTTGGTGGGTCCTCTCTGCCAGCAGGTATATTGGTGTTCACTCTTACCTACTCTTTTATGTGATCAGTTGGAAGGGAAAAGCAAAATGGTTTAAGACAATGGGAGTATATTTTATAGGATTTAAAATACCAACCCATAACCAGAGAGTTCTGGCCAAGATGGAGGCATAGGTAGAATCCCTTCACTTCCTCTCACAACCAAAAGGAGGATAACAACCAATCTAAAATCAATAAACAACCAGAAGCACCAGAAATCAAACTGCATGGACTTCCAACAACCAAGGAATTAAAGAAAAAATCAACCAGAACAATCAGACCAGTAAGGTGGACCCTGCAGGGTGGGTGACTAAGAAAAACCAGGGAGAGGTGGCTAAGGTGTGGGGCTGACTGCCAAGCTCAGAGGAGCTGCACAGGAGGGACTGACTTAAGGAGGAAACTGAGACTCACAGCTTACTGTGGTCTACAGCTGGGGTTACTGCAATGGGAAATACTTCCAGTCTGACTCAAGAGTCTGTTGGAAAGTGCACTAGAGATGAGCAGGTGAACTGCATTGCTCCCTCTCTGACCCCTCCCTCACAGGCAGTGCAGCAAAAAGGGTTGCCCTGCTTCTGTGAGTACCTAAGGCCCCACACCCTTACAACTTATCAGGTGCCCCAAGACAGGGAAATATGACCCAAATGAAAGAACAGCCTAAAACCTCAGAACTAAGTGATGAGGACATTGCCAACCTAACTGAAGAATTTAAAGCCCTGGTAATCAAAATGCTCACAGAACTGATTGAGGTTGGTTAAAAAATGGAAGAACAAATGAAAGATACCCAAAATGAAATAAAGCAAAATATTCAGGGAGCCAACAGTGACAAGAAGGAAACCAGGATTCAAAGCAATGATTTGGAACAAAAGGAACAAATAAATATCCAACTGGATCAGAACAAAAAAACAAGAATCCAAAAAAAAATGAAGAGATGCTGAGAACTCTCCAGTAAAATGTGAAATGTTCCAATATTCGAATTATAGGGGTGCCAGAAGGAGAAGAGCAACAGCAAGAAATTGAAAACTTATTTGAACAAATAATGAAGGAAAACTTCCCCAATCTGGTGAAGGAAATAGACTTCCAGGAAGCCTAGGAAGCTCAGAGAGTCCCAAAGAAGTTGGACCCAAAGAGGAACACACCAAGGCATATCATCATTAAGTTACCCAAGATTAAAGACAAAGAGAAAATCCTAAGAGCAGCGAGAGAAAAGGAGACAGTTACCTACAAAGGAGTTTCCATAAGGATATCAGCTGATTTCTCAAAAGAAACCTTGCAGGCAAGAAGGGGCTAGAAAGAAGCATTCAAAGTCATGAAAGGCAAGGACCTACACCAAGATTACTCTATCCAGAAAACTTATCATTTAGAATGGAAGGGCAGATAAAGTTCTTCTCAGATAAAGTCAAGTTCAAGGAGTTCATCATCACCAAGCCTTTACTCTATAAAACATTAAAGGGACTTATCTAAGAAAAAAGAAGATCAAAAATATGATCAATAAAATGACAACAAATTCACAACTATCAACAAATGAACCTAAAAATAAAGAGAAACAATGAAAACAAAAACTAAGCAAACAGCCAGAATAGGAGCAGAATCAGAGAAATGGACATCACAAAGAGGGAGTTCAGTGGAGAGAGAAAAGGGAGGAATGGAGGGGGAGATAAAAATGGTATAGGAAACAGAGGACTCAAAGAACTTATATGTACAACCCATGGACATGAACTAAGAGGGGGATGATGCTGGAGGGTTGTGGGGCAGGATGGATGGGGGGATAAAGGGGGAAAAATTGGAAAAACCATAATAGCATAATCAATAAAAATACTTTAAAATAAAAATTAAAAAAAATAAACTACCAACCCAAAGAGAAGAGATAGGAAATCCTCCAGATATGTATAGTGTTAACTGTGATATCTCACCCAACTAGCCACTTTTTAGAAAGGGTCTTTCCACAAGATAAGACTCTTGTTAGAGGATGGAAGGATTGTGAGTTGAATCCAGAAAACAGAGGGCTTATGGGAGGTCCAATTATGAGACATAGTGAGAGTAAAGGATAGAAAATAGGTGTAGTGTGTGAGAGAATAGAGTTAACCAGAACAGTAATAAAGTTCCAGAAGATAGTGAAATGGACTAAGATCTAGGAGGGATACTGTATAGTATTTATAATCGTATGGAACTACAATTATTTATAATAATACTGGAACAACAATCAAATGTCAGAAACTATATGATCTAAATAACAAGAATAGGAAGTACATGACCTAGAATAGGGTGCTATTGTAACACAAGTGAAGTGAAAGAAGGAATGTTAAAATATACTATGAAAGAGAGAACAAGGAAAACCAGTCAAATAATGTAAACATACAAATAAAACAAAGAAGACTGAACAGAAAGAAGAGAAATAAAAAATACTAATAAAATGAAAGAAGTAAAAATAACAAAAAAATAATAATAATACAAATAAACAATAACATGCAAGTTCTCTGGAATAGCAAAGTGAAATTTGTCTCAGTTTCTCAGTGATTGGGATTAGCCTTGTGATCCCTCTTTGGGTCTGATTCTGGTCCTTTCACACCTCCAGGTCTTAATGTCTCACTTGAGGGGGAAAAAACCAAAAGAAAGAAAAACCTCCTGCTGACTTTAAACAGTCCAAGAGAGCTCTGCTGGTCTTCCTGCCTGTTGCAGGCTAAGGGGGATTGGGCTTCACTTTTCTCCCTTCCTGTGGTTTTATGAGGATGGGGGCCAGGTCTGAGCCACAATCTTCATAGTTGCTCAGCCTCCAGCCCAGTTCCGCCATTTGCTGCTGGCCCCCACTGCCTGTCTGTGCCAAGCCAGCACCTTTAATCCACCAGTTGTGCTGTCCTTGAGGTGCACTAATTAGGGGCAATTCACACACCAACTTCTCGCTCCTTGTTGTTCTAGATGCTAGGCACTCTCAAAGTCTCTTCAGGGTAGTTCAGCTCTGCTACTGAGTTAAGTCTTTCTGGGTACTGCTAACTCCTGGAGCCCTGCTGCTGTCCTCTGCAGAGGGTGCCTCCTCCTTACTCTTAGCAAGCCAGCCCAGCCATGTGAGCACCGGTGCACCTTGGTGGCCACTGGGGCAGCAGGGACCAGCAGGAGACTGTATTGTGGCAGCAGGGGCAGGGGCATGGCCACTGTGGGAGTGGTGGCATAGGCACAGCCTAGGCAGTGGGGGCAGCTGCTGTGGGAGAATTCCCTAAACAGCCACCAACAGCCTTCTTTTGATCAAAATCCCCCTGTTCAAGCCTGCTGCTCCTAACAAGTGCCCAGCCTCTCACACAGCCCAACTTTCCAACAAGACTGGAGACTATCTGGGTCAGGGTCCATCACAGCCCAACTCTTCTCCCTTCTCCAGGCATCACCCAGCTCCCCAATTTCTCCGGTAATGACCTGTCCGGTGTCCACAGTCTTAGTGGGTAAACACTGTCACTGTGCATCTTCCAGTTCATCTTTATTCCCCCCAGTGACTTCAAGCATCCAGATCCATCCTGGCGCTGCTTTATCCTCCCTGTTTGGCAGTGGGGGTGGGGGAACTGTTGATTTGGCTCTCTTCAAAGAATCCTGTGGCAGGCACCTGAAGGCACTGGGATAGGAGATGCAGCAGCCCTGGTCCCTGTGCTGGTCTCAGAAACCTTACTGTCTCAAAGCAATCTCCTTACCATCTGTTTTTTGATTTTGGCCTCCAACCTCCATATATGCTGGGATACTGTTGGCTGTTCACTCCGTTCCTCAGAAGATCGGTTATGTGTTCCACCTGTGCACAGGGGGAAGTGGGCTATGCTCCCACCTACCTCACTGCCACCTTCAAGAATCCTGAATCTTTTTTATTTAATATATTGACCTATTCTTGTTTTGATGCCACATTTCTCTGTTTTTTTTTTATTTTGTGGATGTTCAGTGTACAAATTATTTGTTTTGCAATCTATCTTAGACTTTATAAAAACTACTTTATTAAATGTATATTCAAGTTTGATTTTTGTCATGCATTCTGAAATTTTTTTGCAACCTCATTTTTTAAAAGATGTTTATTTATTTATTTATTTATTTATACAGAGAGGGGATGGGTAGGAGAAAGAGAGGGAGAGAAACATCAATATGAGAGAGAAACATCGATTGGTTACCTTTGTATGGGCCCTGACTGGGGACCAAAGACACAACCCAGGCAGGTGCCCTGCCTGGAAATCAAACAGGTGACTTTTCACTTTGCGGAACAATGCCCAACCAAATGAGCCACACCAATCAGGGCTACAATCTCATTTTTTAATGATAATCAATAATAGTTAATATTTATTGGACACTGAATGTGTGTAGAATAACATGTTAAATGTCTATTACATGAAGTTTACAAACACATACTTCTTGTAACAGACCTATAAAGTAGATGACTATTATTATTCCCATTCCACAGAGGAGAAAAGCAGCTCAGAGAAACCAAAGAATTTGCCCAAGGTCATGACTGGCTCCCAAGCCCAGGCTGCCAGCCACTACACAAACCTGCCTCTTGATGCCAATGTTTAATGAGCACTGTGGATGGATTCGATTTAATCCTTATAGTAATACCAAGAAAGGTCTTATTATCTTTGTTTTAGAGATTAGAAAACTGAGGGCTCTCTGGTTTACGCAATTTGCCCAAGGCCATACCTCAAGCAGTCAGCTGAACCAGGATTTGAACCCAAACATAGACCCCTGAGAAGAAAGACCCCTCTTAACCACCAGGCTATGCTGTCCCCTTTCACGTAGTGAAATGCAAATATGTGGTGGTGGAGATGATATAAAGGGGCCAAGAGAGCAAACCTCAGAAAGTCAATGATCCACTTGAAATTCAGGGTGGATGCCTCAGGGCTTCCCTAGATGGACAAGAGCTGCTTTGTGTAGAGAGGAGTGGCTGGTAAGCTCTGCTCTCAAAGGATTAAGCAGGAAAGATTAAACACATTTACTACCTTAGAAGGAGCCACAGGACTTCTGGTCAAGATGCAGGTATAGATAAACACAGCTCACCTCCTTGCACCACCACAGCAAAATTACAACTAAAATATAGAACAACCATCACACAGAACCATCATAGCAATATGGAAGTCAGATAACTAAGGAATTAAAGAAACCACATTCACCTCAATGGATAGGAGGTGTGGAGGAGTGGAGATGCGGTGATGTAGAGACACAGAGACGTGGAATTGCCTGATCCCAAACCCACAAGTGGTGAATATAAAATGGATGGATATCTTGGGAGTGATATTCCACACCAGACCTACCAGTTCAAGGTTCCAGTGCCAGGAAAATAAGTCCCCATAACTTCTGGCTGTAAAACCAGTGGGGGTTGGGTTGTTGGAAGAAACAGCAGAATTCTCAGACCTCTTTAAAGTCTTAACAATGCACATGTAATTACTCAGACTGACTCCCTCTGGGCTCCAACACTCGGGGCAGAAGTTTGAAGGGCACAAATGGCATACAAAGAAGAACTGCCTGGCATCAAGACGAGAGCTGGGGAACAATTCCCTTCCAGACAGAATTGTAGACAGTGGCCAATACAAAGTCACAGTGCAGCACCATATCTGCATCTTCATCAGCCTGGCTTACAAGGTAAGCCCCACCCTGATGATTACCTAAGGGTATGCCCTGTCCAACTTATGGGCCCACCCAAGTAACCCTCCCACTCAGGTAGCAGTGGCTTTCCCATATGAAGAGCTCAGCTAGGCACAGGCTTCAAACCTTTCTAAATCCATTCAAACAAGCAAAGCTCAGCCCAGCCCCCATACCTCTCACTGAATGGCCCCAGGCCCAGCACTAGCAGCAACCACCTGCATATCACTTTATAGCTTATGTCAAGGGAACCCAGAGAGAACACAGGTAGAGGCTGACCTTGGTCTGTACCACCCAGGACACCCCAGAGCCTGGGCACCCAGTGTACAGTTACAGACCAGGTCAGAGCACCACCCAACCACCTCCACAAGCCACAGAAGAAGGTGGTTGCTGGCCAGGGGTCACAACCAGTCCTACCAGCTGTCTGGACTGGGTAAATCCCTCCCATTGACCTGCTTACAGTAACTAAACTCATCTATTAGAGGAGGGAGTACTCAGCCCACAGGAAGGGCATACCTCGAGTACCCATTGGGGATAAGGGAGGCTGTGCCACTAGACCCTACAGGATATCTGCTACATTAGGCCATGCTACCAAGACTTGGAGTAAAAGCAGCTCTACTTAACACAGAGAAACAAACACAAAGAGGCTACAAAATGAGGAAACAAAGAAATATGGCCCAAATGAAAAAACAGATCAAAACTCCAGAAAAAGAACTAAACAAAATGGAGATAAGCAATCTATCAGATGTAGAGTTCAAAATACTTGTTTTCAAGACACTCAAGGAACTCAGTGGATACTTCAACAGCATAAAAATATGCAGACAGAAATAAAGGATATACTAACTGAAATAAAGAATAATTTACAGGGAATCAACAGTGTAGTGGATGAAGTCAAGAATCAAATCAATGATTTGAAACATAAAGAAGAAAAAAACATCCAATCAGTGCAGCAAGAAGAAATGAGAAGCAAAAAAAAAAAAGGATGAGGATAGCATAAGGAGCCTCTGGGACAACTTCAAACTTTCCAACAGTCATATCATAAGGGTGCCAGAAGGAGAAGTAAAAGAGCAAGAAATTGGAAACCTACTTGAAAAAATAATAAAGAAAACTTTAATTTGGTGATGGAAATAGATGTATAAGTCCAGGAAGCAAAGAGGGTACCAAACAATAGGATCCAAAGAGGACTACACCAAGATACATCATAATTAAAATGCCAGAGGTCAAAGATGAAGAGAGAATCTTAAAAGCATCAAGAGAAAAGCGGATAATTACCTACAAAGGAGTTCCCATAAGACTATCAGCTAATTTCTCAAAAGAAACTTTGCAAGCTAGAAGGGACCGGCAAGAAGTATTCACAGTGATGAAAAGCAAAGACATACAACCTAGATTATTCTACCCAGAAAAGCTACCATTTAGAATTGAAGGACAATTATGGTGCTTTCCAGACAAAGTAAAACTATAGAAGTTCACCATTGCCAAATCATTATTATTTGAAATGTTAACAGAATTTAAGAAAAAGAAGATAAAATTATGAACATTAAAATGGGAATACATAACTATCAACAATTGAGTCTAAAAACCAAACTAAGCAAACAAGCAGAACAGAAACAGAATCATAGATTTGGAGAACATTGGGATGATGGCCAGTAGGGAGGGGGGTTTGGGGTAATGGGGGAAAAGGCGAAGGGATTGTTGGTAGTTACAGAATACACAGGGGGATGTTAAGAGCAGGTATAGGAAATGGAGTTGCCAAAGTACTTATATGGATGACTTGTGGACATGAACAAAGGGGGTGTGATTGCCAGAGGGAGTGGGGATTTCTGTGTGGAGGGGGGTGAAGGGGGGAAAAACTGGGGCAACTGTAATAGCATAACCAAAAAAATTATATAAAAAAAAAGAATCAGTGACCTTTTGCCACATCAGATGCCACTTAGCTGATTGAGCCACACCATTCAGGGCCATGGATCATATCTTTAAATTCATAGAATGAGTCATCTGTTTCTGTCCTCTAGCTCAAGAAATTAGCACTTTAACAGCTGTTTTATGAAACCTTTCTTTCAGTTAATTCATATGCATTATAATTTTCAAATACCTATTTGCAAATCTGCTTTATTATAACTTCCTCTAGGTTAGCACTGACCAATAATTTCTTTACTATTTCCTTAATTCTGTGTATATTTTTAATATCTGTGCTTATACTTTATATGTGTGTATAGCCAGACAGAAATAGACACATGGTGTTTGATTTCATTTATGTGTAATGTCCGGAACAGGTAAGTCCACAGAGATAAGAAAAGGGTTACTGGTTACCAGGGGCTAGAGGAGATGAGGATTTGTATAGCTACTGTTAATGGGGATGAGGTTTCTTTCTGGGGTGATGGAATGTTCTGGAATTATTGTAAACCATTCATATTGTGATGGTGGCAGAGTGGTACAAATTTACTAAATATCATTGAACTGTACACTTTCAAAGAGTAAACTGGACTGCCAGTCAAGATGGCAGTGTAGGCAGACATAGCTTGCTTCTTCACACAACCACATCAAAATAACGAATAAAATATAGAAAAACCATCACTCAAACCCATCAGAAATCTAGTTGAATGGAAGTCTGACAGCTACAGTATTAAAGAAACCACATCCATCCAGACAGGTAGGAGTGGTGCAGACGTGGAATGGGCTGGCCCTACACCCACATGTGGTAGAAAACAATTCAGGAGGGATATCTCTGGAGTGAGGAGTCCCAGACACACAACAGGCTCCCCAGCCCAAGGTTCCAGTGCAAGGAAGATAAGTCCCCACAACTTCTGGCTGCAAAAACCAGTGGGCATTTAGTCAGTGGAAGAAATTTCTGGAGCCTCAAGCAGTTCCTCTTTAAAAAGCCATGCATGGACTCACCTATTCAGACCGTCTTGCAGTCTGCCAAGGCCCGGCAGTTTCCTGGATTCCGGCAGACAGAAGAAAATTCATGGAGTCATAGGGATGCTTGACATGACTTTATTCAAGGGAAGGAGATCCACAAACACTTCAAGCAGCATGTGCCCAGTGGGAACCCCTTACCCCCTTATATTCTACATACATACAAAGCTGCCAGGGACCCAGAATACATTGTGTAACACAGCGAGATTCTGCACATGTGAACCCACTTAATGTTATGGGAACTGTTTATCAGACCCAGTCTCAAGGCTTTGAGAACACAGCTTCTCTTAGTTCCCCAGACAGTGGGGTGAGGGAGCCAGACTGACTCTGTTTACCCTACAATCCACCCCTTCTGGGTTCCTCATCATACAATATATATAACAGTGTCTTCTGAGATGGTCCTTGGTGAGGAGGACAAATTCCTGCACCCATTAACCACAACAGCAGTACAGACTACAGCAACAAGCAACCAAAACACAAGCACTGCCACCCAAGACAGCAAGGACCCACCACTATTCAGGCATTTGGGATGCCCATCATTCCTGTAGACCATGTGTTTAACAGCACAGGTCTCAGAAGCCAATGCCCACAGAGCTTGGCTAACATTGTGATGGACATCAGGAATATATACACAGCATTCAGCCCCTACTAGGGCACACACTCCACCTTGGGATGCAGTGAACATGTCTAAGGCCACACATTTTGCAAGGCTGCATTTCTCAATTGATACCTTTCTTCATTTAAGAGACTCAAAGAATCATGTGTTGCATTCAACACACAAGCAGTGTGCAAAGCCAAAGCCATTATCTCAGTCTCAATGACTATAGAAACAGCTTGAGGAGAAAAAAAAATAGATAATGGATAATACCACCAGGGGTATGCTCTACCCACTGTCACACTTTAAACACCACCCAACTGGCTGGCCAGACTATAAGTTTTCTGAACTCAAACAGGCAAATAGGGCCATCCCCAAGTACAACAGACAGTCCAATTTCCAGGCAGGTAGGCTACCCATGTGAGCCACATACCCAAAGGGCTCCAGTGGGAACTTCAGCCCACACATCATTCTGCACCTCCCAGAAATTCTTTAGTCTCAGTCTGAAACAGATCTGTCAGAGTCCAGCCTACCCAGCAGTAGGCTTGTCCATTGAGGTTCTCAAGACAGAGGGGCCTAGTCCAGCCAACTCCATGGTCTGAGCCATGAACCACCCCAAGTCATCCCATATGGAGTAGCCAACTGAAAGCTGAGTCCCATCATACTGTTGCTCTGCCCCAGCATAGATTTTGGTCCAGGCAAACCTTGTGGAATGCACATACATTCCACAAGGTATGTGCACTGTTCCACTGGTGCTGTAACCAAGTCTAATTTGAGACAGAAGCTGGAGAGATGTGCCATGGGAGGTCATGCTCAGGGGGATTTCGGCACAGATCCAGCATGCTGATTGGTTAGCCACAGAGGCATAGGTATGTACTCAGTCCACTAAGGTGTTGTTTATATCCTAGGGGCAAAAAGACAGAGCAGTTATAGAAACCAATAAGGACAAATACCTCAGGCAATATAAAGGCAAGTATCTGGTCAGCCTATAAGACAATGGATGGCAGAGGGGGCCTTCCTGGGCACAAATGCCATATTTTTCATGCCTCAACTGGGAGTTCAGCATCTACTTGCAAAAACAGTGGAGAACTCATAGTGGGCCACAAGGATATCACAAAGGTGCTATAAAGAAGCATTTTGTGGTCTGCTGGCCCTGAGTATGTAACCTTTAAAATTGGGGGCCATGTCCCAATCACCCAGGGCACTATTTGCAAGTTTCTCTCCAGTCATTGTCCCCAAGGAGTAGAAATAGCCACCCAACTTTTATTTCCTAAGGCCACCCAAGTGGCTATTTGCCCTTACTCCAGGCCTTCAGGAGCAAGCAAGAGAATATTCCCCTGTTTTCCCATGCCTGGTTTTAGTAAAACATCCTTACTCTGTACCTGCAGCTGAATTGGAGCTACAGTCCAATGGAGCAAGGCTTCCACCAGAGCCGGGCCCCACTTTGACTACTCTCATTTAGAGTATGGGGTACAGTTTATAAGCATTTCATCCAACCCCCTAGCATAGGGGTGATAGGCCCCGTGGAATTTCCAGTCAATCTGAAAGTCTCGAGCCCATTGTTGTACCTAGACACTAGTAAAATGCATCCCCTGATCACTTTCAATGATTAAGTGTCACCCCTAAGCAACACTTAAGCACTCCAGCACAGCAATTACAGCTTTCTGATCCCGGTGCCATGTGGGATAAGCAGCTAAAAGTCCAGTAGCCATGTCCAAATGTGTAATAGCATACTTAAAATTCTCTGAACTAGGTTGGGGCCTGATTACATCTACCTGTCACCAGGTCAGCGGTGTTCATCCACTGTGTCCAGTAGTTCCCACAAGCCTTCGAAGATGCTCTCATGAGCAGACAACAGGCCTCACAAGCTTCCTGCACCAGATTGTTACAGTAGGTCACATGGTTTTCTATCCAGCATGTAAGAGGTGATGGTGTAGCCACTGAGCTACTTCCATTCCTGAGGGATTGGTAGGTACCGTTTTTAGCCACCATACCTTGGCTAGAGTATCAGCCTCATCATTCCTTGGGGAGGCTAGGGGTGCATGCCCAGTCACATGATATACAGTGATTTGTTTCTGGTGGCTTAACTCCCAGAGGTCTTGCCTAAGGCCTGTCCCTATAATAGCCTATGCATAACCATCTGTGGCGGACTCCGGCCAGCAGAGTCACCTGTTGTGACTGGAGATGAGAATAAGTGCACAGGTGACAGCAATCCTGTGGAGAAAAAGGAAACGGCACAGCTACTCTCTCAAGGGGAGAGTGTCTATGAATGCCTCGGCCGCTCTCTCAAGAGGAGAGCACCACGACCCTTGCCTAGACAGGCTTTTATTGTTTTTCTCCAGTCTTACAGCAGAGAAAGATTTATCATCTATTACATAGAATATTATTGTCTACATTTTAGGTACAATCAAGGAAATGAAAACAACATGCAGAGGGGAATGGCAATGAGCTAATTAGCTCTGTCCTTGGGCAAATTCACACAAGCTTTGGAAATTACCTTGAAGATAGATAATACACATTTGTTGTTTTAGACCAGGGTGATGGATTTTTAGCAAGAGCAAGCCATAACAGTCGGTATGCATTTTCTAGGTCTGATTCCCATGGGAAAACTCGGCTTGAAGGTCTGGCTCCTGCCCACCACCTCACTTCTGTAGGTTTTCCATACAGAGCTGATTTGCATTTGCCAGACTGAAATAAACCGGTCCCCTACAACTATCCATTTATTTGCATGCTGTGCAGAGATCAATAACGTTAGCCCCAGTACACTGCCCAACTATCCATGCAAATAGTCAGGGGCAGTGCTTCACTGGCAAACATGAGCCAAACAGCTCATAGTTCTGCCCACTGGCTACTCTGACTTACGTCAGCATTAAGCCAGATTGTGTCTGTTTAACTGCCATCACCCTTCTAGAGGACAGCAACTGAACAGGGGGGATGCTCAGCATATCCCCTCAAAAAGCCTTAACAGGCCCCCACAAGTGGCACCAGATACACTCAGGAATGGGGAACACAAACAGTATACTCACAGAGAGACAGTTGCCCAATACCCAGAGAGAGATGCACAGCCTTCATCTTTTCTGGTCCCTGCCCATCGCCTGTAGATGGGTTTCTTGGCCCTTCACCCTATTCAAATTTTCAAAGGATAGTTCCTCCCCCTTCTTGGGAGGTTGGCACAGCCATACAATCTTTCAACATACAGGATGGACCTGCTGGGGTGTACCCCCAGGTTTTTCTCTTCACCTCTGGCTGCCTTCTTCTTTTGGGACCATAGTAAATGTAGTTCAGCTTGCAACCACATGGGCTTAGTCTTTAAGTGTGAAACAGAGGAAAATACCATCTCTCCCTTCTGCTACTTCATCCCTTTGGACCACTCTGCTCCCATCACCTCTTCTGTGGCTCCAGCTGCTGCCACCTCTGTGGCTCCAGCCTCTTCTGTCTTCTCCTTTCTTGCTGCCTGCTTCACCATCTTGTGCCCGCTCCAGCATGCTTGGAGGCTTTTTGCCAGGGTGCAGATTTGAGCCTTTCAGGCTTTCTTTCTGCCTCAAAAAAATGTTCATGTAACTTTGCTGAGTCAGGAAGTGCAGCCTTCTCTTCTCCAGGCTTCAGGGCTTCTGCTCCCTCTCAGGTCTCAGAATTTTGCTATGCTGTGAAGTGCTATCTTTGTTTTAGCTCTCAAAGCTGAGAAAAACACCCAGCTTATGGCTCCCACAGCCACATGGGTACTGGGCTTTTCCAGAGTATTCCCCACAACCCACAGGGTTTCTTCTATCATGTTGGGTACACCACTAACATCAGGCCAGTCCTGGAGGGGAAGGCCAAGCCACCAGGAGCTTGGCCACTGAATACTACCTGCCAGTGATCAGCCACCCTTCCAGGTCCCTCTCTGGGGGCACTGGCTCCATACCATTCTGTGACAAATCCTGCTGCTTATGCCAATTGTCTTGTAGCCTATCAAGGCCTGGCAGGTTCCTGGAATCAGGCAGAAAGAAGAAAATATGTGGAGCCTTGGGGATGCTTGACATGCCTTTATTCAAGGGTGGGTGGGGCGATCCATGCATACTGCAAGCTGCATGTCCCCAGTGGGAAGCCCCTACCCCCTTATATACTACATACATATAAAGCTGGCAGGGACCCAGAATACATTGTAACACAGCAAGATTCTGTGCATGAAAACCCACTTAATGTTATGGGAACTGTTTATCAGACCCAGCCTCAAGGCTATGACAACACAGCTTATCTTAGTTCCCCAGATATCTTGTTGAGGAAACCAGACTGACTTTGTTTACCCTACACAGATTCACTTTCTCTGAGCTCCACACCAGGGTAGCAGCTTGAAAGCCACCAGTGGTATACAGGTAGAAATGGAAGTGTCTGGCATCTGGGCCCATTTTCTAAACCCTTCTCCTACAGAGCTGGTAAGCTGGTGCCATATCTGAGATTCCATCAGCATTGCTAACACTGTTTGACCTGCCTTGGAGATTCCCAGAGACTCTGCCTTACCCAACTTATGGGCTCCACCCCCCATGCTGCTTTTCCATATGAATTACTGGTTTTAGCTGATGCTTCACAACTTCCTAAATCCTATCAAACGAGCACCCACAGGTCTCAGTGAGCCCAGGTTCAGGTACTAGCAGCACAGTCAGCTAAGCTTCACAGCTTGGCTTTGCCTGGCAATCTCCAAGCCCAGCACAAGTAGCAGCCATATCAGATTGCTTTATAACTCAGGCAGGGTGGCTCATGGCAAAATACAGGTGGGTGCTGACATTGGCCTGCACCACCTGGGAAACACCAGGGCCAGCACACCCAGTGTACAGCTAAAGACCACTTCATAGCACCACCACCCTGCCACTGCACAGCTGATCCTCCACAAAGGATGGTGGTTGGTGATCAATGGTCACAGCCTGTCCTTGCAGCTGACTGGCCTGGGTAAATCCCTCCCATTGATCTGCCAACAGCAACCAAGGCTCACCTACAAGAGGAGAGTATACTCAGCCCACATGAAGGGCATACCTCGAGTACCCAGCTTGGATGATCAGGGGAGGCTGTGCCACTGGACACTACAGAACACATTAGGCCACAATGTAACCAAGCAAATCAAGGCTTGTTAATGTGGTGCCTTGACACATGACCCCACAATTAGTATTGAGGGAAACAGGTTTTTATTTACAGCAGTCTAACCTCAGTAGGGTGAGGGGCTGAGAGCACTCCTGCTGGGAGCCCTGTTCTCCCATGAGACTCTTCCTTTACTCCCCACCAGGCTATAAGCCAAAAACTTGCCCAAAAGTTCCCCATATAATCTGTCCTTAAGCTTGCTGCACAAACAGTTCTCCAAAATCTCTGGAAGATAAATTTGTGGGTTTCAGAATCACCATCCTCTTGCAACAATTATCTCCTTCAGGACCTAGGGTATGTTGTCCTCAGCCTCCATGTAGTAGTCCAGGAAAACATGTGCCATGTTACACTGGATCATGGTGCAATCCAGGGAGGCACACACCCCAAGAGAATGGTCTTTCCATATGTTCTTCAGAGAAGCAGAAGTCAGCATTCCACATTCAGCATTCCAAGCATCTCTCACAAATATGTGCTGGGTTTGGCAGGTCCCCACATGGCTTCATCAACTATTTCCTTACCACCCCAGGCTGCATGGAAAATCTCCTTACTTCATGGCTCCTTTCTCATAGCTGCCTTCTCAGAGCAGAAGATATAGCTCCTCCTTCACTACAGAGAGCATGGCTGAATCTCAGAGGAGCAAAAGTAGCTCCTCTCTCACTATAGAGAGCATGGTAGAATCCCTCTTGGCTGTCTCTCCTCCTGCCATTATTTTAAATGCTCACCTGGAGCTTTCCACGTGACCTCACATCCAGCCCCACCTACAATGAGCTACTTTTTCCAGTTACTCCAGCTACATCATGAGTCACTGAATGTTCTTACAGTCACATTCACATTTTTCCCAGGGTAGCAGCACAACTTCTTAACTGCTGTATCATCCTTTCTCCTCACCCCCCAACCATGGGTTGTGGGGAATATTTTAGGCCCCTTCCCTTCTCTGCACCACATCATAACACTATCAAGACATGGAGACAGAGCAGCTCTACCTAATACATAGAAACAAACACAGGGAGGCTGCCAAAATTAGGAGACAGAGAAACATGGCCCAAATGAAAGAACAAACTAAAACTTCAGAAAAAGAGCTGAATGAAATTGACACAAGCAATCTATCAGATGCAGAGTTCAAAACACTGGTTATAAGGATACTCAAGAAACTTTGAGGACCTCAACATCATAAAAAGATCAAGTCAGAAATGAAGGATTCACTAATTGAAATAAAGAACAATTTACAGGGAAACAATAGTACACTGAATGAAGCTCAGAATCAAATCAATGATTTGGAATATAAGGAAGCAAAAAACAACCAATCAGAACAACAAGAAGAAAAAGAATCCAGAAAAATGAGGAGTTCTGGCCAAGATGGAGGCATAGGTAGAAACCCTTCACCTCCTCGCACAACAAAAAGGAGGATAGCAACTGACCTAAAATCAATAAACAAGCAAAAGTGCCAGAAAATCAAACTGCATGGAACTCTGACAACCAATGAATTAAAGAAAAATCAGCAGAAAAAACAGACCATAAGGCAGTGCACTGCTGAGACAACTCAGAAAAGCCATGGTGAGGCAGTAGACTGGGTGGGCGGGGCTGGCTGAAGGCAAAACTGAGACTCAGAGTAGATGATGGACTGCAATGGTTGCTGCAGTGGGAGAAACTCCCAGTCTCACAGGAGAGTATGTTGGAGAGTTCATTAGAGACAAGCAGGCGAGCTGCACTGTTCCCTTTCTGGCCCCTCCCCCACAGGCAGCACCACAGCACAACAAAAAGGGTGGCCCTGCCTGGGTGAACACCTAAGGCCCTGTGCCATTACAATGTAACAGACATTCCAAGACAAAGAAATATGGCCCAAATGAAAGAACAGAGCAAAACCTCAGAAAGAGAACTAAGTGATGAGGGGATAGCCAACCTATCTGATGGAGAATTTAAAGCCCTGTTAATCAAAGTGCTCACAGAACTGATTGAGCTTGGTTGCAAAATGAAAGAGCAATGAAAGATACCGAAAATGAAATAAAGCAAAATATTCAGTGAACCAACAGTGGCAGGAAGGAAACAGGAATCAAATCAATGATTTGGAACAAAAGGAAGAAATAAACATCCAATCGGAAAAAAATGAAAAACAAGAATTCAAAAAAGTGAAGAGAGTCTTAAAAACATGTGGGACAACTTGAAATGTTCCAATATCTTAATTATAGGGTGCCAGAAGGAGAACAACAGCAAGAAATTGAAAACTACTGCCATTCCTGCTTTATTTATTAATTGCTGTTAGTTTATCCACATCATTTTCCATTAGTTCCATGACAACAAACTTCCATCACAATCATTACTTATCCCAATGTTCAGATTACCCCACATTTGACCACTGGGAACTCCTTCAACTTGGTCCCTCTGTTCCTTTGATATATCCCCATTAGTATTTAAGCCACTTTTTTTACTTAATGGCACAGGATGTTTTGGGGGTCACTTTGTACTTTCCCTGCTCCAGCCCTGGAGTCAGCCATTTCCAAAAAACCCTAGTTCCTTTTAGTAGAGAGTGGTATTTAGAAACCAAGATCTGCACTCTGCATGTGCTCATCATTCCTGGTACATCATTGCTTCCAGGCCCTCTCAGCAGATAGAGTTAGGAAATGTGTGTGAGTGTGTGTACATGCGTATACATCCATACATATTACATGAACACATATACATATAGGTATATTTCTATCTATCTATATAAAACCATGAGTTTACTGATACCTCCACTTCTAAACCCATACCACAGAGCACACATTGTAGTCTTCCCTCTGTCCACATTCATAATTCCCTTCTCCAACAGTGAGAAGCCTAGCTCTCAGTATCCTGAATATATCCTATTTATTTGCTCAAGACCTGAGTACACAGAAAGTAATTTCAGAGTTACTAACCTATACCGCTATGAGAGGTAAATCTACCAGCTAGAGTTAAATATGTCTTTACAGTTTCTTTTAGGTAAAATTTACACCCAGTGAAATGTATACATATTAAGTGTACAATGCAATGTGTTTTGGTGAATGCATAAATCCAGTTATAGAAGATTTCTGTCACTCAGGAAATTCTCTCAGGCTCCTTTGCAGTTACTTTTCATACCCCATCAGAGATAGCCACTGTTCTGATCCACACCCATAGATTAGTTTTGCCTTTTCTATAACTTCATATAAGAAGAATCTTCCAGTATGTACTCTTTGGTTTCCAATCTATTCTGCTTAGCATCATGTCCATAAGAGTTGCCCATGTTGTTGCATGTATAAATGTTCCATCCTGGAACTTTTGGTCAAGATGGAGGCATGAGTAGACATGCTTTACCTCATCACATAACCACAAGAAGAATTACAACTAACCTCAGAACAAATAACACGCAGAACTGCCAGAAAAACAAACTGGATGGAAGTCTGACAACCAAGGATTTAAAGAAGCCACATTCTGCCAGATGGGTAGGAGAGGTGGAGGTGCAGATATGGGGCAGAGAGGTGAGAAGATGCGATATGGCACAGAAAGGTGGTGGTGGCAGAACAGGTGCCCCCACATTTAAGTGTGATGGATAAAAATCAGGAGGGATACATTGGGACTGAGCAATTCCAGCCCCAGGCCAGACTGCACAGCCCAGGGTTCCAGCACCAGGAAGATAAAGGCCCAGAACTCCTGGCTGTAAAAACTAGTGAGGATTAAGGCAGCAGAAGAAACTGCTGGTTTCTCAGGAGAGTCTGTTTATAGGGCCACACAGACTTAGAATGTCTGCAAACCCATCCATTCTGGCATTCACCACCAGGGCAACACCAGGAAGGGCACCACTCACCTACAGGAAGTGGGACATGAGGAGAGTGCCAAGCAAAATTCTAGAAACCAGGCAGCAGCATTGTTCCCTCTCTAAGCCCTCCCCACACAGAGCCACAAGTACTGAAGTGAGTTGCCTCACCTTAGCGAATACCTAAGGCTCAGCCCCATAAAACTGAACAGGTGTGCTAAGACAGGGAGTCACAGCATCTCCTCCTAATACACAGAAACAAATACAGGGAGGCTGTCAAATTGAGGGGACAAAGAAATATGGCCCAAATGAAAGAGGAACAAAACCCCAGAAAAAGAACTAAGCAAAATGGTGGTAGCTAACATATCAGATGCAGAATTCAAACCCCTGGTGATCAGGATGCTCCGAGAACTCACTGAGTATGGCAACAATATAAAGGAAGAAATGAAGGTAACACCAAATGAAATAAAGAAAAAACCTACAGGGAACCAACAGTGAAGGGAATGAAGCCAGATTCAAATCAATCATTTGGAACATAAGGAAGAAATAAACATTCAACTAGAACAGAAAGAAGAAACAAGAATTTAAAAAAGTGAGGATAGTATAAGAAGACTCTGGGACATCTCCAAAAGTGCCAACATCCAAATCATAAGATGCCAGAAGGAGAAGAGGAAAAGCAAGAAATTGAAAACTTAGTTGAAAAAATACTTCCCTAATTTGGCGAAGGAAACAGACATGCAAATCCAGACACTCAGAGAGTCCCAAAGAAGTTTGATCCAAGAAGAAACAAACCAAGACACATCGTAATTAAGTTCCCCAAGATTAAAGGTAAGGGGAGAATCTGAAAAGCAGCAAGAGAAAAGGAGGCAGTTACCTACAAAGGAGGTAAGACTATCAGCTGATTTCTCAAAAGAAACCTTACAGGCAAGAAGCAGCTGGAAAAAAGTATTCAAAGTCATGAAAGGCAAGAACCTACACCCAACATTACTCTATCCAGCAAAGCTATCATTTAGAATGGAAGGGCAGACAAAGTGCTTCCCAGACAAGGTAGAGCTAAAAGAGTTCATCATCACCAAGCTCTTATTATATGAAATGTTAAAGGGACTTATTTAAGAAAAAGAAGAACATCAAAACTATGAACATTAAAATGACAACAAACTCACAACTATCAACAACTGGATCTAAAAAAATTTTTTTAATGAATTAAGCAGACAACCAGAACAGGAACAGAATCATAGATATGGAGATCATTTGGAGGGCTATCAGCTTGGAGGGAGAAGGAGGAGAATGAGGAAAAAGGTGCAGGGATTAAGAAGAATAATTGGGTTGGATCTACTCCTGTACTGATATGCCAAGGATTTGGAGGAGGTCTATGGAAGCATCAATTTACCAACATTCCAAACTTGGAACTTAGAGATAGAAAGCAGCCCAGGAGTTCTGGCCACAACTTCTTGGAGACATAGGTAGAAACGCTTCACTTCCTTGCACAACCAAAAGAAGGACAACAACAAATTTAAAAACAAAAACCAACCAGAACTGCCAGATATTCAAACTTCACGGAAGTCTGACAACCAAGGCATTAAAGAAACATTCACCCAGACTGGTAGGAGGGGCAGAGACAGGCAGCTGAGGCAGGGAGGATGCACAGCCAAGGAGGTGGCTGGACCAGTTGGACCAGTTGGTCCCACATTCGTGGGCCGATAAGCTGGGAAGAACCATTGGGAAGTGAGATAGACAGCAGAACCCAGGGTTTCAGCATGGGAAACTAAAGGCTCAAAACCTCTGGATGTAAAAATCTACGGGAGTTGTGGCAGTGAGAGAAACTCTCAGGATCACAGGTGAGTCTGTGGGAAAGGCCCACAGGACCCTAGAATGGACACAAACCCACCCATCTGTGAATCGGCATCTGAAAGGCTACAATCCACTTGTGGGAAGTGAGGAAGGTGAGGGAAAGTAGGGCTAGAGCAGAGCTAGTAAGTGGCATTGTTCCCTCTCTGACCCTTTCACTACTGACAGCTCCACAACACAGCAAAGAGGTTGCCTTGCCCTGGCGAATACCTAGGTGTCCACCCCTTACAACATAACAGGTGCACCAAGAAAAAGAAATATGGCCCAAATGAAAGGAGAGATCCAAACTCCAGAAAAAGAACTAAGCAACAAGGAGATAACCAACCTATCTGATGCAGAGTTCAAAACACTGGTAATCAGGATGCTCACAGAAATGACTGAGCTCAGTCACAAAATGAAGGAAGAAATGAAGGCTATACAAAGTAAAATAAAGGAAAATATATAGGGAACCAAAAGTAAAGGGAAGGAAACTGGAACTCAAACCAAGGATTTGAAACAAAATGAAGAAATAAACATCCAACCAGAACAGAATGAAGAAACAAGAAGTCAGAAATATGAGGAGAGGCTGAGAAAGCTCTGGGACAACTTTAAATGCTCCAACACTCAAATCATGGTGGGGCCAGAGGGAAAATAGGAAGAGCAAGAAATTGAAAACTTATTTGAACAAGTAATGAAGGATAACTTCCCCAATCTGGCAAAGGAAATAGACTTTCAGGAAGTCCAGGAACCCCAAAGAGTCCCAGAGAAATTGGACCCAAGCAGGGACACACCAAGACACATCATAATTAAGTTACCCAAGATTAAAGATAAGGAGAGAATCTTAAAAGTAGTGAGAGAAATGGAGACAGTTACCTACAAAGAAGTTCCCATTGAGCTATCAGCTGATTTCTCAAAAGAAATCTTACAGTCAAGAAGGGGCTGGAAAGAAGTATTTAAAGTCATGAAAAGCAAGAACCTACATCCCAGATGACTCTATTCAGAAAAGTTATCATTTAGAATGGAAGGGCAGATAAAGTGTTTCCCAGAGAATGTCAAGTTAAAGGAGTTCATCATCACCAAGCCCTTATTATATGAAATGTTAAAGGGACTTATCTAAGAAAAAAGAAAATAAAAAATATGAACAGTAAAATGACAACAAACTCACAACTATCAACAAATGAACCTAAAATAAAAGACAGACAATGAAAACAAAAACTAAGCAAGCAACCAGAACAGAACAGAATTACAGAAATGGACATCACATGGAGGGATTTCAGTGGGGATGGGGAAGGGAGGAATAGAGGGGGAAAGGTACAGGGAAGAAGGAGCATAATTACTTGGCATAAAATAGACAGGGAGAAATACAAAATGGTATAGGAAACAGAGTACTCAAAGAACTTATATGTACAACTCATGGACATGAACTAAGTGGGGGGAATGCTGGAGAGTTGGGGGTGGGGCAGGGAGGAGAGGGGATAAAGGGAGAAAAAAATGGGGAATATAACAGCATAATCAATAAAAAATACTTAAAAAATTAAGGATAGTGTGAGCAACTTGGACAACTTCAAGAGGTCCAACATTCAAATTGTAGGGGTACCAGAAGGAGAAGGGAAAGAGCAAAGAAATTGGGAATCTGTTTGAAAAAGTAATGAAAGAAAACTTCCTTAATTTGGTGAAGGAAATAAACATGCACATCCAGGGGGCACAGAGAGTCCCAAACAAGATGCATGCAAAGAGGCCCACTCCAAGACACATCATAATTAAAATGCCAAAGGTTGAAGATAAAGAGAGAAGCTTAAAAGCAGAGAAAAGAAGAGAAACTAGAGAAAACTAGAGATTCATTTAGAATCAAAGGGCAGATAAAGAGCTCCTCAGACAAGAAAAATCTAAAGGAGTTCATCATCACCAAACCATTATTACATGAAATGTTAAACTTATTTAAGAAAAAGAAGATCAAAACTAGAAACAATAAAATGGTGAAAAGTATAAATCTATCAACAAATTCATCTAAATAACAGACTAAGCAAACAGGAAGAACAGAGACAGAATTAGGGACATGGAGAGTATTTAGATCATTGCCAGATGGGTAGGGGATGTCGGGGAATGGATGAAGAGGGGAGGGGATTAAGAAGTACAATAGGTACTTACAGAATAGCCAAGGGGGTATAAAGTACAATATAGGAAATGGAGTAGCCAAAGAATTTATGTGCTTGACCCATGAATAGGAACAAAGGAGGAGGGGGGTTGCCAGAGAGAACAAGGGGTGCTGGGTGGAGGGGGGCAAAGGGGAAAATCATGAAAACTGTAATAGCATAATCAATAAAATATAAAAAACAAAGAGTAATCTCTATGGTGTGTGAATTGCATCTCAATAAAGCTGTTAATTTAAAAAGAAGAAGAAGGAAGAGGGGGAGCAGGAGGAGGAGGAAAAGGAGAAACCAGGACTTCCTGGTTTGGTGATGTCCTAAAGACACTGGAACCTACCCTCCACCCCCATGGATCTGAGTTTTGTACATCCCCATTGTCAATGGGAGTCCCAGTGTTGGCTCCTAAAGGTCATAAGGATTTGCTGTGAAGTTTGCCATGCAGAGCTCAGTGACTCACCCTGAGGGGCAGCTGGCTTGAATGGCAGAGGTGGGTGTGAGGAGGAGTGGCCGTGGATGTGCTAGAGGATAAATCAGGCAGGGGAGTCACAGCACAAGGCAGCAGAGAAAGCAAAGGCCATTTTGTTTAGTTTTTAATTGTGGTAAAATATACATAACAAATTGACCATTTAGCCATTTTTAAATGTACAGTTCGGTAGCATTAAGAGCCTTCACATTGCTATTCAACCATCACCACCATCCATCTCCAGAACTGTGCTCATCTTGCAAAACTAGCAACTCCCCATGCTTTTCTCCCCACAGAGGACTCCAGAGAAACAAAAAGCATTTCTCCTTCCATTAGCCTCCATCAGATGCTCTCGGAGGGAGCCCCATATGTCAGGGGCCTCTGTCTCCAACCTGATCAAAGGCAATAAACAGGAGAGAGCTTGGGTCTCCTGGGACTCCAGGGTGTGTCAGTAAGGACACAAGTTTATCTCTGTCCATTGCAGTGTGACCAGAATGGCTTTTGGTCTCACTTTCCTGTATTCTACTATCCTCTGGCAATTAGAGTCACCAAAGTTTTTATTTGATATAACATCTGGCTTGTTCTAACGAGACTTGTAAAATTTATAAATGTGTTTAAAGACTCAAAAGAAACAGAAATCGAATCTGCTAAGTCACTATTCTGGTGACTCTGGAGCAGGATTAGTCCCAACAACAGGCCTCTGTTCCTGGGTACTGTCCTATCCTAAGCACTGAGTCCCGCAAGTTTCCCTTAGGTTTCTATTTCATAGGGGGCTCCTACAAAATGTCCCCCATCACCAGAGAAAAGAGAGGAGGGGGATATAGGCCATCCATCAGAGAACTCTGACAGATTTCCCCTGCTTCGCAGTTGCTAGCAAAATGTACTAAGACCCCCCTACTAAAATGCACTTTTGGGCAGAGATAACATTTTCTGCTGCCCCCTGTTGTGCATCCAGATTTTAGTCTTTGGTGAGACCAACCTTCAGTGAGACTAAACTTCAATATGTCACTAGTCTTATTTGAGCCCTTGGTCTGGTTTACAAGCCTGGAAAGAATTCTTAGTACAGGCAGACCTTGAGGTATTGCCAGTTCAGTTTCAGACCACTGCAATAAAGCAAGCATCACAATAAAGTGAGTTGTCATCTTATTGCTGATAAAGGGTCTTGTCTCCAGTTCGTAAAAACCACATCTGTGAAACACAATAAAGCAAAGCCCCATAAAACAAGCTATGCCTGTATGTCCCCCTCAACTGCTAAAAGTCACAAGCCATGTTTTATGTCCAGTAAGTGTTAGGAACCTACAGCAGGCATCCAAGGAGTGAGTGAGTTAGTGAGCCCACATGTTGGAATTAGGGTCCTCATAGAAGAGGAGAGAAGAGCTTGCCTCTCACCACAGTGAGAAGTCCACAAGCCAGGAAGAGAGGTCTCACCAGAAACCAATTTTGATGGTATCTTGGACTTTCAGCCTCCAGAACTATAAGATATTAATTTCTGTTGTGTAATTTAAGGCCCAAGTCTGTGGTAAAGTGTTATTGCAGCCTGAGCTGACTAATACAGGGACCAACTGTCCCCATTTGTTAGGGACTGAGGGAATTCCAGGGACAGTTCTGAGCAAACTAGGACAAGTTGTTCACCCTAATTTATGAACTGATGAATGTAAAGTGCTTGGACTTCCTATAGTGCATGGCAGTGCATGCACTTAATGGCATACATTAAGTGCTCTGCATACATTAAGTGCTCGGCATACAGTAAGTGCTCTATAAGTGCTAGCAATTATTATGTAATTCCTTCAACAACTATTTAGTAATCTGCTCTGTGCTAAATGTGATTTAATATATGGGGGCTTACAAAATAGATAAAACCTTCCCTTGTGGAGTTTACAAGAGTTTATTGAGATCAGGATCTAGCTGTGACTGGTTGATAATGGGGACTGTGTGAAAATGTGGGGACAAAGTTTAGACAGGGCTGGGCTGTGGGGAGGTGGCCATTAGGCTCTCCCCTTATCTGACCTCTACAGAAGCCACCAAAGGAGGCAGTCATCTCAGTTGTTTCATGCTTCTAAAAATGGAAGCCTGAGAAGCTGGATAGCACTGGGGCTTGGTCAGGCAACCACAGGTGTTTTGCCAAGTGGCTCTGGGCAAGCCCAGGTGCCCTGAAGTTTCCTTTTACTAAGCAAGTTCATCACAAACTGAAAGTTCCCATGTTGGCCACAAGATAGCAGAAGAGAACAAACTTTAGAAAATGTGGTGCCGACCAGAGGCTTTTGTAAATGTCAGAAACCTCTTATTAGGAATTTTTGATGAGTGCACATCATCAGTCTTCATCAGATACTGAGTATTTATACACCTGGTATCTTGGGACTAGCTTTAGGGGACTCATTCTTTCTGAGACTCAGATACAAATTCCAGCAGGGGTCCCTGTTTCTCAGTACATCATAAGGCTGCAAGTGGAACAACAAGCTTTCCTTGAGTAGGGAAAGAGACCTTTATTAAGTACTTTCTACATGCCAGAGTTTGCATTATTTTAGATGCAAACTTTATCCACTCCTTATCCACTCCTGTATCTTTAACCACTCCTTATTTATTAAATTTCACAGACTGATGGCTGTAGGAGGGGAGGGGGGAATGGAGGCAAGAAGGGGAAGGGACGAGTTGAAGAACATGTATGAATGACTCATGGACATGGATAATGGATAGGGGATTGGCTGTGGAGGAGATGGGTGGGCTGGGTGTAGAGGGGAAAAGGGGAAAAGTTGGGACAACTGTAACAGAATAAATAAAAAATATTTATTAAGTTTCTACTGTTCTCCAGGTATTTATGTAGAACAGAAAAACTAAAATATGTCAGATGTTGATAACTGCTATGAAACAAAATAAACAGAGTAAGGGGATAGAAAGCAGTGAAGACTGGTATTTTAGCTGAGGTGGCCAAGGACGGCTTCTCTGAGGAGGTGACCTTTGAGCAGAGACCTGAATGGACTAAAGCAGCAAGATAGGTAAATGCCTAGGGGAAGAACTTTACAGAAAGCATCCCAACAAAAGCCAATGTCCTGACATGAGAATTTGGTTGGTGTGTTTGAGAATGGCAAAGAGGCTCCTGTGTCCAGGGCATAATGAACAAGGGACAAGGGAGAGGTGACTCGGATTGATCAAGTAAGTCCTTGTGGGCCATGATAGAGACCTTGTATTTTGTCTTATGCATGTTGGGAAGCTATCAGAGAAGTGATTCTCAATGCTACCTGTTCATTAAAATCATCTGAGGAGCTCTAATTCCAACACCAGGGCTTCACCCTATACAACTGGAATCAGAACTCTGGAGTTGCAGCCTGGGCATGCTGCTTTTTTTCTAAATGCTCCCAGAGATTCTCATAAGCAACCACGACTCAAAACCACAGCATTCAACAGCCTGTGTGAAACCAACATAAAAACAGCAGAAACATAATGTGAACACTATGATTAATAATATGTGCCTTTCTGGAAGACTTCAGATCTAGTAAGTGCATGGAAATGAGGCATGAGTCATTGAAGACAGCTCTTTAAAGCCAACAACTTTAAGTTGGAACTCCTGTCTTGTTGGGAACCACTCTGCCTGGTCTCAGGAAGCTGTAACCTACCGTGACTTAGGCTGAGTGAAAGACCTCCAGACCAGGAGCCACTAAGGAGACAAAACTTATTCCCCTGGCATGAACACTGCCTGTTCTGTGCCTGGCCTCTTAGGCTTGATCAGTTAGCCAATGATGGGTAAGATTTCCCATGGAGGGAATCATCTAAGACAGGCATGATCACTAGGAGGCCTCTGGGAAGAGACTCAGGGGCTGTGGAAATGAAGGGGTGATGGACATCAACCCCTGCCCCCTTGGCTTTGTCAAAGCCTGAGTCCTTGTTCTTAGATGTGAGAAATCCATGTCTCCTGGCTGCCTTTGTCTCCTCTGCCTGACTCAGGCCTGTGGAAATAGCAGGGGCGGTGCAGTCCAGACCAGAGACGGCAGACCGCCGGGGTAATCAGGCCTAGGACATAGAATATGCAAGATCCTGTGAGATCTGTTTGCTGGAGGACGATTAGATTAGAATTTGAAGGCACAGACAGGAAACCAAAACTAGCCCTTTGAGCCCTGTAGTCCTTTCAAATGATAAAACTCCAAACTTTGCCCAGAATCACAGCGGGGGTTCTGTCAGCATCTTTGAAAGTCACCTATTTCTTTTGATCTTTTCTGCCAGACTGTGAATCCACAAACTAAGTCTGTATTCTTAGTAAAAAACCTGCTTAGGAATGGAAATGGTGTGCTCCCCACTAGAGAGAGTGGCCATTCCATCCCTACTTCCCCACAGGACATGGTTATCTCTGTGTATGTTTTTCTCGTGTTTCAATGAGCCATCTGCAGCATTCTGTGCTCACTGCAGGCCAGTGAGCATGCATCACTGTCTCCCATCAACACAAATGAATCTTTACTAGGGAAAATGCACTTTCTAAAAGCATCATGAATCACTCAATGCTATGATGACAGTCACAATAAACATGGTGGTATAGCTAAAATACAGGCATATTTTTGTTAGTGTATATTTTTCAGAATATGAAGTTTAGATATACACTTGTCCAAAGTAAGGTTTGGACTTCCACTGTGCTATTGTTAACAGCAAGCATAGTGAGAGGCTGGTGATAACAACTCTGTAAACTGTGAAACACGTCTCATAACTTGCCCTTCCTCCTGGGTCTTTGCTCTCTTTTTCTCTCCACATTGGCATGTGATCTGCTGAAGAGATCTGTGGAAATAACATTCATTTAATTAAGCGAATGTGTTGACTTTGACCTGGAAAAACAAATGTATTGGGGTCCCCCAAGGGGATTTCAGTGGTGCTGGGACCCTGACACAGTCATGTGTAATTTTTAGATAATTTTCTCAAGCAAGATAGGCCAACCAAGACAACTATGCTTTTCTTTCGACATTAGAACCTCTGCACAGAAGAACTATGAATATTACATAAACATGCTTGCTTGGACTCCATTTCACTACAAAATAAAGTGTGATGAGATTCCCTCATAACCTCTGCCCTGGGAAGATAACTGATTACCAACAGGTTGGAACACTTTTTCCATTTGCAGCAACTCCCTCTAGGAGTTCTGCTAAATCCTGCAAGCTCTTCTTCCTGACCACTTCCTTTCTCACCCCACTCCTCCAATCACAGCACCAGCAACCTTCCTAGCTCTGGGCCCAGGAAACCTTTAGATGTAGATGTTGGCATTTTTGTTTCCCACATTCAGGCTGAAGGTTGAAATTCCTGTGGATAAAAATCAAATATCACCCTGGCTGGTGTAGCTCAGTGGATTGAGCATGTGCCTGAGAACCAAAGGATCACTGGTTTAATTCCCAGTCAGGGCACACACCTGGGTTTCAGATCAGGTCCCCAGTAGAGGGCTTATGGGAGGCAACCACACGTTGATGTTTCTCTCCCTCTGATGTTTCTCCCTCCCTTCACCTCTGTCTATAAAAACAAATAGAATCTTAAAAAATAAATAAATAAAAATCAAGTATCAGTTGCAAGTGACATTTAATAGAGATTAAAGTGCACAGGAAGCTTTTTGATTGGTCTCTGAAATTTTCACATCCTTGCAATTAAAAAAAAAGAATGTTGGATCTAAACAATGTGTTTTGGCACAGAGATAAGAAAGAGAACTATGCTGGCTAGCCCTTCTTTGTTCTTCTCGAGCGCACCTAGTGGAGTGCAAAAGGCACAGTACATGTTGGTACTCTAGGCTCGCAGATCATGGTCCCTTAACGTTAAGCATAGCAAAACTGCATGCAGAGTGGCTGGTCACCTGCTACCCCAACTTTATTTTTACAACATGGAGGTAAAGCACCCAGTCAGCTTCTCGCTGGAGCTTTGGGTACATGAAATCTCTCCATACCTAGCTGAAACAAAATGTTTGTCCAACCACAATCCATTCTTTTGAATATTCTGTATAGTCTAGTATATTTTTAAATTAGATTTTATTATTTTTTTTATCAAATCAGTATATGCAAAATCTAAAAAGGCAAAGATCTCTACAAGATTTGAGTTGGAAAAAAGCAATCCTCATTTTCTCTACCCTGCCAATTCCCTCTCCCTGGGGAATGCTTTGAATGTTTTTCATATGATTATTTTTCTCTAAATAGCTTTCTTATATAACTACTTGTTGGTTTATTAGTTTTAAACATTCTATATTAACTTTCTACTATAGAGGATGAGACTTTAGCTCTCCATTCACACCAGCAACAATTAACAGTTGTCTGTGTGTGAAGACAGGTGCCCCCACTCCCCACAACAGTGATATAGTGACTTTTGTTAGACTAATATTACTTTTATATTATTATGCTCATATGAATTCTATTTTCACATAAGCCATATAGTGTGCTATGATTAGATTTTTTCTTCCTTGCACAGTACCATAGTTTGGTTTGCCTGTAGTTAAGCTCCTTTTAAAATTTTGCTTAATTTCTACATATTTTTACTAATTCAACTTCCAAATCTCCTCTCAATATGATCAAATACACTAAATATTCTATCCATTTCATCTTTTTAAAGAGGTTTCTTTTGGGAATTTCTGAGGGCCAGAAAGATCCTTTCAAAACTGCCTTGAGGTTTTCTTTACCTTTCCACTTTCTTATCTCCTGCATTGTGCACCCTACATCACCTTCTTTCTTGATTTATTCCTTTTGGGGGGCATTGGGCACTTTTTTTGTAATATCTTCCTGAGAAATGGAACATGGGGGGTATATTTTTTTTCTAGGGTGGTATGTGTAGGAAAATGTTTTTATTCTAGCTTCCCATTTGATTGACATTTGGCTGGGTGTAGAATTCCATTGAAAGCCATTTGCCCTAGGAATTTTGAAAGCTATTGTCTTCTAGTTTTCAATGTCACTGTTGAAAATCCCAAGCCATTTTGATTACTGATCTTTTGTAAGAAAACGTTTTTTTCTTTAGAGACTTCTAGTAAGTTGAAATGTCATGTTGATGTATGTTAGTGTGGGTCCATTTTGCCTATTTTTCTGAATGCTCAGTGGGCCTTTTTGATGTGGAAACTCATGTCCTCTGAGTCTGGGCCATTTTCATGAATTTTTAAAAATTGTCTCTCCTCCATTTCCTGTTTTCTCTAGAACTCCTATTATTTAGACGTTATTCCTCCTTGACCAGCCCTCTAATTTTCTTATCCTTTCTCTCCTAATATTTTTCTTTTAGTTTTACTTTTGAGATTTCTTCAATTTATTTTTCAAACTCTGTAATGTTTTTTTTTAATTTCTACCATCACGTCTTTAATCCAAAGAGTCTTTTTAATTCTAAATTGTTATTTATGATAGTACCCAGCTCATATTTCTTGACAACTGCATCTTCTAGTCTAACTTTTAGACTATTCCTATGGTTGTTTTGAGGGATCTTACCCTGTACAGTCCCTATGCCCTCTAAGTTGCTATTCTTCTTATTTACTTCTTTCTTAGTCTGTTTTTAAACAGCACATTTCCTTTAATGTCCTGTGAGTCTTGACTGTCTGCTCATATTTAAGAGGAGGGGTCTAAAAAGCTGATTGGAATCTCTGTGCACATGATCTATAGGGAAATCTGGATGAGCTATTTTGTTTCAGAAACCCAGAAGGTGGCATTTTTAGAATTTCTTCCCTTCAGGTAATCCAGATGGGAGGATAAAAGTATGACTGTCCTGAGTTCCAGGTGGGGGAGGAGGAGGAGTAGCTTAGCATTCAGTGTGTAAACCTTCATTTACACCTTATGTTTGCCATCTAGTACCCTATCTCCAATTGTGCCAGCTGTCTCCTGATCCAGTCTCTCCAGACACTAAACTACACTGAGCCACTGAGGTGGTAGAGCAGGAAAAGGTCTCAATTGTGCAGGGAGAAGAGGGACTCAATGATCAAATTCCTACTTGTTGCTCTCTCCTGCTTCCTAATGGACTTGTTGTTTTTTTTAAGATTTTATTTATTTATTTTTAGAGAGAGGGCAAGGCAAGGAGAAAGAGAGGGAGAGAAACATTGTTCAGTTGCCTCTCCTACACCACCAGATGGGGTCCTGGCCCATAACTCAGGCATGTGTTCTGACAGGGAATCAAACCAGCGACCTTCCAGTTCACAGTGTGCTCTATCCACTGAGGCACACCAGCCAGAGCACAAATTGACTTGTTTTATAGCTTCCCTATAAAACAAACTTTCAATCCAGCTTTCTGAAATCAGCTAAGTTACTTACCACTGCTTTTTAGTTTTGAAAATTGTCAATATTGTCTTCTCTCCAGTTCTTGTGGGCTTATACATGTACAAGAATATATCTTACCATTTTTGCTGTCATTTAGTGACCTTTAAAGTAGAAGTAAATGTAAATTTATATTTATATTTAGTTCTCGTCTCTATCCAGGAGTCCTAATGAGGCCTTTTTTATATTAAATATGCTTTCTGTCTACTCTTCCCAACAGTTTGTTCAAAATACTCGGAAAAGCTACCTTTTCTTCCAGGTGTAGTTTCCTAACCTGTTCTTCCCAAGCCCAAAGTAGTCTGTCAGATTGATCCTGCAGAGGTTAGCTTGCCACCTGCTCTCCTTCCCCTGGGGCTTCAAGCTGTAAGCCAGATTGTGGCATCCACTCAGAACAGACCCAGTGGGGCTGAAAATGCAGGGATCTGGAAAGAGTAGTGTGATTCCCATCAACATCCTCACTGAGAACAAGGCAGCCTCAAATTCTGATCTGGCCACCTCACACCCACGACAATTAGTTTCTAGATTTGTATTTAATTTGGGGGGGTGGATATTGGGAACTTTCTGTAATACCTTCCTGAGAAATGGAACATGGGAGGTTTATTTTATTCCATCTGCTTAGTGATTTGGAAACAGAAAAAACAGCAGTGGTATACTTGCCTTTGGCTGCAAGTAACAAAAACCCCAACCTAATCTGACTTAATAAGTGACATGGACATTTTCTTAGATTACATAACTGAAAGTCTGAAGGTTGTTCAGCCTGCAGGCCTGGTTGATACAGTTGTTCTACAATGTCATCACTGACTCAGTTCTTAATGGCTTTTCATATTCTTTCAGTTTTTCTCCATCCACATTACTCTTGTTTCATTCTAAAACCAGTTTGCCTCATGGTTATAGGAAGGCTATGCCAATAGCAGTGCTTCCTGACTTATGATCAATGTGTGTGCACATGACAGTGTGGGAAAAAAAGGGGAGGCCTTCATGGCAGGCTTACAAATTCAGAGACCTAAAGTAACCACATAGCGTGGTCTGAAATTAAAACTTCTTTGTTAAGATTGAGTCATAATTTTCTGGTCAAGACAGAGACATATGTAAACATGCTTCTCCTCCTCACATAAATACAGCAGAAATTATAACTAGACTACAGAACAAATATCGCCCAGATTTGTCAGAAAATCAAGCTGTATGTAAGTCTGACAACCAAGGATTTAAAGAAGACATATTCATCCAAACAGGTAAGGGGGTGGAGATGCTGAGATATACAGAGAGGCATGGAGACACCGAATGGGTGGTCCCACATCCATGTGTGGTGTATAAAAGAATCAAGAGGGTTACCTAGACAGAGAGGGACCCCAGCACCAGACCAGACCAGACCAGACCACATCAACCAGGGTTCCAGTGCCAGGAAGATAAGTCCCTACAATTTCTGTCTGTAAAAACCATTGGGGGTTGGAATGGCAGAAGAAATTGTAGGATTCTCAAGAGATTCTTCTTAAAGGACCCACAATGGACTTTGAACTTCTGCAGACCCACCCCCCACAGGGATTCAGCACCAAGCCAACAGCCGAAAGGACACCAGTGACATACAGAGAGAAACTAAAGTAACTGGCAACAGGGCAAGTGCCAAGAGACAGCTTCCTGCTGTACAAAACTTTATAGGCCAGGCAGTGGCATTGTCCCCCTCTGAGCCCTCTCTCACACAGAGCCACAGATCAGTGATGTGGGTTGTCCCACCCCGGTGATTATGTAAGTCTCTACCCCACACAACATACAGGTGTGCTTTTCTATAAGAGGACATACTACTAAGACAGGGAGGCAAGGCAGCTCTACCTAATACACAGAACCAAACACGGGGGGCGGGGGGGTGCTGACAAATTGAGGAGACAAATAAACATGACCCAAATGAAACAAGAGATCAAAACTCCAGAAAAAAAAAAAACTAAATGAAATGGAGATAAGCAACCACCTATCAAATGCAGAGTTCAAAACACATTACCAGGATGCTCAAAGAACTCATTGGGTACCTCAATAGCATAAAAAAGACCCAGGCAGAAATGTAGGTTACATTAAATAAAATAAAGAAAAATCTATAGGGAATCAATAGTGGAAGGGATGACTGAGAATAAAATCAACAATTTGGAACATAAGGAAGAAAAAAAAAGCATTCAATCATAATAGCAACAAGTATGAAGAATCAAAAAAATTAGGAAAAACGAAGGAGTGCCTCAACAACTCCAAACATACCAACATCAGAATCATAGAGGTGCCAGAGAAGAGGAAGAGCAAGAAATTGAAAACTGATTTGAAAAAATAATGGAAGAAAACTCCCCTAATTTGGTAAAAGGAATACATATGCAAACCAGGAAGCACAGAGAGTCCCAAACAAGTTGAACCCAAAGACGACCACACCAAGACACATCATAATTGAAATGCCAAAGGTTAAAGATAAAGAGAGAATCTTAGAAGCAGCAAGACAACAGCAGATAATTACCTGCAAAGGAGTTGCCATAAGACTGTCATCTAATTTCTGAAAAGAAAGTTTGCAAGCTAGAAGGGCCTGGCAAGAGGTATTCAAAATGATGAAAAACAAGGATCTACAACCTACATTACTCTATCAAACAGAGCTATCATTTATAATTGAAAGGCAGACAAAGTACTTCCCAGACAAAGCAAAGCTAAAGGAGCTCACCATCACCAAGTTATTATTATATCAAATATTAAAGGGGCTTATTTTTGAAAAAGATCAAAATTATGAATATTAAAATGGGAATAAATATATAACTATCAACAAGTGAATAAAAACAAACTAAGCAAACAAGCAGAACAGGAACAGAAACATAGATATGGGGATCATTTGGAAGGTTATCATGGGGAAGGGGGGGAAAAGGAGGGAAAGGTGCAGAGATTAAGAAGCACTAATTGGTAGGAACCAAATAGACAGGGGTTGTTAAGAAGAGTATAGGAAATGGAGTAGCCAAAGAACTTATATGCATGACACATGGACATGAACTAAGAAAGGGAATTGCTGGTGGGAATGGGGGTACCAGGCAGAGGGGGAAAAGGGGGAAAATTGAGACAACTATAATAGCATAATCAGCAAAATATATTTTAAAAAATAAATAGGTGAGTCATAATAGATAGTCACATCCTATGCCAGTATCTTCCTTGACAAACATCAATCTTTAACTGAAATGAGGCTATCTATTGTCTTTCTCCATCTACAATAAAATATCTTTGGAATGTCAGAATAATCTCTCTTTTTCCAGATCCCTTAGGGTAAAAATCTCCCATCAGAACATCAAGACCAAAGAACCCCTCATGGTTATCTTGTTCCCTGCATACTATCTCTATATACTGTGAATGTTCATTGTTAACTATCCTGTACTGACTGAAGTAAAACAAGTATTTCTCTCTTCATTTCACTCTTTATCCCATCTCAGAGAAATCCCCACTTTGCTTTCTTCTGCCTCTTAACGTACCACCAATGAATTTCATGTAGCCTTCCTTTTGCCACCTCCATTGACAGTAATATATAAAATAAAGTGTAAAACTGCCATTCTCTGGAACATTTTCTTAATCCATTGAGATGTTGACTTCCAGCAATTATCATCAGTTTGGCTCAAATAAATTGATAAAAATTCTCTACAAATGTGGACTTTTCTTACATCAGTAAGAGAAACAAGAAGAACAGGAGACTTACCTCTATCTATTAAACAAAATTCCTTTTCTTCATGCTAAGTATAGATCACCAGCTATCCATGTTTACACTAATAACTACAAATAGAGAATGCCTTGGCAACTTGGCTCAGACTTGGGAGGTGGAAAGTTACTCAGGAGACCAGGATAGGTCAAAGGAAATAAATGCCTTAAAACTAGAATAGCAATAGGGTCAGAACAAAAATAAGAGCTTTAAGGGGAATATTAAAGTAATAGGGAAATCAAGTAGGAAAGCACTTCAAGAAAGTGAAGCAGGAAGAAAGACAAATGGAGGGAGATTGGGGCTCATAGGAACCTGGAGAGAGAGAAAACCTCCCTGAAGACATTACATTTGTCAAGCTCAGTTGTGACTGAACTATATTCACGCACCACCCCCCCAAAAAAAGATGTGTTGCAGTCCAAATCCCTGGCACTTGTGAATGTGATCTTATTTGGAAATAGGAACTTTGCAGATGTAATCAAGTTAAGACAAGGTTATACTCATTTTGCATTCCCCCTCCAAATGATCACAAAAAAAGACAAGGTGGGAGCTCTGAACACAACTATACCTGCTGGAAGAGGAAACCCATCAACAAAGGAACAACCAACATATAACAATAGAAGAAGGTGAAGGAGGGAGTGGAAGCCACACTAACCTCAATCCAGGACCTATCTGGAAATATAACTAAATGGTAGAGAAATAAACCAGAACAAACAACTGAACAAGAGTGATAGAGAAACCTCAAAACCACATACAGTCAGAAGAACCAGCTTCAACACAATCTGTCCACATCTGCACAACAGAATACAAGATATGGTGGACAGAGTGACCCTCAGTTAACCAGCTGGTGGGAAGGACCCACCAAAGAAAGACCCAACAACAATCAAAACCCAAAGACAAACACAGAGCCAACTTAAACAACAGCCCAAGAGAAGTGAGATCAGGAGATCAAGGAGACTGCACCACTGAATCTCACAGGTCTTCTACCACAAAAGTTCACACCATAAACCCAGGGAGTCAGCACAGTTCAATTTAAGAAGCTGAGGCTAACAAGAAGAGTCTCAGAAACAATGGGAAGACAAAGAAACAATTCCCAAATGAAAGAAAAGGAGGAAGCCTCAGAAAGAATGCTAAATGAAATAGAGGCAAGTCAACTATCAGATATTGAGTTCAAAGCAATGGTTATCAGGAAGTTCAATGATCTCACTGAGAATGACCAAAAATTACAGGGAAACTACAATGAACTCACTGCAAACTATATCAACATGAAAAAGGAAATAGAAACTATCAACAAGGGCTAAGGGCAAATGAAGAATACAATTTTTGAACTGAAAAACACAGTAGAAAGAATCAAAAGCAGGCCTGATGAAGCAGAAGATCAGATCAGTGAGCTAAAAGACAAAGTGGAAAAAAACTGCCCAGAAAGAGCAAAAAAAGGAAAAGAAGCTCAGAAAGAATGAAGAGGGGTTAAGGGAAATGTGGGACAACATGAAATGTAATAATATACATATAATAGGGATACCAGAAGGAGAAGAAGAGCATGGGATAGAAAACCAGTTTGAAAAATTAATTATAGAAACTTTCCTAATTTGATGACAGAAAAAGCAGCAAAAAAACATGGAAACACAGAGTCCCAATAGAGATGAACCCAAAGAGGCCCACTTCAAGACATATCATAATTAAAATGGCAAAATTCCAAGATAAAGAGAGAATCTTAAAGGCAGAAAGGGTGAAAGACGACATAACCTACAAGGGAGCCCAATAAAATTAGCAGCTGATTTCTCAATGGAAACACTCCAAACAAGAAGGAAATGGCAAGAAATATCCCAAGTAATAAAAACCAGATGTGTGCAACTGAGACTACTTTATCCAACAAGGCTCTCAATTAAAATGGAAGGCCAAATAAAGAGCTTCCTGGACTAAAGAGGCCTCAAAGAATATACCTCCTCCAAACCAGCTCTGCAGGTGATGCTAAAGGGTCTGCTTTAAGAATAGGAAGAAAAACAGTGCCAGAGAGAGGAACACAAATACTGAAAAAGTACAATAAATAAGTACCTATCAATAATAACCTTTGACATAAATAGATTAAATGCTCCAATCAAAAGACATAGGGTAGCTAAATGGATAAGAATGCATGATCCACACATATGCTGCCTACAGGAGATCCACCTCAGAACAAAAGACATACACAGACTGAAAGTGAAGGGCTGGAAACAAATATTCCAAGAAAATGGAGAGGAAAAAAAGCCAAGGTGGCAACACTCATATCAGACAAAATAGACTTCAAAACAAGGGCCATGAATAGAGACCCAGAAAGTCACTTCATAATACTCAAGGGAACAATCCATCAAGAAGACATAAACATTGTAAATATATATGCACCCAACATAGGAGCACCCAAATACATAAAGAAAATCTTGGAGGACTTCAAGAAAGATATTGACAGCAAAAAATTATAGTATGGGATTTTAACACTCCACTGTCAAAATGGAGAGATCCTCCAAACAAAATATCAACAATGATTTTGTGGCATTGAACAATGCCCTAGATGAAATGGACTTACTTAACTGACATATATAGAGCCCTTCATCCAAAAGAAGCTAAATACACATTCTTTTCAAATGCACATGGAACATTTCAAAGATAGACCACATGATAGGACACAAAACAAATCTCAACAAATTCAAAAAATTGAAATCATACCAAGCATTTTCTCTGACCACAAGGGACTGAAACTAGAAGCCAACCTCAAGGAAAAAGACCCAAAACACTCAAACTCATGGAAACTGAATAGCATGCTATTAAACAGTGAACGGGTCAAGAATGAGATTATGGAAGAAGTAAAAATTTTCTGAAAACAAATGAAAATGAACTGACAACAATCCAAAACTTATGGGACACAGCAAAGGCAGATCTGAGAGGGAAGTCCATAGCGATACACGCCCACCTAAAAAAGATAGAAACATTTCAAATAAACAACCTAACCCTACACCTACAAGAACTCAAGGAACAGCAACAAAGACAGCCCAGAGCAAGTAGAAGGAAGGAAATAACCAAGAGCAAAGCAGAAGTAAATGACATAGAGACTAAGAGCACAATTCTAAGCATCAATGAGTCCAGGAGCTGGTTCTTTGAAAAGATAAACAAAATCTACAAGCCTTTCAGCAGACTCATCAAGAAAAACAGAGAGAGGACCCAAATAAACACAATCAGAAATGAAACAAGAGAGATTATAGCAGATACCACAGAAATACAAAAGACTGTAAGAAATTACTACAAAGAACTATATGCCAAGAAATTTCAAAACCTAGGTGAAATTTACACATTTCTAGAAAAATGTAATCTCCCTAAATTGAGTGAAGAAGAAACACAAAGCCTGAATAGACCAATAACCCCTGATGAAATTGAAGCAGTAATCAAAAAACATCTGACACACAAAAGCCCTGGACCAGATGGTTTCACAGAATTTCAAAAAGCATTTAAGGGAGAGCTAACCCTCATCTTCCACACATTATTTTTAAAAATTCAAGAAGATGGAAGAGTCCTAAATTCTTCTTATGAAGTAAGCATCATTCTACTCCCAAAACCAGATAAAGACATAACAAAGAAAGAAAACTTCAGGCCAATATCACTGATGAATATAGATGCTAAAATCCTGAACAAAATATTAGCAATCCACATCCAACAATACATTAAAAAGATCATACACCATGACCAGGGGGGATTCATCCCAGGGATGCAAGGATGGTTCAATTACACAAATCAGTGAATGTAATATAGCACATAAACAAAAAGAAAGACTAAAATCACCTGATCATATCAATAGGTGTGGAAAAAGCATTTGATAAAGTACAGCACCCATTTATGATAAAAAAAAAAACACTCAGCAAAGTGGGAACAGAGGGAGCATCCTTAACATAATAAAGGCCATATATGAGAAAACAACAGCCAACATCATACTCAATGGACAAAAACTTAGAGCTTTCCCACCAAGATCAGGAACAACACAAGGATACCCACTTTCACCACTCCTACTCAACATAGCACTGGAAGTCTTAGCCACAGCAATCAGACAAGAAAGAGAAATAAAAGGAATCCAAACTGGAAAGGAGGAAACAGAACTGTCATTGTTTGCAGATGATAGTATGATAGTATACATAGAAAATCCTATAGACTCCACCAAAACACTACTTGACCTAATAAATGAATCTGGCAAAACAGCAGCATACAAAGTCAATACTCAGAAATCAAAGGCATTTTTGTACACCAACAATGAAACATCAGAAACAGAAATCAGGGGAAAAAATCCCATTTGATATAGCAACAAGAAAAATAAAGTACCTAGGAATAAACCTAACCAAGGAGGTAAAAGACCTGCACTCAGAAAGGTACACAACACTGAAGAAAGAAATTAAGGAAGACACAAACAAGTGGAAGCATGTACCATGCTCATGGATTGGAAGAATTAACATCATCAGAATGTTGATACTACCCAAAGTGATTTATAGAGTCAGTGCAATCCTTATTAAAGCACCCATGACATATTTCACAGATCTAGAACAAACATTTCAAACATTTACATGGAACAATAAACAACCCTGCATAGCTACAGCAATTTTTAGAAAGAATTCAAAGCAGGAAGGATCACAATACTTGATATCAAACTGTATTACAGGGCCTCTGTAATCAAAACAACCTGATAGTAGCATAAAAATAGGCACATAGACCAATGGAACAGAACAGAGAGCTGAGAAATAAGGCCAAGTCTCTATGGTAAATTAATATTTAACAAAGGGGGAAGAAGCAGAAAATGAAGCTAAAATAGCCTCTTCAACGAATGTTGTTGGGAGATCTGGAGAGCTCCATGCAAAAAAATGAAACTGGATCACCAACTTACAACATACACAAAAATAAATTCAAGGTAGATAAAAGAATGAAATATAAGTCATAACACCATTAAAGTCTTAGAGGAAAACATTGGCAGGAAAATCTCAGACATTCCATGCAGCAACATCTTCACAGATGTCTCCTAAAGCAAGGGACATAAAGGAAATAATAAACAAATGGGATCTTACCAAATTAAAAACCTTCTGCATGGCTAAAGAAAACAGCATTAAAATGAAAAGAGAACCAACTATTTGGGAAAACATATTTGCCAATGATACCTCAGGTAAGGGTTTGATCTCCAAAATATAGAAAGAACTCACATGACTCCACTCCAGGAAGACAAAAACCCAATTATAAAATGGGTAAAAGACTTGAACAGACACTTCTCCAAGATGGACATACAGAGGGCTCGGAGACACATGAAAAGATGCTCAGCATCACTAGCATCAGAGAGATGCAAATTAAAACCACAATGAGATACCATTTCACACTGGTGAAAATGGACATCATAAATCAACAAACAAGAAGTGTTGGAGAGGATGTGGAGAAAAGGGAACCCTAGTGCACTATTGGTGGGACTGCAGACTGGTGTAGCCACTGTGGAAAACAGTATGGAATTTCCTCAGAAAACTAAAAATGGGACTGCCTTTTCACCCAGCAATTCCACTGCTAAGATTATACCATAAGAGCCCTGAAATACCAATCTAAAAGAACTTATGCACCCCAATGTTCATAGCAGCACAATTTACAATAGCCAAGTGCTGGAAGGAACCTAAGTGCCCATCAGGAAATGAGTAGATCAAAAACTATGGTACATTTACTCAATGGAATACTATGCAGCCAAGAGAAATGAGCTCCTAACCTTTGCAATAGCATGGATGGAACTGGAGAGTACTATGCTAAATGAAATAAGCCAGGTGGTGAGGGACAAATATCATATGATATCACCTTTAACTTGAACATAGTCAACAAATGAAAAAAGCAAACAAAATATAACCAGAGTCATTGAAATTAAGAACAATGTAACAATAGCCAGAAGGGACGGGAAAGGGGACCATGAAGGAAAGAGTTTTCAGGAACTACTGTAAAGGACATATGGACAAACCCAAGGGGGAGGGTGGAAGCAAGGGAGGGAACTGGGTTTGGCTGGGGTGGGGAGGCGTGGTGGGGGACAAATGCAGACAAATGTAATTGAACAAAAATAAAATAAAAAAAAACAAATAAAATATAAATACATTTTATTAAGTTTTTTTTAGTGCTACTGTCTTAAATTTGCACAATATTTGAGAATTTAAGAAAAATCTCCAGTAAATTCTCATTCTTGTGTTATGGAATTTTCAATTAAAAAAAAAAGATAAGGTTATACTGGAATAGAGTGGGCCCTTAATCCAATATGGCACGTTTCCTTTTAAGATGAGAAGAGACACAGAGATACACAGGGGACAGAATGCAAGGTATGAAGAACGCAGAGATTAGAGTAGTGCAGCTGCAAGCCAAGGAAGGCCAAGGATAGCTGGCAACACCAGAAGCTAAGAGAAATTCCTAGACAAAATGTCTACTAGAACATTCAGAAAGAGCATTACCTTACAGCAGCTGGCACCTTGATTGGGGAGTTCTAGACTCCAGAACTATAAGAGAATACATTTCTTCTATTTTAAGTCACCCAGTTTGTGGTTGTTTGTTACAGTAGGAAACTAATACAGGCCCCAGAAGAAAATAGATGGCACACTCAAATGGGGGAAATGAGAAGAGTTTATAGGAACCATAAGCAAGAGTGTGGGTGAAACTGACGGTATCAACACATGAAGATGAGCACCCAGATCTAGTAAAGACCTTACCAATGTGATACTCAGGTGGCAAAGTGAGACAGCAGTTTCTAAAACTAGGAGAGAACTGCTAGGCTGTTGGAGAGGGCTGCAGTCCTTGATGGAGGTGCACAGCTAACCCAAGACAAGAGAGTAAAGACCCTTACCTCCCTCTCCTCCTGCTTCCATTGGCTGAACCCAACCAGAAGCCAGAGCAAGGGCACCATTGATGTGGTTCCAACAGACCAGCCTCCTGGGGCAGAGAGCAAAGTGGAAATGGATGGAAAGGGAAACTTGACAGGCCTCTGGAAACTATACCTAGAAAAAAACACGGAATGTGGTTTCAGCTACAACCTTCTGAGAGAACCAGTCAATACATTGGGTGCTTTTTCTGAAAGGCAAGGCACCTAGGAGACAGAACCAATTAACATGACAAATGGGAACTTGGCCACATTTCAATGTATCTACTTATATAGAACTCTTCAAATTATAACAGTTTCTGATATTTTAAACTGCCAAACAAGAGTGGAGGAAGGGATACTGAGATGAATAGAGAATTAAAACCAGAGCTCTCATCAAAGATGACTGATATTAAAGCCTTTCTCCTGCTCCTTTCCATTACTCCTCATAAAACATGTTTTTTGTTTTTTTCTGGAGAAATGTGTTAATAAGGTTTTCTTATTCCTGCTAACCAGGTGATGTTAAACTAGCTTCTTGGTTTCCCACATTAGCATGCTTCTTAAGAAGCCATAAGAATTTGAAGGAAGGAGGTTGGGATTAGAGATCATGCCTCAGACCCCACTTGGCTGGTCCAAACATCCATGCATGCCTTGCCTGAGTTTTGTTCCTGCTTCTGGAGAAGGTTGCATGCTTGTTCTTAATTCAGAACTCCATTTGAATTTTAGATTTAGGCTTTTTTAAAAAAGGCTAGCAGATTATCATGGAAATCATTCAGGTACTTTTATACTTTTATAACATAAAAGGCAAGTCTTCTAATATCCTAATAAAATTATGAGAATTGAAAAAATATGTCTTAAAATAGAGCAATTACCAAGTTACAGTTAAACTGCTTAAGATTGCTATATCTTCTGTCAGTTTTAGTCTGTGACCCAACAATTTCCAAGGATGGAGGACTCAGAATTATTGAAATATTTCTGATACAGAACAAAACCATCCATTATGATCCCTTTCCTGAATAAGCAGGGCTTTCATTCTCATTTAACTGTAAAAATTATAAAGTAGTGACCTCCGTGGGGAATGCAAATGTTTTTTAATTAAAAATACATTTGAAGGAGAAGATTTTATTTGTAGATGATTACAGTCATATTGGTCAAATTAATGAATCTATGTTGGATTGGTCTATAATAAATCATATTTTCTTTTTTTTAAGTTTTCATTTATTTATTTTTAAAAAGATGGGAAGGGAGGGAGAAAGAATGGGAGGGAAATATCGATGTGTGAGAGATACATAGACTGGTTGTCTCTCACATCCTGCATCCCAGCCATGTGCCCCAAACAGGAATCAAACTGATGACCTTTCTGTTCACAGGCTGGCACTCAGTCCACTGAGCCACACCTGCCAGGGCCATATTTTCATATTTTAAGAATTCTCCAAAGCTTCCTCACCATACAGATTTGCACATATTAAAATGGTTAGATGCGGGGTTTTTTCCAACAAAATGAGATGAAAGATCACTATTATAAAAAAGAAATAATTATAATCATTACAATTACTAACAATTATTGCACTTTTACCATGCCTGAATCACATGTATGAACTCATTTCATGTCATGACAGCCCTGTGGGGTGTGTTCTGTAATTACTCATTTTGCAGATGAAGCCTAGATTCCAAGTAACAAACCATGTTTGTCCACTATGCTTTTCATCCTCCAGGTTTAAGAGGGCTTTCATTCAGTTTATTTAAAACAAAATCCAAGATTTGATTTTAAAAAGAGTTGTAGTTCAAGTATAAATTGAAAAACCTGGATTATAATGTTGACCATGAGAATAGAAAAGGGGAACATTTAACAATGAAGTTATATGTTCTCCCTAAATTGATGTGAAAAAGCAACACATTCCATATAAAAATACAAGTTTTTGTTTGTTTGACTGGCTGACTTTAAGAACTAGATAAAGTAATTCTAAAGTTGGACAAATAAACATGCAAGAATACCAATAGAACTCTAAATAAGAAGACCATTGAGGAAACTCTACCTTAAGAGATTTTTATCAACTGGGAAGATAGTCTGGCAGAGTTACATGTTGCTGGTAGAAGACATGAGGTCTGGATAAAGTCAAAATTAGACATCTGGCCTAGCCAAGTTATACATAAAATTAACTATCACATTCCTCAAATTTTCATTCAATAATTTTAGCACTCACTGATAATTTTACTTTTAATCAATCATTACTATGATGGATAAAAATGACAATATACTCACTTTATTACATCCATATTTGTTAGCTCTTTAAAAAGTTAGAAAATTGCAAATAAAGCAAAGTTCTCCTTCTAACTGTTTCTGAGAGGTATAGTACATGTACTTACTTTGATGTATAGAGTTTCACATAATTTCTTTCTTATTTTTTCCTTGGTATTTAAATCTTTGCTTCATTTAGAACTTATTCTGAATGCATTGTGCCATATGGAGCCAAATTAGTTTTTCCCCCAGATAACTACCCTATCTTCCTAACTTCTTTTGTTGAAAAGTCAATTTTTTCCAATGATTTAAGACACTTCTATCAAATTCTAATTCCCATTTAATTTGAGACTGTTTTGATCTTTATACTCTGTTTCACTTTAAATGTCACTGGAAGGTATTTTTTAGATGCAATTAATATGAAAGTCAGTAGATTTTGAGTAAAGTAGTTTAACCTCCATAATGTGAGTTTGCCTCATCCAACCTGACAATGGGCAGTTGAAGGCCTTAAGAGAAAAAGACTGAGGTCCCCCACGGAGGTGTCTCTCACCTACAGACTTTGGAGCTGACAGCTTCCACAATTGTGTGAGCCAATTTCTTAAATCAATTAATCTCATTATTTCTCTATCTATATAGATATGTCTATATATCTACATATATTTTTCTTTGCTTGTTTCTCTGGAGAACCCTGACTAATACAATAGATTACAGGTTATTACATATGTCAAAATATACCCTCACAATTAATTTATTAATTGCAAAGGAAAAAAAGGAACTTTGCAGTTGAGACCTAGACAGTATTGCCTTCACTGAGAGGTCACCAATAATGGGATGAACCAACTTCACATGCTCCCTAATGTGCTGTGCTAAGAAGGATCCAAAATCATCAATGAGAAATACTGCCAAATAAAAAACTCAGTTCTAATCAAGGGGAAAGCTGACTGTAATCATGAGGAAACAAAGTAAAATGGAAGAACAATCTACAAAACAAATGGCTGTACTCTTCAAAAAGCCAATGTCTTTGAAGAACAACAACAAAAAATAAGCCTGAGAAAATGGTCCTAATTAAAGGAAAGTTCCAGTCAAGATGGTGGCTAGGCAGACATGCTCACCTCTTCACACAACCACATCAAAATTAAAACTAAGATATACTGTTGTATATCTTAGTTTTGAGTGATGGTTGTGAGTGATGGTTGTTACCATCACTCACAACCATCAAAAATCAAGTTGAATGGAAGTCTGATAACTATAGAATTAAAGAAACCACATCCATCCAGATTGCTATGAGGGGTGCAATGCAGAACAGGCTGGTCCCTCATCCATGTGTGATGCATAAAAATTGAGGAGGGATATATTGAAAGTGAGGAGTCCCAGACCCACACCAGTCACAGCAGTGTCAGGAAGATAAGTCCCCACAACTTCTGGCTGCAAAAACCAGAGGACATTGGGTCAGTGGAAGAAACTTCTGGAGCACCAAGCAGTTCCTCTTAAAGAACTCACACACAGTCTCACCTACTCAGATTCCACTGCCTTTGAGCTCCAGAACTGGGGTAGAAGTTGAAAGGCACCAGTGGCATACAGGGAGATAGTGAAGATCTGGCAACTGCGTGAACAGAGGCCATTGTCCCTTTTCTAAACCCTCCCATCACAGAGCCTGCAAGTGGTGCCATATTTGAGTCTCCATCAACCTGGCTAACACTGTTTGATCCACCTTGGAGATCTCCAGAAACTCTGCCGCACCCAATTTACAGGCTCACCCAAGCTGCTTTTCCATGTGAATTGCTGGTCTTGGCTCATGCTTCAGATATCTTGCCTAGCCAAGTTATCTGGCTAGGCCTCAGGAGGCCTCAGTGAGCCTCAGGCCCAGCACTAGCAGGAGCCATCCTAGTTTCACACCTTGGTTTTCTCTGGGAATCTCCAGGCCAAGCACAAGTAGCAGCCATCTCAGATTGCTTTATAGCTCAGGTAGGGTCCCCTGGGAAAAACACATGCAGGCTGACCTTGGCCTGCACCACCCACAAAACTCCAGGGCCAGCACACCCAGTGGACAGCTACAGACAACACTGGAGAACCATAATCCTGTTGCTGCATAGCTGATCCACCATGGAGGTCGGAGGTTGGTTGTCAGTAGTCACAACCAATCCTTGCAGCTGACTGGGCTAGGTAAATCCCTCCCATTGATCTGCCAAGAGCAACAAGACTCAACTAGGAGAAGAGCATATACTCAGCCCACATCAACAGTGCACCTCGAGTACCCGGCTTGGGTGATAGGGGAGGCTGTGCCACTAGACGATACCATCTACTACATTAGGCCACACTACTAGGACACAGACTCAAAGCAGCTCTACTTAATACATAGAAACAAACACAGAGAGGCTAGCAAAATGAGGAGACAGAGAACATGGTCAAAATGAAAGAACAGATCTAAACTCCAGAAAGAGAGTTAAACAAAATGAACATAAGCAAACTATCAGATGCAGAGTTCAAAACATTAGTTATAAGGATGCTCAAGGAACTCAGTGAGGACCTCAGCAGCATAAAAAAGATACAGTCAGAAACAAGGGATTCACTGATTGGAATAAAGAACAATTTACAAGGAAACAACAGTAAAGTGGATGAAGCTGAGAATTAAATCAATGATTTGGAATATAAGGAAACAGACAAACAAAAAAAAACACCACCAATCAGAACAAGAAGAAAATAGAATACAAAATAATGAGGGTAGTATAAGCAGTCTCTGGGACAACTTCAAGAGGTCCAACATCCACATCTAAGAAGTGCCAGAAAAAGAAGAGAAAGAGCAAGAAATTAGAAACCTTTTGAAAAAATAATGAAAGGAAACTTCTCTAATTTGGCAAAGGAAATAGATACACAAGTTCAGGAAGCACAGAGAATCCCAGACAAGATGGATGCAAAGAGGCCCACTTTAAGACACATTATAATTAAAATGCCAAAGGTTAAAGATAAAGAGAGAATCTTAAAAGCAGCAAGAGAAAAGAAGTGAGTTACCAGCAGGGGGTTCCCATAAGACTGTCAGCTGATTTCTCAAAAGAAACTTTGCAGGCTAGAAGGAATTGGCAAGAAATATTCAAACATGAGAAGCAGAGACCTACAGCCAAGATTGCTCTACCCAGAAAAGCTATCATTTAGAACCAAAGGACAGATAAAGAGCTTCTCAGATAAAGAAATACTAAAGGAGTTCATCACCACCAAACTATTAAGAAAAAGAAGATAATCAAAACTGTGAACAATAAAATGACAAAAATACATATATATCAACAATTGATTCTAAAAACCAAAGTAAGCAAACAAGGAGAACAGAGACAGAATCATAAATATGGAGAACATTTTGATATTTGCCAAATGGGAGGGTTGTCTTGCAGCCCTTTAAGGCCAGGCAGCTTCACAAGGATTCAGGGTGATATAAGAAAATTTGTGGAGCCATTGGGATGTCTGAAATGACTTAATTCTGGGGTGGGGCACACGTGCCACAAGCCATGCATTACATTGCGGGAGGTTCTGACTCCCTTATATACTAAATGCATGCAAAGCTGACAGAGTGCCAAAATATTATATAAGAGAGTGTGATTCTCCATGTGTAGGCCCATACTTAACACTATGTTAATAGTGCTAAGTAAGCATTGCCTGGATGTCCAGGTGAGGGAGCCTGACTGACTCCACTTTCCCTACAATCCACCCCTTTAGGGTTCCTCACTATACAATCTATGTGAGAGTGTCTTCCTCTAGGGTCCCTTGGAAATGAGGGTAGAGCCCTGCCCCCATATGCCACAACAGCACTACAAACTGCAACAGCATGCAAAGAAAACACAAGCACTGCTGCCCAAGACAGCAAGGACCCACAATTCAGTGGTTAAGTATGCCCACCATTCCTGCAAGGTGTGGACTGTTGGGAACTCAATAGCATGGGTCTCAGAAGTTAATGCCTGTAGAGTTTGACTAACTTTGTGATGGACATCTGGAATGTACACACAGCATTTGGCCCAACTAGAGCACATATCACACCTTGTGATACCGTGAGCATATCTATGACCATATGATTTTGTAAGACTACTTTTCTCAATTGTTACACTTCCTCATTTAAGAAGCTCAAAGAACCATGTGCTGCATTAAATGCATGAGCAGTGTGCAGAGGTAAAGCAGTTATGTCAGCCTCAGTGACTATAGAAGCAGGTTGAGGAGAAAAAACTCATGGTTAATGGGTAGTACCACCAGGGGTACACTTACCCGGTGTTGCACTTTAAACACTTCCCAATTGGTTGGCCGGATTGCAAGAGTCTTCTGAACTCAAGCAGGCAAATAGGGCCACCCCCACATATAATGGCCAGTCTAATTCCTGAGTAATTAAGACCACCCATGTGAATCACACACCCAGAGGGCCCCAGTGGGAATTGCTGCTGACAAATTATTCCAAACCTCCAAGGAATGCTTCAGAGTATGAGTCTGACACAGACCTATTGCAGTCCTACCCACTTGTGCTTGTCCTTTGAGTTTCTCAGTACAAAGGGAAGCTGGTCAAGTCAGCTCCACAGTCTCAGCCATGAGCCACCTCAAGTCATCCCATATGGAGTAGCCAACTAACAACCTAGGCTGGTCATACTGTTGCTTCACCCCAGCATAGATGTTGGTCCAAGTCATGTTCCATAAGAGATGTTCACTGTTCTACTGGTGCTATAACCAAGTCCAATTTGAGGCAGTAGATGGAGAGGTGTGCCATGGGAGGCCAGCAGATGTGCTCAGGGGGATTTTGGCACAGATCCAGCATGCTGAACTGGTTAGCCACTGAGGCATAGAGATGTACCCAGGCACTAAGGTGTTACTTTGTATCCTAGGGGTGAAAAGGAGCAGTTATAGGTACAAACAATGGCAGATCATGACTCTCAGGCAATATATAGGCAAGTTTCTGGTCAGCCGATAAGACAATGGCTGGCAGAGGGGGCCTTCCTGGGCATGAATACCACAATTTGTGCACCTCAACTGGGATAACAACAGTGGTGAACTCATAATGGACCATAGAGATATCACAAAGGAGCATTTCATGATCTGCTGGTCCTGAGTATGTTACCTACAAGATTAGGGGCCATGTCTTGATCATCCAGAGCATTATTTTTAAGTTCCTTTCCACCCTTTTCCCCAAGAGGCAACAAGAGCCACCCAGTGCATGTGGAGGGACCTTTATCTCCCAAGCCCATGTCCAAGTGGCCTTTGCCCATGCTCCAGGCCCTCAGGTGCAGGCAACAGAATGTTTCCTTATTTTCCCATGCCTGGTTTCAGCAAAGCATCCTTATTCTGGATTGGAGCAACACTCCAGTAGAGCAGTGCTTCTGCTGGAACTGGGCACCCTCTCTGACTCCTCTCATTTAGAGTTCAGAGTACAGTCCATAAGCATTCATCCAGCCCCCCAACATCAGGGTGGCAACTGTGGCCTGCAGGCTCTGCTTTAAGAGACCATTGTACCATTCAATCATCCCAGCAACTTGGGGGTGATAGGTCACATGGAACTTCTAGTCAATCTGCGTGTCTCGTGCCCATTGTTGCACCAAGGTCCCTGTAAAATGCATCCCCTGATCACTTTCAATGATCAAATGTCCACAATAAGCAATACATAAACACTCTAGCACTGCAATTACCACTTTTTGATCTGGGTGGCATGCAGGATATGTGCTAAAAATCCAGTAGCCATGTTCACACATGTGATTGCATACCTATACCCCTCTGAACTAGGTAGGAGCCCAATCATATCAATCTGCCACCAGGTCAGTGGTGTTCATCCCTACACTACATGCCTGGTGATTCCCACAGGCCTCTGGGGATGTTCTCACAAACAGACAACACAGGTCTCACAAGCCCCTACCTCTGTTTTGGTGACAGGTAACCCCCAAGCTTTTATAGTAGACCACATGGTTTTCTGTCCAGCATGTAACAGGTGACAGTGTAGTCATTAGGCTACTTCTCTTCCTGATGGGCCCATAGGCAACATTTCCAGCCATCACAGATTGGCTAGAATGTCAGCCTCATCATTCCAGAGGGAGGCAAGGAATGCATCTCCAGTCACATGATAGACAGTGATTTGTTTCTGGTAGCCTAATTCCCAGAGGTGTTACCACAAGGCCTGTCTTCATAATGGCCTATACATAACCATCCATTTATTTACAAGACATGTAGAGATCCATAATGTTAGCCCCTAGTACACTGCCCAACTACCTGTGCAAATAGGGGCTGTGTTTCATTGGCAGCCACAAGCCACACAGAATCTCACAATTCTGCCCATTGGCTACTCTGACCCAGGCCAATGTCAAACCAGATTGTATCTGTTTCTGAATTGCCACAGCAGTCCAAATGGCAGGCTGGCCCATGGTGGACTCATCAGTATATCATGCATCTGAGGGAATGGTGTCCACCATTCATGGAAGGGGCTAGCTTCTGGTTCTTCTATTGTGGCAGGGGCAGTACATTGTTCATCTATATAGGTAACAGGGCCCAACATTTCCTGTGACTCAGCTCATAGAGGGCTAGTGGAAAGGTAGTTCTTTGTTGCAGATAAGCCCCCCATTTAGCCAATGTGGACATCTGAGCTGTCCCACTGTGAGGTTGGCCATAGTCTTAGAACCACTCTGCAGTGGGATAAGTGGTCCTTACTGTCATGGGGCAGTTCCTATTGCAGCTTCCATGGCCAACAGGGCAGCATATGCCACTACCCATTGCTTTTCAACTAGGGAGTACTGTACCTCTGCTCCTTCCCATAGTTGGGACCAGAATCCCAAGGGTTGATGTAGCTGTTCCAGTTGCTGCAAAGTCACCACCCAAAGCCTTCTTGTGTCACATGTACATAAAGATCACAGGGTCTAGCAGGATCCAGAGCATGCAAGGCCTGAGCATGTTAAATGATGTGCTTCACTCCTTGAAACACTTGTTCCAAGGTCGGGTCCAGTCCCAGCTCACTCCCTTTTTTACCAAGGCATACAAGGGGCGAACAACCTGAGCAAGGTGAGGCACAAACACTCTCCAGTACCCAGGCAGGTTCAAAAACTTTTGGAGCTGCCTCACAGTGGTAGGGGTAGGATATGCTTGAATTTTATCTATCACAGCATCAGGAATTACTTTTGTCTTACTCAACCATACAACCCCCAAGAATTTGACAGATAATCCAGGCTCTTGCAGGTTGGCCTCGTTGACTGCCCAACCACATGACTTCAGGTATGACACTGTGGCACTGCCTTCTCTAACTCTGTAAGAGACTCACTGGTTAGCAAAATGTCACCAATGTAGTGAAAAAGGCACACTTCAGCAGGCCATGGACACTTAGCCAGGTCCTCCACCACAAGCCCATGACAGATAGTCAAGCTATGCAAATACCCTTGACAGTACTGTAAAGGTCCACTGTCAGCCTTCCTATGTGAAGGCAAACTGATCTTGACTCTCCAGAGCAATATCAATGGAGAAAAAAGCATTTGCCAGATCAGCCACAAAATGGTATGTTCCCAGCTCATTGGTTACCTAGTCCATCAAGTCCACCCCCGAAGGGACTGCTGCATGTATTGGGGTAATGACCTTATTGAGCTCCTAGTAATCTACTGCCACTCTTCACGTACCATCCAGCTTCCACACTGGCCACACAGGAGAGTGGAAGGGACTGTGAGTGACCCTAATTATCCCCACTTTTTCCAACTCTCCTATAGTAGCTGTGATCTCCTCATGGCCACTGGGCAGCCAGTACTGCTTAAACGCCATCACCCATCATGGGAGCAGCAACAGAATGGGGGAATGCTCAGCATGTTCCCTCAGAATAGCTTTTACCACTCACATTCTTAAGCAGAACTCTCCTGCAGTACTTTGTAGCCATAAGCCTTGGAGCACATCAGTGCCCAGGATATACTCAGGAATGGGGGTCAAATATACAGTATTTAAAGGGAGGCAGCCACCCAATACCCAGGGAGAGCTGCACAGCCTTCACCTTTATACTATGCCCCCTATAACCATCAACAGAGGCCTCAGGCCCCAGAAACTTCTCAGGGTTTCCATGTCGGAGGTTACACTCAGCTCCTGTGTCCACAAGAGCCAAGACCTGCTGGACATTTGTAGGGGACTAAAGAGTAGCCAATTTGACATGCAACCTCTCATCCCCACCTGTCCCCTGTAGAGAGATTCCTGACCTGCCCCCTATTCAAATGTCCAAAGGATATCCCCTCCCTCCTCTCAGGAAGTTGGCACAGCCAGGTGGTCTTCCAGCCAGATAGGATGGGCCTCTCGAGTTGCATCCCTGGGTTTCTTCTTTGTTACCTTCTTCTTCTGGGGCCACAGGAAATGTTGGTCAGCTCCCAGCTGTTCCCAGAGTTCTAATAGGTAAGTGGCTACCTATCAATCTTATTTTGATCTACTCCAGGCCTCAAAATGGCTGACCACATCTGGGTTCTTGTTACCCACATGGGGTTGCTCTTGACTATAGACAGCTTGAGACACCATCTGCACTCCTTTCTGCTGCCACCAAGTCTCTGCCTCCCCCAGATTTGTCGCCATTATGGTGACGTCATTAATGCAACACCCAACATATGTAGCCAAGGTAGCCATGATGGATCCAAAAGAGGCTGAAGGGGCATGCTTCAGCACCAGATCTCTCATCCCCACTGTAAAGCATTCATCATCGGGGCCATGAGTATTGGGATTGAACATAGCCTGGTGCATGCCCAACTCCCATAGGATCTGCACTAAGTCTGCATAGGACTGCCATTTGCTCACAGTTTCTGACATGTCTCCCTCATCTGTCCAGGCTGTACCAATGGTAGCCATGACCCATTCCAACAGAGAATGAGAACCCTGCACCCTTGCATTTCACCAGCTATTTTGCAGTCGTTGTCTCAGGGAGGTGTGAGTCATGATGGAAGCTAACTTTTCCATCTCATTATAGTGCACATAATACTATCCACCCCTAAACCCCAAAGGCAGAAGAGCCACACTGCTAAGGACTCCATGGCCTGCTGCCAAAACTGCTTTCCCAGATCAACTAGTTTGGCATGCATATAGGGGAAATTCATGGTGTGCTCAACCATCTAGGTAGGGCCAGCTGGATTCCCCCTGGCGCTGTGGGCTACCTCGACTTCATCTTTTATATCACTACCAGGTGGGCCTCCAGGGAATTCAGTTCCCCCTCCTCTCGCTCCTCCAACTCATCTGCTACAACTGGGGAGGGGGGATCCCATAGCTCTGCTGTTCAGAGGTCTTCCTCCGGGGCTCAGATTCTGGCCTCCAAGGCTTCCTCTCTTCCTCAGAGTTGAGTCCACATAATTTAGCTATATTGAGAAGTGCAGTCTTCATCTCAGCTCCCAGAGCTGAAAGAAATATCCAGCCCACAGCCCCACAGCTGCCCAGGCACTCGGCTTCTCCAGGGTCTCCCCTACCACCCACAGGGCCTTCTCTACTGTGTTGGGGGCACCTCTAACACCAGGCCAGTTCTGGTGGTGAGCCCAAGCTACCAGGAGACTTACCACTGGATGCCACACACTGGTGGCAGACCACCCCTCCAAGGCCCCCTCCAGGGGTGCCAATGACTCCTCCATACCATACTGTGATAAATCCTGCCAACTATGCCAAATGTCTTACAGCTACTCAAGGCCAAGAAGGTTCACATGGGATTCAGAGATGGAAGAAAATTCGCAGAGCTGTTGTGATGTCTGGCATGTCTTTATGCATGCCACAAGCTACGTGTCTCATTATGGGAAGTCCCAACTCTCTTATATACTAAATGGACACAGAGCCAGCAGAGTGCCAAAACATTACATAACAGAGGGTGATTGTGTGCATGCAGGCCCATGATCAAGATTATATGAAGAGTGCTAAATCTGAGTTGCCTGGACATCCAGGTGAGGGAGACTGACTGACACCATTTACCCTACAGATATCATCAACCAAAGGGCACATAAAAAGCTTCTTAGACCAGAAAAATCTGAAGGAGTTCATCACCAAACCATTATTATATGAGATGTTAAAGGAACTTACTTAAGAAAAAGAAGAAGACTAAAACTACAAATAATAAATAAAAATCTATTAACAATTTAATCTAAAAAACAAACTAAGCAAACAAGAATACAGAATCATGGACATGTAAAGTGTTTTGATGGTTGCCAGATGGGAGTGGTGTATGGGGGAATAAGTGAAATGGTGAGTGGATTAAGAAGTACAAATAGGTAGTTACAGAATAGCCATGGGGATGTGAAGTATAGTATAGGAAATGGAGTAGCCAAAGAACTTATACACATGACCCATGGACATGAACCTGGCAAGGGTATGGCCTGAGGGAGGGGGAGAGACTGGGGGGGATGGGAGCTGAGAGGGAAAAACCAAGACCATTGTAGTAGCATAATCAATGAAATATAATTAAAAAATAAAAATAAAAAGCTTCCAACACACACAGAGGGAAGAAAAGAAATGAAAGTGAAGAACCATGACAACTACAAAGTGTAATCTGAATTATATCATGGATCAGAAAATAAATGCAATAAAGGATTTACTGCACAATTGTTTAGATAATAAAGTGGCATTATTATGAAATCTCCTGATTTTGATTAATTGTACATAGGTAAAGACTGTCTTTGTTTTATGAGAGAAAGGAGAGAAAGAAGACAAAATGACAACAAGAAAACAAATGTGTAAAATGGCTAAAATTGCTGATGGGTACATAGGGTTCATTGTATTATTCTTGAAAGTTTCTGATATCTGAGTTTTTTTCAGAGTAAAAAGTTTAAATTAAAAAAAACATAAGCATTGTAAAATTTCAAATCAAATATTAACAAACCTGCTTTGAAAAAGGCAGACATTGAAGGATTTCCAGTTCATCTAATTATATGGCAAATTTTTTTGAGTATCCACTCTACTATTCTAGGCATGCAGTCAAGACAAAGTAAGATACTATAACAGTGACCTCTCCACTTACCCTCCCACAGCTATCTGATGCAAGTCTTCCTGGGATCCCCACTCCCTATTTATCAATATAATCAGTATCAATTCAAGGACAGGTATTAGGTGGCTTGGTATAAGAGCTATATTTTTAAATGCCTGAACTTGTGACATGTTCTTCTTCCTTTACCTATTGATTCCCAAGATTTCTTGAATTCCAATCCATTTTTGCCTTAAAGCTCTGATCAAGCACATTTTTCTATTTAACCATATGGCAGCTTTGCCATTGTTACAGGGTTTCAGCCCATGCAATTCAGAGGCACACACAGCCCATCCTAGAGAGTTTGGCCTCAGCTCAGGAAGGCACAGGCAGTGAAAGTGACACAGGGTTAGGCTCTGGGAGATGGAACCTCTTGTCACAGAACCTGACATTGGGCAATAGAGGTATAGCCACAAGCTCAGGGTTTCAAGGGTAAGCATTGGGGCCCTTCAGGTCTTAGGGGACACCATAAGATCCCAGTCCTGGAAGAACCAAGGCCACTGGACAGAAGAACTTGGAACAGGAGTGGAGACAAAATGAGAATGCAGGTGTTAAAATGCTCCTACTGAACAGCACACTGGTCTGAAAAACAGAACGCAGGTGTCCCTTCCTTGAGAAGGAAGAGGGTATCCATGTAGGATCAGTTTCAAGACTAATATTATCATAAGCTCTTGAGCTCACAACTTCTCCACCTATTTTGGTTATCCTTTGACCTTTGCCTTCATTGTCATTCACTCACCCCCAACCCATGCCACCCCACTTCAATTTTCCCTAGACCAGTCATTTAGAACTGTGTGGGCTCAGCTTAAGTAAGGGTGTCCTCTGGGACTACAGATGCATTGAATGTTTCTTTTGGCTGAATGGGAATAGCTAAGGGTTAAAATCAACATCCAGTTGATGTTGAAGCCAAATAGCAAAGCTTTAACTCGTCAAAGACTAAACACATGGGCTACAAAAATAAATCTGGAATGTCATCAAGATTTAATTATGATTACAATGTTATTATTAAAAATTTTAGAAGTCAGTTTTTACATGTGACATTTTAACATAGAGACAATAACTTCTCTTGTCCAGATCCTGACAGTGCAGCAGCCCTCACACCTAGCCAGAGAGTCCCAGGCACTTTCAATAGAGAAGCCGAACCAGCCATCAGCTGCTACACCACCACCATCATTATGATTTCTACAACCACCACCACAACCACAATCACAAGTGGCCTAACCAATACCTACAGCGTGGAGCCAAGGGCAGCCCCAAGTCAAGTTTCAAGTTTTGACTGAAAGTCAAAAGTCACAGCCACATGAGCAGAAACATGCCCTCCATCAGCACCAGGACACATCAAAGAGGAAAATAGGCTATGGTGAACTAAATGGTAATGCTGGATAAAAAGAAATATCTTTCAAGAACCTGGGTCTTTATGTAGCTACCAATCCTATTTCCAGGGTCTTCAATGGCAGCCAACAAGTTGTAACCACTGATCTCAGACAGACTCTAAAGGCTAGAACTCTTGGAAAAGCAGAATTAAAACCAGGAAGTTCATTCAGTAAAACAGTATGGACAAAAAGCACAGGAAGACTTATAAAAATAAATCTGGAGACAACCAGTCTGTAGATAAGAGTGATAGTGTAGCAATTCCAAATGGTGTTGTAACAATTAATTCTGTCTATATTACTAATGGTTATATGGCCACAGGAGCAGGTAATAATGGTAGTGGATCTGAGAGCAAATATACCACTCCTAACAAAAAAAAAAGCTAGGCACAATAGTGTCAAGGGTTGTGAAAATCTAAATTTTTGCAGGACAAAATAATGCAAAAAGAGACCAGTGTCCCAGCATTAAATAGACTTTCAAGCCTGACTACACTGAACAAATGGGAAGAAAGAGAAGTCGAATAGGTTGTTCTAAGCCAATCTGGAAGTATGAACCTGGGCTTGGAGTAACAACTTGAGGAAAACCTGCAGTGGAAAAACTGTGAAATTAACCTGGAGTCAGCAGCAAAAAGTTTGATGATTGGCGCAAAGGAGAGCATGCTTCTTCTGTTGTCTCCCAAGAGGACTTGTGGGCCCTATTTAAAACACTCCAAGTTTTTTCCAGTGGATAATGGTAGCGCTAAACCAAGTTAAGCAAGTGAAGTTAAGGAAAACCTCAACAAAACTGTGTAGATCTCTTTTGTGTCACCATCCTCTTCATCATCTACTAGGAAAACTCTGTCCCAGTCTTCAAGTTGGTTATCCCAGGTCCCTATGGCAGTGAGTAAAACTGTTTCTGGAGGATCCAAGATAGAGGCATAGGTGGTCGTACTGTACCTCCTCACGCAACCAAAACTAAGGACAACAAGAATTTACAAACAAAAAACAACCAGAACAGAGAGAAATGAATCGAACGGAAGTCTGAATACCATACATCCGGTCCTGTAAGGAGGGGCAGAATCGGAGGCCTACAGAGAGGGGTCGAGGGGTACCAGCAGGAAAAATCGGTGGCTAGCAGACACTTGTGCACAGGGTGCAGACTGCAGACCATAGCTGATGGACCCATGGCAGACCCTGGGAAAGTGAAGCAACAAGCAGACCCAGCAAGGTGCGCAAGGCAGCTAGCTGTCCGCAGCCTCACATTCGCTCACAGAACTAAGCGAAAACAGGCAGCGCAACACAGACCACGCATTTCAGGGACCCAGCACCAGGAAACAAAGCCTGAAGGCACCAATTGAAAACACCTGTGGAAGTTGAGGCTGGGAGATTCAACCTCACAGGAGGCTCCTTGGAGAAACCCACAGAGTCCAAGAGAGTGCACAAGCCTGCCTGGGAGCAAGCACCAGAGGGGACCAATTTGCTTGTGGGAAGCAGCAAAGGGGAGTGAAGTCCTGGTGAGAGCGGAGCAGGCGCCCTCGTTCCCTCTCAGACCCCACCCCCACATACAATGTCACAACTCAGCGACTGAGGTGCCCTGCCCTGGTGAACACCTAAGGCTCACCCCTCATATGTAACAGGCACGACCAGACCAAAGGAAAAAAATAAAATAAAAAAGATGGATCAAACAAAGTTAAAAGCCCCAGAGCCAATTTTTTTAAGCAACCAAGAAATAGCCAACCTATCAGATGCACAGTTCAAAGCACTGGTGATCAGGATGCTCACAGAATTGGTGGACTTTGGTCATAAATTAGGTGAAAAATGCAGATTACAATAAGTGAAATGAAGAAAAATGCATGTGGAACCAATAGGGATGGAAAGAAAACTGGGTTTCAAATCATTGAAAGGGACCAGAAGGAGGAAAAGAACAACCAAACAGAAAAGAATGAAGAAACAAGAATTCAAAAAAATGAGGAGAGGCTTAGGGACTTCCAGGACACCTTTAAACGTTCCAATATCTGAATTATAGGGGTACTAGAAGGGGAAGAGGAGACACAACAAGTGGAAAAGTTATTTGAACAAATAATAAAGGAGAACTTCCCCAATATGTCAAGGGAAATAGACTTCCAGGAAGTCCAGGAAGCTCAGAGAGTCCCAAAGAGGTTGGACCCAAGGAGGAACACACCAAGGCACATCATAATTACATTATCCAAGATTAAAGAGAAGGAAAGAATTCTAGAAGCAGCAAGAGATAAGGGGACAGTTACCTACAAAGGAGTTACCATCAGACTGTCAGCTGATTTCTCAAAAGAGACCTTGCAGGCAAGAAGGGGCTGGAAAGAAGTATTCCAAGTCATGAAAGGCAAGGACCTACATCCAAGAATACTCTATCCAGCAAAGCTTTCATTTAGAATGGAAGGGGAAATAAAATGCTTCTCAGACAAGGCCAAGTTAAAGGAGTTCATCATCACTGAGCCCTTATTTTATGAAATGTTAAAGGGACTTATCTAAGAAAAAGAAGATAAAAAATATGAACAGTAAAAAAAGACATCAAACTCACAGTTAGTAACAACCACACCTAAAACAAAAGCAAACTAAGCAATCAACTAGAACAGGAACAGAACCACAGAAATGGAGATCACATGGAGTGTTAGCAACAGGGAAGTGTGAGGAGGAGAGAGGGGGAAAAGATATAGAGAATAAGTAGCATAAACAATAGGTAGAAAATAGGGGGAGGGCAGGAATGGTGTGGGAAATGTAGAAATGAAAGAACTTATGACACATGGACATGAACTAAAGCGGGGGAATGTGGGTGGGAGGGGGTGGGCAGGGGTGAGGGGAGTGAAGGGGGAGAATGGGACAACTGTAATAGCATAATCAATAAAATATATATAAAAAACTGTTTCTAATGGGCCTGTTTTAGGAGGGACAGATGCAAATGCATATTCTCCAGGAGGTCAGCTAGCTACCGTTGCTAATATACTAACACTCATCTCTTCTGGGACTGATTCAGTTCTCCAGGACATGAGTCCAATTTCAGCCACTGTTGAACAAATTAAGGCCAGCCTTTTGATCGACCCTTCAAATGTGCAAACTATGCTATTGAGATTAGCACAAGTAGGTCTATCCTTTCAGATAGATCAGCAAAACCTGGGGGATATCTCCCAGAATCAGTGGGAGTTATCATTTATAAATGAACTCAGTGTTGCTCCTGAGACTACTGGGAAGTCATCACATCATATAGTGATGCAGGTGACATTTCCAGGGAAATATTCTGCCACTTTGGTTTCACAGGGTGCTGAAATGATTCCCTCAGGAAGTGAGCATCCTGTGTTTCCCAAGGCTTATGAGCTGGAGGAACAGACTAGTCCTCAAATTCCAGGTAGCATTCTAAAATCTGGGACTAGTGAGAGTGGAGCCTTATCCTTGGAACCCAAACATAGCAAACACCCACAGTCAAGGTGCTTTAGTGTTTCCCTCAAAGGATTATGAGGTATAAAAGCAAAGTCCTCTGGTGTCTCCTATAAACACTATGTTAGGCTTCACCAAACAACAAAGATACCAGAGAGGCCTAGAAAAGAATGATAGCTGAGGTTCTTTTTACCTGAGGGCTGCTATTGTATATCACACTAAAGAGAGGAAGTCTGTTTAGAATTTGCAGAGGCAAGACCCCAAAAGATAATCACTTTCAATGAAACCATGGATAGTCCAGATCAATGAAGGACTAGACTGCCACTTGTAACCTACACTGGCATTAGAGTCACCACTCATGGAGGACACAAGGTTTTTATCCTACTAGATCTTCAACACAGCAGAGGAACCATAAATAGAACCACAGGCTTGTATGTGTATATGTATAGTTTTATAGAGAGAGTTATGAAGACAATATGGGGAAAAAGTAGGTTTATAGGTGTGAGTTTGCAAAACAGTTTATTCTTGTGTTATTATTTGTTTGTTGTATTATTTTCCATATAAACAACTATATACCTACATTTGACCCACCCTGTATTATATATGTATATATAAATCTATATGTTTATGTTTAAATCTATATATGTATACATATAAACATATATGTTTACACACACACACACACACACATATAGTTTTTTTTAAAGGCACCTGAGCCCTGGCTCATGTGGGTCATATGGTTAGGCATCATCCTGCACAGCAAAAGTTAACCAGTTTGATTCCTGGTTGCACACAAGAAGCAACAAATGGATGTATCTCTCCCTTTCTTTCTTCCTCTCCTCCCCTCTATCTAAAAATAAATAAATAGGGGCAGGGCCAAGATGGCAGCACAGACAGAAACACTTTGCTTCCGCACACAACCAAAAGAAGGAAAACAACCAATTTAAAAACAAAGAACAACCAGAACTGCCAGAAAAACATTTGCATAGAAGACCAACAACTAAGGAATTGAAGAAACATTCTACCAGAGGTAGGAGGGGCAGAGACAGGCAGCAGGGCAGAGAGGATGTGCAAGGATGTGCTGGCAGACCTCACAGTCAATCCCACATTCTTGTGCAGGCAAGCCTGGGGGAAAGCAGAGATGGACCACACAACCCAGAGTTTCAGGGTGGACAGCTAAGGACTCAAAACCACAGTTTGAGGAAAAGATCTATGGGGATTATGGCACCAGGAGAAACTCCCAGCCCTACAGGAGAGTACCTTGGAGAGACCCACAGGGTTCTAATATGAGCACAAACCCACCCACCTGCAAATCAGCACCTAAAGGGAACAAACCACTTGTGGGAAGTGAGAGGAGTGACGGAAAGTGCAACTAGAAGAGAGCAAATGGCATTGTTCCTTCTCTGACCCCTCCCTCACAGACAGCACCACAAAGCAGCAAAGAGGATTGCCCTGCCCTGGTGAATACCTAAGGCTCCAACTCTTACATGTAACAGGTGTGCCAAGACAAAGAAATATGGCCCAAATGAAAGAACATATCCAAACTCCAGAAAAAAACTAAGCAACAAGAAGATAACCAACCTATCTGATGCAGAGTTCAAAACACTGGTAATCAGGATGCTCACAAAAGTGATTGAGCTCAGCCACAAAATGAAAGAACAAATAAAGGCTACCCAAAGTGAAATAAAACAAAATATACAGGGAACCAACAGTGAATGGAAGAAAACCAGGACTCAAATCAACGATCTGAAACAAAAGGAAGAAATAAACATCCAACTGTGACAGAATGAAGAAACAAGAATGCAAAAAATTAAGATATGCTTAGGAGCCCCTGGGACAACTTTAAACATTTCAAAAGCCAAATAATGCAAGTGCCAGAAGGAGAAGAAGAAAAGCAAGAAACTGAAAACGTATTTCAGCACATAATGAAGGAAAACTTCCCCAACCTGGTGACAGAAATAGACTTCCAGGAAGTCCAGAAAGCTCAGAGAGTCCCAAAGAAAGTGGACCCAAAGAGGAACACACCAAGGCACATCATGATTAAGTTACACAAGATTAAAGATAAGGAGAGAATCTTAAAAGCAGCAAGAGAGAAAGAGACAGTTACCTACAAAGGAATTCCTATAAGACTATCAGCTGATTTCTCAAAAGAGACCTTACAGGCAAGAAGGGGTTGGAAAGAAATATTTGAAGTCATGAAATGCAAGGATCTGCATCCAAGATTACCCTATCAAGCAAAGCTATCATTTTAGAATGGAAGGGCAGATAAAGTACTTCCCAGATGAGGTCGAGTTAAAGGAGTTCACCACCACCAAGCCCTTATTATATGAAATGTTAAAAGGAATTACCTAAGAAATAGAAGATAAAAAAACTGCTAACAGTAAAATGACAATAAACCCACAGCTATCAACAACTGAACCTGAAAAACAAAAACCAAAACCAAGCAAACAACTAGAACAGGAACAGAATCACGGAATGGATATCACATGGAGGGTTATCAGTAGGGAGGGAGAGTGGGACAATGTGGGGACAAGGTACAGGGAATAAGAAGCAGAATAGGTAGGCACAAAATAGTCGGGAGGTTAAGAATAGTATAGGAAGTGGAGAAGTGGTAGAACTTATTTGTATGACTCATGGACATGAACTGTGGGGGTTGGGGTGGGAGGGCTAGAGGGTAAGGGGGGCAGAGCAGGGAGGAGGGGGATAAAGGGGAGGAAAAAACTGGGACAGCCGTAATAGCATAATCAATAAAATACACTTAAAACAATAAATAAATAAATAAACAAACAGATAAATAAATAAATAATTGATTAATTAATTTTAAAAATGAAAGTGAATAAACTTTTTAAGGAATCAAATTTATTTCAAAAGACTACACATGGTTACTTAATCCATGGTACTGAACATCTTTTTCTTTTGTTAGTTTTTGTTTTTAAGTGTGAATGTGACCTCCAGACAAGATGGAGGCATAGGCAGACACACTGCCTCCTCACACAACCAAAATAAAGACAACAACAATTTAGAAACAAAAAACAACCAGTACTTACAGAAAATTGAACTATATGGAAGTCCAAGAACCAAAGAGTTAAAGTAGACACATTCATTCAGACCAGTAGGAGGGGTGCAGTCAGGCAGCCAAGTGGAGAGAGGTCATGACAAAGCAGCGGTTGGCAGACCCTGGGCATGCAAGGCAGCAATGGGTGGACCCAGTGAGGTGGCAGACTGTGGAGGGGTACAGCACACAAGGCAGCTGGCAGACCAGGAAGTCCCACATTCATGCACAGATAAACCAGGTGAAACTGGGGAGTGAGACAGACTGCACAACTCAGGGTCCCAGCATGGGGAAATAAACCCTCAAAACACCAATTAAAAACACCTGTGGGGGTTGAGGTGCTGGGAGAAACAGACATCCTCACAGGAGAGTTTATTGGAGAGACCCACAGGGTCCTAGAATGTACACAAACACACCCACCCAAGAATCAGCACCTGAAGGGCCCAATTTGCTTGAGGGAAGCAGGGGAAGTGACTGAAATCTGCCAGATAGCAGAGCAAGCACCATTGCTCCCTCTCGGACCTTTGCCCCACATACAGCATAACAACAAAGCAATGTGGGTTGCCCCATCCTGGTGAACACCTAAGGCTCCACCCTTCACTATGTAACAGGCACGTCAAGACAAAAAAAAAATGGCCCAAATGAAAGAACAGATCAAAGCTCTAGGAAAAATACAACTAAGTAAGGAAGAGACAGCCAACCTATCAGATGCGCAGTTCAAAACACAGCTAATCAGGGTGCTCACAGAATTGGTTGACTATGGTCACAAATTAGAGGAAAAAAATGAAGGTTATGTAAGTAAAATAAATGAAAATATACAGGGAACCAATAGTGATGGGAAGGAAACAGGGACTCAAATCAATAGAGTGGACCAGAAGGAAGAAAGAAACATCCAATCAGAAAAGAATGAAGAAATAAGAATTCAAAAAAATGAGAGCCTTAGGGACCTCCAGGACATCTTTAAATGTTCCAACATCCAAATTATAGGGCTACCAAAAGGAGAAGAGGAAGAGCAACAAGTGGAAAAATTATTTGAACAAATAATAAAGGAGAATTTCCCCAATATGGCAAAGGAAATAGACTTTCAGGAAGTCCAGGAAGCTCAGAGAGTCCCAAAGAAGTTGAACCCAAGGAAGCACACACCAAGGCACATCATAATTACATTATCCAAGATTAAAGAGGAGAGAATCTTAAAAGCAGCAAGAGAAAAGGAGGCAGTTACCTACAAAGGAGTTCCCATCAGACTGTCAGCTGATTTCTCAAAAGAGACCTTGCAGGCAAGAAGGGGCTGGAAACAAGTATTACAACTCATGAAAGGCAAGTACCTACATCCAAGATTGTTCTATCCAACAAAGCTTTCATTTACAATGGAAGAGCAGATAAAGTGCTTCTCAGATAAGGTCAAGTTAAAGGAGTTCATCATCACCAAACCCTCATTTTATGAAATGTTACAGGGATTTATCTAAGAAAAAGAAGATAAAACACAAGTATAGTAAAATGACAGCAAACTCACAATTATTAACAACCACACCTAAAAGAGAAACAAAAATAAACTAAGCAAACAACTAGAACAGGAATAGAATCACAGAAATAGAGATCAGTTGTAGGGTTAGCAACAGGGGAGTGGGAGGAGGAGAGAGAGGGAAAAGTTACAGAGAATAAGTAACATCGATGGTAGGTAGAAAATAGACAGGGGGAGGGTAAGAATAGTACGGGAAATGTAGAAGCTAAAGAACTTGTAAGTATGACACATGGACATGAACTAAAGAGGAGGAAATGTGGGCGGGAGGAGGTGTTCAGGGTGAAGGGGAGTGAAAGGGGGAAATGGGACAACTGTAATAGCATAATCAATAAAATGTATTTTTTAAACTGTAAATGCAAGTGATTAATGATTCCAGACTTGTTAACAAGCATCATTCTAAAGTTCCTGCTCTCATCAACTTGGGTAACAAATTATTTACTGGAAAGAGAAATTCACTTAAAATGTCTCCATATCTTCTGTGACTCAAGTGGTACACTAATTACAGGGAACCCAGAATGATTCAACACTTTTCCCCATTGTTCCCATGATCTTTTGGTTATACTTTGAGACCTAGAAGAATGCTAGATAAATGCTTCGAAATTTGCAGGGTGTATGTTTTTAGCCCATATGCAGGTTTTGCCAGAAGTTGAACAGCATTTCTGGGATGTTGCAAAAATATTTTCTTCCTTTCCTTTTATATTTTTGTGGGGTTGAGAGAGGGGAGGGCATTGCCTTCTGGCATAGTTGGTGGTAGACAGTTTACTTGGCTTTGGTTTTATATGTGTGTGTATGTGTGTATAATATGTATAAAATATACACACACACAGAGAGCAAGAGAGAGAAAATATGCATTAGTCCAGAAATTGTGGCCAGTCCAGATACTTTCTTTTTTAAAAATTTTATGTGTTTATTTTTAGAGAGAGGGGAAGGGAGAAAGAAAGAGAGGGAGAGAAACAGCAATGTGTAATTGCCTTTCATGTGGCCCCATTGAGGACCTGACCTGCAACCCAGGCATGTGCCCTGACTGGGAATCGAACCAGTGACCCTTTGATTTGTAGCCCACACTCAGTCCACTGAGCCACATCAACCAGGGCCTCTACATACTTTCATTTCAGCTGTAAACTGTATCACTTACTGACATTGTAATTTGCAAATGTATCATATGTTTACAGAAGTGCCTTGCATTTAGTCTGCCTTGTTTCTATTTTGATTTTTTGTCCAGTTTGCTGCCTGCTTGCCCAAAGCTAGTATGCTTTAGAACCATGGACAATCAAAAACAGACATATCCTTGAGGTTTTTAAAGCATTGAACAAACTGGAAAATGTGACATACTACATATGGAAGTGGAAAACATCTGTGTTTTTGTGGTTTTTTAAAATAAAAATTATAAAAAATTAAAAAACATAATTTCTCTTGTGGTCACTAAACCCATTTCAATTATGTCAGTGTTGATATAACATAAAATTTATTTAAGCCAAACAGAGGATACATCTGGAAGAAAGATCTTAACAGACTAAGAAAAATATTCTTCCAAGAATGACAGTTTGCAGCTGTTTTTATGCATTTGGAATTAAGGAGAGAACATAAGGAAGATCCCATGAAGGTGGGAGAAAGCAAGTTGGGGATTGGATTACAGGTTAGTTAAAATTATGTGCTCCCATGAGGGTGATTACTTTAAAAAGAAATATTTCAAAGGTGTGTTAAACCAGATGCACAAAAACAATGGACAGGGCTTGCTTAAGTCAAAGATAAACCTTTTACTAAAGTTATATGCCTGGGTTGTGAGTACCCACCATGAATTTTTTATGTTCAGTCCACCCTTTGTGGTTACTTTTGTCTCTGGGTTTGTAAGGTCCACCCTACAGGCCTCTCTTAGCTTGTCAGTTTTAGCATGTGGCCTCTTTTTTGTCCACACAGCCTTATCCTCTACCAGGTATTTTTCAAGAAAGGTTTCCTGGTCTTTCTACTGAACACTTTTTGGGAAAGTGAGTAACAACAGGATTCAGATCACATGCCAGGTGCTTCCTGGGGGCCCTGGACACTGAAGAGCTCACTTCCTTGGGGATAGATGGCTTAGTCCCTACAGCTTGACATATTTGTTTTTCTCTCATATTTATTCTTTGTGCACAGGCAGAATCTGTCCACACCATCAGAGTAATGCCCAACACAAAGTTGACCATCAATCCATTTTTGTTAATAGCTTGAATGAGTGAACAAATGAATGGATATCCAGTAGATTGTAGCAATGTTGACATTTTATTTAAGATGAGACCAGCAGTTACCTGCCTGAGGACATCAGATCATGACCTGTCTGGAGGCAGAGGATTTGACTTTATGGTTTATCCGAGATCTATTTCAATCTCTTGACAGTTTCTGGTAGGGGGCTGCCATAGGTGCCTGGGGCCCTAGAGAATGTTTCAGAAGAAGCAGGAAGTCCACTTCACTGGAAAGCAATCAAGAGGACAGGAGCAGCATTCCAGAGAGGACTAGGTTGGGAAAATATTCTTGTAGGTAAAGGGAGAAAATGTGTGTGTATGTAAGGACTGTGCTATTTGCAGGTGTCTGTTCTCTAGTGTTCATGTTGCAGCCTTTGGAGCAGGGCTTCTTAAGTTGCTTGTTGAATAGCTCTAACTCACCACCTGATGCTTGTTTTCACTCTAATTTTCCATTATAGAAACCTTATCTTGTGAGTCAAAATGAGAGACAAAAAACAAGAAAATAGAAAGAGTGGGGTGGAGTGGGGGTTAAGGCTGAGTAGAGATAAGCATTGGAGAAATAAGCTCTTATAAATCCCACCCCAGCTTTGCCCCAGAGGGCTTTTCTACCAGGAATTCAAAGCCCTCTTCCCTCACCATGGGCTGCATGGGGCAGAGGAAAGCTAGAACCTCGTCTGAATGGAAAACTGCTCCCACAGCCCTGTGTGTCCACACCAGGCTTAATGGCTGCAGGTTCCAGCTGAGTCTCTCTAAACCAGCCCTAGTTCTTGACCTGAATCAGGTGTGGCTTTTTAAGGGAAACTATTAATTTAAAAGTAAAAGGCTTAATTTTTCTAGGTGAAAGGAAGGGAAAAGCACTTACCCCACCACTCCCTTTTCTTTCAGAATTTCTTTCTTCATCCTTTTCATATGTACTTAATTTTTTTTGTGGCCACATAAGTTACTTGCCAGTCTTATAACTCAGGATTGTTTCCTCAAGGACCTGGAAGCCACCTCTTTGCAATGTAATCATCAAGGAAGATAACACCCTATCTCCCAGTTTCCTGGGAACAGATGGTCTAAATTGCCACCTGACTCCATTTGTGGTAACCTACCTAATCTAATCAAATTCATCCATATAGTAATGTAAGCGTGAGATTGCTTTATCTTTGCAATCTCTTCAGTTGCTCATTTCTGGTTTATGCTTGTTCAGTAATACAACTGTTTTTTTCCTCTTCTACCTTTGTGGCTAGATTTTGGGGGTTAGGAGTGGATTTCGTTTTTAATTATATTCTCCACACTTTGTACAGCACCAAGGACATGAATTTCATGTCAAGGACAAGCAGGAGACCTGGAACCTCTCTAATGACCCAACAAAAACAGTTGAGTCCCAGTCCTCTGTGGCTTCTCTCCCAGGTCCCTAACCACTTATTTTTTATCGGTAGGCTTTGAATCTATAGGGTTCAATCTACAGTACAGGTGGCAAACACAAGGCCTGCAGGCCAAATCTGGCCCTCCACCTTGTTTTATCCAGCCCCACACCTTGTTTCTACCTGGCGGGAGCACTGAGTTCCTTGCCCCTAGTTAAGGAATAGTTATATTTTTACAGTCCTAAAATTACTTTCGACCCTTTAAAGGCAACCTTGAGGCTGATGTGGCCCCTGGTGAAAACGAGTTTAACACCCCTGATCTATAGGGACAGAAGGTTCAGTATGTGACATAGCATGAACGCCAGTCTTTACTGGTTTCAGCAGGAAGCAGTTAATTAAAGTTGGGGCAGTTACTCAAAGTTATTTATGGGCTGCTTCTTTGGACACTATGGAACCTCTCTGCATTTCAAGCCTTGGGATGAAATCACAGTTTCAAGGCTTTCTATCCCAGATAGTGGAAACACTACATAGAATTTCAAGGACTTCCCTCCTTGCATTCTAGCATAGTGTTTCTTGTGATGTTGGAACACCTGGCAATGTTATTGGACCAGGCTCAGGACTAATGAGTTAGTGGGGGAAACATGTCTTCCTCCTCCTCCCTGCGTTGGTTTGCTATTCATGTCTTGCAGCCTGTCAAGGCCAGGCACATTCACTCAGGATTCTGTTAGATGGAAGAAAATGCGTGGAGCCAGTTGGGTGCCAGACATGCCTTTATTCAAGGGTGGGAGATCCACACTCACCACAAGCCATGTGTCATACAGCAGGAAGCCCCAAGTCCCTTATATACTACATGTACACAAAGTGGGCAGGGTGCCAAAACATTGTATAACAGCATGATTCTGTGCATGCAGGCCCACTCAAGGTTATGGGAATAAAGTTTCATGGACCCTGCCTCAGTTGCCCAGACATCTGGCTGATAAAGCCTGACTGCCTTTGTTTACCAAACACATTTTACCTAAGTGATAAAAGGTGTTTTCTGTCAACCAGGATGCTAGGTCCTGGCCAATAATAGCAGCACAGTCTCAGAGTTCTTCATATACTAGTCCCTGCCTCAATAAGAATTGCAGGGCCCCAAGGTGGCATCAAATCTCTTGCTTACTCCTCATTTTGCTGCTTGCCCCTGGCTGTGGCTGTCATCTTAAAACCAGAAAAGTCATCATTCATGCTGCCTGTCACTTTCAGAACCAATAAGTAGAGCCAAGGATTGAATCTTTACAGGAACTTTATTGAGATGTTCACCATCTAAGAAGACAGTGGGTTATGTACCTTAAAAAAGTCTTAAAATATCATCTCAAGCCAATCTTTTTATAGGGAGAGGGAAAGGGTAGGTAAAGGGTTTGGGGAAAGGTCAATCAGATAAGAGTTGCATTCCAGAAGTGGTTGTCCTAGTATTTCTTTATGTGATGATAATCAATTCTTTTTTTTTGCGGGGGGGGGAGTAATTCTTTTTTTTTTAATTTAAATTATTTTATTGTTGTTCAATTACAGTTGTCCATAGTTTCTCCCCACCCCTCCCTGCCACCCTGTCCAAACCCAACTCCCTCTCTTGCTTCCACCCTCCCCCTTGGTTTCATGCATGTGTCCTTCACAGTAGTTCCTGAATACCCTTCTTCCCACTGTCCCTTTCCCCCTCCCATCTGGCTATTGTCAGATTGTTCCTAATCTCAATGACTCTGGTTATATTTTGTTTGCCTTTTTCTTTTGTTGATTATGTTCCAGTTAAAGGTGAGATCATATGGTATTTGTCCCTCACCACCTGGCTTATTTCACTTAGCATAATGTTCTCCAGTTCCATCCATGCTGTTGCAAAGGGTATAAAGCTCCTTCTTTCTCTCTGCTGTATACAATTCCATTGTGTAAATGTACAATAGTTTTTTGATCCACTCATTTACCGATGGGCTCCTAGGTTGCTTCCAGCACTTGGCTATTGTGCTGCTATGAACATTGGGGTGCATAAGTTCTTTTGGATTGGTGTTTCAGAGCTCTTAGGGTATAATCCCAGCAGCAGAATTGCTGGGTCAGAAGGCAGTTCCATTTTTAGTTTTCTGAGGAAATTCCATACTGTTTTCCACAGTGGCTACATCAGTCTGCATTCCCACCAACAGTACACTAGGGTTCCCATTTCTCCACATCCTCTCCAACACTTGTTCATTGCTTTGTTTATGATGGCCATTCTGACTGGTGTGAAGTGGCATCTCATTGTGGTTTTAATTTGCACCTCTCTGATGGCTAATGATGTTCAGCATCTTTTATGTCAAATTTTTTACTTTAATTGTTGTTTCAGTACAGTTTTCTGTCTTATACTCCCATCCCAGCCCACACCCTCAGCCCTCCCCCCAGCCCTTCCCACCTCCCTCCCATTTCCATGCCCCCCTAGTTTTTGTCCATGTGTCTTTTATACTGGTTCCTGTAAACCCTTCCTCCTTTCCCCTGAAATTCCCTTGCCTCTTTTCTCTGGTCACTGTTAGCCTGTTCTCTATTTCAGTGCCTGTGGTTATATTTTGCTTGTTTGTTTATTTTGTTGTTTAGGTTCCTGTTAAAGATGAGATCATATGGTATTTGTCTTTCACCGGTTGGCTTATTTTGCTTAGCATAATGCTTTCCAGTTACATCATGCTGTTGCAAAGGGTAGGAGCTCCTTCTTTCTTTCTGCTGCATAGAATTCCATTGTATACATGTACCACAGTTTTTTGATCCATTCATTTACTGATGGGCACCTAGGTTGCTTTAAGCACTTAGATATTGTAAATTGTGCTGCTATGAACTTTGGGGTGCATAGGTTCTTTTGCATTAGTGTTTCAGGGTTCTTAGGATATAATCCCAGCAGTGGAATTGCTGGGTCAAAAGGCAGATCCATTTTTACTTTCCTCAGAAAATTCCATATTGTTTTCCATAGGGGTTGTACCAGTCTACAATCCCACCAAAAGTGCACTAGGGTCCCCTTTTCTCCACAACCTCTCCAACACTTGTTGTTTGTTGCTTTGTTTATGATGGCCATTATGTCTGGTGTGAAGTGGTATCTCATTTTTAATTTGCATCTCTCTGATAGCTAGTGATGCTGAGTAACTATTTATGTTCTCTGAATCCTCTGTATGTCCTCCTTAGAGAAATGTCTGTTTGGCCCATTGTGATCCCTCCTACTTTACTCTTCTTTCTCAACATTGCAGCAGCTATTCAGGGTTGTTTAAGGTTCCATATAAATTTTTGAAGTGTTTGTTCTATGTCTGTGATATATGCCATTGATGCTTTAAGTAGGGATTGCATTGAATGTGTACATTGCTTTGGGTAGTATGGACATTTTGATGATGTTAATTCTTCCAATCCATGAGCATGGTACATGTTTCCATTTGTTTGTGTCTTCCTGAATTTCTTTCTTCAGTGTTGTGTAGTTTTCTGCATACAGGTCTTTTACCTCCTTGGTTAGGTTTATTCCTAGGTATTTTATTTTTCTTTTTGCTATATCAAATGGGATTTTTTCTTGATTTTTGCTTCTGCTGTTTCATTATTGGTATACAAAAATGCCTTTGATTTCTGAGTATTGACTGTATCCCACTGTTTTGCCAAATTCACTTATAAGGTAGAGCAGTTCTTCGGTGGAATGTATAGGATTTTCTAGGTACACTAACATGTGATCTGCAAACAGTGATGGTTCTGTTTCCTCCCTTTCAATTTGGTTGCCTTTTATTTCCTTTTCTTGTCTGATCGTTGTGGCTAAAACTTCCAGTACTATATTGAATAGAAGTGGTGAAAGTGGACAACCTGTGTTGTTCCTGATCTTAGTGGAAAAGACTTTATTTTTTGCCCATTGAGTATAATGGTGGCTGTAGGTCTCTCCTCTATGGCCTTTATTATGCTGAGGAGTTCTCCCTCTATTCCCACTTTGCTGAGTGTTTTTGTCATAAATGGGTGCTTTACCTTATGAAATGCTTTTTTCTGCATCTATTGATATGATCATGTGATTTTTTGTCTTTGCTTTTGCTTATGTGATGTAGTACATTTACTGATTTGCAAATATTGAACTATCCTTGCATCCCTGGGATGAATACCACTTGGCCATGGTGTATGATCTTTTTAATGTATTCTTGGATGTGGTTTGCCAATATTTTGTTGAGTATTTTAGTCTCTATGTTCATCAGCAATATTGGCCTGAAGTTTTCTTTCTTTGCTGTGTCTTTATCTGGTTTGGGGATTAGGATGATGCTGGCTTCATAAAAACTGTTTGGGAGTCTTCCATAATTTTGGATTTTTTGGAATAGTCTGTGAAGGATAGGGGTTAGCTCTTCCTTAAATAGTTTATAGAGTTCTCCTGTGAAGCCATCTGGACCGGGCTTTTGTGTGGGGAGTTTTTTGATTGCTGCTTCAATTTCATTTACTGTTATTGGTCTGTTGAGACTATCTGCTTCTTTTTCATTCAGTTTTGGAAGATTATATTTTCCTAGAAATTTATCCATTTCACCTAGGTTTTCAAATTTCTTAGCATACCATTCTTCATAGTAATTTCTTACAGTCCTTTGTATTTCTGTGGTATCTGTTGTAATTTCTCCTCTTTCATTTCTGATTGTATTTATTTGGGTCCTCTCTCTTTTTTTCTTGATAAGTCTGCTTAAAGGCTTGTAGATTTTGTTTATCTTTTCAAAGAATCAGCTCCTGGATTCATTGATCCTTAGAATTGTGCTCTTAGTCTCTATATCATTTACTTCTGCTCTAATCTTGATTATTTCCTTCCTTCTGCTTGCTCTGGGCTGTCTTTGTTGTTCCTTGAGTTCTTGTAGGTGTAGGGTTAGGTTGTTTATTTGAAATGTTTTTATATTTTGTAGGTAGGCCTGTATGACTAGGAACTTCTTTCTCAGGACTGCCTTTGCTGTGTCATAAGCTTTGGGTTGTTGTGAGTTCATTTTCCTTTGTTTCCAGAAACTTGTTGATTTCTTCCCTAATTTCATTCTTGACCCATTCATTGTTTAATACCATGCTATTCAATCTCCATGAGTTTGAGTGTTTTGGGTTTTTTCCCTTGCAGTTGGTTTCTTGTTTCAGTCCCTTGTGGTCAGAGTAAATGTTTGGTATGATTTCAGTTTTTTTGGATTTGTTGAGGCTTGTTTTGTGTCCTATCATGTTGTCTATCTTTGAAATGTTTCATGTGCATTTGAAAAGAATGTGTATTTAGCTTCTTTGGGAAGGGCTTTATATATACCAGTTAAGTTCATTTCATCTAGGGCATTGTTCAATGCCACAATATCTTTGTCAATATTTTGTTTGGAAGATCTGTCCATTTTTGAAAGTAGGGTGTTAAAATACACTACTATAATTGTGTTGCTGTCCATATCTTTCTTGAAGTCCTCTAAGATTTTTGTTATATATATGGGTGTGCTTATGTTGCATGCATATATATTTACAATGTTTATGTCTTCTTGATAGATTCTTCCTTGAGTATCATGTAGTGACCTTCTGGGTCTCTCTTTATGGCCCTTTTTTGGAAGTCTATTTTGTCTGATATGAGTATTGCTACCCTGGCTTTTTTTGTGTGTGTGTGTCTGTTTGCTTGGAAAATTTGTTCCCAGCCCTTCACTTTCAGTCTGCGTAGGTCTTTTGTCCTGAAGTGGGTCTCTTGTAAGCAGCATATGTGTGGATCATGCTTTCTTATTCATTCAGCTATTCTATGTCTTTTGATTGGAACCTTTAGTCCATTTATGTTTAAGGTTATTATTGATAGGTTCTTCATTGCCATTTTTGTACCTGTGTTCCTCTCTCTTTCTCTTTCCTTCCTTTCCTTAAAGCAGTCTCTGTAGCATCTCTTGCAGAGCTGGTTTGGTGGAGGTGTATTCTTTTAGACTTCTTTTGTCTGAGAAGCTCCTTATTTGGCCTTGTGTCTTGATTGAGAGCCTTGCTGGGAAAAGTAGCTTTGGTTGCAGGCCTCTGGTTTTCATTACTTGGAATATTTCTTGCCATTCTCTTCTGGGTTGGAGCATTTCCATTGAGAAGTCAGCTGCTAACCTTATCAGGGCTCCCTTGTATGTTACTTCCTGTTTCTCCCTTGCTGCTTTTGAGATTCTCTCTTTATCTTGGAATTTTGCCTTTTTGATTATGATATGTCTTGAAGTGGGCCTCTTTGGATTCCTCTTGACTGGGACTCTCTGTGTTTCCTGGATTTGTGTGACTTTTTCTGTCATCAAATTAGGGAAGTTTTCCATCATTACTTTTCAAACAGGTTTTCTATCCCTTGCTCTTCTTCTTCTCCTTCTGGTATCCCTATTTTACAGATATTATTATGTTCCATGTTGTCTTTCATTTCTCATAATCCCTCTTCATTCTTTCTGAGCCTCTTTTCCTTTTCTTGCTCTTTCTGGGTGTTTTTTTCTACTTTGTCTTCAAACTCACTGATCTGATCTTCTCCTTCATCTAGCCTGCTTTTGACTCCTTCTATTTCAGAAATTGTATTCTTCATTTCCTCTTGGCCCTTGTTCAGAATCTCTATTTTCTTTTTCATGTTGCTATAGTTTGCAGTGAGTTCACTGTAGTTTCCCTATAGTTTCTGGTAATTCACTGTGAGCTCATTGAACTTCCTGATAACCATTGCTTTGAACTCAATATCTGATAGTTGACTTGCCTCTATTTCATTTAGCATTCTTTCTGAAGCTTCCTCCTTTCCTTTCATTTGGGGATTGTTTCTTTGTCTTCCCATTGTTTCTGAGACTCTTCTTGTTAGCCTCAGCTTCTTAAATTGATCTGTGCTGACTCCCTGGGTGTATGGCGTGAACTTCTGTGGTAGAAGACCTGTGAGGTTCAGTGATGCCATCATCTTGATCTCCTGAGCTTACTGGTCTTGGGCTGTTGTTTAAGTTGACTCTGTGTTTGTCTTTGGGTTTTGATTTTTGTTGGTATCCTTCTTTCTTGTTTTATTTCTTCTTCCTTTCTTTCCAACTTTATCTCTTCTTCCTTCCTTCTGTTTTTTTTTAATACCTACAAGTGAGACAAAAAAAAAACCCTGAAACTGTGAAAAGACCAGAGTTGGACCCAAAGAAGAGGCATCCCAACAGCTAAGACAGTGAGACAAATTTTACTTTGCTATTACAGAGAACTCCTTTGTAGTAGAAGTTCTTTTATTTCTTTGATGGGTCCTTCCCACCAGCTGGTTAACTGAGGGTTACTCTGTCCACCGCCTCTTGTATTTTGTTGTGCTGGTGAGGGCAGTTTGTGTTGAAGCTGATTCTTCCGTGTGTACAAAGTTTTGAGGATTCTCTCTTTCTCTCTCTCATTCAGTTGTTTGTACTTCGTATTTTCTTCACTATTTAGTTGTATTTCCAGATAGGTCCTGGATTGAGGTTAGCGTGGCTTCCACTCCCTCCTTCACCTTCTTCTGTTATTATGTGTTGGTGGTTCCTTTGTTGTTGGGTTTCTTCTTCCAGTGGGTATCCTGGTGTTCACCGCTTCTACCTACTCTTTTTTGTGATCAATTGGAGGAGGAAGGCAAAATGGTTTAAGACAGCAAGAGAGTATTCTATGATATTTACAGTAGCAGCCAGTAGAGAAGAGATAGGAGATCCTTTGGTTATGTATAGTGTTAACCATGATCTTCCAACCAACTAGCTGATTTTTAGAAAGGATGAAAAGAAGATAAGACTCTTGTTAGGGAGGGAAGGATTGTGAGTTGGATCTAGGAAGCAGTGAGGTTGTTGGAGGTCGGATTGTGAGGTAAGGTGAGCGTAAAGGATAGTAAATAGGTGTAGTGTGTGAGAGAATAGAGTTAACCACTGCAGTAATAGAGTTCAGGAAACTCTGAAGTGTGCTAAGATCTGGGAGGGGTGTTGTGAAGTATTTACAGTTGTATGGGACAGCTATTATTTACAATAATATTACAGCAACAATCATATGACAAAATCTATGTGATCTGGATAACAAGAATAGTGAGTATAGGACCTTGAGTAGTGTGCTAATGGAACACAAGTGAAGTGAAGGACAGTAAATTAGCAATACACTATGAAAGAGACATCAAGAGAAACCTGTCAAATGATACAATATAACCAGCCAAGCAAAGCAGACTATATAGAAAGAAGAGCAATACAAAAATACTATTAAAATAAAAGATGAAAGAATAATGAAAAATATCATAATAATACAAATATGCAATAACTTGCAGGTTCTCTGTAATAGCAAAGTGAAATTTGTCTCACTGTCTCAGCTGTTGGGATGCCCCTTCTTTGGGTCCAACCTTGGTCTTTTCACAGTTCCAGGGTTTTTTTTGTCTCACTTGTAGGTATTTAAAAAAAAGCAGAAGGAAGGAAGAAGAGATAAAGTTGGAAAGAAAAGAAGAAGGAATAAGACAAGAAAGAAGGAAAGAGAGGAAAAAGGAATTGAAAGGTAAACAATAATAAAAATTTAAAAATAAAAAATTATTAAAATAACATAAAATAAATAAAAAATAAAATAAAATAATAAAAAGCCTCTTGGTTTCAAAGTGGCCAAACCGGTTTTTCTGGTCTTGCTGGCTGCAGCCAGCTGAGGGGCGATTGGTGTGGCTTTTCTTCCTTCCTGATATGCACTCAGTCAGCCTGGTGCACACTCTCCCTGGAGCTAGCCTGGTGCCACTCCCCGGTGCCTTGGGTGTGGGATCCAGGCCTTTCTGAGTGTGTACTTTCCCTGGGGTTACTGCTGTGGACTCGGGTGGTGGTACACTTGCACTCGGCCAGGCTGCCTTGGTCCTATGGGTTCAGGTGCACATCCTTCCCAGTGCTATGGGGGTGGGCAAAGTCTTCCTCACAACCTTCCCTGCGGCCTCGGGATCACTGCCTGGCTGAATGGCGGGGAGGCCAGAGTGATTGCTGCAGGAGAATTCCCCAAACAGTGTCTCTCTTTTCACTTTTTCTTTTTGAGAAATTCCTCCTACTCAAGCCTGCCACTCCATACAATGGCCTGGCCTCTCCCACAGCCCAATTCTCCAGCCAGACCTGTGACTATCAGAGTCAGGGCCTATCACTGCGTGAGTCTCAACTCTCCCCACGTGGTGTTCACTGACTCCGTGGGTGCTCACAGCCCATGTGTGTTTGCCACTTAGTCCTTGTTCCCCTCTCTGTGACTTCAAGCAACCAGGTCTCTCCCAGTGCTGCTCAGACCTTGTTTGGCCGAGGCGGGAGCAGTTGCCCCACCTCTCTCCCAAGGACCCTGTGGCAGACCCTGCACATGCCCGGCCTGGGGCTGCAGCTGCCCTGGTCCACACACTGGTCCCTGGGACCTTATTGTCCTGAAGCACTCTCCTTACCCTCTAGTTTTTCAGTGTCCACTACATTTTTGGTCTCTTATTCTCATATATGCTGGGTACTGTTGGCTGTTTGCCCTTTGCTTCTGTAGATTGTCTAGGTTTTTCTCCCATATGCAGGGGGAAGTGGAATCTACTCCCTCCTGCCTGGACACTATCTTCCTCCTTTTCATGCTGAGCATCTTTTCATGTGTCTCCGAGCCCTCTATATGTCCTCCTTGTAGAAGTGTCTGTTAAAGTCTTTTGCCCATTTTACAAATGCATTTTTGTCTTCCTGGAGTGGAGTCATGTGAGTTCTTTACATATTTTGGAGATCAAGCCCTTGTCCAAGGTGTCATTGGCAAATATGTTTTCCCAAATAATTGGCTCTCTTTTCATTTTAATGCTGTTTTCCTTAGCCATGCAGAAGCTTTTTAATTTGATAAGGTCCCATTGGTTTATTCTTTCCTTTATGTCCCTTGCTTTGGAGGACTTATAAGTGAAGATGTTGCTGCATGGAATGTCTGAGATTTTCCTGTCAATGTTTTCCTCTAGGGCTTTTATGGTGTTACAACTTATATTTCACTCTTTTATCCACTTTGAATTTATTTTTGTGTATGGTGTAAGTTGGTGATCGAGTTTCATTTTTTTGCATGTAGCTGTCTAGATCTCCCAGCACCATTTGTTGAACAAGCTCCATTATATGCTTCTTCCCCATTTGTTAAATATTAATTGACCATAGAGACTTGGGTTTATTTCTGGGATCTCTGTTCTGTTCCATTGGTCTATGTGCCTGTTCTTATGCCAGCATCAGGCTGTTTTGACTACAATGGCATTGTAATACTGTTTGATATCAGGCCTTGTGATCCCTCCTGCTTTGTTCTTCTTTCTCAAAATTGTTGCAGCTATTTGGGGTTGTTTAAGGTTCCATGTAAATTTTTGAAATGTTTGCTCTATATCTGTGAAATACGTCATGGGTACTTTAATAGGGATTGCATTGACTCTATAAATCACTTTGGGTAGTATCGACATTTTGATGAAGTTAATTCTTCCAATCCATGAGCATGGTACATGCTTCCACTTGTTTTTGTCTTCCTGAATTTCTTTCTTCAGTGTTGTGTAGCTTTCTGAGTGCAGGTCTTTTACCTCCTTGGTTAGGTTTATTCTTAGGTACTTTATTTTTCTTGTTGCTATATCAAATGGGATTTTTTTCCCTGATTTCTGTTTCTGATGTTTCATTGTTGGTGTACAAAAATGCCTTTGATTTCTGAGTATTGACTTTGTATCCTGCTGTTTTGCCAGATTCATTTATTAGGTTAAGTAGTGTTTTGGTGGAGTCTATAGGATTTTCTATATATACTATCATGTCATCTGCAAACAGTGACAGTTCTGTTTTCTCCTTTCCAATTTAAATGCCTTTTATTTCTCTTTCTTGTCTGATTGCTGTGGCTAAGACTTCCAGTACTATGTTGAATAGGAGTGGTGAAAGTGGGTATTCTTGTCTTGTTCCTGATCTTGGTGGGAAAGCTCTAAGTTTTTGTCCATTGAGTATGATGTTGGCTGTTGTTTTCTTACATATGGCCTTTATTATGTTGAGGAATGCTCCCTCTGTTCCCACTTTGCTGAGTGTTTTTGTCATAAATGGGTGCTATACCTTATCAAGTGCTTTTTCTGCATCTATTAACATGATCATGTGATTTTGTCTTTGCTTTTGTTTATGTGATGTAGTACATTTACTGATTTGTGAATATTGAACTATCCTTGCATCCCTGGGATGAATCCCATTTGGTCACGGTTTATGATCTTTTTAATGTATTGTTGGATGTGGTTTGTCCATATTCTGTTGAGGATTTTAACATACATATTCATCAGCGATATTGGCCTGAAGTCTTCTTTCTTTGTTATATCTTTATCTGGTTTTAGGGTTAGGATGATATTGGCTTCATAAAGAGTTTGGGAGTACTGCCCTGGCTGGCATAGCTCAGTGGGTTGACTGCAGACTGCGAACCAAAGCATCACAGGTTCGATTCCCAGTCAGGGCACATGCCAGGGTTGCAGGCCACAGCTCCCAGCAACCACACATTGATGTTTCTCTCTCTCTCTCTCTCTCAATCTCTCTCTCTCTCCCCCTCTCTCCTTCCCTTCCCTCTCTAAAAATAAATTTTTTAAATCTAAAAAAAAGAGTTTGGGAGTCTTCTATATTCATGAATTTTTTTAATTAATCTGTGGAGGATGGGAGCTAGCTCTCCCTTAAATGCTTTGTAAAATCTCCTGTGAAACTGTCCAGTCTACTTGGTATTGCTGGATACCAACACCATCCAGATGAACGCCAAGAAACTTTATGATAATTTTGCAGAAATAATGGACGTTCGTGACAGTGATGAGGATGAAGATGAGGACGACAGCACAGAAGCAGGACCATCAAGTGCTTCTCCCACCAGACCAACCCCATTCAGTGCCAGCAAGGGCTGGTTTGACAAATTCCAGAGATGCTTTGAACTCAAGAGCATTTCTCTGCATGGAGAACCTGCCTCTGTGGATGAAAAGCTGCACTAGGAACTCCCCACAACTATGTTCATCACTCAGGCAAAGAGATCAGTCAAGCCCTATGCCTTTAGTGGAAATAGAAGTTATGGCCCAGGGCAAAGATACCGCACCACCTGATGAAGCGCCTAATGAAGTCGTGCCTTCAGAAGAGTTGCAATGCTCTTCTTGGCTGTGCAGTACATTCATCGTATTGTCATCATCTTCATTGCCATCAGCACTGCACAGCTACATAATTCATGATCTTCATCATTCAAGTTGTAGTATACTTCACTGGTGAGTACCCATATAGAATTTCATATGTTGTTAAAATTACGTAGGTTTAAGAGTATAGAAAGTGTTTAAGGGCATATGAAATGTTTATATGAGTGTGTGAGAGGTTAATAAGACAGTGGGAAGGGTTTATAAAGCCTTAAAATATATATAAATAATAAAATAAATGTAATGCTGCTACTTCACAGATTTTCACCTATCACGGGGGTCTCTGGTATGTAACTCCCTCAACAGGTGAGGGATCACTTATGCATTCTTTTCAAATGCACATTGGACAGTTTCAAAGATAGACCACATGGTAGGATACAAAACAAGCTTCAACAAATTCAAGAAAATTGAAATCGTATCAGGCATCTTCTTGGATCACAAGGGCTTGAAACTAGAAACCAACCTCAAGGAAAAAACTCAAAAACTCATCAAGAAAAAAAGAGAGAGGACCCACATAAATAAAATTGGAAGTATAAGAGAAGTCACAATTGATACCACAGAAATACAAAAGATTGTGAGAAATTACTATGAACAACTATATACCAAGAAATTGGACAACCTGAGTGAAATGGATAAATTCCTAGAAGCATACAATCTTCCAAAGAAGATTGAAGATTGAAGATTGCTTCTTCCAATCAAGAAGAAGCAGAAAGCCTGAATAAACCAATAACAACTAGTGATATCGAAGCAGTAATCAAAAAATTTCCAGCACAAAAAACCCTAGACCAGATGGCTTCACAGAAAACCCTGGACCAAACATTCCAAGAATAATTAACCCCTATTCTTTTTAAACTATTCCAAATAATTTAAGCAGAAAGATGAGTCCTAAACTGTTTTTACAAGGCCAATATTATCTTAATTCCAAAACCAGGTAAAGACACAACAAAGAAAAAAGACTATAGACCAACATCTTTGATAAACAGAGATGCTAAAATCCTCAACAAAATAGTAGCAATCTGGATTCAGCAATACATTCAAAAGGTCATACATCATAATAAAGTTGGGTTTATTCCAGAGATGCCAGGATGGTACAATATTCACAAATCAATAAACATGATATACCACATAAACAAAATGGACCAAAATCACATGATCATATCAATAGATGCTTAAAAAGCATTTCATAAAATCCAGCATCAATTTATGATAAAAACAGTCAGCAATGTGCATATAGAGGGAGCATTCCTCAATATAATAAAGGCCACATACAAGAAACCTACTGCCAACTTCATACTCAATGGGCAAAAACTAAACTCTTTTCCCTTAAGGTCAGGAGCAAGACACAGGTGTCTGCTTTCACCACTCTTATTCAACATAATGCTGAAAGTTCTAGCCACAGTGATGTGACAAGAAAAAGAAATAAAAGGCATCCAAATTGAGAAGAAGGAAGTAAAACTGTTATTATTTGCAGATAACATGATAGTGTACATAAAAACCCCTATAGACTGTACCAGAAAACTACACAACTTAATAAGTGAATTCGGCAAAGTAGCAGAATGCAAAGTCAATATGCAGAAATTGAAGGCATTTGTGTACACTAATAATAAATTATAAGAAAAAGAAATTAGGGGGAAAATCCCATTTGATATAGCAACAAGAAAAATAAAGTATCTAGGAATAAACCTAACCAAGGAGGTAAAAGACCTAGACTGAGAAAACTATAGAACGCTGAAAAAAGAAATTGGGGAAGATACAAATAAATGGAAGTATATACTGTGTTCATGGATTGGAAGAATCAACATCATTAAAATGTCCATACTACCCAAAGCAATCTATAGATTCAATACAATCCCTATTAAAATACCAATGACCTATTTCACTGATCTAGAACAAATACTCCAAAAATTTACATGGAACCAAAATAGACCCCAAATAGCCTCAGCAATCTTAAGAAAGAAGAATAAAGTTGGAGGGTTCATAATACCCAATATCAAACTATATTACAAGGCCACTGTAATCTAAACAACCTGGTACTGTCATAAGAATAGATGCATAGATCAATGGTACAAAATAGAGATTCCAGAAATAAACCCATGTCCCTATGGTCTATTGATAGTTGACAAAGGGGGCATGAGCATACAATGGAGTAAAAACAGTCACTTTAATAAGTAGTATTGGGAGAAATGGAGGGGTATATGCAAAAAAATGAAATTTGATCACCAACTCACACCATACACTAGAATAAATGCAAAATGGTTAAAAGACTTAAATATAAGTCATGATACCACAAACATCCTCATGGAAAAGGTAGGCAATAAAACCTCAGATATCTCATGTAGCAATATTTTTGCTGATATATCTCTATGGCAGAGATGTCAAACTCATTTTCAGCAGGGGTCACATCAGCCTCGTGATTGTCTTCAAAGGGCCAAAAGAAATTTTAGGACTGTATAAATGTAACTACTCCTTAATTAGGGGCAAGGAGCTTGGCACTACCACTGTGTAGAAACAAAGTGCCGGGCCAAATAAAACAGGGTGGAAGACTGGATTCATCCTATTGGCCTTGTATTTGCCACCTGTGCTGTAGGGCAAGGTAAATAAAGCAAAAAATAAATAAATGGGACTACATCAAAGTAAAAAGTTTCTGCACAGATAAAGAAACCATGATCAAAATGAAAGGGGAACTGACTGTATGGGAGAACATATTTGCCAATGATACATCAGGCAAGGGTTTAATCTCCAAAACATAAAGAACTCATAGTACTCAACACCAGGAAGACAATCCAATTAAAAAATGGGCCAGAGAGGGAAGATGGCGGCTTTGCTCTAGGCAGCGTGTTTCTAAGCTTCTGTGAAGAGGAGGGAAACTCCTGGTTCGGTGGAGAAGCGGAGCAAGTGGACTAGGTTACTGAATCACTTTTGAAAGCAGGACATCAAAAATTATTGCGATCATTGAAAAACCAGACGATAAGGAGACTGCTTCAGGACAAAAGGGACCTAGGGATCAGCTCGGGGACTAGGGATGTGCAGTCCCCAGGCCCGGTGCTCCCAGGTCTGCCTCGGGGCTCCTGGGAGAGGGGAGTCGCTGCTCCCTCCCCCAAATACAGGGGTTGAGCAACTCCAGGGGACAACTTGTTGCTTGAAGGCACAGAGAGGCCAATTGGACTGGGAAAAAATCACCCAGGGACTATGAACACCCACCCAGAGACCTGGGAGAAGTGAGGGCCTCCAGCCAGCATGACCAGGGGCAGCCTGGAAGAGCGCCCCACACCCCTAGCCCGTGGAAGTGTGGATCAGTGGAGGACCCAGAGCCGGGAAGGGCTCGGGCGTCTTCAGGTCTCAGGAGCCAGCAGTTCTGATCTGGGGAAGTGCGCACCCCATCGAGAATCTTGACTCTCAGGCTGTGATCCCGGAAGGTATGGGCGATTAGTGCCTTCCTATAGCCCGAATCTCAAAAGTTGGTGGAGGGGCGTGCCCTTTTATGACTCCCAGGGAGGGCACAGTGAATCCCAAAACATCTCGGGTGCTGCCTGAAATCATAGAGCTGGAACCCTGCAGGAACCCTGGAGTCTGGAAGAACGTGGCAGTGAGCTCCAGAGAGCAAGTGTCCTCAGGAGCGCCCAGTGTTCCTGAGAGACTTGCTGAGATCTGGCTGGGAAGAGAGAGAAGCATTTCAAAGGTCCCTCAGCCAGCTGAAGCCAGCAAGATCAGATAAACTGGTCTGGCCAGTTAGAAACCAACAAGAGGTTTTTTTGTTTGGTTTGGTTTGGTTTGGTTTGGTTTTTGTGGCTGTTGTTGGATGATTGATTTTATCTTGTGTTTTAAGTGACATTTTATTTTTCAATTCTTACTATTTTTATATATCACAATCCCTTATGTTTCTTTTCCATTCATCCTAATAATATTCTTTCCAATCCAAATTTATCTCTCCTGCACTCCATCTTCTGCTTTTCTTTCCTTTTTTTTTCTTGCAAGTTACTGTAAATTTGTATTATCTTTTTCTCATCTTTCTGACATTTTTTATTTTAACACTATTTTGGTATTCTTTTTCTTTTCGTATAAACTTCTTTGCTTGGCTGGTTATACTGTAATTTGATAGGATCCTCCTGGTATCTCAGTCACAGTGTGTTGATAATTTACTATCCTGCATCTGTGTTCCATTAATACAACTCTCAAGGTTCTATACTCTTTATTTTTGTTATCTAGATCTCATCGATTCTGCCATAAGACTGTCACTTTACTCTTACTGTTAATAAGACCTAGTCCTTACAATTGTAAATACTACTCAATACCCCTACCTAATCTCAGCCCACTTTGCAATTTCCTGAACTATACTATTGTGGGGGTTCTCTCTATTCTTTTATACACTACTCCTACATACTAATCTTTAATCCAACCCTACCTTAGAATCTGACCTCCCACAGCCTCACAGCTTTCTAGATATAACTATCAATCCTCTCATCCCCAATAAGAGTCTTACCCTTTTTCCATCCTTTCTAAAACGTGGATAGTGTGGTGGAGGATGACGGTTAATACTATAAGGAGCCAAAGGATAACCCATCTCTTCTCTACTGGCTGCTAAAGTAAATATCATAGTACACTACCTTGCTGTCTTAAACCATTTCGCCTTACTCCTCCAACTGATCACAAAAAAAAAGAATAGGGGGAAGCTGTGAACACCAGGATACACGAAGGAGATTGCACCACTAAATCCCACAAGTATTCTACCACAAAAGTTCACACCATAATTGCAGGGAACCAGAACAGATCAATTTAAGAAACAGAGGCTAACAAGAAGAAACCCACAAACAATGAGAAAACAAAGAAACAACTCCCAATTGAAGAGAAACGAGGAAGCCTCAGGAAAAATGCTAAATGAAATAGAGGCAACTCAACTATCAGATAGTGAGTTCAAAACAATGATTATCAGGAAGTTCAATGAACTCACAATGAGCTTTCAGAAATTAGAGGGAAATTATATCAATCTCACTGCAAATTATATAAACATGAAAAAGGAAATAGAAACTCCCAACAAAGGCCAACAGGAAATGAAGAATAAAATCTCTGAACTGAAGAACACAGTACAAGGAATGAAAAGCAGGATTGATGAAGCAGAAGATTGGATTAGCAAGCCAGAGGACAAAGTAGAAAACAACATCCAGAAAGAGCAAGAAAAGGAAAAGAGGCTCAGAAAGAATGAAGAGGGATTAAGAGAAATGCAAGACAATATGAAACGTAATACTATCCATATAATAGGGATACCAGAAGGAGAAGAAGAAGAACAAGGGATCGAAAACCTAGTTGAAAAAGTAATGAAGGAGAACTTCCCTAATTTGATGAGAGAAAAAGTCACACAAATCCAGGAAACACAGAGACTCCCAATCAAGAGGAACCCAAAGAGGCCCACCTCAAGACACTTCATAATTAAAATGGCAAAATTTCAAGACAAACAGAGAATCTTAAAGACAGCAAGGGAGAAAAAGGAAGTAACACACAAGGGAGCCCCAATAAGGCTAACAGCTGACTTCTCAATGGAAACACTCCAAGCCAGAAGAGAATGGCAAGAAATACTCCAGGTAATGAGAACCAGAGGTCTGCAACCAAGGCTACTTTATCCAGCAAGGCTCTCAATCAAGATAGAGGGCCAAATAAGAAGCTTCCCAGACAAAAGAAGTCTAAAAGAATACACCTCCACCAAACCAACTCTGCAAGAGATGCTAAAGGGACTGCTTTAAGGAAAGGAAGGAAAAGAGAGAGAGAGAGAGGAACACTCATATATAAAAGACAATGAATAAGTACATATCAATAATAACCTTAAACATAAATGGATTAAATGCTCCAATCAAAAGACATAGAATAGCTTAATGGATAAGAAAAAATGCCCCACATATACGCTGTCTTCAAGAGACCCACCTCAGATTAAAAGACCTACACAGGCTGAAAGTGAAGGGCTGGAAACAAATCTTCCAAGCAAATGGACAAGGGAAAAAAAGCCAGGGTAGCAATACTCATATCAGACAAAATACACTTCCAAAAAATGCCCATAAAGAGAGACCTAGAAGGTCACTTCATAATACTCAAGGGAAGAACCCACCAAGAAGACATAAATATTGTAAATATATATGCACCCAACATAGGAGCACCCAAATACATAAAGAAAATCTTAGAGGACTTCAAGAAAGGAATGGACAGCAACACAATTATACTGGGAGATTTTAACACCCCACTATCAAAAATGGACAGATCTTCCAAACAAAATATCAACAAAGACATTTTGGCATTGAACAATCCCCTTGATGAAATGGACTTCACTGATACATACAGAGCCCTCCATCCAAAAGAAGCTAAATATACATTCTTTTCAAATGTACACAGAACATTTTCAAAGATAGACCACATGATAGGATACAAAACAAGCCTCAAGAATTTCAAGAAAATTGAAATCATACCAAGCATTTTCTCGGACCACAAGGGACTGAAGCTAGAAACCAACCCGAAGGAAAAAAACCCACAACACTCAAAATCATGGAGATTAAATAGCATACTATTAAACAATGAATGGGTCAAGAATGATATTAGGGAAGAAATCAAAAGGTTTCTGGAAACAAATGAAAACGAACTCACAACCACCCAAAACTTATGGGACACAGCCAAGGCAGTCCTGAGTGGGAAGTTCATAGCGATACAGGCCCACCTAAAAAAGTTAGAAACATTCCAAACAAACAACCTAACCCTATGTCTACAAGAACTTGAGGAACAACAACAAAGACAGCCAGAGCAAGCAGAAGGAAGGAAATAACCAAGATCAGAGCAGAATTAAATGACATAGAGACTAAAAGCACAATTCTAAGGATCAATGAATCCAAGAGCTGGTTCTTTGAAAAGATAAACAAAATCAACAAGCCTTTAAGCAGACTCATCAAGAAAAAAAAGAGAAGACCCAAATAAACACAATCAGAAATGAAAGAGGAGAGATTACAACAGATACCACAGAAATACAAAGGATTGTAAGAAATTACTACAAAGAACTGTATGCCAAGAAATGTGAAAACCTAGGTGAAATGGACAAATTTCTAGAAAAATATAATCTTCCGAAACTCAATGAAAAAGAACCAGAAAGCCTGAACAGACCAATAACAACAAAAGAAATTGAAGCAGCAATCAAAAAACTCCCAACACACAAAAGCCCTGGACCAGATGGTATCACAGGTGAATTCTACAAAGCATTTAAGGAAGAGCTAACCCCTATCCTTCACAGACTATTCCAAAAAATCCAAAAAGATGGGAGTCTCCCAAACTCTTTTTATGAGGCCAACATCATCCTAATTCTAAAACCAGATAAAGACACAACAAAGAAAGAAAACTTCAGGCCAATATCACTGAGGAACATTGACGCTAAAATCCTCAACAAAATACTGGCAAAACGCATCCAACAATACATTAAAAAGATCATACACCATGACCAAGTGGGATTCATTCCAGGGATGCAAGGATGGTTCAATATTCACAAATAAGTAAATGTAATACATCACATAAACAAAAGCAAAGACATAAACCACAAGATCATACCAATTGATGCAGAAAAAACATTTGATAAGGTACAGCACCCATTTATGATAAAAACACTCAGCAAAGTGGGAATAGAGGGAGCACTCCTCAACATAATAAAGGCCATATAGGAGAGACCTACAGCCACCATTATACTCAATGGGCAAAAATAAAAACCTTTTCCACTAAGATCAGGAACAAGACAAGGCTGTCCACTTTCACCACTTCTATTCAATATAGTACTGGAAGTTTTTGCCACAGCGATCAGACAAGAAAAAGAAATAAAAGGCATCCAAATCGGAAAGGAGGAAACAAAACTGTCACTATTTGCAGATGACATGATAGTATACATAGAAAATCCTATAGACTCCACCAAAAAACTGCTTGACCTAATAAATGAATTCGGTAAAACAGTGAGATACAAAGTCTATATCCAGAAATCAAAGGCATTTTTGTACGCCAACAATGAAACTGCAGAAGCAGAGATCAAGGAAAATATCCCATTTGAAACAGCAAAAAGAGAAATAAAATATCTAGGAATAAACCTAACCAAAGAGGTAAAAGACCTGTATTCAGAAAACTACATAGCACTCAGGAAAGAAATCAAAGAAGACACAAACAAATGGAAACATATACCGTGTTCATGGATTGGAAGAATTAATATCATCAAAATGTCCATACTACCCAAAGCAATTTACACATTCAATGCAATTCCTATTAAAGTACCAATGGCATATTTCACAGACATAGAACAAACACTTCAAAAATTTATATGGAATCATAAACGACCCCCAATAGCTGCTGCAATTTTGAGAAAGAAGTGTAAAGTAGGAGGGATCACAATACCCGACACTAAACTATACTACAAGGCCACTCTAATCAAAACAGCCTGGTACTGGTATAAAAACAGGCACATAGACCAATGGGAACAGAACAGAGAGCCCAGAAATAAACCCAAGTCTCTATGGTCAATTAGTATTTGGCAAAGGAGGAAGCAACATAAAATGGAGTAAAAATAGCCTCTTCAACAAATGGTGTTGGGAGAACTGGACAGCCACGTGCAAAAAAAATGAAACTTGAACACCAACTTACACCATATACAAAAATAAATTGAAGGTGGATAAAAGACTTAAATATAAAATGTGACACCATTAAAGTCCTAGAGGCGAACGTAGGTAGGAAAATCTCAGATATTTCATGACGAAACTTTTTTACTGACTTGTCCCCTAGAGCAAGGGACATAAAGGAAAGAATAAACATATGGGACCTCATCAAAATTAAAAGCTTCTGCACAGCTAAAGAAAACAGTATCAAAATAAAAAGAGAACCAACTGTTTGGGAAAACATATTTGCCAATGATATCTCATACAAGGGTTTAATCTCCAAAATATATAAAGAACTTACATGACTGCACTCTAAGAAGACAAGGAATCCAATTAAAAAGTGGGCAAAGGACTTGAACAGACACTTCTCCAAGGAGGACATACAGAAAATCCAAAGACATGAAACGATGTTCAATATTGCTAGCTATCAGAGAGATGCAAATTAAAACCACAATGAGATACCACTTCACAACAGTCAGAATGGCCATCATAAACAAAGCAACAAACAACAAGTGTTGGAGAGGTTGTGGAGAAAAGGGGACCCTAGTGCACTGTTGGTGGGACTGCAGACTGGTACAACCACTATGGAAAGCAGTATGGAACTTCCTCAGAAATCCAGAAATGGATCTGCCTTTTGACCCTGTGATTCCACTGCTGGGACTCTATCCTAAGAACACTAAAACACCAATCCAATAGAATCTGTGCATCCCAATGTTCATAGCAGCACAATTTACAATAGCTGGATGCTGGAAGCAACCAAGATGCCCATCAGTAAATAAATGGATAAAAAAACTATGGTACATTTACACAATGGAATTCTATGCAGCAGAAAGAAAGAAGGAGCTCCTACCCTTTGCAACAGCATGGATGGAGCTGGAAAACATTATGCTAAGTGAAACAAGCCAGGCAGTGAAAGACAAATACCATATGATCTCACCTTTAACAGGAACCTAAACAACAAAACAAAGAAGCAAGCAAAATATAACCAAAGACACTGAAATAGAGGACAGGCTGACAGTGACCACAAGGGAGAGTAGAGGGAATTTCAGGGGACATTGGGAAGGGTTCATGGGAACAAACTTAAAGGACATATGGTCAAAAACTAGGGGGAGGGTGGTAATGGGAGGGAAGTGGGGAGGGGTGGGAGGGGGGTGCTGGACTGGGAGTAAAAAGGAGAAAACTATATTTGAACAATGATTAAAATAAAATTTTTTATAAAATGGGCCAAGGACCTGAAAAGACACTTCCCCAATAAGAACATACAGATAACCCATGAACATATGAAAAGATGCTCAACATTAGTAGCATCAAAGAGATGCAAATTAAAATCACAATGAGATATCACTTCACACCTGTCAGAATGATCATCATTAATAAATCGACAAACAATAAGTGCTGGCAAGAGAAAGCACTTATTGGAGAAAAGGGAACCATAGTACATTGTTGGTTGGAATGCAGACTGGTGCAGCCTCTTTGAAAAACATTATGGAATTTCCTCAAAAAATTAAAAATGGAAGTGTCTTTGACCACGCAATTCCATGGCTGGGGATATACCCCAAGAATCCCTAAATATAAGTTCAGAAGAACTTATGCACCCTTATGTTCATAGCAGCACTATTTACAGTAGCCAAGTGCTGGAAACAGCCTAAGTGTGCATCAGTAGATGAGTGGATACAAAAACTGTGGTACATTTACACAATGGAATACTATGCAGTAGAAAGAGAGAAGGAACTCCTGCCTTTCACAACATCATGGATGGAACTGGAAATGATTATACTAAGTGAAATAAGCCAGGTGGTAAAAGATAAATGCCATATGATCTCACTTTTAAGAAGAACCTAATGAACAAAATAAACTAACAAGCAAAACAGAACCAGAGACATAGACACATGGAACAAATGGACAGCAGCCAGAGGGGAGGTGGAAGGGGGATAATGGTGGACAGAAGGGGAAAAGATTAGTCAAAGAACATGTATGAATGACCAATGGACATGGACAGTGGGGATTGACTGTATGAGTTGGGGGGTGGGCTAAGCAAAGGAGGGAAAAGGGGAAAAATTGGAACTGTAATAGAATAACAATAAAAAAAACCCCAGGTGATCATGACAGCTGTTCTCTCTCATTCAGTGGTTCTTAGAGTTCCTGACAAGCAGTTTCAGCATCATTTGAGAACTATTTCAAAATGTTCAACTGTGCTCAATCAGAAACTCTTTTTATAAATATATTTTATTGATTACGCTATTACAGTTGTCCCATTTACCCCTTCACTCCCCTCCACCCTGCACAGCCACTCCCACCCACATTCCCCACCTTTAGTTCATCTCCATGTGTCATAAGCTCTTTAGCTTCTACATTTCCCACTCTATTCTTCCCCTCCCCCTGTCTATTTTCTACCTACCAATATATGCTACTCATTCTCTGTACGCTTTCCCCCTCTCTCCTCTTCCCACTGCCCTATTGCTAAACTTCCATGTGATCTCCATTTCTGTGGTTCTGTTCCTGTTCTAGTTGTTTGCTTAGTTTATTTTTGTTTTAGGTGTGGTTGTTAATAACTGTGAGTTTGCTGTCATTTTACTGTTCATCTTTTAAATCTTCTTTTTCTTAGATAAATCCCTTTAACATTTCATATAATAATGGCTTGGTGATGATGAACTCCTTTAATTTGACCTTATCTTAGAAGTGCTTTATCTGCTCTTCCATTCTAAATGAAAGCTTTGCTGGGTAGAGTAATCTTGGATGTAGGTTCTTGCCTTTCATGACTTGGAATGCTTCTTTCCAGCCCCTTCTTGCCTGCAAGGTCTCTTTTGAGAAATCAGCTGACAGTCTGATGGGAACTCCTTTGTAGGTGACTGTCCCCTTATCTCTTGCTGCTTCTAGAATTCTCTCTGTAATTATAATCTTGGGTAACGTAATTATGATGTGCCTTACTGTGTTCCCCCTTGGGTCCACCTTCTTTGGGACTCTCTGAGCTTCCTGGACTTCCTGGAAGTCTATTTCCTTTGCTGGACTAGGGAAATTCTCCTTTATTATTTGTTCAAATAAGTTTTCCACTTGTTGCTCTTCCTCTTCTCCTTCTGGTACCCCTATAATTTGGATATTGGAACATTTAAAGATGTCCTGGAGGTCCCTAAGCCTCTCTTCATTTTTTTGAATTCTTATTTCTTCATTCTTTTCTTATTGTATGTTTTTTTTTCTTCCTTCTGGTCCACTCCATTGATTTGAGACCCAGTTTTCTTTCCATCACTATTGGCTCCCTGTGCATTTTTCTTCATTTCGCTTAGTGTACTTTTCATTTTTTCATCTAGTTTGTGACCAAAATCAACCAATTCTGTGAGCATGCTGATCACCAGTGCTTTGAACTGTGCATCTTATAGGTTGGCTATCTCTTGGTTGCTTAAAAGTATTGGCTCTAGGGCTTTGATTTGTTCTTCCATTTGAGCCATTTTGGGGGGGGGGTCTGGTTGCGCCTGTTGCATAGTGAGGGGCGGAGCCTTAGATGTTCACCTGGGCAGGGCAACCCAGTAGCTGGGTTGTGACTTTGTAGGTAGGGGTGGGGGTCAGAGAGGGAACAATGATGCTTGCTCCACTGTTGGATTTCAGTCCCCTCTGCCACTTCCCACAAGCAAATTGGGCCCTTCTGGTGCTGGTTCCCAGGTGGGTGGGCTTGTGTACATTCTAGGACCCTGTGCATCTCTCCAACGAACTCTCCTGTGAGCCTGGGAGTCTCTCCCAGCACCTCAACCTCCACAAGTGTTTTCAGTCAGTGCTTTCAGGCTTTATTTCCTTGCGCTGGAGCCCTGGATTGTGAGGTCTGTCCCACTGCCTGTTTTCACCTGGTTTATCTGCGCTCAAATGTGTGACTGTGGACAGCCATCTGCCTTGTGCGCCATACTGGGTCTGCTCATTGCCTCCCCGTGCCCGCGCCCTTGGTCTTCCACTGGGGTCTGATAGCCGCTGCCTGTGCCCTGTACACGCTGGTCTGCCAGCCACCACTTTTTCCTGCCACAATCCCTCTCCACTGGCCACTGACTCCATCCCTCTTACTGGCCTGGATGAATGGTTGTTGGGACTTCTGTACAGTTCAATTTTCTGTCTGTTCTGGTTGTTTTTTTGTTTCTAAATTTTTGTTGTCCTTAATTTTGGTTGCTCGAGAAGGCACAGTATGTCCACCTACACCTCCATCTTGCCCAGAAGTCTCAATTGGAAACTCTTGGTATGGGGTCCAGGAATGGCAGGTTTAACAAGGTCTTCAGGTGATTCTGATACATACAAGTGAAGTGGGCAGAATATATCAAGAAAGGCTTTGCTGAAATGCTGTGCCCTTCATATACCTCCTTGTCACCAGGTAAGTGCAGATGGCTGACAGGCCCTGACCATAATCTTGGGATTTCTGGATTGAATCAGTAAATCCTCCAGATACTCAAAGACAATAGTCAAAGATTTCCTGAAACAATACTCTCACGAAGACAAAGGAGATACAGAATAAACTCCATTATGTCACCAACACTTCTAAGCCCCAGCTCAAGGTGGAAAGCCATCATGCTCCTCTGCTCCAGAAAACAGTTCATGTAATAGTAGCCTCAGAGGGCCACCTGATGTAGACTGTGGCTCAGCATATTTAACTCAAGAAATACAGGACTAGGGTAAGGCTGTGATTTTGAATTTTATGCATTCAGTAATCACTGAGAAGGAATGCATTTCCTAGCCTTTAAAATAAAATAGAGAAGTGCTCCAAGACATCTTGAAAGATGTAAGTTAGAATAAATTCCAGTCTCAAGCTAATAACTATTTAATTTATTGACTTTGGCATCAGGCATTGTGCTGGGAGTTTCCTGGTTGCTTCTCAGAACAACTGTGTGTGAAAAATGCGTCGATGGAGAGATGTCAAGGAGTGGAAGGACTGTGTCTCGAATCTGAGCACTTGGATTGGGGTTTCAGTTTCTCAGTTCTGCCCCTAACCACAAACTAACTGAAATAAAAGATAGATGGTACTGGATTCCTGGGTTGTCGTTTGTTTGTTTGTTTGTTTGTTTTTTCTGATGGACAAGTGAGAACATGTTTATAGGTACTCAAAAAGTAAGCTTTGGTTATGACTGGTTATTCCCATTTTATACACAGGAACGAAAAGGTTGGAGAGGTGAATCAGAGATTCTCAATGCTGGTGGCACTTTTGAATCACCTGCAGGGCTTTTTAAAAACCCAGTAATACCCAAGTACAGTAGATAGGATTTAAACCAGCAGGTTAAATGAGTTGCCTGCCATTGTACAGCCAGCAGGTGGCAGGGTTGGGACTCGAGCCCAGGCCTATTGATACTGAAACCCAAGCCCTGCTGAAAAACCAATTCTTGGAGCTCATAGTGCAGTAACACCTCTGAGGTGTAAGGCAGATGTAGTGTGAGGATTCTGGCCTCTACTGGGCTTCCCTGTGACAATACTTGTCACAGTAAGCATGGTATTTTCCCAGCAGATCCAGTTCAGAGTCTGTCTCAGGTGGTGCTGATCTCAGCAAGAGCAGTCCTTGGGGAATAAAAGCAAAGTGTGAAGTCACAGAGAAGGAGCAAAAGGTTTCCTTCTGACTAAAAGTATTACTCTGCCACTAAAGAAAAGAAAAAGAAAAAGAAAACCCATACAAATAAACTACCTACTCACTTTATAATGAGCTGTGGGAGTCACAAGGCACATTCATACTCATTTCCCTGCACTGCTACTTCCTCGCTGAGCGTCTTTGGGCAAGTTACTTAATCTCCCTGTTCTCACTTTCCTCCTCTAAAAAATTGGGGTGATAATAATATCTATCCCATAGTGTTTCTGTGATGATTGGGTGAGATGGTTGTAAAGCACTGAAAACAGGAACTGGCATATAGAAAGCATGCAATGATGTCAGCAGCTATTAAATTCAGACTTCACAAAAACCTGAGGCTTGATGTCTTACCCCAAGTTAACAGCTAGTAATTCAGAGCTAGTATCAAACCCCCTTTTCTAAGTCTAGATTTAAAAGTCCTCTCCTTCTATACCTGTATCTCATAGGTCCTATCTTTGTCATCTCTCACCTGGGCTTTTCAGGGCTGCCTACCTGTGTTTCTGTCTCTAGGTCCTTTTCCATTTAATGCCTCTTCCTCCTTTATATTTATATACTTAGAGATTTTATATATTTACTTTGAGGGATGGGAAAGGGAGGGAGAAAGAGAGAGAGAGAAACATCAATGTGCAAGATATATTCATCAGCTGCCTCTCAAATGCCCCCAAGTGGGGACCTGGCCCACAACCCAGGTATGTGACTGACTGGGAATCAAAGTGGCAACCTTTCAGTTTGCAGGCCAGTGCTCCATCCACTGAGCCATACCAGCCATGGCTATTTACATATTTTAAAGTTTTTATCTTTATCTTTTTTATTATAAAAGTAACATACTTCACTTTGTATTATAAAGGTAAAATAGCATTAGTGAAAATGTGGGGTGAGAAAAATTTATCAAGAATCCCACTACATCTGACGTAAGCTTACTGCACAGTTTCACCCTAAGCACACAGTTTTCTCCATCATGGCTCTTTTTCTTTAAAATCCATAAGAACCACCAAGAAAACTTGGTTAAATTTCAGATTCCTGGGCTCTAGCCTCAAATGTTCTCATTCAGCAGAACTGGGACTGGAGGCCTAGATATTTCTAGTAGCATCAACTTTGAGAAATATCCTTGCGGCATCATGTACATTCCTGTCCTATTTCACAGGAAGTTTTTGCTACAAGCCCCTTTCCTAGTTTCTACATAGGCTTCACACCATAATTTGGCCTCTACAGGGCTTCCATGGGTCTTAATGGTCATTGCAAAAATATGGGTGGTATTCTCCTAGCCAACCCAGTTCAGATTGTTTCTATGGTTGTGTTGATCTCAGATAAAGGGTGTAGGAATACAACATTCAGTCAGGGGGATGCACAGTTGTATACCTCTGGTGAAGTCTTTAAATTGAATTCGTTTAAGCCGTCCAGGCAGGTTTGTGTGTGATAAAGCCAAGTGGAGATCCAGAATGGAGACTTTGACTTTGTCCAGAACCTGAGCTGGACAAAGTCAAAGTCTGGACCAGAAGATTTGAGGCTGCAGGAATTCCAGAAGCTGGTGGTCGGAGCAGCCAGAAGAAGGCCCAAACCACCAGGAGGCGAACTAGTGTGAGCATCGCCCAGGGCTCAGAATCAAGGTTCAGAATGTAAAGAGGCACTGCCCTTCTCGACCGACCCTCAGATCAAGAGGGCCTTGCTTGCCTCACCTGGTCCACTGTCTCTTAACCACATTGGCCTTGACAACTGCTCAAGGGATTCTGCTGAGTTTTAAGCTGGAAAACCTTATATGCCTACTGACCTGCTCAGGTTCATCTGTCTGCTCTATGCCTCTGGGTTTAAAAGGCCCTTCTCTTTCCTTACCACTTACTACTTGGTTAATTAGTGAGTTTATGTAATTGGTGGTACTGATGCAAGGACAAAATCCTTCCATGGGAGAGGAATAACCAAATAAGCCAATGTATCAGAGGCTTTATTTTCTCACTTCCCTCCCTCAGTGTTGTCAACCACTAAAAACTGGGAAGGACCTTGGCTTTAGGGAGCACGACTCTGCTGGGCAAATCTGTGCACAGAGATTTCAGCACCACTCATGCTGAAAACAATTTTTAATACCTTATTACTGAAAGATTCCACTGGAAGCAAGAGGTCCCTCACCTTGTTGCCATGGAAGTCACCAAAGGCCTCCAGCTCTGTTTCCAGGGTCCTTAGCATTGTAGGTCTTGCAATTCAGACTCTCTGAGGGTGAATGGGCAGGACTCAGCAAAACCAAAATGATCATTTATTAACTTACAATAAAAACAGTCACATCTTTATTTTAGCTGATCAACAGAAAACCATGCATAGATATAGACAACAGCATGGTTATTACTAGAGGGGAAAGGGGGGATAAGAAGAGGGTAAATGGGGGGACAAATGGGTGATAGAAAGAGACTTGACTTGGGGTAGTAAACGCACAATACAGATGGTGCATTATAAATCGTAAACCTGAAACCTATATAATTTTATTAACCAATGTCACCTCAATAAGTTCAATTTTTAAAAAAAAAAAGCAGAAAACACACTGAGGTCAGGATTGCATAGTGAATACAAAATTAAACTAAAAATTCTGAGACTGTAAGAAACATTTTCACCAAGCCATAGTCCGGTAATAGGTTCCCATTCTTCACTATTGAGACATGGATGTTATTTCATCCTGTCTGTGAACCCTCTTTCTCTCTGGTCTCTGACCAGTTCCTTTCTCTTTACCTTTCCTCTTTCAATGCTGCAAGCCAGCTCTCAGGATTAAACTTATCAATTCTTGCTTGATCATCATCCTTTGGATGGAGTATGTGCCAGTTTTTTATATACTTCCTCACTATGACTTGATTGCTTTATGATTTTTTCTTTTTTAAAAGATTTTATTTATTTATTTTTAGAGAGAGGGGAAGGGAAGGAAAAAGAGAGGGAGAGAAACATCAATGTGTGGTTGCCTCCCACATGCCCACTACTGGGGACCTGGCCTGCAACCCAGGCATGTGCCCTGACTGGGAATCAAACCAGTGACCCTTTGGTTCTCATGCCCACACTCAATCCACTGAGCTAGGGCCAGGGACAATTGTTTCTGATAATTTCTCCTCTTAGGCCAATTCCCCTTCATCTCATACTTGGCCTCCTTGCCTACATGCCCTCATGTGCCTCTGAGTTCACATAATCAAGAAACATGAGATTTGGAAGTATCAGGGACATGCTGTCAAGCTTGAGAAACAGGTTTTGCAAGAAGCTTGCTGTGGTGAGTAGTAGTATTTACAGAAACAGTAATTGGCACAAAGAAGGCATGAGTGTGTAGGAGTATATGTCACTGGTGCTATTTCAGGGCAAAGTCCAATTTCGTGTGTCCACATGTGAGCACACTCCAGTCAGGTCAGTCTTCATCAACATAGCTTCCTGGTACCAGATTTCCAGGTCTGATGATGTCACTGGGCAGAACTGCAGGACTAGCTGTGACCCTTTACTTACTTTCTTTGCCCTTTGCATGACAGCCTGTCCCCACCCTGTCTTCATTCCTCTTATCTCTAAAGCACAGTTTTTCAACCTCAGCACCAGTGACATTTTGGGCTAGGTTATTCTTTGCTGTGGGAAACTCATATGCATTGTAGGATGCTTAACAGCATCCCTGGCATGTACCCATTAGATAGAAAGCATCTTCCTCATTTATGACAACCAAAAATGTAACCAGACATTGATAAATATCCCTGGTGTGAGGGTGGGGGGCCCATAAGAACCATATATGTAAAGAGGATGGAAAGCAAGTAACACTAATTGCCTCTGATTTCAGGTAGGTGCAGAGAGAGAGACTGGAGTGAGGAAAGTGTTGGAGTAAGCAGGTATATCCTGAAACATTGGGCTCAAATGGTCCCCTGCCACACTACCTCTCAAAAACATTTTTATGCAACAAACCATTAAATATGCTTTGTGCAGAAATCTGCCTGTTTATAGATTCTAACCAGTTTTAGAGATTTTCCTGAAGGCTACCCACATCTATTATGTTTACTCACTCTGACCCAAACTAAATAGGATTTTGAAAAAAAAAATTTTGCAATTTTTTTATTCAGTTACAGTTGTCCCACATTTTCCCCCATTGCTCTCCCTTGCCTCATCACCACCCACTCCCATAGTCAATACTCTCTTCATTGTCCATGCCCATGAATCCTCTATTCATGTTCTTTGGCTTGCTCTTCCCCTTCTTTTCCCATTTTCCCCTTCCCCCCTCCCCTCCAGTCACTGTCAGTTTGTTCTTTATTTCTAGGTCTCTGAATCTGTTTTGCTCATTTGTTTTGTTCCTTAGGTCCCACTTATAGGTGAGATCATATGGTATTTATCTTTCACTGCCTGGCTTATTTCACTTAGCATGATACTTTCCAGTTCCATCCATGCTATCATGAAGGGTAGGAGTTCCTTCTTTCTTTCTGCTGTGTAGTATTCCATTGTGTAAATGTACCATAGTTTTTTGATCCACTCATCTACTGATGAGCACTTAGGCTGTTTCTAGCCTATTGTAAATAATGGTGCTATGAACATTGGGCTGCATAGGTTCTTTTGCATTGGTGATTCAGTATACTTAGGGCATAATCCCAGCATATAGGCAGGAAAATTTCAGATACCCTTGCAGCAATATTTTTACTGATACATCCCCTAGGGTAAGGGATAAAAAAGAAAGAATAAACAAGTGGGACTACATCTAACTAAAAAGCTTCTGCATGGTTAAAGAAAACATCAACAAAATGGAAAGGGAACCAACTATGTGGGTAAACATATTTACCAATGCCTCAGACAAGGGTTTGATTTCCAAACTATATAAAGAACTCACATGACTCCACACCAGGAAGACAAACAATCCAATTAAAAAATAAGCAAAGGACCTGAACAGACACTTCTCCAAGGAGGACATACAGTGGGCCCATAGACACATGAAAAAACGCTCAGCATCACTAGCCATCAGAGAGATGCACATTAAACCCATAATGAGATTCCACTTCACACTCATCAGAATGGCCATCGTTAATAAATCCACAAACAACAAGTGCTGGTGATGTTGTGGAGAGAAGGGAACCCTAGTACATTGTTGATGGGAAGGCAGACTCGTGCACCCACCATGGAAAACAGTATGGAATTTCCTCAAAAACCTAAAGATGAATTTTGAAAAAATCTTGAAAGAACAAGACTTTACTTTTTTAAAGTTCTGAAGCAAAGTTCTCAAAGCCAGAATTTACCACCAGCATCTTAAGAAGTATCATTATTGTTGTTGATGTTGGCATTGCATAAACAACATTGAGGATAATAGAAAGGAAAAATTCTATTTTTATGCTATTCCCCAAATCCAATAGCTTTAATTTTCCATTTTCCTTCTAGTTCTTAACCATACAAATGCATGTTTTTCTCACATACTAAACTCTTCAGTAGACTCAACTTCAGTTTCTCAACACCATGTTCTAATAAACATTTATGGGATGTGAACACATGGCTTGTTCTTCTGTGTCTGAAGATACTTTGAAAGAAAATGTGTACTAATGTACATACATTTGCAACCACTGATTCAGCTACATTTAGTAGAAGGCATCTAGAAAAACAGTTCCAGTTTTATTTTTTAAAACCCTCACCCAAGGATATGTTTATTTTATGTTAGAGAGAGAGGAAGGAAGAGAGAGAGAAGCATTGACTGGTTGTCTCCTATTCACTCCCCAACCAAGGATTGAACCCACAACCTAGGTATGCATCCTGACCAGGATCAAACCTGCAAACTTCTGGTGCATAGGACAATGTTCCAAGCAAGTGAGCCACCTGGCCAGGGAGATAATTTCAGTTTTGATTACCCTGATTAGTCCACGTTACTCTACTTAACGATTGGACTTTAAACTAGAATAAGTTAACTGTCATCCAGATATGTTGACTGTTCTGCTAAGATAACATGAAGAGTAAATGACAGGGCTGGGGACAAACAACAGGCCTCCTAATTCTCTGACCAAACCTAATGGCTTTTCACCACACCCCCTTCCTTATTGCATACCCATAAAATTTACTAAGGGAAGGATAAGTCAGAATGAAACAATACTATTACAAGGAAGCTCGTACACAGTTGATTTTCACAAAGTGTTTCCCATACTGCAAGGATTAAGGTTCTGGGTTTTTGACATTTAGTAGAAATTGCCCAAGGCAAAAATTAGAAAATATGGGTTTAGTCTGGACTCTACCATTTATGAGTGCTAAAACCATGGCTGAATCATTTAACTTCTCTGATCCTTGGTTTCTTAATTTGTAAAATGTCATTGAGTCCTACCAAGTATGTATTAGTACATTCTATCTAAAGAACATTCTATCCTTTGAACAAATAATCCCCCACTTCAGGAATTTTATAATTTAAGAAAAATTTTGGTATGCAGAAATAGCATTATGTACAAAATATACTATCACCCCTTTATTTATAACTACTATTTGTTAAGCCTGCTGTGTGTGAGTGCTCCTCTGCTGATTGATGTAATTGTCTCAAATCTTTATAACAAATCAGAGAGAGGAATAGTATAGTGTTTATTATACAAATGAGAAAACTAAAGGCCAGACAGGAGAAATCCCATACCAAATTAGACATGGTATGTGGTAGAAGCAAAAGTCAACCTCATAATTGCTTTTCTCACTGCTCATTTTCTTTCCTCCTATGCCTTGCCAGTTTTATAATGGCAAATATTTGGAAACACCCTAAATAACCAATAATAGGGATTGACAATGAGGACCTGACTGATGTAGCTCATTGGATTGAGCATGGGCTGTGAACCAAAGGATTGCCAGTTCTATTCCCAGTCAGGGGACATGCCAGGTCCCCAGTATAGGGCACTCGAGAGGCAACCACACACTGATATTTCTTCCCTCTCTTTCTCCTTCTCTTCCCCTCTATCTAAAAATGAATAAATAAAATCTTTTAAAAATTACACAATGGAATCTTTCCAGCCATCAAAATCCTATTTCTATAAAGTTTTTAATCACTTTTATTAAAGTGCTTAATAGAGTCTTCTACCTAATAGAGATGAAAATGCTCTGGAGTAGAAGGAAAGGATCTCCATGCCCCACACCTGGATGAGGATGGGAACAGATGGGCTTGGGTGGAGGTGGGTGGCCAACAGGGATGGGTATCAGCCATCCTTGTGCGACCAGGCATTCACAAAGATGCCAAGCCACTGGGTCAAAGGACAGAATAAGGATAAAGCCAATGGGAGCTGAGTATAAGCTCATGTAAGAAGATATGTTGTTAGGATTTAGGTTTGGCTGCTCTAGCAGAGAAACTTTTGTTTAACAAATGGAAGTAGAATTTTGTTGCTGAGAAATCCAGGCAGGTTCTCAGGAACTGGATTCCCATTATCGGAGACCCAGCTTCCTTCTATTCTGTGGTACTGCCATCCACCACTAAGCTTCCATCTTATAATTCAAGATGACTATTCTAGTGCCTCTGTTCTAGTCAAGGAGAAGGATGGAAGGGGAAGAAAAGGAAACACCTTTTTCCTTTAAGGCTACAACCTGGAAGTTATGAGAATTAATTTATGCACGCCCCATTGGCTAGAATTTGGTCACAATACCCTTTCAGTGCAAGGGAGTCTGGAAAATGTAGTCTTTAGTAGATCCACCATATGCCCAACTGGTGATCCCATTTATATCAAATTAGGAGAGAGAATCTTTGTTGGGGGACAATTAGCCCAGAAGGCTAAAGAAAAGCAAACAACAAAGGAGATTTTATCCTGTTATTATCTATAGAAATTGTCAGTTCTACTCATGAAAACAAAAACATCCAGCCCTGGCTGGTGTGGATCAGTGGATTGAGCGCCGGCCTGCATACCAAAGGGTTGCCAGTTCAGTTCCCAGTCAGGGCACTTGCCTGGGTTGTAAGCCAGGTTCCCAGTAGGGGGCACATGGGAGGCAACCACACATTGATATTTCTCTCCCTCTCTTTCTCCCTCCTTCCCCCTCTGTCTAAAAATAAATAAATAAAATCTTTTTTAAAAATCCAAAAATCCATTTTACACCACTTTAACTTTTCACAGACTTCACCTTATTTCACCTGCTTCAAACTTCCCCTATCACCATCTTCTTAAGAGACATTGAGTAAAATTCTACCTTATCTCTCTATGCTTTTGAGAATCACAGATGAGTTCTTATTGTACAGAACACTGTGCCAAGACTGGTGTGGAGATGATAAAGTTGTTGTTTGCATTATATTAAGAACCAGGGCACATTATTAAGAGCCAGGACACAAGATTGCATATAAAGTTGAATCAAAACTTTAATTCTTTTAAATTCATAGGAAAATATTTGGGGGGGGGACACCATTTCCTGTTTTTGGTGTTAGGACAGTAAGTTTTTACACTTAAAAAAAATTATTTTCCAGCCCTGGCTGGCATAGCTCAGTGGATTGAGCATGGGCTGTGAACCAAAGTGTTGCAGGTTCAATTCCTAAACAGGGTACATGCATGGGTTGCAGGCCATGACCCCCAGCAACCGCATACTGATGTTTCTCTCTCTCTCTCTCTCTATCTCCCTCCCTTCCCTCTCTAAAGATAAGTAAATAAAATCTTTAAAAAAAGAAAAAAATTATTTTCCAAAATGTCTAAAACTTCTTTAATGAGCACCTATAAATTTTATTTTTAGAAATTTTTAAAGTGTTTATTTTTTAAGCCACTATCTTCTTGTCAATCTTTATGTGGAAACAATGAATATAGCATATGTGAAATTGCTTTGAAAACTATAAGGAAAATTGAAAATGCAACAATTTTTAATATGTCATAATTGCTTATTATCTAAAGAATGGGCATTACTAGCAAGGCAGTGGATTTAGGTATTGATTCTTCAAATACCAAGGCAGATTAATTGTGTTCTGAAAGATAAAGTTTGCTACCATACTAGCTAATATATACCAAGTATCTACTATTTACCAGACAGGAGCTTTTCACATATGGAGGAGTTTCTGTCATTATCCTCTTTTTTTCTGGCAGAGAAACTGAGGTTTCCAGTTATTAGGAAACTAGCCTAAGATAACATAGTTCATGATCTAATGTATAATTTTCAAGAAAAACACTACCTATCAAAACTAACGTGTCTGTTTAAACTCCTGGACAAGATGGGGGCATAGGTAGACTCACTGTGCCTTCTCACACAATCAAAAGAAAAACAACAAATTTAAAAACAAAAAACAACTAGAACTGGCAGAAAATTGAACTGACAACTAAGGAATTAAGGAAATATTCATCCAGACTAGTAGGAGGGATGGAGATGGGCAGCTAGATGGAGAAGACTTATGGCAAGGCAGCAGCTGGAGGACCAAGGCAGGCAAGGTGGTGGCTGGTGGACTGGGTGGTCCCACATTCGCATGCAGATAAACCAGGAGGAACAACTGGGGAGCATGGTAGACTGTGCAATCCAGGGTTCCAGCACTGAGAAACAAAGCCTCAGAGCCTCCGACAGAAAACACCTGTGGGGATTGAGGTAGCAGCAGGAGAAACTCCCAGCCTCACAGGAGAGTTTATTGGAGAGACTAATAGGGTCCTACAGTGTACACAAATCCACCCATCCAGGAATCAGCACCAGAAAGTCCCAATTTGATACTGGGTAGCAGAGTAAGTGACTGAAAGCCATAAGAGAGCAGAGCAAGTGGCACTGTTCCCTCTCAGACCCCTCTTCCACATACAGCATCACAACCCAGTGAGGTGGGTTGCCCCTCCCTGGGGAACACCTAAGGCTCCACTCCTTACTGCATAACAGGCATGCTGAGACAAAAAAAAAGGCCCAAATGAAAGAACAGATCAAAGCTCCAGAAAAAAAATACAACTAAATGACAAAGAGATAGCCAACAAATCAGATACACAGTTCAAAACACTGGTAATCAGGATGCTCACAGAAATGGCCGAGTATGACCACAAAATAGAGGAAAAAGTGAAGGCTATAAATAGTGAAATAAAGGAAAATGTACAGGGAATCAACAGTGAAGGGAAGGAAAACCGACACTCAAATCAATGGTTCAGAGCAGAAGGAAGAAAGAAATATTCAACCAGAACGGGATGAAGAAACAAGAGTTCAAAACAATGAGGAGAGCCTTAGGAACCTCCAGGACATCTTTAAATGTTTTAACATCTGAATCATAGGCATACCAGAAGGGGATGAGGAAGAGCAAGAAATTGAAAACTTATTTGAAAAAATAATGAAGGAGAACTTCCCCTATCTGGCAAAGAATACAGACCTTCAGGAAGTCCAGAAAGCTCAGAGAGTACCAAAGAAGCTGGACCCAAGGAAGCACACACCAAGGCACATCATAATTACGCCAGCCAAAATTAAAGAGGAGAGAATCTTTAAAGCAGCAAGAGAAAGGGAGGCAGTTACCTACAAAGGAGTTCACATAAGACTATCAGCTGATTTCTCAAAAGAAATCTTACAGGCAAGAAGGGGCTGGAAAGAAGTATTCCAAGTCATGAAAGGCAAGAACTTACATCCAAGATGACTCTATCCAGCAAAGCTATCATTTGGAATGGAAGGGCAGATAAAGTGCTTCCCAGATAAGGACATGTTTAAGGAGTTCATCAACACGAAGCCCTTATTTTATGAAATGTTAAAGGGACTTATCTAAGAAAAAGAAGGTAAAAAATATGAACAGTAAAATGACAACAAACTCGCAGCTATCAACAACTGAACCTAAAAAAAAAAACAACTAAGCAAACAGCTAGAACAGGAACAGAATGACAAACGGAGATTACATAGAGAGTTATCAGTGGGGAGGAGGAGGCAGGAGAATGGGGGAAATGTACAGGGAATAAGAAGCATAAATGGTAGGTAGAAAATAGACAGGGAGAGGTTAAGAATAGCATAGGAAATGTAGAAGCCAAAGAACTTGTATGTACGACCCATGGACATGAAATAAAGAGGAGGGAATGTGGGTGGGAAGGGTTGTGCGGAGCGGAGGGGAATAAAGGGAGGGAATGGTACAACTATAATAACTTAATCAATAAAATACATTTGAAAGAAAAATAAATAACCTGTCTAGACCTGGCTGGTATGGCTCAGTTGGTTGGAGTGTTGCCCCATAGCTGAAAGGCTGCAGGTTTGATTACCCATCAAGTCACATACCTAGATTTCATGTTCATTTCCCTAGTCAGGGTTCATACCATCCCTGGTTCCCATGTGTGGGCACATTAGGAGGCAACTGATTGATGTTTTTCTCTCACATTGATGTTTCTCTCTCTCTAAAAGTAATGGGAAAATGTCCTTGGGTGAGGATTTAAAAAAAAAGTCTGAACAGACTGACTAATTACCAGAGAAGAAATTAAGAAAGTAAAATTCTAAAAAAATACATCAAATCCAGATTTCATGGGGGGATTCTATCTTCTATTTACTTTTAAAGATCAGATAATCCCAGAGTTATTTAACATAGTCCAGAGCATAGAAAAAAAAAGGAAAATTTCCAATTCCATTTTATGAAACAAGTGTCATTTTGATCCCAGTACTTGATAAAGATGGCACCAAGAAAGGAAACTATAGATCAATTTCATTTATGAATAGCAATGTAAGCATCTTAAATAAAACATTAGGAAGAAGAATCCAGCAGAACATTTAAAGTAAAGCATCATGTGGTTGAGTTTTGGTGTCAGTTATGTCTTACTCCATCTGTTGCTGCCACGTTCCCTGAATAAGAACCTACTGAGTATTTTAAAATTGTGTTAAATACACAGGGGTGTGTTTAAATCATAAGTGTACTAGTTGGTAAATTTTCACCAATTGAACATATCCATGTATAGCACTCATGTTAAGAAATAGAACATTATTAGAATCCCAGAAGTCCTCTCATACCTTCTTTCTCTCTTACCCTTTATCAAGGGTATCTATTATCTTAATTTCTAGCACCCTAGATCAATTTAGCTCATTTTTAACTTTATAAGGGGTTCATACAGTATGCATTCACTTGTGTCTAGCTTCTTTCACTCAAAATTATGTTTCTGAGATTTGTCATATTATTTTATGTAGTTAAAGTTGATTCATTCTCAATTTACAGAGTTTTGTTTACAACAGTGTGAATATATAATCATTTCATAGTCCACTTTACTGTTAGTGGTGAGTTGGATAGCTTCCAATTTGGGACTATTTCAATAGTGCTGCTATGAATATCCTTATATACGCCTTTTGTCACACATATATATACACTGATCTTTGATATCTACTTAAAACTATCCAACAGCATTGAATGAATGTACTTGTTCTATATTCTGATTAGCCCTCAATATATGTCTTTTTCTATTTTAACCATGTAATAGTGTTACCTTAGAGCTTTAGTTTGCATTCATGATGTCTAATAAGAATGAAAATCTTGTCACATATTTATTGGTCATTCTTAAAATCATACTTAAATTTGTCAGGCCACTTGAATTTTATCTCACTTTGCATCAGTAAAGAGATGTGTGTGTTAAAATTGAGTGTGTATGCCTTCTAATCTTTGGTAATATGACACTTAAATAGCTCTCATTCACATAGTCCAGGCTCGAGTGGTGTGTAATTAAAGAGTTCACTCAAAAAAATTAATTTCAAAATAATTCAACTTTAATTCTCAGACATTATGAAAAGAAACACATAGACTACAGTAATGCCTCATTAAATCTCTGTTTCTCTCTTATCTCCACCTCATAGGTTCCCTAGCATTTTTCCAAAAAGCATTAAAAAGAATTATAAAATAATTTTCAGTAGGAAACTCTTTTCTATCATTACTTTAAATCCAAAACTCATATGAGATGATAAATGCAACCTCAAAAAAATAACAACAAAATAAACCTCACAGACCTCTGCATCTTCTTTTTAGTTTTTATATTTTAAAAATATACTTTATTGATTATGCTATTACAGTTGTCCCAATTATTTCCCCTTTGCCTCCCTCTACCTGGTACTCCTCATTCCCTCCTGCAGCCTCCCACCCCTTAGTTTATGCCCATGGGCCATACATATAAGTTCTTTGGCTACTCCATTTTCTATACTGTTTTTGACATTCCTATGTCTATTCTGTACCTACCAATTTGTACTTCTTAACCCAGCACCTCTTCCCCTGTTCTCCCCCTTCTCCCTCCCCACTGATAACCAACCATCCAAATGATTTCCATATCTATTATTCTGTTTCTGTTCTGCTTATTTACTTAGTTTGTTTTTTAGATTCAATTGTTGGTAGTTATGAATTTATTGCCATTTTAATGTTCATAGTGTTCATCTACTTTTCCTTCAATAAGTCCCTTTAACATTTGATATAATAATAGCTTGGTGATGATGAACTACTTTAGCTTTACCTTGTCTAAGAAGCATTTTATCTGCCCTTCGATTTTAAATGCTAGCTTTACTAGATAGAGTAATCTAGGTTGTAGGTCCTTGCTTTTCATCACTTTGAATGCCTCTTGCCAGGCCCTACTAGCCTGCAAAGTTCTTTTGAGAAATCAGCTGACAGTCTTATGGGAACTCCTTTGTAGGTAACTGTCTGCTTTTCTATTCTTCTCTTTTTATCTTTAAACTTTGGCATTTTAATTATGATGTGTCACAGTGTGGTCTTCTTCGGGTTCATCTTGTTTTGGACTTGCTGTGTTTCCTGGACTTGTATGTTTATTTCCTTCATCAAATTAAGGAAGTTTTCTTTCATTTTTTTTTAAGATTTATTTATTTATTTATTTATTTTTAGAGAGGGAAGGGAGGGAGAGAGAGAAACATCAATGTGTGGTTGCTGGGGGCTGTGGCCTGCAACCCAGGCATGTGCCCTGGGAATCGAACCTGTGACACTTTGGTTCGCAGCCCGCGCTCAATCCACTGAGCTATGCCAGCCAGGGCTCTTTCAGTATTTTTTCAAATAAGTTTCGATTTCTTGCTCTTTCTCTAATCTTTCTGGCACCCCTATTATTCAAGTGTTGTTACGTTTTAAGTTGCCCTAGAGGCTCCTTAGCCTACCCTTGTTGTTGTTGGTTTTTTTTTATCTTTTTCCTTCTTGCTATTCTGATTTTTTTTTCTTCCTTATGTTCCAATCATTGATTTGATTTTTGGTTTCATCCCCTCCATTGTTAATTCCCTGTAGATTTTTCTTTATTTCACTTAATGCAACTTTCATTTCCACCTGAGTATTTTATATGCCATTGAAGTACCCAGTGAGTTCCTGGAGCATCCTAATAACCAGTGTTTTGAACTCTGCATCTGATTGATTGCTTATTTCTATTTTGTTTAGAGTTTGTTCTGTTCTTTAATTTGGGCAAAATTTCTTTGTCTCCTCATTTTCGTAGCCTCCCTGTTTGTTTCCATATATTAGGAAGAGCTTCTTTGACTCCCTGTCTTAGTAGTGTGGCCTATGATAGATAAGTGCACTGATAAGTTGGTTGAGGTGGAGATTTAGGTAATCTCCAGGGTGGGACAACCCATGTGAACCAGGTTGATGGAGCCTCCCATATGGTGCCACTGCTCTGTGGCTCTGTGTAGGGGAGCACTCAGAAAGGGGACAATGCTGCTGCCTGGCTTCTGGATTTTTACCTGGGTGGTAACTGTCCCCCAGCACTCCCTAATACCAGACACCTTGTTTCCCCTTGTGTGCCACTAGTACCCTTCCAGCTGCTGCTCTGGTGCTGGACCCCAGAGGGAGTACGTCTGCTAAGTCCTAAGTCCATTGTGGGCCCTTTAAACAGACTACCCTTGTTGAATCCCACAGTTTCTTCCGCTACCCCAACCCCCACTGGTTTTTATAGCCAGAGGTTATAAGGACTTATCTTTCTGGCACTGGAACCCTGGGTTGGGTGGTCTGTCTCACTCCCCAGTTATTCTTTCTGGTTTATCCACATGCAAATATGGGACTGCCAGCTGCTGCCTTGCTGTGCATCCTCTTCTCCCAAGCTGCCTATCTCTGCCCTTCCTACTAGTCTGGGTGAATGCTTCTTCTTTAACTCCTTAGTTGTCAGACTTCATATAGTTCAATTTTCTGTCAGTTCTGGTTGGCTTTTGTTTTGAAATTTGTTGTTATCCTTCTTTTGGTCATATAAGGAGGCAAAGTGTATCTATCTACACCTCCATCTTGGCCAGGAGTCTCGAAGGGATTTCTATATACCCTCTCTGACTTCTTTGATCCAGCCACTTAGCAAGGATTTACTGAAATATTATGTACAGTGCTGTGCAAAGAGCCTTCTAGATTTGCAATCAGCATTCAACAAAATCAAGTCCAGTGACCTGTGATAGTTCCAGATGAAAATGTTTGGAATCCCTAAATATTGCTCATATGTGTCCAAAGGTTGAAGGTAATTGGGGTGTCAAAAGAATGACGGAAAACGAAGGAGGAGTTTGGGGAGAAAGCAGAATAAAAAAAATAAAATCTTAAACATAATGGAAAAAAGACAAGCATTGAATAAGGAATGAGAACTCATTTCCAGTCCTATACTTCTCCAAATCAATGTGTGGCTAACATTTCCTTCCAATATTTCCTTTTTGAGCATTGTAAGGAACTATTGAGGCCTTTTATATCCACATCATTATTAAGGAACACAATGAAACCCAGGAGGGGTGGTGACTTGATGGAGACATGGCTTCTGCTAGGTCCACAGTAATCTCCACTCTTCTTCCTGATTTTCTATATCTTTAAATTGTTTTATAATGGGTTCTCAATACAATGGAAATAGTGCATTGACTGAAAAGTCAATTGATTGATATTACTTTTTGTCACACCCAAGAGGAACGTGATACCTAATATACAAATAAGTCCCTGGCTTTTAGGTACAAACCTTAAAAAAAAAAAAAGAAAGAAAGAAAGAAACAGTGTGTCAAAAACAAAAATCTTTGTTAGGCAGGCTTTAGAAGGAGAAACACAAACACCAAATGAGGAACATGAGATTGTTTTTTTCACTCTATAAATAGACTTTTGTATAAAAAGGCAAAGGACATGAACTGTCCCTTAAAATATTTTCTTCATAGCTGGTTTTTAATTTTTATTTTTTTAATTATATTTTATTGATTATGCTGTTACAGTTTTCCTGATTTTTCTCTCTCTGACTCCCTCCACCCAGCATCCCCCACTCCCTCAAGCAATCCCCCCACCATTGTTCATATCCATGAGTCATGTGTATTAGTTCTTTGGCTACTCCATTTCCTATACTGTACTTTACATCCCCATTGTTATTCTGTAACTATCTATTTGTACTTCTTAATCCCCTCACCCCTTCACCCATTCTTCCCCTCCTGCTTTCCACCTGGCAACTATCTAGTAACTGACTTCTTTTCTCTTGCTACTTTTAAGACTATTTATCTTTGACCTTTGGCCTTTTAATTATGATGTGTCTTGGAGAAGGCCTCTTAGTATCCATCATAATTGGAACTCTCTGTGCTTCTCGGACTTGCATGTCTATTTTCTTCGCCAAATTAGGGATGTTTTCTTTCACTATTTTGCCAGGTAGAATTCCAATTGTCTGCTCTTTTTCTTCTCTCTCTGGTAACCCTATAATGCAAATGTTGGGCATCCTGAAGTTGTCTGAGAGGCTTTTATACTATCCTCATTTTTTGGATTCTTTTTTCTTCTTGTTCTGTGTGGTTATTCTTTGCTTCCTTATGTTTCAAATCATTGATTTGATTCTCAGCTTTATCCACTCTACTGTTGTTTCCCTGTAAATCAGGGCTGTCCAACCCATGGCCCACAGGCCACATGTGGCTCAGGATGGGTATGAATGCAGCCCAACACAAAATTGTAAATTTACTTAAAACATTATGAGATTTTTTGGTGTAACTACATGTCACAATGTCACATAAAATAAATGTATGTATGATCTTTCTATTTGTACACAAGCATGACTTCAGTTTTATTGTGGTGTATGGCTTCCAGTGAGTTATCTTCCAAGTTCTGACAGTAGAATTGACACCATCAGACATATGTGCTTCTGGTGATTTAGTGAAGAAGTGATTATCAATCATATTTCAACCAACCATTGCAATATTAGGTGTTTTACATCCCCATGCTTAATAAGTTATTTAGAAGTCAGGTAAGCATTTTTATTTGATTAGTAATGGTATCACATCTCAGTGGCACTTCACACGTGGCCTGCCACACTTTATAATTGGTTTTCCACCTCGCCCTGCATCAGCAGACAAGAGGGCTGTGGAAGGGCCAAAACCTTTCTTTCTATTTTCCTGTCAGTTAATTTTAATAATAAAAGTAAATAAAAGTCCCTTATCTATTTTTTTTAATCCTAGCATGGCTTCTACACTGTCTCAAAAGAAAAGAACCCAAACAGAAAAATTACAGAGGAAGGAAGATTGTTCAGTGAAAAGTGAACAGATGACTACCTTTTTATCTAGGCAAATAGTAAGGCACACTACTTCATCTGTAGGGAATTTATGCAAGTTTACAAAGACTATAACTTGAAAAGTATTATATACAAAAACAGGCTGTCAAATTCAATATGTATGAAGGATAGTGTCATACGGGCAAAAACAGCAGAATTGAAAATAAGTCTGTCTTCTCAACAAAAAATTTTTCAAAAACTTACAACTCATGCAGATTCCATTGTAAAAACTACCTATGTGGTAGCATATTTAATAGCAAGGAAATCAAAACCATTTATAGATGGTGAGTTTATTAAGCAAGGCACAGAAAATGTGGCAGATATAATTTGTCCTGAGAAAAAGGGAGGATATTTCTAAAATTAGTTTGTCTCACCAGACTATATAGACAGATGAACTGAAGAAATTGGAAAATCAATTGAAAAAAGTTCGAAGAGTAAAGCTGCTAATTTTAAATTTTATGCTTCGGCAATGGATGATAGTACTGATGCTACATATGGCTCAGCTTGTTATTTTTATTAGAGGTACTGATGATGCTATAATGTCACTGAATAAATGGTTTCTTTAGTGCCATTAAAAGACACAAAAAGAAAATGAACTCACAATACCTCAAAAGTTATGGGACACAGCAAAGGAGGTCCTGAGAAGGAAGTTCATAGCGATACACGCCCACCTAAAAAAGATAGAAACATTTCAAATAAACAACCTAACCCTACACCTACAAGAACTCAAGGAACAGCAACAAAGACAGCCCAGAGCAAGTAGAAGGAAGGAAATAACCAAGAGCAAAGCAGAAGTAAATAACATAGAGACTAAGAGCACAATTCTAAGGATCAATGAATTCAGGAGCTGGTTCTTTGAAAAGATAAACAAAATCTAGAAGCCTTTAAGTAGACTCATCAAGAAAAACAGAGAGAGGACCCAAATAAACACAATGAGAAATGAAAGAGGAGAAATTACAACAGATACCACAGAAATACAAAGGACTGTAAGAAATTACTATGAAGAATGGTATGCCAAGAAATTTGAAAACCTGGGTGAAATGGACAAATTTCTAGGAAAATATAATCTCCCAAAACTGAATGAAAAAGAAGCAGATAGTCTCAACAGACCAATAACAGTAAATGAAATTGAAGCAGCAATCAAAAAACCTCCACACAAAAGCCCGGTCCAGATGGCTTCACAGGAGAACTCTATAAACTATTTAAGGAAGAGCTAACCCCTATCCTTCACAGACTATTCCAAAAAATCCAAAATTATGGAAGACTCCCAAACAGTTTTTATGAAGCCAGCATCATCCTAATCCCCAAACCAGATAAAGACACAGCAAAGAAAGAAAACTTCAGGCCAATATCGCTGATGAACATAGAGACTAAAATACTCAACAAAATATTGGCAAACCACATCCAAGAATACATTAAAAAGATCATACACCATGGCCAAGTGGTATTCATCCCAGGGATGCAAGGATAGTTCAATATTTGCAAATCAGTAAATGTACTACATCACATAAGCAAAAGCAAAGACAAAAATCACATGATCATATCAATAGATGCAGAAAAAGCATTTCATAAGGTAAAGCACCCATTTATGACAAAAACACTCAGCAAAGTGGGAATAGAGGGAGAACTCCTCAGCATAATAAAGGCCATAGAGGAGAGACCTACAGCCACCATTATACTCAATGGGAAAAAATAAAAATCTTTTCCACTAAGATCAGGAACAACACAGGTTGTCCACTTTCACCACTTCTATTCAATATAGTACTGGAAGTTTTAGCCACAACGATCAGACAAGAAAAGGAAATAAAAGGCAACCAAATTGAAAAGGAGGAAACAGAACCGTCACTGTTTGCAGATCACATGTTAGTGTACCTAGAAAATCCTATACATTCCACTGAAGAACTGCTCTACCTTATAAGTGAATTTGGCAAAACAGCGGGATACAAAGTCAATACTCAGAAATCAAAGGCATTTTTTGTATACCAATAATGAAACTGCAGAAGCAGAAATCAAGAAAAAATCCCATTTGATATAGCAAAAAGAAAAATAAAATACCTAGGAATAAACCTAACCAAAGAGGTAAAAGACCTGTATGCAGAAAACTACACAACACTGAAGAAAGAAATTCAGGAAGGCACAAACAAATGGAAACATATACCGTGTTCATGGATTGGAAGAATTAACATCATCAAAATGTCCATACTACCCAAAGCAATGTACACATTCAATGCAATCCCTACTGAAGTATCAATGGCATATATCACAGACATAGAACAAATACTTCAAAAATTTATAAGGAACCTTAAACAACCCTGAATAGCTGCTTCAATGTTGAGAAAGAAGAGTAAAGTATGAGGGATCACAATACCTGATAGTAAACTGTATTACAAAGCCACTGTAATCAAAACAGCCTGGTACTGGCATAAAGACAGGCACATGGACCAATGGAACAGAACAGAGAACCCAGAAATAAATCCAAGTCTCTATGGTCAATTAATATTTGACAAAGGGGGCAGCAACATAAAATGGAGTAAAAATAGCCTCTCCAACAAATGGTGTTGGGAGAACTGGACACCTACATGCAAAAAAATGAAACTCAAGCACCAACTTACACCATAAACAAAAATAAATTCAAGATGGATAAAAGGTTTAAATATAAGCTGTGACACCATTAAAGTCCTAGAGGAGAACATAGGTAGGAAAATCTCAGGTATTTCATGAAGAAACTTTTTTACTGATATGTCCCCTAGAGCAAGGGACATAAAGGAAGAAATAAACAAATGGGATCACATCAAAATAAAAAGCTTCTGCACGGCTAAAGGAAACAGTATTAAAATGAAAAGAGAACCAACTGTATGGGAAAACATATTTGCCAATGATGCCTCAGACAAGGGTTTAATCTCCAAAATATATAAAGAACTCACATGACTCCACTCCAAGAAGACAAGCAACCCAATTAAAAAATGGGCAAAGGACTTGAACAGACACTTCTCTAAGAAGGACATACAGAGGATTCAGAAACACATGAATAGTTGCTCAGTATCGCTAGCTATCAGAGAGATGCAAATTAAAACCACAATGAGATACCACTTCACACCAGTTAGAATGGCCATCGTAAACAAAGCAATGAACAAGTGTTGGAGAGGTTGTGGAGAAAAGGGGACCCTATTGTACTCTTGGTGGGATTGCAGACTGGTACAACCACTATGGAAAACAGTATAGAACTTCCTCAGAAAACTAAAAATGGATCTGCCTTTTGACCCAGCAATTCCACTGCTGGGATTATATCCTAAGAACCCTGAAACACCAATCCAAAAGAACCTATGTACCCCAATGTTCATAGCAGCGCAATTTACAATAGCCAAGTACTGGAAGCAACCTAGGTGTCCATCAGTAAGTGAATGGATCAGAAAACTATGGTACATTTACACAATGGAATTTTATGCAACAGAAAGAAAGAAGGAGCTCCTACCCTTTGCAACAGCGTGGATGGAGCTGGAAAGCATTATGCTAAGTGAAATAAGCCAGGCAGTGAAAGAAAAATATCATATGATCTCATATTTAACAGGAACATACACAACAAAATAAACAAGCAAAATATAGCCAAGACACTGAAATAGAGGAAAGGCTGACAGTGACCAGAGGGGAGAGGGGAGGGAATTTCAGGGGAATTTCAGGGGAGAATGGGAAGGGTTTACAGGAACAAATATAAAGGACACATGGACAAAACTAGTGGGGGTGGAAATGGGAGGGAGGTGGGGGGGATGGGTGGGTGGGCTGGGATGGGAGTAAAGGAGAGAAAACTGTACTTGAACAATTATTAAAATAAAATTTTAAAAGACAGAACTAAATCAAGAGATTTATAGGAGGCAATAAAAAATATGTTAATGTGATTTTCTTTGTCCATTGTCAACATATCTGGTAGTTACTGATGGTGCCCCAGCAATGGTAGGGAAAAGAGAGGGACTTGTAAAATTAAGAGAAGGCAATGCAATTGTCATCCAAAACTCATGTTTGATGAAGTATCATTGCATAGTACATCAAGAAAATTTATGCACAAAAGCTTTAAAAATTATTAACAACATGCAAATCATCAAGACTGTATTTCATAAGAGCCAATCATGGCCAATTTTAGGAATTTCTTGAAAGTGTTGATGCCGACTGTGGCAAAAAATGTTTACTTTTGGAAGTAAGATGGCAAAATTGAGGCCATATGTTGAAAAGATTTTATGATTTTCAGCATGTTATCAAGTCGTTTATGGTATCAAAAAACAAATTTGTGCTGAAACTTAATGATAAAAACTGACTTAAAGATTTAGCATTTTAGTGGATTTAACCACTCATTTAAGTTAGTTAAACATGCATCTTCAAAGTGAAAACCAACTCATCAATACCATGTATCAAACCATAACAGCATTCCAGATGAAACTGGAATTATGGCAAGCTTAAATTAAAGCAAACAGCCCTGCCTGTTGTAGCTCAGTGGATTGAGCGCGGGCTGTGAAACAAGGCATCGCAGGTTCAATTCCCAGACAGGCCACATGCCTGGGTTGCAGGCCATGGCCCCCAGCAACCGCACATTGATGTTTCTCTTTCTCTCTCTCTCTCTCTCTCTCTCTCTGTCTCCCTCCCTTCCCTCTCTAAAAATAAGTAAATAAAATCTTAAAAAAAATTAAAGCAAACAATTTAATGCATTTCAACACATTGGCTAAACACAGTCCCATGAACAGTGAAAAATATGCAGCCTTGCTTTTCAATTTGATACAAGAATTTGAAAGCAGATTTCAAGATTTCTGGGAAAATAATATTTTGCTATATTTGTGACTCCATTTTCAATAGACATAAATATGTTACCTGTCAGTTTTCAAATGGAATACAGGGAGCTGCAATCTGACATTGAACTTAAAGAAAAATTTGATCATATCTCTACTGGACTTTTATAGGTGCTATATTCCCAAAGACAAATATCCCTTGCTTCACAATCATGCCTTATTCAAATCATGGCTATTTGGCAGCACCTATATTCACGAGCATCTATTTTCAAGAATGAGACACATTAATATTACAGAAACATGCTCCCTGCCCCTGGGGATCTTGTTACTCTATGGTTCTTTTTGCCCACCACTGGTGAGAGTTGTGGCTTTCAATGCCAGAGTTTGGTAAAAAGGAAAGGAATTGTTTTATTAAAAGTTATACAGGTTTAGAGTACTGGCAGAATGTTGCCATTAAATCCCAAAGTCCCTATAAAACACCCACCCACCCACCCACACAGTCCTGCCTCCCATTGCCAAACCAGGACAGTCAAGGGTACCATATTTTAGGAAAAGAAATAGAACTCCATAGCTCAGTTATACTCCCATTCTTAATCCAAAACTGCATCTTCATGGTGGGCTGGTGGGAGTCCTTCTGCATTCTTTCAAACCATGTGGCCAAGAGAAACAGAGCTCTGCTCAATTGCTACATCCTGCTTTACTGGTTTCTAAACTGCGTGGTCAAGAGAGTCAGCTCTCTGCTCCAAAACCACATGGTAAAGTCCCAGCATGGCAGCCACGCCTAGGTTTTAATCCCAGCATGGATTTTCCTCCATGACCCCATTTCCGACTCCTCCCACACTGGGTTACACTTGTCAGTAGTCTGCCTTTCGTGGCTATGGTTGTTAGTCTGGGCAAATGTGGCCGCCTGACACAGATGCTGCCTCCAAGCTGCTCTCACAAGGCACAGGAAGCCTCTCTGGCTACATCACATCATGGGTTAGAGTCATACCCATCTCCCTGTCTCTGAGCGCTGGTGAAGCTTTTTAATGTTATTAAAATACTGACCAAGTTCTTCAGATATGAAAAGTACCTCTCAATGGCCCTGCTTCATTTCCCTTATTTCCCAAATGATAGCCATCAGTGTTTTCTGCATTTGGGGGGAACCTCTAGCTCAGCACCCCATTACATTAAGAGTAAAATTAGAAACAAAATATCTGATAAGCACCTTGAAAACTCACTGAGAATTGCAACTACTTCTATCAAACCAGATATTGATGCACTAGTTTCTCATATACAATGTCAAATATCCCACTAGTTTTATGTTGCTGTCTTTTCTTTTACTTTTATAATAAAAATATTAAAAAATCAATGATGTTTTATTACTTAGAATTGCACATTTTCTATGTTAGTGATCATAAATTTGGGACCTGCTCGATGATTTTAAAAGATTATTGAGCCCTGGCTGGTGTAGCTCAGTGGATTGAGCACAGGCCGGCAAACCAAATGGTCACTTGTTGGATTTCCAGTCAGGGCACATGCCTGGGTTGCAGGGCCAGGTCCCCAGTAGGCGGTGAGCGAGAGGCAACCACACATTAATGTCCCTCTCCCTCTCTTTCTCCCTCCCTTCCCCCTTTCTAAAAGTAAATAAATAATATACTTTTAAAAATAAATTAAATAAATAAATAAATAAATATCGAAAGGACCACTGCATAATTAGGGCTATTATGTGAAGACTTCTTTACTTATCTGTGGTGGTGGATATCACAAAAATTATGTGCAGAACTTTTTTTCCCTCATCAGTTTTCATTAGTGTTTGCGTATTTAATGTGTGGCCCAAGACAACTCTTCTTCTAGTGTGGCTCAGAGATGCCAAAAGGTTGGGCACCCTTGATGTAAATTATTCTTTATTCCAATTAGAGTATTCTTCATTTCTGATTGGGTCTTTTTTATGCTGCTGAGGCCCTCATTAAGCTCCTTGGGCATCCTTATAAGCAGTGTTTTGAATTCTGCATATGCTAGATTGCTTATCTCCATTTAGCCACTGGTTCATTTAGCTCTTTTTCTGGAGTTTTGATTTGTTCTTTCATTTGGGCCATATTTCTTTGTTTTCAGGTTTTGGAAGCCTCCCTGTGTTTGTTTCTATGTGTTAGGTACAGCTGTTTTGAGTCCATGTCTTGGTAGTATGCCCTAATGTAGTAGGTGTCCTGAGGGGTCCAGTGCCACAGCCTCACCTATCACCCAAGCTGGGTACTCGAGGTGTGTTCTTCATGTGGATTGAGTACACTCTTCTCTTATAGTTGAGCCTTGTTGCTACTGGCAGATCAATGGAAGGGATTTACCCAGGCTAGTCAGCTAGCAAGGATTGACTGTGACCACTGACCACCAACCTCTACCCTCTGTGGAGGATCAGCTGTGTAGGGGCAGGGAGGTGGTGCTCCAACATGGCCTGTAGCTGTCCACTGGGTACACTGGCCCTGGGGTTTCTCAGGTGGTGCAGGCCAAGGTTAGCCCCTACCTGTGTTTTGCCCAGGGCACCCTGCCCAAACTGTGAAGCAATGGAGATGGCAGCTGCTTGTGCTTGGCTTGAAGATTCCTGGGGAAAGCCAAGCTATGAATCTAATCTGGCTGACACTAGGGCTCACTGAAGTCAGCTATTGCTTGTTTGATAGGATTTAGGAGCCAATACCCTCCATTCTTATGGAAAAGCAGTTTTGGTGGACCAATAAGTTGGGTGGGGCAGAGCCTCTAGTGATCTCCAAGATGAGTCAAATAGTGTTAGCCAGATTGATAGAGCCTCAAATATGGCACCTGCTTGCCAGCTCTGTCAGGGGAGGGTTTAGCAAAGGGACAATGGTCTCTAGTCACCTTGATATCAGGCACTTCATTTTCTCCCTATGTGCCACTGGTGCCTTTCAGGCTGCTACCACAGTGCTAGAGTTCAGAGGGAGTGAATCTGAGTCTGAGTCTGAATAGATCCTATTAACGAACCTGGGTGTGGATTCCTTAAGAGGAACTGCTGCAACTCCAGCAGTTTCTTCCACTGACTCAATGCCCACTGGTTTTTGCAGTCAAGTGTTGTGGGGACTTATCTTCTGGGCACTGGAGCCGTGGGCTGGGGGACCTGGTATGGGTCTGGGGCTGCTTGCTCCCAGGACATCCCTCCTGAATTTTTATCCATGTGGCTGTGGGACCAGCCCATTCCATGTCTGTGCCTCTCCTGCCAGTCTGGATGGATGTGGCTTCTTTAATTCTATAGTTATCAGACTTCCATTCAACTCCATTTTGTAGTCGTCAGACTGCCATTCAGCCTGATCTCTAACATTCCTGAGTGATGGTTGTTTTATATTTTAGTCATAATTTTGATGTGGTTGTGTGAAGAGGCAAGCCATGTCTCCCTATGCTGCCATCTTGACTGGTAGTCATCTAAAATAATATTTTTAAAGCTGTTAATTATAGTAAAATTTTGTTCTAGACAAAAGTGATACACATTTGTAAATATTGATATATACTATTTACATATATTAAATGTATATATTTATGACATAATAAATATACATTTAGCTTTTCAAGGTCTAGAAACAAATATAAAAGCATAAGGCCAAAACTAGTAGTGATGAGTGACTTAAAGTTCTAGAAATTGTGAAGCCACTTTTCAGTAAAAACAGAGCCTCTTATAAATTCTAAACTTGTCTTGCTGTTAATTTCATCTCCCAAATGCTAACTAATTTGAAATAAATAATCAATCAAAGTGAAAGCTTGGGACATCTGGAGGACAGTGACTGTGCCAGCAGAGAGGGAATGCTGAGTACATGAGGAAGGTATTTAAGGCAACAACAAGTCATAGAAAATGACTGGTTCAAACTTAATCCAGAGGGGAAAGTGAGCCAAAGATTCAGGAGCATTCCCCACAACCAACAGAAGGAAAACTTTTGGGTCTCATAAGGGACTCATACCAGGAACTAGACATCTCTCGGGCCCGAGGACACTATCTGTTCTTCTGGGATGCCCAGTTTCCCATTTGTTCTGCATCAGATTGTTTCAACCACCAAGGGTTTAGGTGTAAGTGAGATGCTCCTGGGGGAACTTAGTTGCTGGGAAATGAGAAGGTCAGGGGTATAAATTAGACCTCAGGGTTTGTTCTACTTTAATCAATGGATGTGGACTTTTGTACTTGGACATTGATCAGTTGATGATTATAACCTGTGGAAAGAGGGGTGAGGGCCATGAAGGGAAACAAAAATCCCAGGGGTTTCTAGCTCTCCAGATGGTTGGGTGTCTTTGGCACCCAAGGTCAATCCTCAGAAAGTCACTGGTGAGGGTGGTGAACAACAAGGCTTGCAGAAGCTGGCAATGGCATGCACAGAGCTGCTGAAAGAGCCCAAAGGGGTTTGGGCAGGGAAACAAGTATGTCTGCCATAGTATATCTGCTTCTTTCCCTGTGCCTGCTCTGTTCTTTCTGAAAACCAGATTTCTCAGCTGTCTGCCTGCAATGGGCCAGATGCGGCTATTGCAGGCTCTGCTTCTTACCATTTCCCATGCAAGTGTCTGGAAGAGACTGAGAGTCTCTGCTTCCCTATTCCATCTTCCCTGGAAAAATAATCTACAAACTTGTTTTGACCAGATATTTCCAACTAAGACCAACTGACTTGTCATAGGGCCAAGGATGGTCCATAGATCAACCACTGAGTCAGGGTCTTAGCTTGTGTGTGTGATGTTGGGGCACAGGGGTAAACACAGCAACAAAATTGTCTGAAAGGGTCAGAGTAAACCTGGCCAACCCTGCACTGGATTCTCTGCTCTGGGCTCAGTCAACTTCATACCCTAGATTTTAGGAAAGAAGATGTAAAAAATGTCCAGATGGAAGAAATAGATCTGATTCCAGACCCAGAGGCTCTAAACACTTAGTTGCTCAAGAGGGATAAAGGCTTACCAAAAGCAAAATTCTGAACAAGCAATTACCAATGATGGGGTTTTTTTCCTGAGAAAAAAAATGGGAAGATATCTTGTTGCGCGTAGGTCACCAACCAGCAGTGACCACGGAACGCTGTGGATGGCTCGACGATAAACACGTGAGAAAAAACATGCACAGAGACAAACTAGTTTCTGTGGAGAAGTAGGGACGAAATGGCCACCCCTTCTAGTGAGGAGCGCGCCGATTTACAGTCCATACCTGCTTTTATTGGGCTCATGCTACATAATAACTCAGGTAAAGTACAATACTCATTAGGGGAAGTAAGGAACCATAGAAAACAAAGAACTCTGCCCGTCTATTGAGTTGGGGGTCAAAGAGCTGTAAGGCTGAGGAACAAACTAGCTTCCTCCTAAGACCCTTCTCATTCAACTGAGAGCACTCTTGAACAAAGAAGGTTTCACAGTAATTTACATGTTCTTTCTTAGGCCTGATCACCCCGGGAAATCCGCACTTCCCAGTACCGAGCTGTACTACCCCGTCATTGTTTCAGGCTTAGGTGGAGCACGGGAACTAAGGCCACCGAGAGATAAGGAGATTTTCTTCCGGACGCTGAGAACTCAGACTTTGTCAAAGCCGAGGAGTGAGGGTCCATCACCCCCTTTTGCTGCAGCCCCCCCCCCAAGTCCTTCTTTTGGGGGGGCCTCCCAAAGTGATCGTGCCTGGCTTGGGTTGTTCCCTCCGTGGGGAATCTTACCCGTCTTTGGCTAACCGACCAAGCTTTTTTGGGGTTCAGCAGCAGAAGCAGCATTCCTGCCAGGGAGATAAGCTTTTGTCTCCTTGCTGGCTCACGGTTCCAAGGGCGTTCCCTTAGCCTTAGCTAGGCGGGGGTTTCAGCTTCTGATACCAGTCAGGGCAGTTCCCAACAATATCTAAAGAAAGTCAGGTTGTAGGAATGAGTGACACCAATATAGACAGATTATAGGTGATTGTGTACACAAGACAGAAGGATGTATACAGAATCAAGTCAGTGAAAGTTATGGAACAAAAAAGTAGTACCAGGACCCAAAGAACAAAATATTCAGGATCTTAAAAAATAGGTGCATTTGAAATTAAAAGAATCACTGAGAAACAACTCACTGCTTCATACTGTGGTATAACAATAAAAGAATAATGTGAGAATGCATGCGTTTTCAAGACATATTTGTTAAGTGGAGAAAGCAAGTTCAAAACAGTACAGACAGTGGGATATTTGGTAAATGTATAATCATGCTTATATTTATTTATTTAAAAAGAGAGAGAGATCTGGGTGTTGAGTTTATGGGTAACTTTTTCTTCTCATGGTCTACCTTTTTTCACGATTTAAAAAAAAAACTATGAACTTTCATTGTTTTTATAATGGCAAATAAAGTTAAACAATGAAAGAGAAAAGGAGAGCTACGTAATTTCAATTTCATTTTTTTAATAAGAAATTTTTCAAATGGAATGTGGAGAACAGACATCCTTAAGAGTATACAAAGTTCTGGACAGAGGAGGAGTAAAGATAAGATCCATTTGTTTTAAATGAGTTTAAGATTCCAGACTCAGGCAGATTATTCCCCAGAGTCCTGCTAAAACTTTAAAATTATGTCCCTGAAACCACTGCTAATAAAGTAGACAAATTCAGGGAAGCAACAAAGATAAAAGATGGATCAGTGAAAAGAAGTTAAAGAGGCAGAATTTGCCTTAAATTAGAGCTGCTCATAAAAGGCATCATTTGTCCCCAGTGAACAGCTGTTTTCTGTGCCTGGACACGATGGAGCAGGAGCTAAGTGAAATGTGTGTTCTACATGATGGGAGTTTGGACCAGATCAGGATGCTTGAAGAAGGTTTGATGGCCCTTACCAGTGTGGCTCAGGTGGTTGCACATTATTCTGCAAAACAAAAGGTTGCCAGTTCTATTCCTGGTCAGGGGTACATGCCTGGGTTTTGGGTTTTGTCCTTGGTCTGGACACAGATGAGAGGAAACCAATTGATGTTTCTATCTCACATTGATATTTCTCTCCATCTCTTTCTCACTCCCTTCCCCTCTCTTTAAAAATAAATAAATAAAATATTTAAAAAATGATTAGTGGACCACAACATTCCCCTGATAAACCTAAAACTAATCTAAAAACACAAGTTCTCTCTTGATTCTTATGAATGATTAATGCACAAATCATTGGTTTTCATTTTACGAACGACACAGGGTCACTTATACATAAGGTATGTGACAAGATGACTTATTGGGGTCTCTTCCAACTTCCCAAACGTCACCCCTCCCATTCCACTAAGATGGGTAGGACCTTTGTGCCCCCTCAGCTCCACAATTAATCCTGTGCCTCAGAGGAAGTTGGGGGCTACTGTACCAAAAATAAAATTACTCGAAAGATGCTTTACCTCTTGATCTTTATTTTTCTAAACACCAGAACTCACCAGATAAATCATGCTCTCATCCTTTGAAGACACCAATGGGAAGAGGAGCATCTTAGAGGCAAAGGCAGGGCAGAAGGAGGGTCCTTCCAGCCTTTTGAAATGTGTGTTCTACATGATGGGAGTTTGGACCAGATCAGGATGCTTGAAGAAGGATTGATGGCCCTTACCAGTGTGGCTCAGGTGGTTGCACATTATTCTGCAAAACAAAAGGTTGCCAGTTCTATTCCTGGTCAGGGGCACATGCCTGGGTGCCTGTGCTCCCTGTGGAGAGTGTTGAGATTTAGGAAGGGTTTGGGAGGTGGACCCTAACTACCAGGCTCCTGGCCCCAAGGAAGCAGAGGCTTAAAGAGACTATGATTGGTTTAGAAAATGGAGATGACAAAGAGGACACAAAACCCAGGAGAGTGGACTTGCAAGTTCTCTGCCCCACATGTATTTTTTCTAACTTCTGTTGAGAGTCTGGGAAGAAAGGAGAGAGGACTTAATAACAATGGAAATTTAATTTCCCTCCAGCCAAGGAGGCTGGAGAGTTGTAAGATTTAGTCTGATATAAAGAACTAAAGAAATTTGTTACCTTCTCAAAGAGGCTGCGGAGTGGGTCAGTGGTGGTGTCCATGTAGCTTCTCCAGCAGATGCAGAGATGCAGTTCTTGGTGAAGACCCTGACTGTCAAGACCATCATCCTCAAGGCTGAGCCCAGTGACACCACTGAGAAGCCCAAAGCTAAACTTCAAGACAAGGAAGGCATCCTGCCTGACCAGTGGTGTTTGATTTTTGCAGGCAAAAAGTTGGAGGATTGCTGTACTCTCTCAGATTACAACATTCAGAAGGAACCCACCCTACACTTGTGTTTCACCGGTGGGGTAGCATCATGGAGCCCTCCCCCCACCAACTCATCCAGAAGTACAACTGTGGAAAGATGATCTGCGACAAGTGCTATGCCTGCTTGCACCTCATCAATGTCAACTGCCACAAGAAAAAGTGTGGCCACACCAACAAATTGTGACCCAAGAAAGTTAAATAAGGCCCCTCCACCACCTCCTTGGGCCCACAGGATGGCTTTCTGCCTAAACCCTGTGACCTGGGTTCTCAATAAAGTTTCCCTTTCATTGACTAGAGAGGAAGGAAGGAAGGAAGGAAGGAAGGAAGGAAGGAAATGAATTATTTTTGGAATACCTTGAATTTCTGAACTAAGCTTTATACCTGTTATTCTCACTAGGTGTGGTATGGTTACCATTATTAGAGTTGGAAGTGATGTCAAAGCTCTTGGTAAGTTAGCAGCAAGTGTACGTACTTGAATAGTTGGCATCCCTCCAGGAACAGGATGCTATTTATCAGGGCATTAACAGTACTTTCTTAAGTAGAACATGTTCTCCAACTACTGCCATTCCTGCTTTATTTATTAATTGCTGTTAGTTTATCCACATCATTTTCCATTAGTTCCATGACAACAAACTTCCATCACAATCATTACTTATCCCAATGTTCAGATTACCCCACATTTGACCACTGGGAACTCCTTCAACTTGGTCCCTCTGTTCCTTTGATATATCCCCATTAGTATTTAAGCCACTTTTTTACTTAATGGCACAGGATGTTTTGGGGTCACTTTGTACTTTCCCTGCTCCAGCCCTGGAGTCAGCCATTTCCAAAAAACCCTAGTTCCTTTTAGTAGAGAGTGGTATTTAGAAACCAAGATCTGCACTCTGCATGTGCTCATCATTCCTGGTACATCATTGCTTCCAGGCCCTCTCAGCAGATAGAGTTAGGAAATGTGTGTGAGTGTGTGTACATGCGTATACATCCATACATATTACATGAACACATATACATATAGGTATATTTCTATCTATCTATATAAAACCATGAGTTTACTGATACCTCCACTTCTAAACCCATACCACAGAGCACACATTGTAGTCTTCCCTCTGTCCACATTCATAATTCCCTTCTCCAACAGTGAGAAGCCTAGCTCTCAGTATCCTGAATATATCCTATTTATTTGCTCAAGACCTGAGTACACAGAAAGTAATTTCAGAGTTACTAACCTATACCGCTATGAGAGGTAAATCTACCAGCTAGAGTTAAATATGTCTTTACAGTTTCTTTTAGGTAAAATTTACACCCAGTGAAATGTATACATATTAAGTGTACAATGCAATGTGTTTTGGTGAATGCATAAATCCAGTTATAGAAGATTTCTGTCACTCAGGAAATTCTCTCAGGCTCCTTTGCAGTTACTTTTCATACCCCATCAGAGATAGCCACTGTTCTGATCCACACCCATAGATTAGTTTTGCCTTTTCTATAACTTCATATAAGAAGAATCTTCCAGTATGTACTCTTTGGTTTCCAATCTATTCTGCTTAGCATCATGTCCATAAGAGTTGCCCATGTTGTTGCATGTATAAATGTTCCATCCTGGAACTTTTGGTCAAGATGGAGGCATGAGTAGACATGCTTTACCTCATCACATAACCACAAGAAGAATTACAACTAACCTCAGAACAAATAACACGCAGAACTGCCAGAAAAACAAACTGGATGGAAGTCTGACAACCAAGGATTTAAAGAAGCCACATTCTGCCAGATGGGTAGGAGAGGTGGAGGTGCAGATATGGGGGCAGAGAGGTGAGAAGATGCGATATGGCACAGAAAGGTGGTGGTGGCAGAACAGGTGCCCCCACATTTAAGTGTGATGGATAAAAATCAGGAGGGATACATTGGGACTGAGCAATTCCAGCCCCAGGCCAGACTGCACAGCCCAGGGTTCCAGCACCAGGAAGATAAAGGCCCAGAACTCCTGGCTGTAAAAACTAGTGAGGATTAAGGCAGCAGAAGAAACTGCTGGTTTCTCAGGAGAGTCTGTTTATAGGGCCACACAGACTTAGAATGTCTGCAAACCCATCCATTCTGGCATTCACCACCAGGGCAACACCAGGAAGGGCACCACTCACCTACAGGAAGTGGGACATGAGGAGAGTGCCAAGCAAAATTCTAGAAACCAGGCAGCAGCATTGTTCCCTCTCTAAGCCCTCCCCACACAGAGCCACAAGTACTGAAGTGAGTTGCCTCACCTTAGCGAATACCTAAGGCTCAGCCCCATAAAACTGAACAGGTGTGCTAAGACAGGGAGTCACAGCATCTCCTCCTAATACACAGAAACAAATACAGGGAGGCTGTCAAATTGAGGGGACAAAGAAATATGGCCCAAATGAAAGAGGAACAAAACCCCAGAAAAAGAACTAAGCAAAATGGTGGTAGCTAACATATCAGATGCAGAATTCAAACCCCTGGTGATCAGGATGCTCCGAGAACTCACTGAGTATGGCAACAATATAAAGGAAGAAATGAAGGTAACACCAAATGAAATAAAGAAAAACCTACAGGGAACCAACAGTGAAGGGAATGAAGCCAGATTCAAATCAATCATTTGGAACATAAGGAAGAAATAAACATTCAACTAGAACAGAAAGAAGAAACAAGAATTAAAAAAGTGAGGATAGTATAAGAAGACTCTGGGACATCTCCAAAAGTGCCAACATCCAAATCATAAGATGCCAGAAGGAGAAGAGGAAAAGCAAGAAATTGAAAACTTAGTTGAAAAAATACTTCCCTAATTTGGTGAAGGAAACAGACATGCAAATCCAGACACTCAGAGAGTCCCAAAGAAGTTTGATCCAAGAAGAAACAAACCAAGACACATCGTAATTAAGTTCCCCAAGATTAAAGGTAAGGGGAGAATCTGAAAAGCAGCAAGAGAAAAGGAGGCAGTTACCTACAAAGGAGGTAAGACTATCAGCTGATTTCTCAAAAGAAACCTTATAGGCAAGAAGCAGCTGGAAAAAGTATTCAAAGTCATGAAAGGCAAGAACCTACACCCAACATTACTCTATCCAGCAAAGCTATCATTTAGAATGGAAGGGCAGACAAAGTGCTTCCCAGACAAGGTAGAGCTAAAAGAGTTCATCATCACCAAGCTCTTATTATATGAAATGTTAAAGGGACTTATTTAAGAAAAAAGAAGAACATCAAAACTATGAACATTAAAAATGACAACAAACTCACAACTATCAACAACTGGATCTAAAAAAAAATTTTTTAATGAATTAAGCAGACAACCAGAACAGGAACAGAATCATAGATATGGAGATCATTTGGAGGGCTATCAGCTTGGAGGGAGAAGGAGGAGAATGAGGAAAAAGGTGCAGGGATTAAGAAGAATAATTGGGTTGGATCTACTCCTGTACTGATATGCCAAGGATTTGGAGGAGGTCTATGGAAGCATCAATTTACCAACATTCCAAACTTGGAACTTAGAGATAGAAAGCAGCCCAGGAGTTCTGGCCACAACTTCTTGGAGACATAGGTAGAAACGCTTCACTTCCTTGCACAACCAAAAGAAGGACAACAACAAATTTAAAAACAAAAACCAACCAGAACTGCCAGATATTCAAACTTCACGGAAGTCTGACAACCAAGGCATTAAAGAAACATTCACCCAGACTGGTAGGAGGGGCAGAAACAGGCAGCTGAGGCAGGGAGGACGCACAGCCAAGGAGGTGGCTGGACCAGTTGGACCAGTTGGTCCCACATTCGTGGGCCGATAAGCTGGGAAGAACCATTGGGAAGTGAGACAGACAGCAGAACCCAGGGTTTCAGCATGGGAAACCAAAGGCTCAAAACCTCTGGATGTAAAAATCTACGGGAGTTGTGGCAGTGGGAGAAACTCTCAGGATCACAGGCGAGTCTGCGGGAAAGGCCCACAGGACCCTAGAATGGACACAAACCCACCCATCTGTGAATCGGCATCTGAAAGGCTACAATCCACTTGTGGGAAGTGAGGAAAGTGAGGGAAAGTAGGGCTGGAGCAGAGCGAGTAAGTGGCATTGTTCCCTCTCTGACCCTTTCACTACTGACAGCTTCACAACACAGCAAAGAGGATTGCCATGTGTTGGGAACTGCCCTGCCTGGTTTCAGAAGCTGTAATCCTCCATGGCTTAGGCTGAATAAAAAGACCTTGGGACCCTAAGCCCCTAAGAAGACAAAGTTTATCCTCCTGGCAAGAGTGCCACCTCTGCCCCCTTTACTTCACCCTGCTTTGCCCTGAGAGGATGACCGGTTAGCCAATGACAGGTAAGATTCCTCAAAGGAGGGAGGACCTTTGAGGAGAGACAAGCATGGTCACAAAGGGGCCCTCAGGGAAGGGTTGGGGAGCTATAGAAAAATGGGTTGATGGATCCTCACCCCTCAGCTTTGACATAGCCTGAATCTTCATTCTGTCTGTGGTAAGTCTCCTAATTTCTTGGCTGCCTTACTTCCCCTGCCTGACTTAAGCCTGAAAGAATTCCAAAAGTGAATGCAGTCCTGTGCTGGAAAGGGCAGGTTCCCTGGGATGATCAGGCCTACGAAAGAATGCATAAAATTCTATGAAACCTACTTTGCTAATACCCTCACTTTAAATGATAAGAGTCCAAGCATAGAATGATTTTGCTTCCCCAAAGTTTTATGGCCCTTTAGCTATCTGACCCTGACTCAAAATAAGCCCTCAGAGTTCTTTGAGTGTTATCTATTGTTTGATACTTACTGCCTGACAATGATTGATGAGTTTTACGTATATGCCCTGTATTCCTATGCAAAGTAAACCCAATAAAAGCTCATTGAGGAGCAGGCTCCTGGCCCTTCCCCTTTGAAAGATTGACCACCTTTTCTTCTCAAGCAGATCCTGTCTTGGTAGACTTATTCTTATACTTGGTGGCTGGTGCCGGGGTTAGGGGTAGGGGTCTGTGGGAGAAGCCCCTCCACAGCCCTGCCCTGGTGAATAACCCCTGGTGAACTTCCACCCCTTATAACATAACAGGTGCCGCCAAGAAAAAGAAACATGGCCCAAATGAAAGGACAGATCCAAACTCCAGAAAAAGAACTAAGCAACAAGGAGATAACCAACCTATCTGATGCAGAGTTCAAAACACTGGTAATCAGGATGCTCACAGAAATGGTTGAGCTTGGTCACAAAATGTAGGAAGAAATGAAGGCTATACAAAGTGAAATAAAGGAAAATATATAGGGAACCAAAAGTGAAAGGAAGGAAACTAGAACTCAAACCAAGGATTTGAAACAAAATGAAGAAATAAACATCCAACCAGAACAGAATGAGGAAACGAGAAGTCAAAAATACGAGGAGAGGCTGAGAAAGCTCTAGGACAACTTTAAATGCTCCAACATCTGAATCATAGGGGTGCCAGGAGAGTAGGAAGAGCAAGAAATTGAAAACTTATTTGAACAAATAATGAAGGTAACTTCCCCAATCTGGTGAAGGAAATAGACTTCCAGGAAGTCCAGGAAGATCAAAGAGTCCCAAAAAATTGGACTCAAGCAGGAACACACTAAGACACATCATAATTAAGTTACCCAGGATTAAAGATAAGGAGGAATCTTAAAGTGAGAGAAAAGGAGACAGTTACCTACAAAGGAGTTCCCATCAGACTGTCAGCTGCTTTCTCAAAAGAGACCTTACAGTCAAGAAGGGGCTGGAAAGAAGTATTCAAAGTCATGAAAAGCAAGAACCTACATCCAAGTTGACTCTATTCAGAAAAGTTATCATTTAGAATGGAAGGGCAGATAAAGTGTTTCCCAGAGAAGGTGAAGTTAAAGGAGTTCATCATCACCAAGCCCTTATTATATGAAATGTCAAAGGACTTGTCTAAAAAATAGAAGATGATAAAAAATATGAACATTAAAATGACAACAAACTCACAACTATCAACAACTGAACCTAAAAAACAACAAAAACTAGGCAAACAACTAGAACAGTAATAGAATCACAGAAATGGAGATCACATGGAAGATTATCAGTGGGGAGAGGGATGGGGAGAACAGGGGGAAAAGGCACAGGGAATAAGTAGCATAAATAGTAGGCACAAAATAGACAGGGGGAGATTAAGAATAGTTTAGGAAATGGAGAAGCTAAAGAACTTATATATACAACCAATGGACATGAACTTAGTGGTGGTAGGGAATGCTGGAGGGTGGTAGAGTTCAGGGAGGAAGGGGACAAAGGGATAACAAAATTGGGGCAAAAAAGAAGAAAACCGAATTAAAAAAAAAGAAGGAAATTTGGTATGTACAAAATAGACAGGGGGATGTTGAGAATATTCATATATTCCTATAACTTAGTTTCCTCACACATCCTCATGTGAACTATGAATATCTTTAATAAGTTTTTCAATATTTACACAATAATTTTAAGTTGCTACATAAAATTTATACCTTCTATGAGTGAATCATAATTTTTTGGCCAAAGCTTTATAATTTGATAATTCTACTATCTTTTCCTCTGTTACAAATAACAATATAATGTTCATCTTCATATATATTATCCTAAGTAGTTGTAAGTATTCCATAAGTATCTTGAAATAAAAATGTAATATTAAACAATATAAATGTTTCTGTTATATTAAGATCCTCTAGAAAAATCACATCAATTTACACTTCCATGAGTAGTGTATAGGTGTTAGTTGCCCTATGTTTTTAAGCACTTTGTAAATAGTAGAATTTTAATTTTCAAACTTGCCTATGTCTGACACAAATAAGCAAACATTTACTGCAGGTTTCTTCTGTATCTATATACCAGGAACACTTTTAGGATCACAAGAAAAAAATTTAAACTTAAATTCCAATCTTAAGGAGCTCATGATTGTTCATAGATATTCTTCTATGACTCCCTTTTCATTACGAAGGTACATAGGTAATGTTCCTGGAAGGCCTAAATCCTCAGTATAGAAATTTCCCTCCTCATGTTCTCACCACTTATACTTGTAACTTGGACCCTGCCTTTATCTTTAACTACAATTATGTAGTATGGACACTTAATTACAGTACCCAGTTAGCATAACTCCTTTGTCTCTTTCTGTCAACTCTACATATCCATGTAGTATGTTTATAGTTTCTTTTTCCTCCTCCATGTACTTCCATAAACTTGTCCTCTTTAAACTCTATTCAGTGGTCTGACACCTCAACCAACTTACCAATGTCATTCATCTAGATCAGGATTCAACAAAGAACACCCTGGGTATAGATCTGGCCTGCCAGCTGTGTCTATAAACTGTGTTCCTTGGAACACCTGTGCTCATTTGCATGCATAGGCTGTTGCTGTTTTGCTGGCAACAGTGAAAATCACACAATCCAGTAAGCCTAAAATATCGACTGTTCAGCCCTTTACAGAGTTTGCCAAACCCTGATCCTCAGAACTCTATAAGAAGATCCTGAATAAGAAAGATTTCCCCATTGCCAAATTAAGCAGCTATAGGAAATGAACGTCCAACTCTCCCACTTGGTAGGTATAGGGCTCTTGTCTGCTCTGCACCCCAACCCCTATCCTCTAAGAAACTGTCCTCTGTTCCTTGATTCTGATGGGATGATTCTGCCTCTCCCACTACTCCAGCCAATTGGAAATACTCCCTGCAACTTATGGTACAGCTATTAGGACAGATGTTCTTTTTAAATCTGGGCTCTCAATCTGTGAGGCTGTTGAAGAACTAAGGCTGATATAACCATCCTTTTCTCCTATGGCAAGAGCCTGTCTGACAGGTAATTCAGGCAGAGGCCAATGAGCCAAAATATCAAGATACACAGAGTCCTGGTTACTTTCTTTAACTCTCCAAATCGAGTTGTTAGAGGTAGTTGCACCTCTTACAACTTTTCTCTTTGAACTTGACTGCAACTTACTTATAAATACTATAGTCCACAGCTATACAAGACAATAAATTACTCTTTCTTCTTAAGCTAATTTTAACTGGATTTCTGTTATACGAAACCAAACAAGTCCAGACAAGTAGGAAAACTAGAGCCTGGAATGGAAGGTAGAAGAGAAAAATTGGGTAGTTGACATGGATAAGACTGAATGGAGTATAGTAGGAGACCCTGTATCTGGAGAGCTGGTGATCTTTGACTTGAATGATCCTTGGTGAAGTTGACTGAATCATTTGTTACCCGTCATGCTTCAGGACCTGGATCATTTGTAGACTTTGGACTCAACAGGTATAAGGGATGAAAAGTTATGACATCCACATCTACATATACTGGTGTAAACAAAAGAGGGTGCTCCCCAGCAGAAGTCACTGGCCTAGAGCTCTGGATGCCTTGGCATTGTCCTTGGCATGGATATCTGCCATATTGGAGTGCCACAGCCCAATACTTAACAGGATAAAAAGGTTCAGGTTCAAGAACCATAACTCAATAGGTTGATGACTTTGGTCTCCTACTTAGTTTTCAACGTAGTTATGTCACCAGAGCAATTTACTGACTATTGAATCTCATATACATGGTTCCCAAACTCTACCCCAAGGTGCTCTGAGTACTGTGGAGAATTTGCAAAGGTACCATGGGATATTTTAAGTTTTTTAGAAAACACAGAAGTGCTAAATGTCTATTAGATACCGCACTGACAGGTAGTTTACAGTTTTAACATTCTTTTTGATGAAGTGATATGTCTGCAAAGTAGTTGCTTTTACAAATATCACAGTTGCTATGATAAATACCATAAAAATCAATGTGTAACAAGAACTGAAGGTGGTGGTGTCCAATCTGACTTTAGAGTTTGAGAAGTTGTGCTGTGTCCAACAGGAACACATGTCTCTTAGCAAGTAATTTTGATGATTTAAGAGTGAAATTAAAATATTATTTTAATTTGCAGCATTATTTCTTCAAATGGCTACTAAGCTCTATAAGACAAATAGTCAAGCTGTTTGTACCTAGCTTTTCAGTTAATTAGACAGATATTTCTTCTGGCTCAGAGGTGCTATGAAAAAATTACTAAGATACTAAGAAGGTTGTGAAGGAAAAAGTTTGGTACCTCTGCGTTAAGACAATCCCCAGAACCCTAAATCCTCACCAACAGAGCTGGGCTAGTAAAGTGGTGCAGCCTCCAGAAGGACCAGCCCACTCAGGCTCCTCTTGAATGTGGCCATGGAGGACTACGGAAAAGGTAGAATCTTCCAAAGAACAGAGCCAAGTGTAGCACCAGTGGCTGACCCAGGCAGTCCTCCTAATGCCTTATTTTCCAGGAAGATGCACAGTTGATCCTTGGAAAACTCGAGTTTGAACTGCATAGATCCACTTACATGAAGATTTTTTTCAATAAATATTGTAAAATGTATTTTCTTTCATTTTCTTTTATCTAGCTTACTTTATTGTAAGAAAATAATATATAACATACAAAATATGTGTTAATCGACTGTTTATGTTATTGGTGAAGCTTCTGGTCAATTGTAAGCTATTGGTAGTTAAGTCAAAAGTTATGTGTGAATTTTCAACTGCACAGGGAGTTGGCACCTCAATTCCTACATTAAGCGTCAACTATATATTACAGATTACTATTTCCTGCTTATTTCCCTTTCCCCCCCTTTCCATGTGAGTTTTTAAGGTGGTTATCAAAAGTTTTCTTTTCCATAGTATATAAAACACATTAAGGATGTTAATACTTACCATTTAGATATAGATTGCTGGCCTGTGAAATGCCATGTCCAGACTTGACAAAGAACAATGCATATTACCCAGAGCCCCTAAAATAGTATGATCTAACTAAAGGGCACATGGGCTCCACTTGCTTTGGGGAAGAGATAAGTACATGAATGGATACACATAGGTTGACTGTATTATGTTGGGAAGGGTACAGAAGAAATTATACATATGGAAAAAGAGAACAAGTGTGTGCACAAGTGTATGCATGTGCTGGGCAGCCAAGGGGTGGAATGTATCAGGACAGTCTTCTCTACGTTGAGAAATTGCCTCTTCCACATTGCATGCTATGTGAATTGGACTGTTTCCTCCCTGTGTCTTCTTGTCGTCTGGTCAGAAGAATGCAGATAAACAAATCTGAGTTCCTCCATTATATGTGGCATAGGGACACTGAGTAAGAGAAAGTCACTCTCTTTTCTCTAGGATTACAAGGACCAAATAGAATGACTCTTGACACCACACAGAAAACCTATGTGAGGATAAAGCCACACAGAGCTGGCAGAGGAGAAGCATAGAGGAGAGGCATAGAGAAAGATACAAGGTCTGATTTTATTATTTAACCCTCCCTCCTGGATTTATCCAAGCCTGATTCAACCAACCTTGGATTCTGTCACTGAATTAAAATTTCCCTTTTGTGCTTATGCAGGTTTGAGCTAGGTTCCTGTCACTTTTACTCAAAGAGGTCTGACTGATAGTATCACTAACACAGGTTCTTAGGAAACCAAATAAATTGGCTGGAAAATCAATGTATGAGACTACATGCTTAATTTTTTGCAGGTGAAGCCTTGATGAAATGGTACTGTTTTCGTCAGTATTTTCAATGAGGGTTCCAAGAATACTTGGTTATTGCATTCAGGAACCAATGCCTGTAACTCATAGGTACATTTTATCTTTGTGTGGTTATATAACCACCTTTATGCACATAACTTCCTAGATCTCCTTGAAATGAAATAAAAATAATTTTCCATGATTGTCTTCCTTGTCAGAAAGTAGGGCCAAGGACTTTTAAGAACTGGTGCTGCAATTTTTGTAAACTGTAGGATGGATGACATCACCCTTCTGGGGATGATTTCATTTATGCCCTTTCTGGATATATCTTCAGAAAGCAAACTTGCCCCTGGAGGGAGGGAAATTCACACAGCTTGATTAGTCTTTGTATACTGAAGACTTTATAAGCTGATTGGCAGGGTCAAGGGGCCACTGTTTAGAGGGGGACAGATAGTGTTAATGGGCTCTTTGCCAAACAAAATTGTGCGTGAGAATTTTTCTAGTGAACCCGTTCTAGAGCCCTCTTCTGCACAGCCTAAACTTCTCTAGTGAGAGCCTCTGGAACTTCCATACTGGGAATGTGTATCTAAAAGCCGCCTCCACTGCCCTCGCCCACTTGGAATCTCAGACCCTAGTCCTCCTGGTAAATTTCACCTCCAAGTACAATGACACTCATGGATGAAGGAGGCACTAGAGAGAAAGACAGTCCTTATTAAATAAATCATAAACTTTTGGATGAAATGAGTATTTATTATTTTTTAGGTACTCCCAGCTAAATATTCTGAACTCTTTTCTGGCAAGTTCTTCCGTGTATTCCAAATAATTTCTCATCATTAGAAATATTTTACCAAGCAAACACCTGATTCTATTCCCTGCTTTTGCATTCAGTTGTCCAGTGATTGGAGATTAGTGCTCTGGTTTCTGTGGGAGATAACTTTAGAGACTACACCCAAGGAAATATGAAGCAATGCCTTTTAGTAGAAATGTGAAGTATGTAGCAAGGTCCACAGGCTTTGGGAGAGGACAAAGGAAGCTCTTGCTCATGGAGCTCAGCCTGGAGGAACCAGTTACAGGGGGTTGATCAGAAACACATATACATAAAATGTACAATAAAATGAGTGTGTTATGGGTTGAATAACGAATGTCACCTTTCCCTAGTTCATATGTTGAAGTCTTAAGCCCCAGTATCTCAGGATGTGATTGCATTTGAAGATAGGGTCTTTAGAGAGGTAATAAAGTTAAAATAAAAGTCATTAGGGTGAGCCTTTATCAAATATGGTGTCTTTAAAATACGAAACCAGGACACACACACACACAGAAGACTATGTGAGGACACAAAAGAAAATTGGCCAACTATAAGCCAAGGAAAGAGGCCTTACAAGAAACAAACCCTACTGATACCTTGATCTTGGACTTCTAGGCTCAAAAACTGTGAGGAAATAGATTTCCAATATTTAAGCCACCCCACCCATGGTACTTTGTAATGGCAGCCTGAGACATTACAAAGCCATGCGGCTGCAACCAAAACTTAGAGTGATGTTGCTGTGACAGCTTGTGCTCTGAGCATTACACCCACAAAATGAAATTGTCTTTTCACCATTCCACAGTGTAGCTGGATCTTTTCTGAAAGCTGTAGCATACATTTCCTTGCTGTCACATGATCCAGCTATGATGGCACATGCTTCTTTATATTGATCTTAATAATCTGTCTTCTTCTTTTGCATCTTTACCTGCTCAACACATGCAGAAATTTGTCAAGCCTTCTGTTACTTATCCAAGCTACTCATATTTCCCTCTTTAAAGTTCACCATGCAAGTCTCTTTCATTAATCTATAAATTTAAATTGCTAATGTGCTACTTGTCTAGTGGTTCTTTATAACGTGGCATTTGGGGGTGTTTATCTTTTCAACTCAGAAGTGAAGAGAGTGATTGTTGGATTCTTGTTTTTGGCTGCATTCTCAGTTCTGCTGAGGCTATTAGCTGGCTTAGGGGGAGTCAATACACAGGGCTCTATATATGGAGGGGCTTTATACAGGGTTATAGAAATATCCTTTGTGGTCCCAAATATGTGTCAGAACCCAATTCACATCTTTAGGTCAACATAAAAGACAAAAAGGGCCCCAGGGATGAAAATAATTCCATGGGTTACTGTCTCCATGGAGACCAGGAAATGCATAATCTCTATGGAGACCCTCAAAATCACTCCTTCTGAAATTACAGTAGTATACGATCTTTTGTAATTATAAGTTGAAGGCAGAGTAAAAATGACAGGAGGAAGAGGATGAAAGGATAACCCCCTTCTTTCCTTAGAAATATAATTATTGTGACTCTAAATTTAATCAGTTGTGTTATTGTAAGATTCTTAAGTTAGGATTCTGGGAGGATAGGATAAGAGGCATCTGAGAATCTAGTATTTATATGCCTAACATTGGACTAAATGTCTGACATGCAGTTGGCTTTCAAAAACTGTTAGTGTATGATGAATGTAATGAACATTTGGGGCTCAGGCCCTGTCTATAATCTCTGCTCTGCTAAAACAAAGGGAGAGGGCCACTGTCCTGGGGATACTGGGTAATGTCTGTATATGACTGAGTGGAACACTAACTTCTATTTTCCTTCTTCCCTTTCAGGGAGAATGCTGTTCAGTAGTACAAATATAGTAAAAGGAGGAAATGAAGTTCAGTTGTCGTGAGGAGATAAGCAGGGTATATGGAAATAGACCAACTAGTGAGTGCAAGTCAGTGTCCAGATACATTATATCCCACTGTAACCCACATATTCTTAACTTTACTAGCTTCCAGATAAAAAAAGGGACTCGGATTACTTTTTATACCTAGATTATGATCCAATGCCTCCTGCAGCTTATTTGTTGGAAATTAGCTCACTGCAAAAATAGGCCCCAGTGTTTCTTTAGTTTCCTATGGTAATGCCTTAGATCAGTATCCAAACATTTCTATTTGTCCTGTTTCTTCCTCATCTTGCTGCCGTGTTATTGCCCTGACTGCGGACCCTAAGGAGAGACATCTTATAATGATTTCTACTGGCTGACTACTGCTGACAAAATCATCTTTACTTCCAGAGATAGCCACTGCTAAATCTTGGTTTATATAATTTCAGGTTTTTCTGTTTATAAATATATACATAAAATTACACATATAGGTACATGATATATATTTAAGTATAACTTCATATACATGAAGTAGCTTGAGATCAGACTATATTGTTTTGTACCCTGAATTTTTGTCTTAATCATATAAAAAGAAAATATTTTTCCATACTATTTTTAATGACTATGTGGCACTCACTGTATGAATATACCATCATTTGCTTTGGTAGTGTTTTAATCTGTTCTCATTTTTTCCCACAATTATAAATATCACTGCACCGCATCTTTTTATATCCATTCTTACGCACTTTTTGGTTGTTTCCTTGGCATATGTTACTATAAGTAGAATTCCTGGGTCGAATAGTATGAACATTTTAAATATTTATGCTCTTGCTTGTTTTGCTGTTCATCTCCTATGTAACCGTTTTTCAGGTACACAAAATTTACACAAGATGATAAACTAGGTAGCAGGGTTCAAGCTTTGCCATAGTCTTCATAGTATTTGGGGCTGGCACGGCTTTAGTGAAGTTAGTGTAGTACCAAGTGACAACCATGAAGGTATTTGAAGGTGTTCTGGAGAACCCTGAGGAAAAATTTGCGTATTTCTCAAGGGAAAGCAGGTATTAAGTTTTAGCATCCATGCTTTGTGTGATCCAGAGCACGGGAGGGAACTGAAATTCTGAGTACAATGATCTCAGAAAATAAACAGTCCTTATCCCAGTGGAGGACTTTTTAGAGTTTCCTCCAATAGTCTGTAAACTCTTTGGGGCTCATTTTTTGCATGTTCACCATCGCACAACAATAGTACAACATGGGCGCTCATGGCATCAAGGAGGTATCAGCGTCCCAATAATTTGACCTACAGATTAACTTCACTGGCTACCACTCTGTGGTTATAAATAAAATACTTTCTGAAGGCAGCACTGTCTCATTCCATCTTATTTCTTTCCTCTGTAGTTGGAAAATAGAGGAGTAAAATGTGGAGACAGTACTGCTGCCCATAGTGGGGCCTCGGCTTTTGTAGGCCATGGAAAGAGAGGGAGAGGGCTGGGGAAAGCCTAGACTGGCTTCCTTCTATTGTCCTCCCTTCCTCCTCGCCCCTCCCTCCGTTTCCCCTTCTCTTAGTGAACTCTCCCGCTTCGGACCAGAGCCCAGAGGCCATGGAGTCCCCCCTCACTTACTCCTTGGCTAAGTTTACAGAGCCTAGCATTCCAGGCGGGGCTATTTTCAAGTGGAAAAAACACCAGGCATTACCAGCTCTTGGTCTTTCCCCTCTGTTCCCTCTTTGGCTTGGTTGGAAACTTCACAGAGACCCCGAAGCTCCGCCCAGGTAGTTTCGAACCCGCCCTTGCCTGCGGCCCCGCTGGGCGTTCTTCCTCCCGGTATCTCCGGGCCCCAGACTGCCCTCGGGGAGGTCGCCCAGACCTCGTTTCCCGGCGGGGAGGTAGGGAAGCGTGGGCTTGCTTGGAGGAGAGGAGGAACATGGTAGAGTAAGAGTTGGTGCTAACCGCTCCCCCCTCACCAAACTCCTTAAGCTCCCAACCGGGCCCGGGCCGGGTACCCACTTCTCCACGCAGGGAGGACACCCAGTTGAGGCCCGCTCCTCGCACGCAACTGCCTGCCTCCGCCCTGCTTCGCCAACTGGGGACGAGGGGCAGCTCGCTAGTGACGCTCAGATTCCCCGCCAGCCCCTGCAGAAAGCAGCTCAGGCTTCGCTAGGCGGCTGCGGCCTACAGCGCCCGGAGGCCGCGAGCCTCCTCCCCCTACCGGAAGCGCGGGGCGGGGTCCCCGGCCAGGCTGCGGAGGCGGGCGCGGGGTCCGGGCGGAGGCGGGACGCGGGACGCGCTGGGCGGTAGCGGGCTCCGCGGTCTGTGGGCGCCCACTCAGGCTCCAGGCTGCCGGGCTCCAACCAGCAGCAGTTGTAGCGGAGGCGGCAGCCCCGCGCCCCTCACAGCCACTCCCTGGCGCTGTGAATGGAGATACTGTCCACCACTTGCCGCTGAGCCACCGCTTGGCCCAGGACCCGCGAGGGCTTGGGTGGCTTCAGGCTCTGGCCGGCTCTGCGGAAGCCGGACTAGGGCTTGGCCGGCTACCCCCGCCGCCCAAAGGCTGCGCGTGGCTCGCGGGTCTCGTCGCTAGCGTAAATCCTCGCAGCCCGGCCGTCCCGTCTCAGGAAGTAGCCGTCCTGACCGCCATGGCTCACTCTCCGGTGCAGTCGGGCCTGCCTGGCATGCAGGTAGGCATGAGCCGGGCCGCCGAGGGCTGGGAGCGGGGGTTGCGCCGGCCCGGGCGGAAGCGGGGAACTTGGTGTAAACACGGCCCCCCCCCCCCACGTTGCCCCTCCCAGGGTCGCGCCGACCTCCGGCCGCTCTCCCAGCCCCCCAGGGCATCCTTGCGGTGTGCAGCGACCAGCTCTTGGGCTTGGGGGTGGGGGCAGCAGGCGCCTGAGGCCGCGGCCTGGAGGCGGCCTTTGCTATTCTAGAGTCGCGGTGGTCAAGGGAGGATGTGGGGTGCCGGCCTCCTAGCCCTCGCCGCTACCCTCTTCCCCCACTGTCTCTAAGCTGCAGGCCCAGCGCTGGCCCCAGCCCGGAGGGAGAAGTGATGTGGGGAAATGCCTTTGGAGGCCCCTGCGCGATCTCTGGGCCCTGCGTGCGGGCGGGGGTGGAGTGGGGTGGCCCCAGTCCTCCGCTCGGCGAGCCGGCTGCGAAGTTAAGAGGCGGAGAGGAGCGGGGTGCGCGCCGGCACAAGTCCTGAGCCGGGCGGGGCGGAGAAGGCTGGGTAGAGTGGAGGAAGGTGTAACTGCCAGCCCCACTTACAGCGTGTCAGTTTCGCGCGTTTCCTTTTGGTGTAGACTGAGGGGAAAGTGTGCGAGACTTTAAACCTGGAACAAGGAGTCATTCGGACAACTTGCACTCGGAGCCTAGGCTGACCCGCGGGATCCCGGGGTTTTTTACTTTGAAACTTGATTGGATCCAGATGAGTTCCTTTCCAGTAAACCTCTTTAGTTGATGCTTTGTGGCATCTTGGCCTACCAGTGACTTTTTTAGAGGGTGGGGAGAAGTTGAATTTCAAATTTACATGAATGCATTAAAGTTTTTCTTCACTTGGGACTGTTTTTCGTCCTTTGAAAAAATAAAACCTCCATTCTTGGCTAGCTTGTAATGTTTGTAAGCGCTTAAATGGTGGCAAATGATTAGGATTAAAATCTCCCGATGCAGTTAGGGTTTTTCTTTAAAATTTTACTTTCCCACTGTAGCTAAATGAGTGAGCCTAAGAAAACAACCACAGTATCCAATTGGATTATTTATCTTACAGACATCTACCGGCTCATTTTCTCTTACCTCGCTTTTGAGGGCTGAGAGGAATACGGCGGGCCTCTTAGAAGTCAGGACTCTGTTCCCCTCATCTGACACAGATCATTAATTCTATTTTTTAAACTATGAAAAAACTGGATTTCATTGTTCAGGTTTGAAATAGAAAAATAGTGACATAATGTAGCCAGAATTTTAGTCCGCGTTTTTTTTTTTAAACTCCTCCATTGGAGTAGCAGTTAAAGCTAGTATCTTAGGAGTGTGCTTCATGAAACACTGCCCTTGAATCTCATCTAAATAGTTTAAAAACTGAACAGGCATTTGAAACCTAAGCTTCTGCTGACTGCTAGGCAAAAATCAGATGTAGTTTCTTGGTATTTCTTAAAGTTTTTGCTTTGGTTTGGTTTGAATTGGAAGGCAGTGTGAACTGGGTGAAAATTATCCCTGACCAGGAGAGTAAAAAGGCCCTCTTGTCATGATTTTAAAAAACAAAACAAAACAAAACAAACCCAACCCAAACTTTTACTCAATACTTCCTTTAGACTGACTTTTATGCTGTGTTAGATTGCAATCTAACACACATAACTCCTTAGAGTTCACTTCGGTCTTGGTGGAAAGAGAATCAGTTTGAAGAGGTACTTAAAGCCCCACTAGCTGGTGCCCTGAAGTCAGTATCAGATAATTACTAGGCGGTTTCTAGTCTTTACTTTTTTTGTCCTCACTTTTTTCTTTAAGAGTGTGGACCAACACTTTTAAATCTTGGGAAAACATGAATTTTGTTTAATAATTTTGCCTTCCAAATATGGTGTATTTCCTAGATAATGGTACAAGGGAACGGTTTCTATTTTGCTTTCTCAGTATAACAGCTGATAAGTTTGCAGCTGTTACAGTTTCAGTGGTGCTAAGGTGACTTCTGACAGTCTGTGATACTATATTAGTATGGTACACCTACAAACTGCAAAATGGTTTCTCGTGTACCATTTGGGGAAGAACATTCCTTTCTTGCCCTCACCCTCCAAAAAACCCCACAAAAAACAAGAACATTTATTTTCTTTGAATTAGTAGCTGCTGCTGTCCAAGGGAGGCTTTCCTTAGAAGATTAAGTTAGAGGCACACCTGCCTTTGACTACTCTCCGGGATAAAACAGAAGCACTAACCCTTCTGTGCCCTGTCCTGATACATCTCACATCCCTTCCATTTTTACCCTCTCTCACCACATGACCAGGGCTCACAAGGGTTTGGCCTAACAATTTCAGAAAGAGCAGAATAAATTGGTGGCCTAGGCAAAGATGCTTAAAAAATAAACCTGAATGAAACAGCCGTTTAGTATAAACATCATTTTTCACTGTCTTGCAAAACATTTTTGTCTCTTGATTCTTACTGGTACCACTCAAAGCATGCTGTTTTCTAAATGTGCAAACCAACAGAGACTAATTGAACTAACCAAGGTGAGGTATTGTTATGTGGCAAATTTGTGACTTGAAAACCAGATTTTTTCCTACCTTCAAGAGCATACTCCTAACCATGCTGTATTACTGCTTTTTTATTAGTTTTACATAAATTAATGTTTAATTCTTTCCAACTTGGGTTTGCTGAAGAAATTAGAAATGTGGCATTGATATTTTGTTTAGTCAATAAACAGTCGTTATTGAATGTACCAGGCCCTAGGTAATTAATGACTGTAAACCTGAATAACATCATTTTAAATAAATGTTTAACGAAAATTGCCCAAAAGCCTTTTCTTTTGTACCTCCTACACCCCAGTTTCATATTAACGAAGGGGGAAAAATAGAAATCATGAACTGAGTGTAATAACTACAAATAGACAAGAAGAAATTAGGTTAATTTGTGGATTTAACTATACCTTGTTCTTCATTGAACATAGTGGCATTTCACTCAATTAAGATTAAAAGAAAATCAAACTTCAGTTGGAGGCAGGTGCACTCATCAGCCTATAGTTTGCAGTTATAATTTTAAAAGAAATAGATTTTGGTTTATTTTTACTACAGAATTTTATCAGTCACTTTAAACATTTCTGGACTGTGATCCATATAAGAAATATATTTTACATCAAGACCTGAAACAAAACTTTTAGAAGACAGTCCTAATTATTACCTGGTGAAGTAGTTGTGTGATGTATTTTATTTTTTAAAAAAAGCTGGTTGCAACACCAAATTGATTTCATACCTGAGTGGTTTTGACCTAAGTTTGAGACACTGATTAGCTATGTCACATGTGTAGTAGGTCTTGAGATCAGTTAGCATGTTTTGAGGATGCCATAAATTTAAGATATTTTCGTATTTGAAAGTATAGACACTTTAGAGGAATAGCTAGAAAATTGAAAGTTTCTAGTGGTTAGCATCATACTTCCACTTTTTTAGCTGCTTGGAGAAACCTTCCCCTGAGAATGCCCCTTTGTGTGGGGAAAGAGGGAAAAACATTTATTTAATGGCCAGATTGAGTGCACTGGGAACCTCTTTCAAGTGTTCTTGCTTACCTTGGGGAAACCTGTGTGTTCTGCAAAATCTGGGAAATGAAGGTAAACAGAAGGACAGCTGGATTTAATTGTAGCTTAAGTGCTCCTGTCCCCCCCCCCATTGTCACATTTCTGTAGGGTTTTTTTTTCCCCTGTTTCCATGGGAGAGGCCTCCCCATGTTTAGCCTGTTACCATCTATACTCAAGGAAAAGGTTGGCCTGTTAAAGAGTGTGGACCTCTAGGGTGTTTGTGAGATTGAGGTTCTAAAAAAGCACCTTAAGGAAGATGTTGAACTGTAGAATGTGGTCTGGTGTCTTAGAACTTTGGGGATGGGGAGCTTGCATTCATGCAACACATTTGTCTCTGTGGTGTCAGCCGCCGTGGGAGGTATAGGTGATAAACTCCTTTGGTCCTGTCCTCAGGAAATCAGCAGCTTAGTGAGGGCTGATTTAAATGAGTAACTGAGGTGCACAGAGAGCAGAGGTGTGTGGTTGAAAATCTGGCTCTTAGACCTGGGAGTGGAGGGGCAGCACACGCCCAGGGAAGGGATCCTGTGTTCCCAGCTACAGTTGGGTAGCATTGTTAAGTGTCCTGTATATACTTTAGGAATCATGCTTCCTCCAGTAGAAAGTGTGAGGAGTTGGATTCTGGGGAGTGCTGGGTGCCAGCTTGGAAGGTAGTGGTAGCACTTTAGGTGAGAGAGGAACCTCAGGAAAGTGGGAGTAGGGGCAGAGGAGACAGTGGTTGGAGGTCCCAGTGTCAGCAGAGTAGCCTTGGTGGACCTTTTCACAAAGTTCACTTAAACTTTGGTCATTTGAACTCTCAATGAACATTTTGTAGTCCTTTATTTATTGTTTTTCATCCCCCTTCTTTTGACCCTTTTTGTTGTTTTATGCTGGAGTAATAAGGAAAATAAAGGTACATTTTTCTGTAACTATTAGTTGCTTAAATTTTTTTTTAATATGTATTTTAATACTTCACATTCCTCTTTTCCTCATCACAGCTTAACAGTATTAAGAATTTGTTTTGCTTAATGTATTTTGGGGGTGAGAGTTGTCAGAAGATTTTTAAAAATTAAAATTAAAAACATAACTTGGAGCATTCTTGATACTTCTGTTTCACATAGAACCAAGTCAGCTTCAAGTACAAATTGGTCAGATTAGATTTTTCTAGGCAGCTCATGTAGTACAATTCCAGCAGAGAGTTAGGGGTAAGTGGCAGCGATTGTCACTGTATTCCTGTTTCTTGTAATTTTTTTGTCCTCATTTTTGAGCTATGGCTCTAATGTGTGGAGCTGAGCTTACTTATTTGATGCAGGTTGACACTGCTTTTCAGTTGAGTATTTTTCTAAGACCTTGGTTCAGGATGTAGTGTGAGTGGTTACTGAAGAAATGAGCCTCTGGTTGCTGCTGGTTTCTATGGAGTCTGATGATTTCTTGAGAAACATGCCACTTCACCCTCTATTTGAGTGATTTCTCCCAGTGATTCACAGTTGCTGGCTTGGAAACTTGGTACCTGCAGGAAATGGACTACACCCAACCAACCCTTCTGTGGGTTCTTTTTTTTTCTTTCTGTTTTAGCTGAGTATTGTTATCATAATTGGAATCTTGTGGCAGGAGTACAGGAAATAGAAGTTGCTCTCTGATAGTCCTCTCTTGCTGCTTCGAGTCAACCACTGTCATTGGACCTGTCATTTCCCATAATTCACGTTTTTGCATTGCAATGCATTTAAAACTCTTAATATCAAATGCTTTGGGAAAAATAAAAACATGGCTATTGCAACATCTGGCTCCTGGGGGTGAACATGGAGTTTCCTAATTTAAAATTTGGCTCCCTGGTTTCCAGGTCCAAGATTAGAGAAAACAAAACAAGATGTACCTTTGCTACAAAGTATGAAACATCCCAAATTGTGGATTACAAAGATACTCTATGTATGCACCCCTGAACAAGCACAAGCACAGCCTTGACTTTAGGTACCTTTTATTGTGTTCTCATGAGGCTTCTTGGCCAGCAAAAGGAATCCTGTATGTTCAGCATCCTATTGGTATGTGAGTAAATCGTGAGAATGTTTCAAGTTTTATGCTGATTATCAAATATGTACCTGGTGTTTATCTTCCTGTTATTTTCAGTCTGTTTTTAAAAAGACTTTTCTGCCTTAAGATTTGAAAGAACCATATAGACCCAAATCCTTTTTAAATGTTTAATTATTTAGGATTTTAATTTAGATTTTATTAAAGAAATTATGCATATGTGTTAAAGAATCAAATGGTTTCATAAGGTTTGTTTGGAAAGATAGCAGTTACTTGTCCCTTGCCTCCATTTCCTCCTCCCGAAAGACAAGCCCCTTTGATCTCTTAGCTAATTGTTGATACGCCTTTGTTTATAAAGAACATTTAAAAAATTGGTGGTGCTTTTTTTCCTAGTTTCAAGCATTATTTCTGAAGATAAGGATTTAACTTCTTGCCTCCTTCACTCTCATGTTACCTCCCCTTTCCCTCCCCAGAATAGTTAGTTACATTGTAACTTTGGTTAGATAGCTGAACAATTACTGTGACAGTGTAAACAGTATTCATAGCCCAGCTGTTAGTAAACCAGGATTACTTTTTAAATCTTTTTTGAAAGTTGTTTTTTGGTAATGTACTTAGCTTTAACAAAATAGCATAGATTGGGTGGCTTAAACAACATATATTTCTCACAGTTCTGGAGGCTGGGAAGGCTAAGATCAAGGTGCTTCAGTGTCTGGTGAGAATCCTGATTCATTGAAAGTATATTTTTGAGCCCTGGCTGGTGTAGCTCAGTGGATTGAGCGCTGGTCTGCGAACCAAAGGGTGGAGGTTCAATTCCCAGTCAGGGTACATGCCTGGGTTGCAGGCCAGTTCCCAGCAGGGGGTGCATTAGAGGCAACCATAAATTGATGTTTCTCTCCCTCTTTCCTTCCCTTCCCCTTTAAAGATAAATAAATAAAATCTTTAAAAATAAAAAAAGAAAAAAGTAACTGTGGGAGTATTATAAACTATTATTTTTTTTTAAAATGCATTTTTGCTGTGTCCTCACATGGCAGGAGGGGCAAGGAACTTGCTAGGGTCTGTCTCATTTATAAGAGCATTAATTCTAATCCTCAGGGCTCCATTCTCATGACCTAAACACCTCCCAAAGGCCCCACCTCCTAATACAGTGACATTGGGGGGTTAGGTTTCAACATCGAGATTTTGCGGGGAGACACACAGACATTCAGTCTGTAGCAGTACTTATCCAACTCCCAACTTGCACCAGTTGTTGAAACCCTCTCTTGGGAAGTGCAGGAAGAGCAGACAGGCTTTCTGCAGTTTTACCTTTCTACAGAAGGCTTCCCTGTGAGCCTGTGTATCTGCTTGGTACGGATTGGTGATCTTCCACACTTGGTGCACTGCTGGCTTCCTCTGTTTTTGTCTGCCAGATTTCTCATGCTGCTCTCTGTTGGATGTCCAGTTTTCTGTTCCCTGTCATCTTTCTTGGTTTACATCATTGTGTTGGTGTAACTACTTTGCATTGCCTTCCTGCAAATGGAGTACATGGGAGACAGGTTTTTGAGGCTCTACATACCTGAAATTTTCTTTCTCTTTTTTTAAGAATTTATTTATTTACTATTACAGAGAGGTGGAGGGAGGGAGAAAGAGAGGTAGAGAAACATCAATATGTGAGAGATACATGGATTGGTTGCTTCTCAGTTGCCTCTTGCATGCCCCAAACTAGGGACCTGGCCTGCAGCCCAGGCCATGTGTCCTGACTGGGAATCGAACCAGCAGCCTTTCGGTTTGCAGGATGGCACTCAGTCGACTGAGCCACACCAGCCAGGGCTGAAATTTTCTATATATTTCCCTTCCATTGATATTTTGGTATGCAGTAGAGTCATAGGGTGGGAATTATTTTCCTCCAGAATTTTGAAGTCACTTCTTCACTGTTTCAGCTTCCAGATGCAATGCTACACCAATTTTGTAGAATCTGAATTTTTCTTTTCTCCTGCATTCATGTTACCTCCCCTCACTGTCCTTGACATCTTTATATAGGGGTCTATTTTTATTTTTTGTGATAGGTACTTTGTTAGGTCCCTTTAAGTGGTCAGTGCAGGTCTTTTTTGTTGATTTATTTCTTGGATTCCCCTTCCCTTTTCTTTGTTCCCTCTTAAACTTTTATTTTTTGGGTGTTGGACCTTCTGTACTGGTCTTCAAATATTCTTACCCTTTTAAACCTAATCTCTCTTTTTTCTTTGGCTTTAGTGATTATCTCAACTTTTTCTTCTAGTGAGTATTTCATTTCTGCTCTTGTTTTGTAAATTCTAAGAGCTTTTTTTGGTTCCCTGAATGTTCCTTTGTTACACTGTTCTGTTCTTGTTGCAGTTGAAATATCTGTTCTTATCTCCCTGAATATATTAATTTTGGTATTTTTTTTCTCCCAGTAGAGTCTCCCTGCCCCGCCTTTGGTAGGTTTTAGTCTCTATTGTTGTGGTAGAGGCCACCTTCAGATGTCCACTAATATGTAAGAGTGGGGGACTACTAAGATGGTTAGAAATCTGAGCTCTTGAAAGGGTTTTTAGCCCTGGCTGGCGTAACTCAGTGGATTGAGCGCGGGCTGTGAACCAAAGTGTCGCAGGTTCCATTCCCAGCCAGGGTACATGCCTGGGTTGCAGGCTATAACCCCTAGCAACCGCACATTGATGTGTCTCTCTCTCTCTCTCTCTCTCTCTCTCTCTCTCTCTCTCTCTCTCTCTCTCTCTCCCCCCCTCCCTTCCCACTCTAAAAAAAATAAATAAATAAAATCTTTAAAAAAATTTTTTTAAAAAAAAAGAAAGGGTTTTGTTTTTTGTTTTTTTTTTAACCATACTTTTGTCAGGTGCTCTTACTGGACAGGATAGTTGAGGAATGGCTTATGTCCATTTCTTTCTTTCTTTTTTTTTTTTTAAAGATTTTATTTATTTTTAGAGAGGGAAAGGGAGAAACATCAATGTGTGGTTGCCTCTTGCGCGCCCCCTACTGGCGACCTGGACTGCAACCTAGGCATATGCCCTTAGATTGGGAATCAAACTGGTGACCCTTTGGTTTGTAGGCCCGTTCTCAATTTACTGAGCTGTACCAACCAGGGCTCTTTTCATCTTTTTATGCATTTCTGTTTTCTGAGGAAGCCTTTTCTGAGGTCTTCTGACCTGCTCCCATCTGGACTGGTTGTCCTTGTTCACACTTTATATACCACTCAGGCTGATGCCCCTTCTCTGGCCTGAGGTGTCATGCCCACCTGAGTGCTAGATGGAGGGAAAGGACTGAGTGTGGACACAGTGTCTTATGTAGCTTCATTCTGTTCCAGAAACCCTCAGTTTCCTTTCCAGGGAATATGCTTTCAGTTGTTTTCTTGATAGGGAAGGCATGAAGCAGTTGCTTGGCTTTGAAGGGTGGGGAAAGCAGTCAGAGGTATCAGATCACTTCTTTAACTCTTCCTCACTGTAGGTGCTCCCTTCCAGAGGTTCCTGTGCTCAAGTTCCTGAGTTTTGGGGATTTGCCACTGCAAGTGAAGTTGATTCTCTGCTTTTTCCACTTGTCTTTTAGCATTTGTTTTCTCTTCTCTCTTGGTACACAGAGATTTCAGGATTAATCAAAATAGAAGGTCATGCTCAGTGTGCTCTCTACCTGTAAGTCGCTACAGATCAATGAATAGAATTTGAATTCCAATGTCAGGATTGTTTGGGCTTCATTGTTCCCTTCTGTGATTGTGCCTTCTGCTTTCTTTCTGTAAGTATACAGGAATATAAACATATGCTTGTTTTCCATATCTCTAATAGTCATGGACCTCCACCTCCCTAACTTGAACCGAGAACCTATTTTGTCTTGTTTACTGGCCCCAAGATCTTGTGGGCACAGAACCAATTTAGGGAGCCCTCTTTGGAGAAACATTTGCTTGAGTTGAATGATGTTTTGGGGGCTCAGGCCATGGTCTAGAATTGAGTGCTTCTTGGGAGGATGGTGAGGGCAGCGTCAGTCATGGCTGTTATTTTGTGGCTCTCAGCATAGCACTTGAGCGCAGGTGCACAGCAGATGTTGAATAGCTTTCCACGGTGGGTTCAGGAGCCTGTGTGGCAAATTCAGTTTGCCACTTGTGAGAAGATAGTGGACTGAGGAATGGAGAAGAGGTATCTTGGCATGTTTAGTGCAGAGCACAAACTTGGTCACTGCACAGTGTTGTTCCTTACACATGTGACATCTGTGGATGAATGACTCAAGGGAGCAAGTAGAAACAGGGAAAGCTGTTCTTTGGGAGACTGCCTTAAAATGTTATCTGACTTAAGTACAAAATACTTTTTTGGGGGGTAGAAATTTACAGTAACGAACCACTGAGTGAAAATGGAAAGTAATCCAGAATCTGGGATTAGCCAGCAGCTATTTTAGGCAGAGTTTGTAGAACTGTAAAATCATTTTCACTTGTGGTTAATTCAGAGTTGTTAAATTGGTACCTGAACTCTGGATGAACTGAGACTCTGCTGAAGAGAAAGATACTATTTGAAAGTTCCTTTACTGTGTTCATGTGTTTTCATTGTATCAAACATTTCTTGAGAGGTAATTTAAAAAAAAATAGAGACCTCTGGTCAAGATTGTGGCATAGGCAGAAATCGCTTGCCTCCTTGCACAACTATGTCAAAATTACAGCTAAAATAGAACAGCCATCATTCAGAACCATCAGAAATTGAGTAACAACTATGGGAATAAAGAAACCATATCCACCCAGACTGGTAGGAGGGGTGTAGACATGGAACAGGCTAATAATCCCTCACCCCAGTGTGGTGGTAAAGATTCGAGAGAGGTATCTTGGGAGCCAGCAGGCTCAGCACCACACCAGGCCCCCAGCCCAGGGTTCTAGTGCCAGGAAGATAAGTCCCCACAATTTCTGGCTGCAAAACCCGGCAGGGATTGAGTCAGTGGAATAAACTTTCGGAATCCCAAGCAGATCCTCTTAAAGAACCCATTCAGGGACTCATCTACTCACACTCACTCCCTCTGACCTCTAGCACTGGGGTGACAGCTTGAGGAGCACCAGTAGCCTATAGGGAGAAACTGAAGTGTCTGGCATTGTGGTGAACAGAGGCCATTGTTCCTTTTCTAAACCCTCTCCTCACAGAGCCTGCAGGCTGGCGCCATATCTGAGACTCAGTCAGCCCGGCTAACACTGTTTGACTAACTTTGGAGATCCCCAGAGACTCAGCCCTACCCAACTATGGGCCCACCCCTGCTGCTTTTCTATATGAATAATTGGTCTTGGCTCTTCCTTCCCAACTTCCTAAATCGTATCAAACTAGCCACAGCAGGTCTCAGTGAGCCCAAAGCCAGGCACTAGCAGAAGCTGGCCTGGATTCACAGTTTGGCTTTGCCTGGGAATTTCTAAGCCAAGCACAGGTAGCCGCCATCTCAGATTCCTTCATTCAGTCATTCATTCATTTATTTATTTTCAGTTTTTCTTTAAAAAAAGGTTTTATTTATTTGTTTCTAGAGAGAGGGGAAGGGAGGGAGAGAGGGAAAGAGTCATCTATGTGTGGTTGCTTCTCATGTGCCTCTGACTGGGGACTTGGCCCGCAACCCAGGCATGTGCCCTGACTGGGAGTCGAACCAGTGAACCTTTGGTTCACAGGCTGGTGCTCAATCCACTGAGCCACACCAGCCAGGGCTCAGATTGCTTTATAGCTCAGGTAGCATGTCCCTGGGCAAAACACAGTTGGAGGCTGACCTTGGCCTGTACCACCTGGGAAACCCCAGGTCCAGTGTACCCAGTGGACAGCTGCAGACCACTTCAGAGCACTGCCACCCTGCCTCTCCACAGCTGATTTTCCACATAGGGTGGAGGTTGGTGGTCAGTGGTCACAGCCAATCCTTGCAGCTGACTGGTCTGGCAAATCCCTCCCATTGATCTGTCAGCAGCAACCAAGGCCCAACTACAAGAGGGGGTATACTCAGCTCACACGAAGGGCACACCTCAAGTACCCAGCTCAGGTGATATGGGTGGCTGTGCCACTGGACCCTACAGAACACCTGTTACATTAAAACACACTACTAGACATAGAGTCAAAGCAGTTGTACCTAATACATAGAAACAAACACAGAGAGGCTGACAAAATGAAACAAAGAAGCATGACCAAAATGAAAGAACAGATCCAAACTCCAAAAAAAGAGCTAAATAAAATGGAGATAAGCAATCTAGCTGAAAACACTGGTTATGTAAGAGGGTGCAACCAGGGGGCCCCCACAAGAAGGATTTGTAATGGGGTCCAGAACTCAGGGTGTCCAGGAAATATTAAAAACATGGGATGTCTTCATCCCCACAAGTCTGAACGGGGGGGTGGGACACATGGAGCAGGACCATTGAGAGTTGTTTTGCATAGCAACTGGTTTCATAAATATGTTAAATAGCTGTGGCCTTGCTCTGAGCCAGGGAGAAGGGAGCAACTTCCACCCAGGATGTAACTGGGAGGCAACTCGCTCTGGTTACAGAGCCTGTATAAGAGCTTGGAGATTACTGGCTCCACACCACAGGGCCATGCCTGCCCGGACTTACCATGGCAGCCCAGAAAAACTGGAAAAATAATGGGAATGCTGGCAAGTGTAGCCGATTGTGCAAGGAGTTGGAAATGGGGCTGCAGAGGATGATTGGCACTGGGATTTAAACCCAGGTGCGGCAGCCATGACAAGAAGAATCATGTGGCTCTGGCAGGGGAGAACCACGCGGCTGTGGGTCTCCCTTTGCCACATACCTTAGGAAGCCAGAAAGCAAGATGTAGAAGTGATGCAGAGCTCTGTCTTTAGCTTTTTGAAGAAGGCAGGAGAGACACTGCGGGAAGGAAGGGGTAAAAGGACTGGTGGGCCACAAGGAGGTGCCATGTGGATTTGTATTAAGAACTGGAGATCCCAGCAACACAGCTGATGGTGCTGGGAACCGAGGGAGGCCTGCCAGCCAAACGGATTACTGGGAAGAGCCGGGGGCTACCTGAGCCACAGACTTCTATTTCTTTTCCTGAGATACAGTACCCCAGACTGGGCAAAGGGGGGAAGGAAGGACTGTGTGTGTTTGTGGGTGTTTTAAGGGACTTTGGAATTTTAATGAGGACATTAAGTCATTACTCTTAAATCTGTATAACTTTTGAATAAATAATTCCTTTCCTTTTCACCAATCTCTAACATGGAGAGCTATAATTCCCTGGTGGTGGGCAAGGCGAACCTAGTACAGAGGACTCCAGGAGAAGGGGGGTCCATTTGGTAACATTGTGCAACCCCTTCTCCAGTGACCAGTTGGGGAAAATCATGGTAGACCACATGTGCAGTAGCTTTAAAGTAATACAATTGCTTGCACATGTGCAATAAAAGCCCACCAAAACTAGTCTGTAATGATCCACCCTATAAGAATAGAATCTCTCTAGCTCATGAAGTCAGTCTTTTCTTGCAGTTGGCCTGCTCCAATGTTCTCTGCTATAAACTCTGGGTGTTTGGTTCAATTCTTTGTCTCGATTACCAAAAACCTGGTTACCTGTGCCCACCTGTGACATTTATAAGGATGCTCAAGGACCTCAACAGCATAAAAAAGATCCAGTCAGAAATGAGGTAAACACTAATTGAAATAAAGAACAATTTACAGGGAAACAACAGAGTAGATAAAGCTGAGAATCAAATCAATGATATGAAACCGAAGGAAGCAAAAAAACAATCAGAACAACAAGAAGAAAAAAGAATCCAATAAAAAGTGAGGATGGTATAAGCAACCTCTGGAACAACTTCACAGTGTCCAACGTTTGCATCATAGGGATGCCAGACGGACAAGAGAAAGAACAAGAAATTGGAAATCTATTAGAAAAAATAATGAAAGAAAACTTCCCTAACCTGGTGAGGGAAATAGACATGTAAGTCCAGGAAGCACAGAGACACCCAGCAAGATGGATGCAAAGAGATCCACACCAAGATACATCATAATTAAAATGCCAAAGGTTAAAGATGAAGAGAGAATCTTATAAGCAGCAAGAGAAAAATCAGAGTGACCTACATGGGAGTTCCCACAAGACTGTCAGCTGATTTCTCAAAGGAAACTTTACAGGCTAGAAGGAGTTGGCAAGAAATATTCAAAGTTATGAAAAGCCGGTACCGATGGCCGATATTTCTCTACCCAGCAAAGCTATCATTTGAAATAAAAGGGCAAATAAAGAGCTTCCCAGACAAGAAAAGAACTCATCATCACCAAACCATTATTATATGAAATGTTAAAGGGACTTATTTTAGAAAAAGAAGAACATCAAAACTATGAACAATACAATGTCAAAAAAAATACAAATCTATCAACAACTAAATCTAAAAAAATAAACTAAGCAATCCAGAAGAACTGTACAGGATTTTGGACATAGAGAGCATTTTGATGGTTGCCAGATGGGAGGTGGGTGTGGGGGAATGGGTGAAAAGGTGAGGGTATTAAGAAGTACCAATAGACAGTTACACAATAGCTGTGAGGATGTAGAATACAGTATAGGAAATGGAGTAGCCAAAGAACTTACTTGCAGGACCCATGGATCGAACAATGGTGGGGGATTGCCTGAGGGAGTGGGAGGTGCTGGGTGGAGGGTGGTAAAGTGGGGGGAAACCAGGACAACTGTATTAGCATAATCAATAAAATATTTAAAAATAAAGGTGTAAGAAAATAAAGATGTGCAAGTATAAAGAATTACTCATTTACTCAGCACTTCCTACTGCTACAGGTTTTTGTTTTTCCTTCTGCTTCATTGTGTTACTGAATAGATAATTGGAAAAGTAAACATGCCTTTGGCTTGCTGTATTGATGTTAATACAATAAAAATTTGTTGGACTTAGTAGAAGCCTTGTGGGATGGGAACTGAATTTTATTTCCTCCTGAGGGCCAGGTACTGTGGTAGGCTGCTTATACCCTTGGGTAATCCTTAGTTGCTGCTGTTACACTAGTTTTATAGAGGACAATCCTGAGGCTCTTAAAGCTTACCCAGGGCCCGTCAGAGAGAACACAGCCCCATTGGTATTAGAGCTCTAACTTTTGGTGCCAGCCAATTGTGTTCTTTTGCTTCTTTACACCAGCATGCCTCCTACTAACCATTTCTGATCTTGCTTCTC